>NC_141685.1:109575136-110175136 GCF_964263255.1 Lissotriton vulgaris | reverse complement strand
CAACGCATACAAGTATCTCCAGTGGTGAGCCCGAACCGGTGGAGCAGCACTGGGGTGCGGTACAGTCTAGGCAAGTACTTGAAGTGGATCAGGCGGAGCCGGTAATTAGGGGAAAACTTTTTGGTTTGATTACAGCAATACAACCAGTCGGCCTCCGAAATGTCAATTTCAAAGTCTGCGCAATCTGATGAGATAGGGGCAGACCCCAAGGACAAAGCGTACAGTTTGATGACTAACTTGTGCGGCGACGTGGAAGTATGAATGAAGTCCAGAGCCGGGAGAGTGGGCGGGGGCTGAGGCAATATGGAGTGCAGTTTGCGGCAAGTGGCACATAACTGATAAAATAGTAGCGTGTCCTGCAACCCCGGAGACTCTGGAAGAGTGTAAAAGGAATTCTCCAGGTACAGATCTGCCACCGTTCTCAGGCCCAAGCGCGCCGCGTGTCGGGACATGCTGGAAGACTGGAGTGAAGGGAAATCTGGGTGATCCGAAAGTCAGGCACATCCATCCCACCGGCAGACATAGGGAGAGTGAGGATATCGTAGGCCACCCTGGGTTGTTCACCTGCCCAAATAAGCGAAATGACTAGAGAGCGAAGTTTGCGAAACAAATGAGAGGTGAGGGGGATAGGTATGTTCAAGAAGAGATAGAGGAATTTAGGCAGGGCCACCATTTTTGGTATGGCGATACGGCCAGCCAAGGATAGCGGCAGTCGGCTCCACAAAGGGATTCTGGATTCAAGCCAATCAACGGCCCGCCCTAAGTTTGACCTCCACAATTCATCCAAATCCCTAATTAACCAGATGCCCAAATAGTGTGTGGGGCCAGATGCCCACACGAATGGAAAGTCTGGTGTGAAGGGGACAGTAGCATCAGTCAGGGGAAATAGGACCGACTTACTCCAGTTCATCTGGATGCCCGAAAGCCCACCAAAACGTATGATTTCCCGAACCAGGAGGCTAAGGTTTTCCTGGGGGTGGCTGACATATAGGGTGACGTCATCCACATACATTTAGACCAGGAGAGAGCGGGAAGAGAAACCAATGCCCCTGTGTTTATGGTGCTGCCATAGCCTGGCAGCCAGGGGCTCCATGGCGATGGCAAAAAGCATGGGCGATAACGGAAACCCCAGGCGAGTGCCACGGGCAATGTTGATCGGGTCGGATACCTGACCATTAATGCGGAGACGTGCGGAGGAACTGGTGTAAAGGAGTTTGATATTACGCAGAAAGTGAGCACTGAAACCCATACGCGGTAGAATGCTGAACGGCCACTCCAACGTATCGAATCTCTTGGTGGCGTCGAGCAGTGTGGCCACGGGCGGCAAGTTAGGGTTAATTTGATGCCGGGAAGAGAAAATGGTGCGAAGATTATGTGAGGTTGTCCTGCCAGGTATGAAGCCAGATTGATCCGGGAGATTTGGCAAAGGTTTTATTATCTATGTTTATTAGGGAAAGAGGACGGGAGGAGTCATGATGGTCGGCAGGAATGTCAGGTTAAAGGAGCAAATTTATCAATGCTTCGCACAGGGACTGCAGGAATAGCCTGTGTCGAAAGACTCATTATACATGGCCTCCAGATGCGGTTCCAGGATGTCAGCGAACGATTTGTAGAACGAGGCAGGCAGGCCATCCAGGCCAGAGGCCTTGTCACTAGGTAAGCTGTTGATGGCTCCCAATATTTCTTCCCTGGAGAATGGCTCAACAAGAAATTTCCGATGGTAGTCTTCGAGCCAGACGAGGGCGAAGGACTCAAAATATTGGTCGAACTCCTACCGTGGCAAGGGAGTGCCGACACAATAGAGGTGAGAGTAAAAGTCGAGAAAACGGCATTTAATATCTTCCGGAGAAGTGGTCCTGTCCAGGTCTATCACTGAGAGCAGTTATATAGGAGGCAGCGAGCGGTGGATTTAGGAGGTTAGCAAGGGTACACCCCGGTCGGTCTCCCTCCCCAAAGCGGCGCGCTCGACCCTCTCTACCAAGGAAGGACAGTTCACGGCCGGCTTCATCCGAGAATTCGGTGTGCTTTTGGCAAAGCAGCGCCAGCGCCTCAGGGCTGGGGCACGCCGCCTGGGCGGCATCAAGCCATGAGTATTTCACTTCCATATACGGCTCGGGAGCAATTTTGCTTTTATTACTTGTTTTAATGGGGTATAAGTTGAGCCTCCCAAGAAGCTATAAAGTAGGCGAAAGGCCCTTGTAGACTTTTGGCTCTTTCCTTCATCTCCATTTTATGGTATGAAAAAGATCCTTTCTCGTCATACAGTATCCCAAGATATTTATAACATTGAACTTTTTCTAGCTCTCGCTTTTTGTGTGACCATTTGTATTGACTGCCCTTCCGATTCTTGGTACTGACTTCCATTACTTTTGTTTTGGTTTCGTTTATTGTCATTTTGTTCTCAATTGAATACATTGATTGTTTTGTTTATTAATTGCTGCAGTCCTACCCTTGTTTGGCTTAGCAGGACGACGTCATCAGCGTATAATAAGTTCATTGCAAGGGTAAAGTCTGATAAAAATATATTAAATAAATATGGAGCTAAAACACACCCTTGCTTTAGGCCTTGAGTTTTTTTTATTTTCCTCGAAAGCTTTGAACCATTCCCTAGCCGGACTCTTGTCCAGGTATCAGTATATAACAATTGTATTGCATTTAAAAGGCTTGAGTTAATGCCATATGATCCAGTTTCCTCCATAAAATCTGCCTATTTACGCAGTCAAAGGCAGCTTTAAAATTAACGAAACATAAATATAATGGCTGTTTTCTTGTTTTATATTTTTCCATTAAAATTCCCAGTCTTAACACGTTTGTTGTTGTACCTTGACCGTGTACAAAACCTGATTGGATTGGTGGAATTGAATAGTTTTCATTAGCCCAATCAATAAACTCCTTAAGTAGAACCGATGCAACTAATTTAGCTTCGATATCTTGGAGCGTAATTAATCTGTAATTGGATTGGCGGGACCAGTCCCCACTTTTTTATATAGGAGAAATTATAGATCCGTTCCATGCCTCGGGGACTGTTCTTTATTGGAGAGCATGATTAAATACTGGTGTTCGATAGCTCGACCAATATGATGCTTTCTCCTTATACAACACAGCGGGAATCCCATGTGGGCCGGGGGCACCATTGGATCTCCGATTATTTATTAATTTACATACTTGGTTTTCTGTTATCTTTCTTTTCTCCTCCTATTCCATTTATAGCCCAATCAGTAGAATTCATAGCCATGTTAGGAGTAGGATTCAAATGCATATCTATGAACGATACCCATTCAGATTCAGTTACTGTTGATGAAGTAGATTTCCTACTAGATCTACTCAGTTTGTTTACTAGAATCCAGAAGCCTCTTGACTTACTCCTTTTGCAAGCATATAGAGCTTTTGCCCACAACTATTGCTTTTCTTGCATTTTGTCCTTCCAGACCATTTTCCTTACTCCTGTATTTATATTTTTAAGTTTTACTCTGTAAATTAAATTAACTGGGAACTTTTTTACCAATCTCAGGATTCTGTTACGTCCTTTTTTTAATTGATGGCTTTCAAACAAAATTTTCACCAATGAACATGCTGTTTTTTTCCTCCACTGACCTTTATTAGCATATTATTGAAGTTGTGGTAATTAATTGCTTTGTGAAGAGAGACCATTTTTCGACAGCATTCGAATAATCTCCTTCGAAGTGAAAATCCACAATTGCCTGCGCAGTGTTTGTAATAGAATCTTTGGTGTTATCTGACCAATAAAGTTTCTTATAATTTACTGTCGTTATTTATCCCGGAAGTGACCTATAGTTTTCAAATCTTAGGCCATTTAGGTTTAACTCAATTATTTGTTGATCGTGGTCGTTTATATATATTCCCTCTTTCCGATAAGCCAACATTTTATGAAATAGATTCAATAATGCTATTGTATAATCTATTCTAGCACTATGATCCCCTGCTTGAAAAGTCCATGCTTTTGGCAAATCTTGAGGAAATCGCCCATTTTGCCATCTTAGACCTCTGGTTTCTAATTCTTATACAAGAGTCTTGCCGATGTTTTCATTCTTATGTTCCCTCATACCCATTGTTGATGAAAAACTTGGAATTGACCATAAGTAATTTTGCCATTGTATTTCAACATCTCTATCGTAAGACCATAGCATATTCATGTTATAATCACCGGTAATAATAATCTCGGGTTGGGTGTCATTGTCCAGTTGCTGCAATATCATAATTATCAAATCGGTCGCCATTGTTCTTCGTAATTATATACGTTGATTACTACAAGAGATGTAACTATATTTTGTTCCTTGTATCGTATTTTGACAATTAGATAATCCTTTTGACTTGGGACGTCCATTTCACTTTCTATTTTTTTTTATAACATTTTTATTTTCTTATACAGTAAGTAGAAAGAAGGAGACATAGAGAGAGAGAGACACTTTCCATTTTTAGCTCAGTTGATATAAAAATAGCCAAACCCCCACAAGGTCTGCCATAGTTACTTGTTCTCTTAGCTAATGAGTAATAACCCTATACCCTTCCAATCTAAAAAGAACTAAAGCCCAAGTCTCTTGTAAACAAATGATTTAAAAACAGCACAATGTAGCGAGTTGGTTATTCTGAATCTTTGCTTGAACCCCATTTACATTCCACAAACATAATCTGACCCTTTTATTCATAATTGTTGGCCCCCTTAAAGAAACTTCAGATTGTAGATGTCAATCCTGCCTGACATTATGGAGGGCTGCTGTTAGCCAACCTAATTTGACAGTGTCAAATAATAGGTCTACTTTTTTTACCTCTAATAATTTTAAAAGATGCCCGTTGGTCATGCCTGTGGGTTTTTTAATATTGAGTATTTCTTATTATTATCGGTTCTCATTGGTTATGATTTTGTAATTTTGTTAAAACAAAAGGGCTAGGATAGGAAAGTTGCAGGGGAGTTGTTAATTTTATTCCCCAGTCCTGAAAGAGAATATGTTCTTGCATAATAAGGCTGGCGGCAGTAGAAGATGTCCAAATTACTAATGTTGATTTGCGATTATTATTCTTGATGTGTGGAATTCAATTGAGTCGGTACATTTAATTTTCTTTAATGAGGGTACTGCATTTTAATATGTTCCCACGAGTCATGATATCATTATTACCCCAAGATTTATATACCGGCGTAGAAATTACCTGCACCACTCCTCCTTTTTGATCTGGGTTATTTAATTTAATTTGTTGCAGACTATTTTCACCTTGAGCATGCTCAATTAACCTTCCATTATGATTATTAACAGTTTGAGACCATGATTGTCGATGTTTATGTAACTGCTTCGTTTTGGTTCCCAGATCTTGTGGTAATTTAATATCCTTCAATGTTTTTAACAAATTTCTATCCGTTTCATCCCCTCTGATACTCTCACTCTTTGCTCTATTTGTTTCCAATTGTGATGGCTTATTCTCCACCTGTTTATTACATTCCTCCACTTGCAGCATTTCTAAGGACTGAATTTTCCCATACTCTATCATTTTTATACTATCAGCTTGCTTGTTTAGGTATTTATTTTTCATAACTGCTTGTACCTCCGATAAATCTTTATTAAATAGAGGGTAAAAGAGTTTTTTTGGAGACATTTGTTTACCCTCACCTTCACAATATGATATTTGGTCATGGTTGTTTCCAGTGTTCAATCGCACTATATCTGATGCATTTGTATTCTTTTTAATACTTTTAGAAGCTTTATTTCTTGCATTCCATTGTTTTTTCCTCTGACTTTTTGATCGTTAAACTTCCGGAGCTGCGTCTGTCATTGTTGATTGTGTCGAGCATAGGTTTATCACTTCTTGATCTTTTGTTTTATCGTCTATTTTATCTTTAACAACAACAGTATTGTCTTTACATTTTATTGTATCTTTAGAGGGGCAGTCGGTCTTGATGGGTTGAATTCCCACATTAGGAAAATTCCCTTTTAAATCGTCAATTATTGTTTTTAAGCCAGTTTGTTAATTAGTGGGACACAACTACACTCTGAATATGTAGATATTGGCTGAGATTGTGCCCTTACTATTAGATTATTTTGTGTTTTATCTTCTGCTCAGTTCCGGCAACAGAGGATGCCGTAGCACTCAAGAGATCTATTTGGACCTCCTTTTTGTTGGACTTATATGTTAAAGCTTCCAGAGTTAATTGTGAGGTTTTGAAGAATAAATGAGAAATTCCCTAGTTGACACAAAGGAAAGTTTCAATTCTATTAAGGACGCGGAGGCGAGGATTTTGCTTGTCCTTTCTCCATTTTATTGGGCAGCACATTAAACGCATTAAAAAAAACATCAACCATGAACTACCCTAACCAACATGGCAGCGGTAGTCATGGTAATACAGTAACCAATCATAGTCCACACAACAGCATAAAGGTATCCCACGTCAGTAGTCCTTCCTCTTTCGTTGCTGTCGTAGCAAAGAAGTCCTCTATCCTCTAGTCCGTTTTCTGATCGGATCCTAGGGAAGAGAAATAATAATAATATCTTGTCCAGAACAATGATGAAAATAAATCTGACACATTGCAATGGATATGGTCAAAGATAAATTACAGTAAGAGAAGATATACCAAGTAAAACACATTAATCAAATGTATACATCAATACATATGGAAATATTACTTCCCTCGTATGAAGAAACAAGTACTGGAATCCATTGTGTTGGGAGGGAAGGCTAGATAAGCCAGGGTGGGAAAATCCTTGCCTCCGCGTCCTTAATAGAATTGAAACTTTCCTTTGTGTCAAATAGGAAATTTCTCATTCTATGTCAGGAAGCGGAGGCGAGGATTTTGCTTGTTCAAAGCTTACTTACCACCAGAGAAGCAGCTTCATGGATTGGCTTAAAATAAAACTTTTTGAAAGTTGAATCTGAAGACCAATCCGCTGCGTTCATAATATCTTCCAATCTGCCTCCAACTTGGACAGCCTTGGAAGCCATGGCGCCTCTAGTAGAGTGAGCGCCGAAGTTCGTAATGTTGATACCGGCCTCAGACATAATCCACCTGACCCATCTGGCAATGGTGGGGGATGAAACTGTCTTGAAAGGCTTCTTTATCGCTATTAACAATTGTCTTTCGCCCGGTGGGCGGACTACCAAGGTCATATTTTCATATGACTTGAGGCAACGGACAACGCACAGTTTGGGTGAATCCGGAAAAGCTGGATAAGATACTGACCTGGTATTACACTTAGTTCTCCTGGAAATGGTAAATGTGACCCCTTCAGGGGTAAAAACTCTGGCAGAAATGTCAAGAGCACGGATATCGGAAGCCCTTTGCAGGAAATAAGACAAAGTAGAATAGCCAATTTTGCTGAAATTTCTTTGCGTGAAAGATAATCATCATCCTGCCAGGACAGAAGGAAACGTAAAATCACATTCACATCTCAAAGACCGGAATATCGAGGCTCCGGGGGACGTGAAAGACTAATACCTTTGAGGAGTTTGCAAACCCAAGGGTGCTCTCCAACAGGGGAACCATCCACAAGGGCATGACCCGCAGAAATTGCTGATCTGAAAGAATTGATAGTACAATAAGCCAGTTTATCATGGAAAAGTTTAGCGAGGAAATTTACTACCTCCGTCATAGTAGAGCCCACGGGATCCAGGTGTTTTGCCACACACCAACGAACCCATCTGATCCATGCAGATCGGTATCGTTTAGTGGTACCAGGGGCCCATGCTCGCTGAATGAGGAGTTCAGCGTCTCTCGAAAGTGAGTCTTTAGACCAACGTCCCCTGAAATCCTCCAGGCCATGAGACGTAGATGGCCTTGGAGAACCAGAGGGTGTGGATGACCCAGAGGATCCGTTAGATGTTATTATGTTATGTTATTAAAAATTTATAAAGCGCACATACGCCCGAGGGCTTCTTGGCGCTGGAAAGATAAAAAACATAACAGAGGGTGAGTCTGCCGGGAGCGTTATTTCAAGTAGGCTTTTGTGAAGAGGTGAGTCTTGAATGCCTTTCTGAAGGCAAGGAGGTCTTTACTCTGTCTGAGGGCTAGTGGCAGAGAATTCCATAGGGTAGCTGCTAGGAAGTGGAAGCCGCTGCCGCCTTGTCGTTTTTTCTTAAAGCGAGGTACTTCAAGAAGGTCTTTGTGGGCTGATCTTAGGTTCCGTGAGGGAACGTATCTTCCGATCAGCTGTCTGATGAATAGAGGTCCCTTGCCTTGCAGAGCCTTAAAGATGATGCATCCGGCTTTGAATTCGGCTCTTTGAGCCACGGGTAGCCAGTTAGAATGAGGTCGAAGAACGGCAACTGTAGAGGTTTGTCCCAAGATAACTCCAGAAGGGACGGGAACCAGCACTGAGCCTTCCAGATCAAGGTGATCAAGATTAGAGAGGCTTGTTGCCTGCGGACCTGGGCTGCTACTCTCTGAATGAATAGGAACGGGGGAAATGCGTAAGCTGGGAACCGGGACCAATCCTGTAGGAAGGCATCTACTGCTTCCGCACCCGGGTCTGGTTTCCAGCTGTAGAATCGATGAAGTTGGGCATTCCATCTGGACGCAAACAAGTCCAACACTGGAAGGCCCCAACGATCCGTAATCTTCTGAAAAACCAAAGGATCCAGGTTCCAATCGCTGGCATTCTGAAAATTCCTGGATTGCCAGTCCGCCACAGAGTTCAGGTCGCCGGGGAGATACTCCGCCATGACAGAAATCTGACGTAGGAGGCAATAGTTCCAGAAATCCTTCGCAAGCTCTGTTAGGACTTTGGAATGGGTGCCGCCCAGGCGATTGATATACCTGACGGCCGTTGTGTTGTCCATCCGAAGAAGAACACAACAAGAGACCTTGTTCGTGGTGAACGATCGGATGGCAAAAGAACCCGCCAGGAGTTCCAAGCAATTGATGTGGAGATGAAGTTCTTCCTCCGTCCATCTGCCACCTATTGAGAGGGAGCCGCACCGAGCTCCCCACCCCTGGCAACTGGCATCTGATTCGATCAAAAGATCCGGACGGGAGCCGAAGATCGCCTTCCCATTCCAAGCATCCATGTGATCTAACCACCAAAGGAGTTCTGATCTGGCATCCGCGGACAAGGAAATGAGTTCCGAGTACGTGAGACCCTTGCGGAGGTGAAACGCTTTGAGTCTCTGGAGAGCCCTTCAATGAAGTGGGCCTGGAAAAATGGCCTGAATCGACAATGACAGAAGACCCACAATCCTGGCCAGTTGACGGAGAGAAATTCGGTCCCGACGAAGGACTTTGCAAATCTCCTTTTTGATCTTGGTGATCTTTTGAGAAGGAAGGTGAAGTGTCGCGTCCCACGTCCGTATCAGGAACCCGAGGAAAGTCATTTCCTGCTGAGGGATTAAGTCTGATTTTTGGGAGTTGATGATGAACCCCAGATTCTGGAGGAGAGAGATGGTAATCTGAAGATGATGGAGAAGCAGATCTTTGGACTGACTCATCAATAGAATATCGTCCAGGTAAATCATCAGACGAATTCCCATGGTGCGAAGATGTTCTACAACAGGTCTCAGGAGTTTGGTAAAACACCATGGAGCTGAGGAAAGACCGAAGGCGAGAGTGCGAAACTCGTAGACTTGATCTCTCCAGAGGGACTGAAGGAATCGACAATGTGGAGGGTATGTTGGAACTGAAAGATGAGCATCCTTCAGATCCAATCGTACCAACCAATCGTTCTGAAGAAGATCCCTCAATAGATGGATGCCCTTCATCTTGAAGTGTCTGTAAATCAACCATTCGTTGAAAGAACGAAGATTGATGACTGGTTGAAAGCCCTTGTCTTTCTTCTCGACCAGAAAGATGTTGCGGAGGAAACCGTTTGGATGAAGGGAAGCTTGAATAATGGCGCCTTTTTGGAGCATAGCCTGTAGCTCTAAGTCTATGAGCTCCTGCTCTTCGAGAGAAAAAAACTAAAGGGCGAGGTTGTGTTAGTTGAACGGGGGAGCCGTAAAACTCTATGTGGAATCCCTGCACGGTTTCTAGAACCCAAGGGTCTGACGTGAGGGCTGACCAAGCTTGATGAAACATAGCAATTCTTCCCCCCAGACGAACTGGAGCAATGATGGAAAAACTTACAGTTGAACCCTTTGTAGTTGTATTGGTTGCCACCACGTCCTCGGCCTTGGTTTTTGCCTCCACGGGAGGGATAGAAGGAACCCTGGCGTCCGTCGTTCCAACCAATGTTTCTTCGTGGCTGAGTCTTATTGGGGCCTTGTTGGAACTGGTGGCCGGAAGAGCGACCCCTGCCTCTGCCGGCCCCGCCAATAACCTTTTTCGGAAACATCTTTTTTATCGAAGCTTGAGCCTTGTCTAAGGCGGAAAAAGTCGCCACAAACTTTCCAAGTTCCTTCACGAAAGGATCACCAAACAAGGCACCTTGCGCCACAGAGCCTGCCTCAGACGATGATAATTCTCCAAGCTTGGGGTCAATCTTTAACAAGAGTGACCGCCGACGTTCAGCCGAGAGAGCACAGATGGCATTGCCAAGGAGGCAGATTGCCCTCTGTGCCCAACCCGCAACGTCCTCAACAGAGAGTGGCATACCAGATTCCTTAGAACGTTGAGCAAGCTCAATGATTTTTTGTCAGGGGGACAACCACATCCAATAACTAGTCCTGACAAGCCTTCCAGGACCTATCGATCCCTTTCTTAGGGTCCTTGACGTATTTAGCGAAGAATGTTCAGAGTTTTGGGTCAATCTCAGGAGTGGCCGCAACCCTATGAGGAAGGGACGGTTGAGGACACTCCGAGTGGAGCCGCACACGCACATCTTGAGAGAGCGGTTGCCTTAGTTTAGCGGCCACATAGTCCGCTGTAGATTTATCTGGAGTCCACTCAGAAGAGCGGGGTCTGAAGATAGTGGTAGGGTCAAACATGTCAGGGGGAACCTGGTCACCTTCACCACAATCAGAGACATTAGATTTAGGGCGCCAAGACCTACTAACATCTGACATATCCTCAGAGGATCCATCCTCATCATCATCCATATAGTCATCCTAGTCATCCATTCCCTCTAGGGGAAACCCTTCTTCCGGGTCAAGGTCTTGGGTGGATGTACCACCAATATCACCGAGTGAGTCGTCCCCCCGGAAGGGTGCGCTTCTTAGCGTGCGCGCACTCTTATGAAAGGCCTCCGCAAGTTTGCGGAAGCCTTCCAGGTGCCCCGTGTCACGCTTCTTGGCCGTGCGTGGAGGAACAGAAATTACTCCACTGGGCCCAGCCCTGCTGTCCCCCAAAATCCCTGAACCAGTTTTAAAAACATGGGCGGACAGTTTATTGATGCTGTCCTGCAGGGGGGCCAGAGCCTGGGCAATAGCTGAAGATAGGAGTCTGTCCACCTCTGCAGGAGGGCGCAATAAGGGCTGAGGAGGCTGTTCAGCATCAACAGCTACATAATCGTGTTCCTGACGAGACTGCATTTGCGCAGAAGACTGGGCACCCATAAAACAAAATACGCCCCAAACTAAATAATAGGGGAGTTCTCCAGCACAGGTACCCAAAAGGTCAAAGGAAAAAACAAACTGTCTCAAAACTGAAGAGTTTTATACAACAGAAAGTGACTGACAGAGTTATTTTAAAGAAACATTTTTCAGTCACAAGATCAATTCTTGCCGCTAACAGGCAGCGTCAGTGTGGGAAAACGAGGCCAGATAATTAAAGCGAAGCGCAAAGCCTCTTCGCGTGTTCGCCACAAGCGCGGAGAAAGCGCCGTGGAGAAGTCGGTCAGCGTCTGAGGAGACGACAGTCGAGACCTCGCACGCGCCAAAACAAGACGCTCGGGCCAGAAGCCTACCGGGTCAGAAACAGATGACAAACAGGTCGTAGAGCCTGACAATACCAAGATAAATACAGCTATAAACTAACAAGAGCTGTCACAATAAATTTCTCAAACTGCCACGCCACAAGAATAAGCTGAGTAGAAAACGGTGACTTATCTTGACGGGGCAGCAAAGGAGAAAGAGGAAGGACTACCGACGTGGGATACCTTATGCTGTTGTGTGGACTATGATTGGTTACTGTATTACCATGACTACCGCTGCCATGTTGGTTAGGGTAGTTCATGGTTGATGGTTTTTTCTTATACTTTTAATGTGTTGTCCAATAAAATGGAGAAAGGACAAGCAAAATCCTCGCCTCCGCTTCCTGACATAGAATCCCAAATTGCTCCTGCGTTCCCACATCCTGGTACCTGAGTACCTGGGTTATGGTGTTGCCCATTTATGAATGATACGTCCTTATACTCCTCTTTTTGTGGTCCTTGAAAATCATGTCCCTCGTCACAAGAATTAATGAATTGTGGACTACTATTCAAAATGTCTTTTTGATACGGAGTACTCCAACACTGCAGAGTTTCTGGGTTGCTGTTGTATTCGTCCTAATTAATTTGAGATCCGTTATTTTGATTACATTTCGGCTGGTCCTGTTTTTTAACTGAATTTAATTTAGACAGAGTAAAATCCGTTTTCTTTTTTTTTTTTTTTTTTTGGGTGTAAAACTTTTATTGGCAGTCATCATCCAAGTAACAACAGTGCATATATACAATAAGCATGATGCAAGATAAGTGAGTAGCACATACTTTTACACAGCTATTCAGCCGACAACCCTCCGGTCCGGCAGCACATGGTGAGGATGATATGGCAAATCTTCAGGATACAGTTTTCGGAGTCATGAAGTTTTACTTTTTAAGTCCATTTTTATGTTGTTCCTTTTTATAAAAGTAAAAACCAAACCAAACGTAATGGCTCATTTGTAGTAAATAGATATGAAACAGTATGGAAAAAGAGTTGCTAGTAGAACATGCCGACCCCCAACCCCCAGGCCATCCCCCCCCATCCCCACGTACAATGTGAGCTGAAGTTTCAATGATAAAATCGTATTTCTAATCCCACCCCGTGGTATCCTACAGGTTAAGCACTTATTTCCTCCTCATCATCTGAGTCTTCGTCTTCATCTTCCTGCAGCGGGTCGCACAGGTCCCCTCTGTACCTATTCCACGCCTCCCACACCTTATTCCATTTCTTTGGGTTCGCTCTGAGTTTATAAACAGTTCTTTCAGTCAGCATCAGTTTATCCATGGTCTTGCACCACAATGCCAAAGTAGGTAACTCCGCCACCCCCCATCTCTGCGCCACATCGCGCTTTGCCACCATTGTACCAATTGTGACCCATTGCTGTTGTCGGAGGTTAAGATCAGTGCCTTCCCATATATTCAGGAGACAGAGGCGTGGTTCAGGCAGAAGGGAGGTATCAAGGGCCTGTGAGATAGTGCGCATGACCTGTTGCCAATATCTGGCGATGAAAGGGCATCCCCAAAGCGTATGTAACAATGTGCCGTCCTCCCCACACCCCCTGAGACAGTGAGGGGAATCAGCCCTGTGCATTTTGTGTAAGGTGGTCCTTGTGTAGTACACTCTGTGCAGCACTTTTAACTGTATGAGTCTAAACCTGGCCGACACCCCAGCCTCCCTCGGAGACGCCATAGCAGCATTCCAGTCTGTCTCATCCATAGCTCCCAACTCATCCTCCCACTTTTCTCGTAATTTCTGTAGGGGGTCTGGAATATTGTTCATCAGTTTGCGGTATGTGAGTGAGGTGGCCCGTGATTGTAAAAAATCTGTAAGAAGCCGGTCTTCCAGGGGCGAGGACTCCGGGACCGTAGTACCTGGTTCCAACACCGCCAGAAGAGCGTGTCTGATTTGGATATATCTGTATGTTTCATTGGGGCCTAGGGCATATTGCTGCTGAAGCTGCTCGAAGGGAATCACCCCTGCGGATGACCAGAGATCCCCCACCGTAGAAATGCCTATATTGTCCCACTGGGTGAACCCCTTACTGGTCCTAAGGCAGCCTAGTTTCTTGGTATCCCAAAGCGGGGTAAGCTTCGTGATGATTCCCTTCCACTGTAGCCTGGTGAGCGCCTTGTACCATAGGGTGACTGTATGTTTAGTAGGGCCAATCAGGTCCTTGAGGAGGCATGGGTTGTATAGGGGGGCCAGAAGACTTTGTGTTCCCAGTTGGGCCCTGTCAGCCAGATATGCCGGGTCATTGTGCGATGCATGGAGCCACTGGTTGAGTACCTTAAGTTGAGACGCCCAGTAGTAAAGCTGTACGTTCGGTAATGCTATCCCTCCATCGTACCAACCACGGTTAAGCTTGAGGTGAGCTATTCTCGGAGGACGCTCACCCCATAACAAGGTGGTGATAATTGCGGTGATTCTCTGAAAGTAGGAGGGCGGGACTTCATCTGGGGTATTCTCCAAAACGTACAGGAGGCGCGGAAGCGCCATCATTTTAAACAGGGCAGCGTGGCCCAGGAGCGTGAGCGGCAGGGATGACCAATGTCGTGCATCTGCTTTTAGGCGGAGGAGGGGAGGCGCCAGGTTCCGGTCGTAAAATACGGCCGGATCGTTGGTGACATGGATGCCTAAGTACTTGAAGGTGACATCGGTTAACACCAAAGGACAGTGATCGGGGAGGACTGGCCAGGGGCCCTTCAGAACATAAAGGACCGATTTCGCCCAGTTGATCGTATAGCCAGAGGCCGAGCCATGTTTGTCACAGAGTGCCAATAATATCGGAACATTCGACTCGGGGGCAGACAAGTAGACTAACATATCATCGGCATATAACGATATTCTATCTTCCCAGTCCTCCGTCCATTTAATACCCTTCAGTAGGGATGTCTTTCTGATAACAATCGCGGGAGGCTCAAGGACCAATGCGAACAATAATGGGGATAAGGGGCAGCCCTGGCGAGTCCCACGAGCTAGAGAAATCGCTCGCGAGATGTGGCCATTGGCCGCCACGTGGGCTACTGGGTCCGTTTAGAGCAGTCGGACCCATGATAGAAACTTCGGTCCGAAGCCCATCCGAGTCAGAACTGCGAACAGGTATTGCCACTCTACCATGTCAAAAGCCATTCTGGCATCCAGTGACAAAATGGCCGCCGGTTCTGCCAGGGAGTGTGCTCGTGCCAGTGCGCCATGCACTCTACGGAGATTTAACGCTGTACTCCTGTGTGGCATAAAGCCGGATTGGTCAGGGTGGATTAGCTGGGAGAGGTATGGAGTCAGTCTATTAGCAATCAATTTCGCTAAGATCTTCGCCTCTGCATTGACGAGCGAGATCGGGCGATATGACGTGCAGTCCTCTGGGGATTTGCCAGGTTTAGGGATAGCCACTATCGTCGCTAAGCGTTGGTCCAAAGGCAGTGTTCCGGTCTCACGGCAGTTCTCAAACATGGCCAGCATTGGCGGGCCCAGTGTGTCTGACATCGTTTGAAACCATTCGATTGGTATCCCATTGGGGCCCAATGCTCTGCCTGTGTGTAGTGCTCCCGTCGCCGTACGGAGTTCCTCTACCGTGAGGTCCGCTTCTAACTCGATCCTTGCCTCTGGTGTCAATATCTCTAATTCTACATCTTGGAGTGCTAACTCTGCCTTCTCAGCCGTGACTATCGCCTCTGGGGTATACACCCCTGGAAATGGTCTGCTAAGAGGTCAACAATTTTAGGAGGGAGCGTGTGACACATCCCTTCCTGGTCCCGCAACTGCAGAATGTGCCTGCCTCCGTCCCGTTTCTTGTCCAACCAGGCCAGTAATTTGTTGGCTTTGTCGCCCACATCATAAACTCTGCACGCAGTCGACTCTATATGCTCTAACACCCGTCGACGGAGAAAGTCGTCGTGTCTTTGCTGACTTAGAGTCAGCGCGTGTCGAGTGTCGTCCGACGGCGCGGTCATGTGCGTCACATTAGCCTGCTCCAGCTGCAGTTCCAGTTCTACCAGTTCTTGTTTTTGTTTACGTTTATGATCGGTTATGGTCGCAATTGCCTGGCCCCTCAATACCGTCTTGTATGCCTCCCATAGTATTGTCGGTGAGGACACCGATCCGGAGTTCTCTCATGGAAATAGTGCTTAGTGGCGGTTTTGAGGGATTTTCGGACCGTAGGGATTTTAAGATAACCGGGGTAGATAGGATAGGGTCGTTTGCGAGCCCTGTCCGAACAGGATAATGTAGCGATCAAGGGGGAGTGGTCTGATATACCCCGTGGCGCAATCTGTACATCGGCAAAAGTGAGTCTTCCACCCCCCAATGTGAGAAAATAATCAATGCGAGACAGGCAGTCATGGGTGGATGAATAGTATGAGTAGTGGCGGTCAGTAGGGTGAAGCTGTCTCCAGATGTCGACTAGACCCTGTGCCTCCAAAAAGTCCTTGAATTTCGTCGGGCCAGCGGGGTGGGAGCGAGCCGGGAACCTATCCGTTTCAGTATTGGCCAGTGCATTGAAGTCTCCGCCCACCAACAGGTCCCCCTCCGGAAGCTCCAAAAGGAATCTACCTAGGTCCGGGAGTGCCGATGAGTGTAGCGCTGGTGGGATGTACACAGACACCACATTAATGGGCACGCCCTCCCACTGCCCACAGACCACCGCGAAGCAGCCATGTTTGTCCGCTTTCGTGGAGTGATGTATGAAGCGTGACGTTCTTTTCACCCAGACACCCGTCCCCCGGGACCCCGAAGTGAAGTCCGAATGTAATACCATGCGATACCCTCTCCTATCTAGAGCTTTAGTGGCAGCCCCCACTAAGTGCGTTTCCTGAAGGAGGGCGATATCACAGTTCAGTCTCTTAATACACTGTAAGACCAGCCCCCTCTTTACCTTATCACCTAACCCCCGGACATTCCATGACATTACTTGTAGTGGTGGCACAGCCCCCAACCCAGTGTCAGGCGTTACGGCAGTAGGTCGTGGAAGATCCGCCATTTTGTAATCGGGCGTTCAAGGTGGTGTCCCGTAGGGTATGACGGAGCCATAGTGATCAAGGAATGTCCCATCCCTATACAATTATTCACACGTTTGTGCCATGGCAATGTTAGAGGATCAGAGGCGACACACCCGGTGCCAGGAATACGGTCATGTGTAACCACTAGCAGTTTCAAAATGGTAAATAGAGCCGAACAATTCAAACAAGCAAACAAAGTTAACCCCCCCGTTCCCAACACCCCCACCCACCCTGCTTCCCTGCTACACGGACTCCAAACTGCCCGCCACCCCAATTTAGCAGAGTGCTTAAACCCACCCCATAAAAAACACACAGTTACTTGCTCGTTGGGGATGAGGAGCACTCCGGAATTAGTGACCCCTCGTACCCTCCACGGAGGCCCTCGGCCCAGTGTCCTTGGCGGTTCCAGCCACAGTCCCGAACATCAATGACACATAGATTTGTTCATGATTCCACCTCCTGATTTAGGTCAGCCTCGTCCCTTACCGGTGAGCTTCTGCCACTGTTCGTACCAGCGTCCCCACCATCATTACGGTCAGGTTGTTGTGTACCATTCTTAGTCCGGCCAGGGTGGCGAGAGTGGGAGGTAGGACGCCAACCATCTAGCCAGTCTCGTGCAGTTCCAGGGTCGTCAAAAAACCACGTTCTATTCTCCGCCACCACCCGGAGCCTTGCTGGGAAGATCATGGAGTAAGGGAGTTCACGTTTTCTAAGTTCCTTTTTTATATCCAAGAATGTTTTTCGCCGCCTGGCCACCTCCGCCGTGTAATCCGGGAAAAATGCCACAGTTGAGTTAAGGATTTTCACCGGTGGTGAGATTCGTGCCGCCTGGAGGATGACGTCCCGGTCACAGTAGTTGAACAGTCTTGCTAGGATCGGCCTAGGCGAGGCCCCTGGTTTAGGTTGAACCCCCGGGACCCTGTGGGCGCGTTCCACGGAAAAGAAGGTCGACAGGCCTTTGGGTTGAAGATGAGTTTTAATGAGGTCCTCCACGTACAAATCCATCGCTCTCACACCTTCAGTCTCCGGAACGCCAAGAATGCGCACATTGTTCCGCCTGGAACGTCCCTTCTGATCGTCGAGTTTGTCTTTAAGGAGGTTGTTTTCCGCCATGACCGCTTCCATGGCCGTCTGTAGTTCCGAGACATCCTCCACCAGCGACTTCGTAACAAGCTCTAGCGAGCCTACTTTTTCGGCCATTTTGTGGAAGTCCGCTCGGATTAGGGTGATCTCGGTCGAGATAGAGCCCACCGTCGTTTGGACCTGCGAGAGTGCCTTCATAACGTCGTCCTGCGTCGCTTTCTTTGTTCCCGCAGGCTCGCCTGGTTTTACAGGAGGATTCTTCCCATCCGCCGGAGGGGAGGCGGTTCTATCGTTCGTGAAGCGGTCAATACGAGTCTGAGTTGTACCGCCTTTCACGCCTTTCCCGGCCATTGTTCGGTCGCGGAGAGAATACAGTTCGTCGGTTCGGTGGGATATCAAGAGAAATCACCTTCACGATGTGGTCCTCCGTTAAGGTGAAGAGAGCTTCCGTTACAATGAGGGAGACGCCCTGATGGTCCCCGCAGGGCAGGCTGCCGGGTAAAGTTCGGATAGTTGTCTTGACAATCTACGGCCACCCTTCCCATGAACATCCGTTGGGTATAGCAAGCAGTTTGTTATTGGGTAGGGCCGTCACTGGGTATGGTCCTCCAGCACCGACCACTTCCTGTCTGCAGTAGCCGAGCGGGCTGCACTTCCGGTCGGCCTCAGTTGCCACTAGAATGCCCGGAGGTGGGCCTGTGTTCCGGTCGGATCAGCACTCGACGATAACTCCGTCGTCCAATTCACGAATGTCGTCCGGGAACCTGCTGCCAGTTCCGCCCGGTCTCGGGCGTTCAGTGCCGCCGTTGGAGGTAAGAATTAGTCACGGATTATCGTGCGGATAGATGGAGAGGCCGCTTCCCTGCTGGAGCTAGTCCTCTATGCTGCCGCCATGATCGGCCGCCAGCCACGCCCCCCCTAAAATCCGTTTTCAGTGGGGTATTGGCTTCCCTTATGATTTTTACCCCACCATTTAGTTCATTTGGAGCTTCTTGCTCTCGTTGATTTATTTGTCCCAAATTAGATGGTTCCTCTATCCCGTTAGCTGTTCTGATTTTTACTTGCACTTCATTAGCATTGGATGCCTAGTTGGTAGTAATTGCTGAGTATCTCTCATTGTTAGATTTGTGCATTTTGCGTCCTCTTGTTGTGAACGACCAGTAAGAGGAATAGTTAACATCTCTAGGTCCGTTATTTGTCCCCAATGGTTGACTTGGTCCTTAGTTGAATTTGACATTCGTTCGACTTCAGCTTCAGACTCAGGGTGGCCTGGTTTACTTACTCCTTGCTTAGGGGATATAATATTTTTTCTACTCAGTGGTTTAATCGGAGTTTGAAGATCACATGGGTTAGTTATCAATGTTACCATAGCACCAGTTAGATCTTTCATAAAATCAAACTTTGACGGCGACTTTCCCAGTTTCCCAAATGTATGGACCTTAGATGATTTAAAGGACTGTATGTCACCTGCCTGTTTTATTTTAAACATATCTAATATTAGTGTTTGTTGTATTTTTCTTTTCCTTTTGATAGGAGGGAAAGGTGGACGCTCCTTTCCTGACCTCATAATACACCCTCTAAGGTGAAGAAGTCTTGCTCCTTTCAGAGAATCAAACAGGCCAGTGACAAGACCAAATGGTGGTTTGATTGGACAAAAACACCACCAAACACCTCCAAGGGAAAACACCCACAAAGCACACCTCAGTACAGAATCCGCCGGTGCTGCTGGTTACTTATTTAATTAACTAATTCATTAATCAATTGATTAATATCCGGGCTCCAGGTAGGGCTGTAGTCTAGGCATGCAGAGTAATTCAGGGGTCGAGGGGTGCTTGAACAGGATCAAAGTCTATTGTCACTTTCCCCTTTGCATAATTTCTCAGATTTTGTATTACAGACTTATTACAGACTGAAATGGTTCAGCGACTTACGGACCGATCAACCTTAACTACTCGCCACATGCCACACACCTCATGCCACTTGTCACTCACCACTCACTGTTCATTGCTTGTTCGTTGCTATTCATCGCTGTCAAGAGTACAAGGGAGAATGCTAGCAATCGTTCAGGAGCAGAAGCGGGATCCAGAGCCAGTCCACCTACAGACGGCAGATGTAGGCACTTCCCTCCACTCCTCTACTCAGCTCTGCTCTCCTCAATGCTTGGTGTATACGTAAAATCAGGCGGCAGTTCCCTGAGTTCTGAGGAGTGATTGAAGCGTGCGATGTTGGATCATAGATGCGTCCATTCGTCAACGGAAATAGTGTGGTAAATAAATTTTACCTATGCAATTTTTCCGTATAATTATCAATACAAGACAGCTCATTTAAATGAGAGGCAGAGTCCGTGGTATCTGAGTCATACGGGCTTTAATGGAATTATCCTCAAGGATGGAGCATCATGTTCCATCACCTCTAAGGTTCAGGAAGGGACAGTCAACGTTTTATTAACATTACACATTATATATAGTAAAACTTTACAATTGAATCCAATACAGTAGGCGTAACAGGTGAAAAGAGAGAGATAAGAACACATGTGCGTAAGAGGAGGCGTGAAAAGAGGCGTACACATGGGCGTGCACTGTACATGTCAGAGAAACGTCACAAGATACGTCACATGGGGGTGGATGCATAGAGAAAAGTTGCAGAATCAGCAGAAACCCTTCACCTGTATGCGCGCGCAACTAGTATGACGTGAAACTGGGGGCTTTGACTTTAGCACTAGTGGAGGAGACTGGTGTCTGGAGTGTCAGGGCAACCTGTACCTATAGCATATCTGGTATCTGTTGTTTGGGGGATGTAATGTCTGGAATAAAAGGTCTCTCGGGCAGGGGCCATTCAATATTGAATGCTGGTGCATGCATACGTGTCTTGGTGCAATGCGCGGAGCCATGGGCCTACCATGGTAACGGGTTCAGTAAATCACTTGCAAGGAGGACAGGAAGGCCGGGCCCTTTGCTCTGCAGCCGGGAATATGTTTACCCATTTCACTAGACTGGAATGTGTTTTCGAGGAGGCTGAGCAGATACCTGTAGGCAAAACATGAATTTGGCAGGCAGTCCAAGCCGAGCCGGGCACCGCTGCACTGGCAGGAAGTAAGGCAGGGGTCAGGGATGCGTACAGCTTTCGGAGACAGGAGAGATGAGGCATAGAGGCCTCGTTTAAGGGCCTAGCTCGACTGGGCCAGGAAACATGGAGAAAACGTGTGCGAATTTCAGAAGTGCACCATATAAAGACGGTGGCACCGTATGCCTAGGAACATAATTAACGGGATTTCTTGGTATGGTTGGATAGCTAACATGTTAAGGATGGACGCAAATATTTGCGTCTTTCTAGCATGTATAGAACAGAAGCTACACAACATACATGGAACATGGGTGCATGGATAGGGTGCGAGTGGGGGACACATTAGCTACCTGAAAATTTCTATTACCTCATTCCCTCCTTGGACCCTACTACACCCTTCAGGATATATCTATATTCATGAGACCATCTATCTGTTCATAAAGCATCATTTGTTCATCTTTCTTTATTCGGGAGCGGGAACGTGTACTTGGATGGGGAATACAGGCTGTGGCGCACAAGCCGCAAATCGCTGGCCCACATTGCAGACAGAGACAACAACTGAATACTATGGCCAATATTATTCCTAGGAACGTTAACAATTTCCATCCCCAGGCGGATATTACACTCCAGAACCAACCGGACCAAGTCCAGGAGCCTGGATTCTGGTGCATCTGATGGGCTATTTCATGAAGCCGAGTTATGGCCTTATACACGGATGGCGCGTTATTTGGAATAAACACGCAACAACTGGATCCGATGACTCTACAAGCCCCGCCCCTATCTGCCAAGATGACGTCAAGGACAAGGCGATTTTGAAGAACAACAAGTCTCATAGCAGACTGTTCCTCGGTCAGGTTACCTAAAACAGAAGTAGTCTCGTTCATTACTGCTTCTAATGTTCTGGTCAATCTTCGAATTAGTTTACTGTTTGAGACAGTGCCTATGAATGGAAAGAATCCTTTATTGAAATCTATATATTGTTCTAATGTAGTTTCAGTCTGATCGACAATTGGGATCTTGATCTCCCTTCTATGTCTTACATGAACGAGATGTGGATTTCTGTGATAATCAGGCGGGGCTAGAAAAACAGGTGGCAATAGGAACGCAATATAGCATGTCCCATCCCAATCCAATGGCAGACGTACATAGGCTGTCTGACCACATATGAAATAAGAATGGCGGGAGGCTCTGAAAGTAGACTTTCCTTTATCACTGAATTCTACAACAGTATCACAATCACTGTGTCCTAGATGTACTGAACCATTCTTTCTGACGCATAATTCACCTTTCACTGGTAAAACTGTAATAAACGGCAAGTCCGAATTAGTCTCAGACTGCACATTCAGAATCATGAGGTTAAATGTAAAATTACCTAATCCATACACTTCATTTTCTAGATCGGTCCCTGTCCTCTGGGGAAGACCTTCTTGGTCTGGGTAACATATTTTATTCATGACTGTATTCAAGTTCCCCCATATCCAATTGCCTTGGGAAACCTTGGACTTACTATCTAGGGAAGACATTAAAGTAAACCATGCACCACATGAACCATTATGTGTGAACGGATAAGGAAAGAGGGGCAGAGCACCCTTGTATTTCTGATAGGGAGGGAGTCGGCCACATACCCAGCAATTAGTGGCATTGCTGGTCTGGTGTGAATGATGTAACATACGGATGAATGTATTGTTGCGCATGGCTAAACGATAGGACAATTCATGTGGGGGCAAATCACTAAAAGTGTGCTCCACAGTGTCATTAGAGGAAGCATGTACATGTGAATCAAGAGGGAAGAAAACGTGTAACATTAGACTAATGCATATAATCGTAAGACTCAGAAGAAACATCGAAATCAAGGCAATTATGCATCTGCTATGCAAAACTTTACAATAATTTTTTCTTTTCTCGATACGCCTATCTCTCTGACTACTTGGGTCTATTCTATACATGTCAGAAACCTGTCTAACCGCTTCACCCGAGGGGGACTTAAACAATTAAACGCTGTCTGACTGAGCCTGTAAACGCGCTGCAAACGCGCAGTCATCGCCGAAAAACGCCGAGATTTTTACCTGCCAGTGCCTGTGAGAGGGAGTGCCCAGAAGGGGAGTTTGGCCAGGACCGGCCACCGGCACCAGAGTCCCGCCACCAGTCGCGCCGCCGCCGGGAACTACGTTTCCCATCAGGCTCAGCGGCGGCGCGTTCCCCGACGCGGGAGAAGCGACGGGAGGGGCTTACAAAGCTGCAAGCCCTCGGTGGAGCGGGGGGGAGCCTGTAAACGCGCTGCAAACGCGCAGACATCGCCGAAAAACGCCGAGATTTTTACCTGCCAGTGCCTGTGAGAGGGAGTGCCCAGAAGGGGAGTTTGGCCAGGACCGGCCACCGGCACCAGAGTCCCGCCACCAGTCGCGCCGCCGCCGGGAACTACGTTTCCCATCAGGCTCAGCGGCGGCGCGTTCCCCGACGCGGGAGAAGCGACGGGAGGGGCTTACAAAGCTGCAAGCCCTCGGTGGAGCGGGGGGGAGCCTGTAAACGCGCTGCAAACGTGCAGACATCGCCGAAAAACGCCGAGATTTTTACCTGCCAGTGCCTGTGAGAGGGAGTGCCCAGAAGGGGAGTTTGGCCAGGACCGGCCACCGGCACCAGAGTCCCGCCACCAGTCGCGCCGCCGCCGGGAACTACGTTTCCCATCAGGCTCAGCGGCGGCGCGTTCCCCGACGCGGGAGAAGCGACGGGAGGGGCTTACAAAGCTGCAAGCCCTCGGTGGAGCGGGGGGGAGCCTGTAAACGCGCTGCAAACGCGCAGACATCGCCGAAAAACGCCGAGATTTTTACCTGCCAGTGCCTGTGAGAGGGAGTGCCCAGAAGGGGAGTTTGGCCAGGACCGGCCACCGGCACCAGAGTCCCGCCACCAGTCGCGCCGCCGCCGGGAACTACGTTTCCCATCAGGCTCAGCGGCGGCGCGTTCCCCGACGCGGGAGAAGCGACGGGAGGGGCTTACAAAGCTGCAAGCCCTCAGCGTCGCGGGACGCGAGCGGGACGCCCGGGGCGAAGCCCGGGCAAAGGGCGGGCCCTCTGAGGCCCTCAGAGGTCACCAGTGGTCGGGCGGGCCACCCCACCAACACCTCCGAAAGAAGGTTAGTCTCTAAATAAGTCTCTGAAAATGGCTGACTGCGCCGCTACATGCATTAATGTTGACACCCTTACCCAGGATGCAGAGTCCCCCGGGATATTGCTCACGTCGTTCGAGGCATTGATTGACACTGCCTTCAACGAGATCGTTGAGACTGAGAGGAGATTTTCTATGGGCCCATTGAGTATCAATCAACCGCATACCACGAGCAGTCTCAATGGTAATACTCATACCCATATAAACCCTGAAATAATTATTGTAAAATCCTCACATCCCATTGTTGATGTACCAATTGTCTTAGACGACGAGGATACCGTCACTTACATAGCTCCAGAAGTGACTCTTGGCCATACCTTAGAAACAATATCTATCGAGGCTGCCAATAAGGTATCTGGTAAAGCTGCAGCAAAGAGAAAGAGGGGCCCTGCCAAAATAACCCACAATAAGCGGAAGCAGCCTCTAAGGACTGTCAACCAACCAACTCCACAAAGTATGTGGAATAAGGGAAAGAGACAGAAGTTGGTCCAACAAATAGCACCTATACAGGATCAACCGCATTTGGGTGATGCAGTCGTTATAAATAACGAGGGGACAAATTATATATCTATCTCCACCCAGACTGAGTCCCCCCACGAAAATGTCAAACCTAGTCTTTATGCTAAGTCTGAGGGGAACCTTATTGAGACTATTGCAGAGACAATTTTTAAAAATTTGGAAGGTCAAATGATCAAACAATTTAATAATATTTTTAAAAGACTCGATAAATTGGAGAACTTAATTAAAAACGAGGATGCAAAGAGAAAAGGCATAGCGAACTTGGACAAAATGAGAGTAGAACGTCTGCTAAAAGACCTCGAATCTTCTACTCGTGGTTCCTCCACTGGTAATATCGGGACAGTGGAACAACAAGCTATTCCTAACCCAACGCAGTCTGTTACACCTAAGGTGACTAAAAATAAGGGTACAACTAGCAGTAATCTGCCTGGCTGCCAAACCAACACTCCCTTATTACCATGCGAACCTATACATGGGAAAGTCACTTCATCCAAACCTTCTGTTTCCACTAATGTTATAAGCGGGGCATCCATGAATTCTACAAAAAAGGGTACTACATCGAAACAGACCACACTAGTACAGAAGGGTTCTGTTAATTCCAGCCAGCACGACAAAAAGATCATGCATGAGGACAATAGACCTAATAAACATCAAGGCCCGGCCCTACATCTTCCACCTGAGGCCTGTCCCTATGTTCTAGTGCTGGCTGGCATCCCCCCGCTTAAGGAAGGTCAAGGTGAATCATGGGTTCAACTTCATAACAAGTGTATAGACTGGTTAACGAAGCACAAGGGAGTGGGGTACGATATTTCAAAAGAAATCATAACCACACGGCGTGTAACCTGGGTCGGTCCCCTTTACAAAAATATCAATGGGGACTGTATCGTAATCAATTTCAGAAACCCGGGCACTGCAAAATTCCTGTTGAACTGTAATCCTGCTCGACAGGGCCCATCTACTGTGGTAACCCCACTACCATTAAAATATTTCTACCGTCCTCCACACAAGATGATGCAACCCCCCCCAGTTTTCCCATTGCAGAATAGGTTTGGAATCTTCCAGGACCTGGACACATTGGACTGACTGCCCATTGAAAATACCAAACTACTTCCCGTGTGCCCTGAGGTAGTTCAGTTAATGGAACCATTTCGAGAGGCGGACCCGTTAACACAGGAGTTTTTTCCACCTGGTCCATTAAGTGTTCAACAGGGTCATGTAACATCTAAAACCGCTCTAAGCATTAATCAGGGTTCCTGTTCAAGGAGCAATAACGGTAACAACCTAAGTATCCTCAGTTGGAACATTGCGGGCCTGAAGTCCAAGTTGGGAATTCTTTCATGGAGGGATTGTGTCCATTGTTATGACATATTGATGTTTCAAGAAACTTGGTGTGTGGAGGACTTATTGTTTGAGGGGTATAGCTGCCATAATAGGACTGTCCCGGTCCCTTTGGCTGGCCGTCCTAGCGGTGGATTGTCCATCTGGATAAAAATTTGTGCTGGAACTAAAATTGACGAACTACAAACAAATTGTCCTAGCTTCATGGCACTCTCGTATACCGAGCGGATAAAATTGTGTTTAATCAATTTCTATAATAATGATTTTCTGTCCCAACCTAACCGGAATTTTATTCTTTTATTTGATTTTATTAATGAAATCATGGATGGACAGGTATATGGGAAATTTGATGGTATTTGTTTAGGGGGGGATTTTAATGCACATGTACACCCAAGAAATCCCCCATGTAAAAGAGGGAAAGAACTGTTAGACCTTCTTGCTACCAGTGAATTTGTTAATTGCATGGAACATGTGGGTATGGAAGACTATGCATCCCCATTCCCTACTTTTATTGGACATGGGGGTGGTACAACAATTGATTATGTTTTCGTTTCACATGCCATTGCAAATGCACTAATAAGGGCAGAAGTAGTGTGTGAAATTCACAGTGATCACTTTCCAATTGCCATTCATTTATCTCTACCGAAGGGTAAATGTTCAAGACGAGAAATAGGTGCAATGGGCCTGGAAGTTTCGACAGATAAGCTAAGGGTAATCTGGAAGGGAGTAGACAATAAGGGAATCCTGGCAGAAGTATGCAAAAAATACCCAAGTTTGATCAAAGATTGTCTAAGCACAGAGAACTCTGGGATCAACGTGGTTAAAGCGTTCTCTGAACTCTGCACCACAATTAAAGGCGAAATTTCCAGACCAGCCTCTAGTAAGGCTGAGGAATCGCCTAGATGGTTTGATGCCCCATGCTCTAAAGCAAACAGGTTGCTTAGAGCTGCCTTAAAAGCTAAACCTAGGGATATACCACGGGTAAGGTGTCTTAGATTAGAGTATAAGCGTGCTCTACGCACTAGATCAAATGATTTACTAAAAATCCACTGGGATTCCCTGGCACGATCTGCTGACCTAAAAGATACCACTGGGTTCTGGAAGGAGGTAAAGGAAATAAGATCTATCGGTTCGATCTTGACCGAAATTAATTGTAATATTACTGGTCCCATCTGGGTTGCTCATTTTGGTAAAATCTATGCAACACCAGACAATCTTCCTTTACTGTTACCCCCTCCGCACCCAATGTCTATTTCTATATCTGAGGTATCTGATGCCATTCTTGAAAGTGCCGGGAATAAAGCGCCCGGATCTGACGGGCTCTCCATAGACCAGCTAAAATGTGAGCCAGATTTTTGGGCCCCATTGCTGTGCAATGTTTTTAATAATCTAACTGAAGGGGAGATCCCGGAAACATGGTCACGAAGTATTATCGTTCCTATTTTTAAAAAGGGCGACAGGCTGGATCCTGGGTGTTACCGCCCAATTTCTTTAATAGATAACACTTTAAAAGTTTTGGGACGGATCTTATTTAAAAGGATAAGAACATGGACTGAGGAGAATAACATCCTACATCCGTGCCAGTTCGGGTTCCGCAGTAGCATCGGAACAGTGGAACAATGCCTGAACCTGAACTTGATCATGGCAAAATATAACATTGCAAAGAAATCCCCTTTATACTTTGGTTTTATGGATTTGAGCTCGGCTTTTGATTTTGTTAACCGTTCCCGGCTTTGGTCTACCCTTCTTGAATATGGTTTAGACGACCATCTGGTACATTTTTTAGCTTTTTTACATCGTGATCTTAAAGCTTGTGTACGTGTGAATCAAATGGGTGAAGTCTCTGATGATATTAGTATTGGCAGGGGGGTCAGACAAGGGTGTGTGCTGGCCCCTCTCCTGTTTATCTTGTATATTAATAAGTTAAGCAGCACTTTGAGCACCTTAACTAGTGATGTGCCTTACATTAATGGAGTCCCTTTACCCACACTTCTTTATGCGGATGATGCGGTCCTGATGGGCCGCACCCCCAAGGCACTCCGTATTTTAATCTCAGGTTTTGTCCTTTTTATGGCCGATTTAGGCCTAACAACTAATTTTAAAAAATCATTAATTATGAGCTGTGGTCCAAAAAATCACAAAATCCCCCAGATCGTTTCAGGGTCAAATGTTCTAAAAAGCACTAGCACTTTCCCCTATTTAGGGCTGCTATTCTCAAATAGCGGTACGTGGCATGCACATGTTTCTTATGCCAGGAACAAGCTGGGCAAGGCTATTAATTGTGTAACCTCCTTGAGACAGCCCAACCATGCTGATGTAATAACTCCCCTGGTCAAGATATACCAAACCTAATGTATGCCAACTGGCACCTACGGCGCTGAGGTCTGGGGTTACACCACCTGTTCCCCTATTCAAACAGAAGAGAATAGATTTTGTCGTAAGGTATTGGGGGGGGTTATCTGTTCTTCAAACTATGTATGCCATAACGAATTAAACATCCCTTATATAGAGGATTTTGTGAGATCCAGACCAGCACTATTCTGGATAAAGATCTGGAACAACACGGCCGCTACATTGACCCGTGAAATTATTTTGGATTGTCTAAAGTGTGACAGGGGACATCATATACCATGGCTGAAAGCAGTAAAAGAGTGCCTTGTAAGTGTGGGGTTGGTTTCTCTGTTCACATCACCAAACCTAATAAACCGCTCCCATAAGACCATCATTTCAATGGCATTGTATGATTTATATAGAGAAGAGCGTGATAGAAAGAACCTGACTAAATGCACGGTTGTAAAATACCTGGCCCACTCTGATCCACATGTCAAAAAACCTGGCCCACCGTATAGATATTTGCGTTTGCATCTTGGAAGATGGGTAAGGGGTCTACTGTTTCGTTTCCGAGACGGGAGTATAGTCAACCTACTGAACTTCCCGATGGGATATAATAAACATCTCGAAACCTTAAATTGCCCCTGTAACCCTAACATGAAGCAAAGTCTCATGCATTTCTTGTTCTTTTGTGGTTTTTATAAAAAATACACTGCACATTTTCTTATGCCCTACTGTAAGAAAAACGGATTAACTAATTTTAAATTGGCACTCCGGTCCTTTCTGGTATTGGGATCAGACGAAGTCATTTTTAGGATGAGTTGTTTTCTCAAAGCTGCTGTCAGATCGAGAATCACCCTTAACATTGATGTATAAATTGTTGCACACTGCACTTTATATATTTTTATACTCTTTTATAACGGTTTAATAATGGTTTTAATATCGTGTTTTTAATAGCGTTTTTAAACACTGCTCTTAAATAATATTGTATGATATTCTCTTCTTTTATAAAAACCTAATGATTTACTATTATGAAGGGATATATGTTGTACAGCTGGGATATTGTAAATGGATTTTGATTTTGCTCATTTGTTCTCGGATAATTCTCCAATTGTAACTATCGAACTGAATTGATTGAATGTTTTTAAAAATGTATTGTGTTTTTTGTCTGTACTTTTATGGAGGTATTTTACTCCGAATAAAGATCTTTTGACTTGACTTGACTAGAACTTAGCTTTGCACGGTACTCCTCTTGGGGAGTTTTCTCTAACAGGGGGAGTTTAGAATCAGTCTCTGAAAGTGGGCAGTCCTTAATCGGCAAGTCTGGACACAGTCCGTGAATTTTTTTAACATGGCTCGAATGCAGCCATCCCTTTCTCCCCTCTACTTTAACTGCAGTTCTTGTAGATAATAAAACCAATTTGGGCTGCTTCCATCTGGGTTCCAGCGGACTCTTCCGGTCAAAGTTCCTCACAAGGACCAAATCACCAGGGCGGACTTCATGTGGCTTTACTTGGGTGTTGTCCGGAAAGGCAGCCGCGACCTGTGAACGACAAGATTGTAGTGCAGACATCAAGGAGGCCAGGTAATCTGTCAGCATACAACTGTCAACATCAGTGATTCTACGAGGCATAGGCGTCCCCCACATATTCGGAGGCCTGCCGAAGACTACCTCATACGGGGATAGCCCTGTCCTAGAATGAGCTACCATTCGCATGTAAAAGAGTGCAACTGGCAAGGCAACTATCCAATCTACACCTTTCTCGGTACATATTTTTGCTAGACGTGTTTTCAGGGTCTGATTATGTCTCTCTACGAGACCTGCGGCTTCAGGATGTCGGACACAGTGGAACTTCCATTGGTAACCTAACAGGAGTGACACCTGCTTCATAAGCTCGGACGAGAATGGCTGTCCATTATCAGAGTACACGACACGGGGCAAACCGTACCGTGGGAAAAACTCACGTACCAACTGTTTGGCAGTGGTTGTAGCAGTGTAATCGGGGACTGGATATGCTTCTGTCCATCGGGAAAGAGCACATACGACTACGAGGACATACTTAAATCCTGGACATCGGTCCATCTGGATATAATCCATCTGGAGGACTTCAAAAGGATGGTCAGGAGGATGAAATCCACCCTGTTCCACGGGGACACCTATTCCGGGATTGAACTGACATCAGATCATGCAAGTACGCACTTTCTGTTTTGCGGCTGCTCGTAAATGTTGGTTGTACCAGAGATTCTGTAAGCTGTCTAACATGGCTTTCTCTCCTAAGTGTGCTGGACTATGTACTGTGTTAATGATGATTTGAACCATAGAGTCGGGGAGGAATCATGTGGCTCTTCCCTTCGTCATCCATCCCTGATCTGTATGGATCCCTCCTTGTTCAGTCCATTTCTTGATTTCGTCTGGTGTGGCATGTGTCTGTATGTCGAGTACATCTAGAATGGGATCCTTAACTGTCAGGCAATGTGTCAGTGTCGGATCAGTCTTTGTCATGTCAGTCGGAATATCTGTCTGAGCTGTGAGTTTGGCTGCACGATCTGCCAGGTCGTTACCCTGGGAAATTCTGTCAGTGACTTTGGTATGTGCTTTGCATTTCATAATGGCTATGGCTGTAGGCAAGTGTATTGCTTCTAACAGGGCTTGGATAAGGGGACCATGTTGGATCTTGGTACCGTGAGAAGTAAGAAAACCTCTTTCTTCCCAAAGAACACTGAAGTCGTGAACGACTCCGAATGCATACTGTGAATCTGTGTATATGTTTACTTTCTTGTTCTTGGCTAATCTACAGGCTTGGGTCAGAGCTATGAGCTCTGCTGCCTGAGCAGACAGTGTGTCAATACGATGTGTATCTAAAACTTCAGTTTCAGTGGTCACTGCATAGGCGGCCACTAACTCTCCTGTGTTTGTTCTCATACATGAACCATCCACGTAAAGTGTCAGGTCTGGATCGGGTAATGCAATGTCTGTCAAGTCTTGTCGGGGCTTTGTCACTGTATTAATGACTTCTACACAGTCATGTGGTGCTGGATCTGTTGTACTCGAGGGCAACAATGTGGCAGCATTAAGTATGTTGCAGCGTCTGATTTCTATGTGTGGTTGGAACAGTGTCAGTTCATAACCTGTCAGTCGTGCTATGGTCAAGTGCTGAGTTTGGGTTCGGTTCAGAAGTACTTCCACGGAATGTGGAACCTGTACTGTCAAGGGATGTCCTAACACTATTGAGTCACTTTGTCTGATAGCTAGAGCTGTTGCTGCAACTGATTTTAAGCACGCAGGCAGAGCCTGGGCTACTGGATCCAATGTACTGGAAAAATAAGCACAAGGCTTATGGTGTCCTGCTTGATCTTGTGTGAGAACGGACAACGCTGTGCCATCGCGTTCTGTGACAAAAAGTGTAAAAGGTTTGCTGTAACATGGTGTCGCTAAAACTGGTGCTTGACATAAAGCTTTCTTCAAGTCATTAAAAGCTTGTGTATGTTCCTGAGTCCAAGGGAGGACAGTCGAAGTCGCTGCCTCCTGTGTAGTCAACTGTATAAGTGGCTTGGCTAGAAATGCATACTGGGGAATCCATTGTCTGCAGTACGAAGTGAGGCCAATAAAGGCCCGTACTTCCTTTTGAGTCTTGGGTTGTGGCAGATGTGCTATTAACTGGATACGATCTGGTGTCAACTGTCTACCCCTCTTGGACAGCAAGTGCCCAAGGTATACCACTTGCTGGGCACAGAATTGGAGCTTCGAAGGGGACACCTTGTGCCCCTTTTCGGACAGAAAATACAAGACTGTCAGTGACGCATGCTCGCAATCACGTTCGGTCCGTGCTGTGATCAGTAGATCATCAACATACTGTAGTAGAGCAGTGTCAGTAGGCATGTGAATACTGTCTAGTTGTCGTTTCAGGGCTTGGCTGTAAATACTAGGACTTTCCGTGAACCCTTGAGGTGCACGTGCAAATTTGAAGCTTCTGCCATTTAAACAGAAACCAAAAAGATATTGGCTATCAGGATGAATGGGGACACTAAAGAAGGCGTTCTTGAGGTCAATTACAGTAAAGAACGCTGCTTCGGAATCAATGGCAGTCAGTAGTGATGAAATATCCGGGACCACTGGGTACTGTGGTACTATGCATTTGTTGAGTTCTCGAAGATCGATCACCAGCCGATAGACTGGAGGTGCATTTGGGTCAGTTCGTTTAAGAATCGGAATGATTGGAGAATTACATACATTGGAGTCAGTTTCTACAACAACTCCTTGGGCAATGAGTTCGTCAATTAATTTCAATAAGGCTGCTACAGCCTCGGGGGGAAATTTGTATTGTCGGATACGGGGCAGTACAACACCTTGCTTGAGTGTGACACGATAGGGAGTAATGTGCATACAACCTACATCAGTTGGACCTTGCGCCCATAAATGCTGTGGAACATTTTTCAATCTGACATCAAAATCTCTCAACACATAATGGCCCTTGAAATCACGAAGGAATAATCTCACTCCTTCCGGAGAACAACATATAACAGCTCCTAGAGCTTTCAGTGTTTTAATACCAAGCAGGTTTTCAGGACATGATTTCGTAAGCAATAAATCTGTAGTACGGGACAATGGACCAACTGCAAGGGGAACTGGCTGTGATACTTCGTTAACAATAGGTTTTCCTGAAAATCCAAGGGAAACATTCTGTGAGCCTGAGAGGGGTGCCCCTGGAACCTCGTCATGACTAATGGTAGTTCTGCTCGCCCCCGTGTCAATCAAAGATTTTCTGTCTTTCCCTAATAACTGACTATGTACATAGGGACCATCTTGATCTAAAGGAACCTCGATAAGGGGCAAACCAACCTCCCTCTCTAGGCTGTTTCATGTGTACTGCTGATAATCGGGGTAATCTGACTGTGCATACTGGTACATTTGCTGTGTGACGTGTTGTGTTGCGGCAATGGGTTGGGGTTGGGGTACAGCTACTGTCTGTTGCTGTACATTCTGTGGAGGTTGCGGATTCTGTGGAATATTCTGTTGAACGTGTTCTAGTCTAGGCGGACGTGGTCTTTCTTTCGTTTTGCCTGTAGCAATATTGTGTCTGAGAACGGCACAATCACTTATAAAGTGACCTGGCTGCTTGCAATAATTGCAATTTCCTATAACAGGACCTGTAGAATGACTAGTCTGTGTGTTCTGCGTGTTACCCCTCTTCTGACCATCTGCTGGAACAGACTGGGCAACTAGTACTTTCATTTTCGTATCTTTCATGCGTCTCTGTTCATGATCGTGTTCCTCTCTAATTCTGTTCTGGTGGTACTGTAACATCTGTAACATTTGGGAAGGCGTATTAGCTTGCCATGTACTTTCGACTTTTAATACCCTGTTTTTAACCTGGGGTAAGGAATTCTCGACTAGTTTGGTCACAAAAAGATGTGGGAATGACTCGCTACTTGTTTTCAGGCCACTATTAATAATGAAACATTTCTCGAATCTCGAATAAAAATCACTAGTGTCTTCGTCTTGTTTCTTTTTGCAGGCTGAGATCGCATCCCAGTCTTCCTTTTTAACTGTCAATAATCTAGTCAAAACCTGTACTAATAATCCTGGTAGTGCTTTAGTTTTCTCCCCAAGACCTACACCTGGGGTACGTCTATTTTCCTCGTCTTCTAATTCAGTCCAAATAATCTTTTTATCTCCCACCTCCCATTCCTTTTCTTTCAGTTTTTCTTAAATCCCTGCTGGCAACAATACTTTTAGCATTTTAAGAATGTCGGAATATGTGTAATCTCCCATAAGTAACAAGTCCTTTAATTCACGGTGGAATCCTGCAGGATCTTTATCGTGACAAGGTACAATTTTCTTCATTTCCAATAATTCCATTTTAGTCAAAGGAGTGTATACGAATACGCGTTCAAGAGTATCATCTGGCTTCCGGATTGGATGTACTTCTCGTAAGGGGTTCTGTCTATCTAGGTGATATGGCTGTCTTACTGGGGGTGGAACGGAAACAAGACGTGGAGTCAGGAAAGTTCTGTATTTATGACATTGTTCTAGAATAATATCAATTAAATCAGTACCTAGGCCTCTCCATCTTCTCAGGAGTAAGTCTTGCAATAAATTATACAATGGACCTGGATCGGATTGCTGATTTTCATATAGAGTAATGAGATGTTGGGTCATGTATATACCAGCTAGTCGCTGTTCTTCTGGAGTAAGGCTTAAAAATGTTTGCACTACTAAATCATCTTTATATATACTGTCATCCCCGGCCCATTGGACTGCTGACCGGGCTAGTTCCTGATCACGTAAGGTATTGAGTCGGGGTTTATCTTCATCGGGAACCGCCTGCAAAGCATTGTCAACCTGAAAGTTCACTGCATCCCCCTTGACATTAGCAAGTATGAGATCGGAAACCACATCAAAGGAGCCACAGAGGCACATACCCAATTCAACCGCAGCCTCCGGTCCGTGGTCATCCTGAACAGGTTTAAGGACCGTCGGCAGGACAGTCATAGACCGCTGCAAATGTTTTACCCCAGGTCTCACAGTCACCGATTTCGGGGGGTCAAATCCTTTGGCAAGCTAATTGTCAGAATCCTGTGTTTCTCACCAGGAGACGTGTTAGGAAATACTGCTTCCAGCTGGTCAAACTTCTCGGCAAGCCAGAAACGAAAATCATCCAGTTCCTGGGGACGCCTGCCCATCACAGCGTTGACCATAAGGGGACTGAGTTTTATATCGCCCTGTCCGGCAGGAAGCGCAGCACCATCCGGGGCCCCGCCCGGGAGATTGCGGGTGATGAATTGCACTAACGAACTAATCACGCTAATTGCGACTACATGTAGCCGTCTGATCTCAGCCACGCGACATGCCCTGTGCTGAGGATGAGGTGTAAATCCAGCCAAGACAGGCCAAGTTGCGCCTGGAATGGACAAAGGACCTAACCTCGGGGCTGATAATGAATGGGGTAGGGCGCCATTAAACCAAACGCGGTGCTGCCAAGTATCAATAGGAATTTCTTGTGCCCTATACGGAGTATACTCATTTGGCACAGCAGTGGGAGTGTACGTATGGAACGCACCTGAAGTTCCGTCCACCGCCGGGAAGGTCACCCACGAATAAAAGATTTCGTAAGGGTAAGCCACCTCTGCACTCACCACCCTAATTACTGCCATGCCATCCACAGGAACATTATAATTTTGCAAATGATTGCGCACCGCAATACGACTATGCTGCGGAATGTCCACCGCGGCCATAGAGACACAGAAAAAAAAAGGTACAAAGTCAACCCTGTAGCATAACTGGGTAGTAATTCAAGGAAACCGTTTAGAAAGATTCAAGCTTCAAAAGACCTATACTAATACAGGTAGGTTTGTCCGACACCACCGTTTACCGGAAACAATAGTGAAGGTGTTAAGGACTGAAAGATGTACTACTCAAGTATCACGCTATAAGACCACCAACGATTGGGCGCCATGCCGCAGGGATTCCATGCTCAGACAGAACTGTGCATAGAGGCTTGGAACCTCAGTGAATTAGGATGTCCCAAAACTCACCTTAGTACCTAAAAATCCCCTACCAGACTAGCTACAGTGTCTCATTGGAACACATGAAAACTCTTTCGTTATACAATCATTTCAATCCAGAACAAGGAGTAAAAGAGGACACGTGCATATTTGAAATGTTTATTCACTAATGCAGTGCTCTCAAGCGCAGTATCTTAGCTAATACAAGCAAACATAATATAAGAAACAAAAGTAATCAGTATAGTCACTAGTCCATATAACACAAACGGTGCAAGCATAGTATTATGCTAAAATGAATAGGGTTTAACAAAACCTAATTATCACCCTCCCTAGCTAGTATAATATATTATATCTAAGAAGGTCTCTTGTGGGTTTTAGCAGAGCGGCCCAAAACCTCAAGATCCTAGTGGTAAGGGATCACATCATCAGCAACCAGCTCTCTGCATGCGAAGCACCATCAAGTGTGTGTTATGCTCTTGTGCAAAGCAATATAAAACGCGCCTAAAGCCAGAACTTGGCTGCCGCTGCATGTATGTTATGTCTAGGGACGTGCGAAGATCAGTGCTCATAACATTTACTGTGTTGAGATATCCTTGAAGGTTTCAGCACTCACTGTACAGACCTAGCTCTCCAAGCAAGGCTGATATCAGTGTAACAACGTATTATTCTCGTATGAACCGAAAACATTTTACTAGGCTCAAAGCTAAAGCAGCAGGTGTGTGTCGTGTGCAAAAAGCAACAGAAAGGAAAAATGGTGTTTAAACTCACAAAAAGCTCATGCTAACTTAACACAGTAATCAGGCTACATCAATCCATATATCACTTCTGCTGCTCCCACCTCTGGAATTATCGCTAATACTCTTGGTAAAATGTTCCAAAACCTCCACACCCTCTGAGGCAAAGGTGATCTGGTGTGTGTCCCAGTTTAAATATCGTGGTGCGAGGATAATATGTTCGGTGTAATATTTTCAGTTGAATGAGTTTAAGTCGGGATGGGATCCCTGCCTCTCGGGCTGATGCTAGGGCATCCATCCAATCAGTTTCCTCGATATCTCCCAATTCAGTCTCCCATATTCCCTTTAGGGGCTATCATTGGGTCTGGTTGATTATTGATCAGTTTCTTGTATGTGTAGGAGGTTGCCTTTTTTTCCATGTAATCCATGAGGAGCCTATCCTCCAGAGGGGAGGATTCCACCAATTTGGTGTCTGGTGGAATTGCACTTTGTAATGCGTGTCGTATCTGTATGTAACGGAATCGTTCCGAGTCTGCCATCTTATACCTCGCTTGCAAGTTTTCAAATGCTATTATCTCTCCTTTCGCCCATAGGTCGCCTATTTTAGAGATACCAATTAGGTCCCATTCTTTGAATCCCTTTGTGTTCGCCAGTATGCCCAGTTTTCTCGTGTCCCAGAGGGGAGTGGCTTGTGTCAACACTCCCTCCCATCTCAAGGCCCTCTGTGCGGCGTGCCATATTTTAATCGTGTGTGCCATTGGTCATGTAAGTCCTTCCTGTTTTCCGTAGGTGTAAAGCGCTCTCATCAGTCGGTCTGCCGCAGGAGGCTCCGGTCCAACCTGTATGCTCGTTCGTCCTGTGGGACGTGCAACCATTGATTTATTGTCATCAGTTGTGATGCCCAGTAGTAGAGTTTAACATTCGGTAGAGCAATATCACTGTCATACCAACTCCGGACCAGTTTGTGTTGTGCTATCCGGGGGGGTTTACCGTCCTACAATAGGGTTGTTACTTCTGCTTCAATGGATTTGAAATACTTAGGGGGGACAGGATATGGGGTATTTTGTACCCTCGTCTCGGAAGGGCTAGCATTTTAAATAGTGCAGCTTTACCCAGGAGCGTCAGCGGGAGGGATCTCCAGTGTTTTACGTCCGCTCGGAGTCGTTCCAGGGGACTCATTAAATTTTCTTCCATGAATATGGACTCTGATGGGGTGAAATATATTGCTAAGTACTTGAAATCGCTGGTCACGATCTGCAGTTCGCATCCCGCCGGGATTTTGGGTGTAGGCCCGTGCAATACATAGAGTAGCGATTTCGTCCAGTTAATAGTGTAGCCGGATACTTTCCCGTATGCAGTAAAAATGTCTAGTAGGAACACTAAAGATCTCGCCGGGGATGTTAAATATACGAGCACGTCGTCCGCATATAGCGAGATACGATCCTCCCAGTCCACCTCCCATCTCATTCCGTGAATGGAGACGTCCTGCCTGATCCATGCAGCGAGCGGTACCAGCACTCGGGCGAATAGCAGCTGCGACAGCGGACATCCCTGCCTGGTACCCCTTCCTAGTTTGAATTCTCTTGATATTCTTCCGTTTGCTACTACTTGCGCGAGGGGTTCCGTTTATAAAAGTTGTATCCATGCACAGAATTTCGGGCCTAGTCCCAGCTTCCGAAGTACCGCAAAGAGGAACGGCCTTTCCACTAAATCGAAGGCCATAGTGGCGTCCAAGAAATGGATGGCTGCATCTTTCTGTATCTCTGGTGTACGGGCCATAAGGGCATGCACCCTCCGTAGATTAAGGGAGCTGTTACGTCCCGTCATGAACCCTGATTGGTCCGGGTGAACCAAGTCCTTGAGGTGTGGCTGTAGTCGGAGTGCCAACGCTTTGGCCAGTATTTTGGCTTCCGTATTCATTAGCGATATTGGGTGGTAAGAGGCTGCCATATGCACAGGTTTGCCCGGTTTGTGCACTGCCACAATTGTGGCTATTTGCTGATCCCGTGGCAGCCTGCCATCCTCCAGGCAGTCATTGTACATGTTAAGTAAGTGAGGTGTGATCAGACCCGCCACTTTTTTGTACAGCTCTACTGGTAGCCCATTTGGACCCATTGCTTTCCCTGTGTTGAGTGCCGCCAGTGCCCGCCCCAATTCTTCCGCTGAGAGGTCAGCATCTAGGTCTTACCTGGCTTCCGGGGAAAGCGTAGGCATCCTAATGTCTTGCAAGAAATGTGTATTTTCCTCTATTGTGGGTACCCTCCCAAGGTCCTGAAATACTTTCCTGTGAAGTGTAGGGGGAACATAAACGGAGAGCACGTGATACAACCTACCTTCCCACTGCCCAGTTAGTACCGCAAATCGTCTCTGTGCATCAGTCCAAGTGTTCTTAATCATGAATGTGGAGCTCTTATGGACCAGGATTCCCACCACTCTAGAGCCAGATGTGAACTCAGCGTGAGCTACCATTTTAAAGCCCCATCTATCTAGTGCCTTGCATGTTGTTCCTTTCAAATGTGTTTCCTGGAGTAGAACAATCGAGGGCCCCTTGCGCTTCAGGTACTGTAGGACCAGCCCTCGTTTAATCTTATGACCAAATCCATTCACGTTCCATGAAATTATGGACAAGGGGGGCCCGGCTGAAGTGGTAACTGAGTGATGGTCTCCCGCCCCTCATGTGGTGTCACGTCGTGCTTGATATGTATATCCTATGGTCAGAGACTACTGTTGATACCTGCTGTGCATGACCTGCCCTGTGTGCGCATAGATTGTATAGTTGACATGTAAACTTGTTCCTTGAATTAACGTAACATATTAAACGTAAACATTGTAACAGTTGCTTCAAGAATCCTTGGTCCCTAATCCCAAACCCTGCCCTCCCCCCCATCGGATCTGTGACTGTCCCCATCTCCAATTGCTCAATATGGCCCCCGATAAACAATTGTAGTCCCTGAAGAAAGTGGTCATTGTTCACCAGAGACCAAAACAAACCGAAACTTATTGCTATCAAAATCCCAACCCCCCACCCTGCCTCCCTGCCCGGCGGATACAGAACCATCCACCACCCCCAACTGAGCAGAGTGCTTGCTTCCCAGAACAAAATGTAGTGTTCGTGGGGGTGAGACTACCGTGACTGTTATAGCCTCCTTCCCACCCATCAATGTCCATGCAGCGCTACCAACATCACGGTAGGTCCTACCTGTAGGAGTCTTCATAACTTGCCTGTGTATCACGTCCTTAGTCGACCCATTGTAAGGAAGGTCAATGTAACAGTACCCACCACCCTGCGCTCACCGCCCAATATCGGGCCGTGTCCATATCATAGTCTCCTACTGCAGTGTTGTGAAGCGTGGCAACCTGTGAGGTCCTTAATCCTTAAAAAGCCAAGTCATTGCGTCGCTTCAGTGATGCAGTTTGTTGTGGGCTTCTGTCTTTTCCATTATCGGTTATTTTGTCTTTCTTCCCGGTTCCTGGGTTTCCCTGTCTGCCGACAGCCCTCCAACCAGTCTTGCGCATCTATTGGGCGATTCAAAAAAATATGTTTTTCCTTCCGCTTCAACACGCAGCTTCGCTGGGAAGAGCATTGAGTATTTGAGTTCATTAGAACGGAGTTCCCTTTTCACTTCCGTGAAATTTCGTCGTTGTTGTGCCACCGCTGCCATGTAGTCTGGATAGAAGGTGACCTCTGCATTGTCAATTTTGACTGGTGGAGCCATTCGAGCTGTCTGCAGGATGGCATCGCGGTCGTGAAAGTTGAAGATCCTCGCTAAGATTGGATGCGGTGGTGCCCCTGGTTTTGGTTTCCCCCCTGACACCCGATTGGCACGTTCTACTGAGAAATAATTTGACAGGCCCTTCGGTTGCAGCTTAGTTTGGATCAAATCTTCTACGAATAGGTCCAACGCAGGGCCCCCTGTTGTTTCCGGTATACCCACCAGGCGTACGTTGTTGCGCTGTGAGCGGCCTTCCTGTTCGTCAAGTTTCGCCTTTAATAGCAGATTGTCATCTTCCAGTTTCTGTACTTTGTGTTTCAAGGCCACCGTGTCGTCAGTTAGCCCCGATGTAGCTTTTTCCACCTCAATCAAACGGTCTGACAACTTGGAGAAGTCCGCCCTTATCAGGGAGATATCGGTGGAGATAGTGCCCATTGAAGTTTGCTTTGTGTGCAATGCCCCCATAACGTCTTTCAGGGTGACCTGTTCGGGGTCACAGAACTGTGCATAGAGGCTTGGAACCTCAGTGAATTAGGATGTCCCAAAACTCACCTTAGTACCCAAAAATCCCCTACCAGACTAGCTACAGTGTCTCATTGGAACACATGAACACTCTTTCGTTATACAATCATTTCAATCCAGAACAAGGAGTAAAAGAGGACACGTGCATATTTGAAATGTTTATTCACTAATGCAGTGCTCTCAAGCGCAGCATCTTAGCTAATACAAGCAAACATATTATAAGAAACAAAAGTAATCAGTATAGTCACTAGTCCATATAACACAAACGGTGCAAGCATAGTATTATGCTAAAATGAATAGGGTTTAACAAAACCTAATTATCACCCTCCCTAGCTAGTATATTATATTATATCTAAGAAGGTCTCTTGTGGGTTTTAGCAGAGCGGCCCCAAACCTCAAGATCCTAGTGGTAAGGGATCACATCATCAGCAACCAGCTCTCTGCATGCGAAGCACCATCAAGTGTGTGTTATGCTCTTGTGCAAAGCAATATAAAACGCGCCTAAAGCCAGAACTTGGCTGCAGCTGCATGTATGTTATGTCTAGGGACGTGCGAAGATCAGTGCTCATAACATTTACTGTGTTGAGATATCCTTGAAGGTTTCAGCACTCCCTGTACAGACATAGCTCTCCAAGCAAGGCTGATATCAGTGTAACAACATATTATTTATTTTAGCTGTTTTATAACGCGCTCCGTTACTACCAGAGTGTCCTGGCGCGGTAGGAAAAAACAGGCATGTGGTCAGATAAAAGAGATTGAGAGTTAAACTAATAAGCAAACCTAAAAAGATGGGTTTTCAGGGCCTTCAATTATTATATTCTCGTATGAACCGAAAACATTTTACTAGGCTCAAAGCTAAAGCAGCAGGTGTGTGTCGTGTGCAAAAAGCAACAGAAAGGAAAAATGGCGTTTAAACTCATAAAAAGCTCATGTTAACTTAACACAGTAATCAGGCTACATCAATCCATATATCACTTCTGCTCCTTCCACCTCTGAAATTATCGCTAATACTCTTGGTAAAATGTTCCAATACCTCCACACCCTCTGAGGCAAAGGTGATCTGGTGTGTGTCCCAGTTTAAATATCGTGGTGCGAGGATAATATGTTCGGTGTAATATTTTCAGTTGAATTAGTTTAAGTCGGGATGGGATCGCTGCCTCTCGGGCTGATGCTAGGGCGTCCATCCAATCAGTTTCCTCGATATCTCCCAATTCAGTCTCCCATTTTCCCTTCAGTGCTATCATTGGGTCTGGTTGATTATTGATCAGTTTCTTGAATGTGTTGGAGGTTGCCTTTTTTTCCATGTAGTCCGTGAGGAGCCTATCCTCCAGAGGGGAGGATTCCACCAATTTGGTGTCTGGGGGAATTGCACTTTGTAATGCGTGTCGTATCTGTATGTAACGGAATCGTTCCGAGTCTGCCATCTTATACCTCGCTTGCAAGTTTTCAAATGATATTATCTCTCCTTTCGCCCATAGGTCGCCTATTTTAGAGATACCAATTAGGTCCCATTCTTTGAATCCCTTTGTGTTCGCCAGTATGCCCTGTTTTCACATGTCCCAGAGAGGAGTGGCTTGTGTCAACACTCCCTCCCATCCCAAGGCCCTCTGTGCGGCGTGCCATATTTCAATCGTGTGTGCCGTTGGTCCTGTAAGTCCTTCCTGTTTTCCGTAGGTGTAAAGCGCCCTCATCAGTCGGTCTGCCGGCTTTAAGGCTCCGGTCCAACCTGTATGCTCGTTCGTCCTGTGGGACGTGCAACCATTAATTTATTGTCATCAGTTGTGATGCCCAGTAGTAGAGTTTAACATTCGGTAGAGCAATATCACTGTCAAACCAACTCCGGACCAGTTTGTGTTGTGCTATCCGGGGGGGTTTACCGTCCCACAATAGGGTTGTTACTTCTGCTTCAATGGATTTGAAATTCTTAGGGGGGACAGGAAATGGGGTATTTTGTAGGGCATATAAGGAATCTCAGAAGGGCCAGCATTTTAAATAGTGCAGCTTTACCCAGGAGCGTCAGCGGGAGGGATCTCCAGTGTTTTACGTCCGCTCGGAGTCGTTCCAGGGGACTCATTAAATTTTCTTCCATGAATATGGACTCTGATGGGGTGACATATATTGCTAAGTACTTGAAATCTCTGGTCACGATCTGCAGTTCGCATCCCGCCGGGATTTTGGGTGTAGGCCCGTGCAATACATAGAGTAGCGATTTCGTCCAGTTAATAGTGTAGCCGGATACTTTCCCGTATGCAGTAAAAATGTCTAGTAGGAACACTAAAGATCTCGCCGGGGATGTTAAATATACGAGCACGTCGTCCGCATATAGCGAGATACGATCCTCCAAGTCCTCCTCCCATCTCATTCCATGAATGGAGACGTCCTGCCTGATCCATGCAGCGAGCGGTACCAGCACTAGGGCGAATAGCAGCTGCGACAGCGGACATCCCTGCCTGGTACCCCTTCCTAGTTTGAATTCTCTTAATATTCTACCGTTTGCTTCTACTTGCGCGAGGGGTTCCGTTTATAAAAGTTGTATCCATGCACAGAATTTCGGGCCAAGTCCCAGCTTCCGAAGTACCGCAAAGAGGAACGGCCATTCCACTAAATCGAAGGCCATAGTGGCGTCCAAGGAAAGTATGGCTGCATCTTTCTGTATCTCTGGTGTACGGGCCATAACGGCATGCACCCTCCGTAGATTAAGGGAGCTGTTACGTCCCGGCATGAACCCTGATTGGTCCGGGTGAACCAAGTCCTTGAGGTGTGGCTGTAGTCTGAGTGCCAACGCTTTGGCCAGTATTCTGGCTTCCGTATTCATTAGCGATATTGGGTGGTAAGAGGCTGCCATATGCACAGGTTTGCCCGGTTTGTGCACTGCCACAATTGTGGCTATTTGCTGATCCCGTGGCAGCCTGCCATCCTCCAGGCAGTCATTGTACATGTTAAGTAAGTGAGGTGTGATCAGACCCGCCACTTTTTTGTACAGCTCTACTGGTAGCCAATTTGGACCCATTGCTTTCCCTGTGTTGAGTGCCGCCAGTGCCCGCCCCAATTCTTCCGACGAGAGGTCAGCATCTAGGTCTTCCCTGGCTTCCGGGGAAAGCGTAGGCATCCTAATGTCTTGCAAGAAATATGTATTTTCCTCTATTGTGGGTAGCCTCCCGAGGTCCTGAAATGCTTGCCTGTGAAGTGTAGGGGGAACATAAATGGAGAGCACGTGATACAACCTACCTTCCCACTGCCCAGTAAGTACCGCAAATCGTCCCTGTGCATCAGTCCAAGTGTTCTTAATCATGAATGTGGTGCTCTTATGGACCAGGATTCCCACCCCTCTAGAGCCAGATGTGAACTCAGCGTGAGCTACCATTTTAAAGCCCCATCTATCTAGTGCCTTGCATGTTGTTCCTGTCAAATGTGTTTCCTGGAGTAGAACAATCGAGGGCCCCTTGCGCTTCAGGTACTGTAGGACCAGCCCTCGTTTAATCTTATGACCAAATCCATTCACGTTCCATGAAATTATGGACAAGGGGGGCCCGGCTGAAGTGGTAACTGAGTGTTGATCTCCCGCCCCTCATGTGGTGTCACGTCGTGCTTGATATGTATATCCTATGGTCAGAGACTACTGTTGATACCTGCTGTGCATGACCTACCCTGTGTGCGCATAGATTGTATAGTTGACACGTAAACTTGTTCCTTGAATTAATGTAACATATTAAACGTAAACATTGTAACATCTGCTTCAAGAATCCTTGGCCCCTAATCCCAAACCCTGCCCTTCCCCCCATCGGATCTGTGACTTTCCCCATCTCCAATTGCTCATTATGGCCCCCGATAAACAATTGTAGACCCTGAAGAAAGTGATCATTGTTCACCAGAGACCAAAACAAACCGAAACTTATCGCTATCAAAATCCCAACCCTCCACCCTGCCTCCCTGCCCGGCGGATACAGAACCATCCACCAGCCCCAACTAAGCAGAGTGCTTACTTCCCAGAACAAAATGTAGTGTTCGTGAGGGTGAGACTACCGTGACTGTTATAGCCTCCTTCCCACCCATCAATGTCCATGCAGCGCTACCAACATCACGGTAGGTCCTACCTGTAGGAGTCTTCATAACTTGCCTGTGTATCATGTCCTTAGTCGACCCATCGTAAGGAAGGTCAATGTAACAGTACCCACCACCCTGCGCTCACCGCCCAATATCGGACCGTGTCCATATCATAGTCTCCTACTGCGGTGTTGTGAAGCGTGGCAACCTGTGAGGTCCTCAATCCTTAAAAAGCCGAGTCATAGCGTTGCTTCAGTGATGCAGTTTGTTGTGGGCTTCTGTCTTTTCCATTATCGGTTATTTTGTCTTTCTTCCCGGTTCCTGGGTTTCCCTGTCTGCTGACAGCCCTCCAACCAGTCTTGCGCATCTTTGGGCGATTAAAAAAAACACGTTTTTCTCTCCGCTTCAACACGCAGCCTCGCTGGGAAGAGCATTGAGTATTTGAGTTCATTAGAACGGAGTTCCCTTTTCACTTCCGTGAAATTTCGTCGTTGTTGTGCCACCGCTGCCGTGTAGTCTGGATAAAAGGTGACCTCTGCATTGTCAATTTTGACTGGTGGAGCCATTCGAGCTGTCTGCAGGATGGCATCGCGGTCGTGAAAGTTGAAGATCCTCGCTAAGATTGGATGCGGTGGTGCCCCTGGTTTTGGTTTCCCCCCTGACACCCGGTTGGCACGTTCTACTGAGAAATAATTTGACAGGCCCTTCGGTTGCAGCTTAGTTTGGATCAAATCTTCTACGAATAGGTCCAACGCAGAGCCCCCTGTTGTTTCCGGTAAACCCACCAGGCGTACGTTGTTGCGCTGTGAGCGGCCTTCCTGTTCGTCAAGTTTCGCTTTTAATAGCAGATTGTCATCTTCCAGTTTCTGTACTTTGTGTTTCAAGGCCACCGTGTCGTCAGTTAGCCCCGATGTAGCTTTTTCCACCTCAATCAAACGGTCTGACAACTTGGAGAAGTCCGCCCTTATCAGGGAGATATCGGTGGAGATAGTGCCCATTGAAGTTTGCATTGTGTGCAATGCCGCCATAACGTCTTTCAGGGTGACCTGTTCGGCGTCACCAGGCGGGTTGGTCGTCTGGTATGATGTGCGTGGCGCTTCGTTCGGTTGACCATTCTGGGGTTCTTTTATGTAGGAAGGTGGATATCTGACTATGGTTACCCCCAAACTTTTTGCCTGCTGTTTTTTGACATAGTTGGCCTGGGATCCTGCTATTCAGGGCTCCAGGCTGATTGCTCTCTCCTTAAAATGGACTCCATGTACCTTAGGTGCATAACACAATTGGAACTGGTTCACCTTATAGGCCCCTGTAACAGTGTACCATAGGTACCCAGGGCATAGGTGTTTCCAAGGCCTACCAGGGGCTGCAGCATGTATTGTGCCACCCCCTGGCCTGGCCTCCATATTTGACACAACTGGCTGATCACTCAGCTGGGGCAAGTCGGTGTAATCACCTCTTGCTTAGATATAGTATCCCTATATCTAACCTTAAACTGGACACATATGTTCCTATCAGCCACTCCTATGGAAGGCCTCATCAATCCTGGAGGCAGAGTGCTTGGAAATATGTGAGATGGTGCTCTAGCATGAGCTGAGCCTGTCTGCAGCTGTCTGGAACCACTCCCTTAGCTGTTCCGGAATATTGCCATACCATATACTCTTAAATGCATTATAATCCTCCCGGTTATATGCTAGCTTTGGTTTGGCTTTATCAAAACATGTCGAGTAAGGTATCATACGATTTGGAATACTATCCCCTCGACAGTTCTGTCGACAGGGATAGCATTCCAACCTTCTAGAGGGACACGACATGTGTGTAGCCTTAACCCCGGTTAAAGTTAACCAGAGCCTCAGCATCACAAAATGGATGCTGCCACCACAGACACAAGTCTGACCTCCTGCTGCTGGGAGTCCTTCCAGTGAGGGAGGCTTGGACAAAGGGTTTCCTGCCTTGGGAGGTGCAAGCACCACCCCAGACAGGATTTTGTGTATTGGGTAGGACAGGGCTCGGAAGGTTCCTAACTATCTAACATTCTAACTTTTACGCACCATAGACTTTGTATTGGTGAGTGCGTGCACTTTAAACACTGCACCGAGTCCCGCGGGCCTTTCCCGACTTAGTCACTGCTAGTTCCGATCAGCTCCAGCGATTCCCAAGGCCCTAGGCCTGTTTCCTTTTAGATTGGTATCTCTTATACCACTGTATGGTTTAGGTGGCCCCTAGGGCTCATCCATATTGTGCAACATTTGTGTATTTTAAACTGTGTTTTGTTTAACGCTTGTGCTTCTGTGCTCATAAAGAGTTAAGGGGATATTTGTAGTTAATAAATATATATATATTTTCAATATATATCTGTGTGGTGTCCTTTCATTTGGTATTCAAGTGGGGTGTATGGTAATACAGCTGGCTTCACATGCCTTTCAGAGTTTAGCCTAAGACTGCTTTGTCCACGTTACCACTAGGATAACTGGTCTATAAGGTTGACTTACAACCGATCATCATAAGGGTTGCTTGGCATGGTACAGGGTGATCACTAGAACTAGTGAGCATCATATACCAGGCCAACTTCTCACATTTTACATACGCATATTTTTCCAAGCGCAGAGGCTGGTCCGCTGTGTAGAACCAGCGGCCTGTGGTACCTCCAGCTCCTGTCTTTCAGCCGTGGAACTGCTCCCAATAGCCCCCGCTAAGCTCGTGAGACAGCGCCGGGTGTCTTCGCACCGTGCTATCTAGGGTATGCCCCTTAAAATGCCTGCTGGTGTCACTGATTTGCAGCTAGTGATGCGTGTGGGGCAGGTGAGCGGGCTAGTGTGCTCAGCAGCGGTAACAGAGAGGCCGGTGATTCCAGGATTAAGCTGTCCCTGCCCGGTAACGTCGGGTTTTCACTCAGAACCCCCTCGCTGCCTCCTCCAGCAGTCGCCAGTACCTTGTAGTCCAAGGATGTCCTGTGCGCGCAGCCGCGTCCGTTGTGGTTTTTGCCGCCTTTATTCTGTGTCCAGGATCAGTTCTTGTCGGGTCATCTGCATGCCGGGCCGGTGCGAAACTTTAGTCCCCGGCTTCCGTAGTGCTGTTAGGCCCTGGTTGCACTGTCTCGTAGCCGCTTGAGTTTTAGGAGTCTGGAGTAGCCGATAGCTTCACCGGGATCTGGAAGATCTCCCGTTTTTATACAGCCGTAGCAGCGCCTGCTGAAGTCAGGATTATTGTGCGGATTGTCCGGGAAGGGGCCCTGCAGTCACGGAGCTCTGCTAGAACGCAGCCATCTTTCTCGGCCGGTAGCCACGCCGGGAAGTGTTTTTTTATTCTTTTTTTTTCTTTGTTCCTTGTTAGATTCATAATTACTTATCCCTTGTTAGGATGAGTTTGTCCACGCTTTTTGGCTATTCCGCATACAACACCTTGGTGGAGCAACCTGGAGAAATTACCGTTACAGAAGGCCGTTGAGTTTTCTTTAGACCTATCTGATGGCTTAGCAAAGTTGCATGATCTTCTTTTTTTTCTTTTTTATCTCTCTCTCTAAGCTCCGGGGCACTTAGAAGCTGTATCTTTCATTTGGCTTATCTAATAAGAGGAGGAGCTGATTTATATTGATCAATGCACTTTGTCCACCTGTTATAATTCTGTTGAGGCTTTCTGATCCCCTGCATGGGACCAAGTGATGATGTAATTTTTGCCTGTGGGCTGTGGAAAAAAAAAATTTATAAACACATTTTTGACATAAATCAGGTGGCAGGCCAAGGCTCCTCTATGCTCCTCTGTGCTCTGCAGCAGCCGCCGCACGAGCAGCACCAGCAGTGCTTTAGCACAGCGGTGCTGGCAGCGGCCGTTCCTGCCTCCATCGCAGATCCGTAGAACTTAAAGCGCCCGTATAACAGGACGCGGGTGAAGCGGGAACCGGTCACAAAACAAACCCTGGCAGTCGTCCCAGGCTCCGCTCCACTTGCTCATCAACTCCTCCTCGGCTCGGCCCCCTCGGCTCTAATCGATACGCTCTGCACTCAACACCGAATCACAGGCCGACAACACCAACAGAGGGAAGAATTGTGTGTTTCCCCCTAGTTAGTGAAAAAAACAGCATAAGTCTTGGCTGCTTCTACTGCACCCAGAGTCTTATGCGTCTTTTCAGTCTAAGTTTTCTGTCTGGAAAAAGATTGTGTCCTGGTTTTCTGCACCCAGTAAATCCAGGTGCAGAAAAAGGTGGAATAAAATGAACACATGAAAGTACGCCTTAATTTCATTGCCCTTGACTCACACTCTGGACCATAGTTTTTTTTTTTCTTCTTTTTTTTTTGGACCATAGTTGAGGGATAGGTCTAGGCCCGGGGTCTCCAACCGGTCGATCGCGAGCTACCGGTAGCTCGCGGCGACCCTGGGAGTAGCTCATGTAGCCCTTCATGGGCTATTTACTTTTCCGGCTGCATTTGCCCGCCCTCACCCAAACCAGCCGCTCGGATTGGAGCTTAGCTGAGGGTGGGGGCGGGTGAAGAGTATGACTCTCCTCTCCAGGTGCTGCAGACTCTTCTTGTGAGAGTCTGACCCCTGTGACGTCATTGAGGGCAGAACGGCACGAAAAACAATGTAAACAGAGGGCAGAAGGGCACGAAAAACAAGTTGAAAACAAGTGAAACAGAGGGCAGAACGGCACGAAAAACGAGGGAAACAGAGGGCAGAAGGGCACGAAAAACAAGGGGAAAACGAGTGAAACAGGGCAGAAGTGCACGAAAAACGAGGGAAACAGAGGGCAGAAGGGAACTAAAAAAGAGGGGAAACAGGGCAGAAGGGCACGAAAAATGAGGGAAACAGAGGGCAGAAGGGCACGAAAAACAAGGGGAAAACGAGTGAAACAGAGGGCAGAAGGGCACGAAAAACAAGGGAAACAGAGGGCAGAAGGGCACGCAAAACAAGGGAAACAGGGCAGAAGGGCACGAAAAACAAGTGGAAAACGAATGAAACAGGGCAGAAGGGCACGAAAAACGAGGGAAACAGAGGGCAGAAGGGCACGAAAAATGACGGAAACAGAGGGCAGAAGGGCCCGAAAAAAAAAAGTGGAAAATGAATGAAACAGGGGGCAGATGGGCATGAAAAATGAGGGAAACAGAGGGCAGAAAGGCACAAAAAACGAGGGAAACAGAGGGCAGAAGGGTGTAGGAGAGTAGGGTCTGCAATCCTATGATCACCCCAGATTTTTGCTTTTTGCTTCACTGGTTTACGACTTCTCTGGCTGTGGGCCTGCTAATCAGACCCACAGCCTTGCTGTTCTCTCACTAAATTGACACGTGTACCTTAGGTGCATTATCCAATTGGTACTGGGCCACCTTATCAGACCCTGTAACTCAGGGCATAGGTGTACCCAGGGCCTACCAGGGGCTGCAGCATGTATTATGCCACCCCTGGCTGGCCATCTAAATCTGACACAACTGGCTGCACGACAGCTGGGGCAAGGTGTTGTAATCACCCTTTGCTTTAGATATAGTATACCTATATCTAACCCTAAAATGGACACACAGATTCCTATCAGTCACTCCTATGGCAGGCCTTGACAATCCTGAAGGCAGAGTGCTTGGAATCGTGTGAGATGGTGCTCTGGCATGAGCTGAGCCCGTTTGCAGCTTGCGGAACCAAGTCCTAATAGCTGTTCCATGATAACGCATACCATATACTCTTAAGTGCATTATAATCCTCGCGGTTGCTATCTCTGGTATCGCTTTATCAAAACATGTCGAGTAAGGTGTCATACGAATTGGAATACTAACCCCTCGCAAATTCTGGTGACGGGGTTAGCATTCCACCCTTCTAGAGGGACACGACATGTATGTAACTGTGAACCCCGGTTAAAGTTAACTCGAGCCTCAACATCACAAAATGGATGCTGCCACCACAGACACAAGTCTGACCCCCTGCAGCTGGGAGTCCTTCCAGCGAGGGGAGCTTGGACAAAGGGTTTCCTGTCGGGGGCGGTGCCAGCACCATCCCAGACAGGGTTTTGTGTATCCTGGGTAGGCAGGGCTTTAGAGGTGCTCACTATGCATCTGCCGGCTAGAACCAGTTCCAGGGGCACACCAGCCCCTGAGCTGGGGAAAGTCAGGCATGGGAGAGGGGTGTAACCACCCCCCTTCCTGGTCCCACCCATGGGCAGGACCTAGTCGCGTGCCAGCCCCTTTTCCTAGTATAAAGATAGGAGCGGGCCCCCTTCCAGATTAGATCATCTTTGAATCCTGAAACTACTTTCTACGAAAGGAACTTTCGACTTCTTCTCAAGATTTCTCCCTTGGGACTAAGGAGTAGTCACCCTGCATCCGCAGGCAACATCCAAGAACACTGCTGCACGTCCTTCCTCCGGAATCCGACTGACCAGCACGACGAGACCCAGCTTCCCTGGCACCTCTGACCTCTACCCACATTGTCTGCTCAGCTGAGATCCGTGGGTGCGACGAGACCTCGAGGGACCGGCCATCTTCAAGACTGCACGACTTGCCCAGCACGACCGCCGAGGGATCCTCGAGTGGGTGCTTTGGGGTCCGAGAAGCCCCAACCCTGAGCAGCTCCAGCACCAAAGTTCAGCCCTCCAGCACCAAAGTTCAGCCCTCCAGCATCCACCAGATCTGCGTGGGGCCCTTCTGCTTTTTGCTGCTCACCGCGTTGTCTGGCTACTAGCCCGCTGGCTTGTTGCCTTCCCGACGACGAACGACGACATCAACACTGCTGGTCTGGTTGCTCCAGACTGGCCCTTGCTCCCCTCCAAAAGAGGAGCACCCCGGACCCTCCTGGTCCACTCCAGACGCCATTTTGAGTCCACCGCGTGGGCTTGAATTTGCCAAGACGTGTTGCCCAAATCCTGGGTCCAGCGACGTCGACAGCAGCAACCATCGTGGGACAGCTCGCACCTCCATCCTGGTCGCCGAAAACGCCTCCTGGTCCGTGAGACTGCAGAGCCCTTCGTCGCCCACTCACCTGGTCGAGGTGACTCCATCCGGTGCCATCCTGGTGCTCATCTAATCACTGGCTAGTGATTCAGAACTTGGTCCCCTCTGCTTACAGGTGTCTCCCATCTCCGATCCAGGCTTGGATCACTTCGAACTTCTTCACTGGTCGCCTGCCAGCGACTTCTTCTTTCAGGCTCCTGGTTCGTCAACAAGGGTTTCCGACGACACTTGAAACTGAGGTGCCGGGTTTTTAGAGACCCGGTGGTGCCAGGGGATCACACCCAAAGACCTCTGAGTTCTCCCTGTTCTGGACTTACAGAAACACAGAGTCTTCTAGGTGAAGTCAATGATCGAGTTTTATTGGCTGCAACCAAGTAACATGCGTCCTAGAAGTACGACAACACGGGCCGTAAGTTCTCAGGAGACTGTTCGTTTTTACAGAACCAGCCTTCTCCTTATATACATAAATAATAGCTGTAGGCAAGAATTCTTGAGTTTATGATATGGCTATACACATATTTTTGTAACAATACAAAGAGCGAAGTCATGCTGGTCAGCACATACTTCAGATGTCCAGTTGGTGATGGATTACCCCGCCAAATCCAGAACTCCCATCAGATATCGATGAAATGCCAATAAGGTCGAGCACCCTCCCATCATAAAACGGGTCATAAACAAGAATCATGGACAGGTGTGTGTGTGTATGAAAAACATGGTCTGTATGTAGTGAATGGTTTATGACATGTTGTGCCTTGATGATATCTTGCTCGGCCACTGGGCGAGGAGCTGCCCGAACAGGCTTGGCTGGAGGCAGTGGAGGCAGCTTCGGCCAGGTCATGGGGAAGTCAGCTACAGAGGACGTGTCCTTTAGCTCAAGCTCGGCTTTAATCAATTGACTTATATGAGGGCAAGTCCTAAGATGGATGCCGTTTACAAAATGGAGTTCGAGGGTTCGGGACGGAAACTACGATTTAGGGGTGTTAGCATCACTCAATCGTGATGCAAATACATAGGGATAATGTCCTGATCATTACCGGTTCGTAGATACCAAATTCGTCATGGTACGATGATATTTTATGACACGAGTGTTGGACCTCGATATCTGTAAAACAGCGGGTCCAAATTTGCAGTACCACAGACCCTCCTTTTGCCCTCATATTAGGCAATAACTCACACTAATCTGAGTCCAAGTCTGTATTGATGAATTCACGGAGATGCTGCTGTAGCATCATTCTGTTGCTCAATTCGTCCCTTGACACAGGCTTCCTTACACATGAAGTGGCGCAGAGGCCACATATTGCAGGAGCGCACTGCACAAACAAGCAGAACACAAACAGAACGGCTAAGATCATCCCAATGAAGATCAGAGTTTTCCATCCCCAGGGAGAGATCAGTTCCCAGAACCACCCTAGCAGAGACCAATCCCCTTTTTCTGTGTGAAGGGAATCAGATATTTTGTGTAATTTGGAGATGGCCTGGTACACTGTCGGAGCATTATCGTGGATGAAAATGTAGCAACTAGATTGGATCACTCTACATACACCACCACGGTCTGCAAGTATGACATCTAGGGCAACCAGGTTCTGAAGGGTCATAAGTCGATCCGACTGAAGCTCAGCTGTTAAGTTGCTAAGGGCACCGGCCGTTTCAGTCACGGCGGATTCAACTATTCTTGTCAGTTGTCTAATGTTCCTGCTGTTCACCATGGGCCCCCAAAATGGCAGAAAACCCTTTGCGAAGTCTCCAAACTCCTGACCCGCGGTGTCGTCTTGACTCACGACACCCCTAACTATCCTTGTCCGATGATAATCTGCCCCGTCCGTGTAGGTGGGTGGCAGCAGAAACGAGATGAAACATGTGCCCGAGAAGTCAGGGGGCAACCATGTGTAGGCTTTGTCATGGCAGACGAAATAGGTGCTTTAGCCGCCAAGAATGGAGGGGAAGTTCGGGAGGCAAACACATATGTCTCCGTACATATGCTCTTCCCCAACTGCGCTTTGGGATCCCTGCCAATACCTTGCAGACATAAGTGACCTCGGTGGGGTACTATCCAGACTGGGGAGGATTTCTTTGATTTCTGGCTCTCACTTAAGGAAATCCCATACTTGGTGATGTTCCACCTGCTGTATGGGGTAAACTCATCCTTGGGAGTTGCTCTAACCGTGTCAATATCTCTACTCATATTTCGGATCCCTGCCACTAGTGCCTTATTGTTTGAGTTCTCCCCTCGAATGTAGGGTTCAAGGGAATACAGGAACATAGTCTGGAAAGCCCACAGGGAACCGAAATAACTGAATGGCAGGACAAAATAAGGGATGCCCTTATCTGCAGTGTGTGGCATGAGTCCGCATATCCAACAGTTCGATGTGTTCATAATAGACTGGTGCTGGTGTAGGAGCTGGACAAAGGAGTTATTTGCGAATTCCAGTCTTCTGGCAGACTCGTGTTCAGGTAGAGGGTGAAAGGAGTGTGTAGGATCAGTGGGAGAAGGTGCGAGTTGTGTGTTGTGTATGAATGGAACTCGAAAAATGGACAGAGCAAAGCCAGTCAAAAACATTATTATACTACACAACATTAAGATGCTTAACACTAGAGTTCGTCTTCTTGCCATTATAGTACATATTTTCTTTTCAAAGGTCATGTGTCTAGCAGGTCTCTCAACCCCTGGAAACTCCATCCTCTGGTTGCTGCCCGCGGTGGGAGGTTGCTTCTGCCAAGATGTGCGCTCTGTCCAGTCCTGGGTGATTCCCTCAGACTGACCAGAACCGTTGACCTAGGCGTCCCCGGCTGCACTCCTCAGACTTCAACCGCGGCCTTAGCAGCAGAACCGGATGGCGGTTCGAAAATCAAAAATGAGCTAGTTCCCTGGGCGAGAGAGCTGTGGAATCAAAAATAGTTAATGGGAAGAGGGGGGAAATCGCACAAATTCGGTTAAGTCAGTTCCTCGGTTTTGGCCTCAGATTATATCGTTCCTTTCCAGGCACGGCGTGATCTTCAAACAATGTTTCAGGTTCTGTAATGTCCAACTGCATCGACGGGGGCACAGATCCTTGTAAAATACAATCACTCTCCTTGTCAGTACCAGTTACTTTTAATCGTGCATCGCTGAAGGGGAAAAAACGTGGTACGACTTCAGTCTCGGAGTCAGCGACTCCTTGCTGGACCCATCGGTCGTATGGAAGGGGCAACGGGACCCTTTTGCAGTGGGCGCCGTGCACCCAATGTTTTTTTCCGTGGACACGTACTGCAGAGCGGGTAGACAGTAAAACCTGGAAAGGTCCGGTCCAGCGAGGCTCCTCGTTCTTGGTACGTCTGAAATTCCGAATCAGGATCCAGGAGCCGGGCTCGATGGCGTGGCCTGGATCGTCGGACGCCGGTGGAGAGGAGCTGTGGACCTGTTGATGTAAAGTATGCAGTTTAGTTGTCAATTCGTGCAAATAGTCAAATAGTACAGGGTACTCGATCTCATTGAGCTTTCTTGGCCTCGGTACTCCCCATATATTAGCTGGGCGCCTAAACACGATCTCGTGTGGGCTAAGTCCCAGTCTAGAATGGACAATCATCCTGGTAGACAGGAGTGCTAAAGGCAGGGCATCTGGCCACTTGAGGCCTGTGCTGGCTTGGATCTTGGCCAGTTTCAATTTTAAAGTGCCATTATAGCACTCTACTAATCCTGCCGATTGGGGATGATTTGCAGCATGGAACTTTTGGCGGATGCCTAGACACTCACACACTCTCTTCATCACTCGTCCCACAAATTCACTTCCGTTATCACTCCAGACAATCCTAGGCATCCCGAATCTAGGGAAGAATTCCTTGACAAGGGCTTTGGCAGTTGACAAGGCAGTGTTGTTCTTAAGGGGGTATGCCTCCACCCACCTGGAGAAAGCGCAAACGACAACAAGGACATATTTCAGGTTATTGCACCTCTCCATGTGAATGAAATCGAGTTGCAAGACCTCAAACGGGTATGTTGGAGGGGCGAAATGACCAGCTGGGGTTGGGGTTCCCCTACCGGGATTGTGTTTCAAACACACCATACAGTTTCTGACCAGATTCTCTGCGCATTTTGGGATACCACTATTCTGCCATACTGGGGCCAACAGCTTACATATTCCTTTCACGCTGATGTGTGCCATTCCATGGGCCATCGTTACCACTGCGAGCACATAAGCATCAGGTAACAACCATCGCTGATGTTCTGACAGTTCGACCCAACAACCATTCGCGTCTAACCTACCCTTGCTTTCTCTCCATTCATTCACTTCTCTCTCGGTAGCATCAGCTTGTATACTCTTTACACTTTCAATGGTGTCTTCACACATACCCACATCAGGGGTCCATCTAGCAGGGCCTACTACATACATCCGACTCATTGTGTTCCTTGCAGTCTCTTTCGCGACCTCATCGGCAAATGCATTCCCTCGACCAACATCATCTCGGATCTTTCTATGCGCGCTACATTTCACAATCGCAACCTGTAGGGGCAAGGTCAGTGACTCGAGAAGGTCGTGTACTAGCTGGCCATGTTGTATCTTTGCACCATGCGACGTCAGGAACCCACGTTCACGCCACAATCTTCCAAAACTGTGGGCGACGCCAAAGGCGTACTGACTAATAGTGTACACATTCACTCGTTTTCCTTTCGCCAACACGCACGCTCTTGTGAGTGCAACTAATTCTGCTGCTTGTGCAGAATTGTGGGGGATGCGAGCTGTCTCTACAATCGTGTGTAATGTTGTCACGGCATATGCTGCAGTCGTATCACCATTTGGCAACTTGAAACATGAACCATCAACCCATAAATTATCATTGCATTCAGGGAAGACAGTGTCCTTTAAGTCTACTCTCCCTTTGGTCTCTTCCTCTGTCCTAAAGCAGCAATCATGTTTGTCGACCTTATCCGTCTCTGCTGGTGGAATGGGTAGTAACGTAGCGGGGTTGAGTGTATCACACCTCTTTATGTGAATGTGGCTTGCTAACAGGGTCAATTCGTAGCTGGACAGTCGAGCACTAGTTAGGTGCTGTGTTTTTGTCCTGTTCAGTAGGATATCTACTGCATGCGGGACCATAACGGTCAGAGTATTATTCATGACTAACCCAGCCGACTGTCGAATACAGACAGCCGCTGCGGCAGTGGCCCTCAAGCAACTCGGTAATGCCTTAGCTACGGGATCTAGAGTCGCGGAGAAGTATGCACATGGGCGTTGTTTGTCCCCAAAGTGCTGTGTCAAGACCGATAATGCGCACCCTTCCTTCTCATGGACGTATAGTGTAAACGGCTTGCTGTAGTCGGGGTTGCCCAACACAGGAGCTGAACATAATGCCTCACGCAACTCATGGAAACTCGCCTGACAATCTTTAGACCAAGGCGAAGGATTGGGTGTGTCTTTACGCATTAATGCCAGTAAGGGCTTGGCCAACAGTGAGAAATTCGGTATCCATTGTCTACAGTATGATGTAATGCCCAAGAAGGCACGCACTTCTCTTTGTGTCCTTGGGATACTCAATTCTGAAATTGCCTGTATTCTTTCTGGGGTCAGTCTCCTTCCCTCCTTCGATAAGATGTGACCTAAGTAGGTTACTTCTTGTCGGCAAAATTGTAATTTGGAAAGCGAGACCTTGTGCTTCATGTCACATAAATGACGCAACAAGGACAACGTGGCTTGCTTGCAAATCTCTTCAGTATCTGAAGCGATCAGTAAATCGTCTACATACTGAATCAGAGTCGCGCCACCAGGTAGAATAATCGTATCAAGTTGCGTTTTCAGAGCTTGACTGAATATTGATGGACTCTCGCAGTAGCTCTGGGGAGCGCGTCTGAAGCGGAAACTTCGACCTCCTAAATTGAAGCCGAAGATGTCTCTGCTCTCTTCGGTGATCGGGATGCTAAAGAAGGCATTCTTCAGGTCGATCACTGAAAACCAATTGGCTGAGGCTGGAACCATTGTCAATAAGGCAGTAATGTCGGGGACGACTGGAAACTGCAGTACAACGATCTTATTCACTTTCCTGAGATCAATTACAAATCGGTACACAGGGGGCTGTGAAGGATCGGTACGCTTTAAGACAGGCAAAACAGGACTGTTACAAATGTTGCCTGTAGTTTCTTCAATGACATCTTTCGCAATTAGATCGTGGACTATTTCTAGCAAAGCCTTTTCACTTTCTTTTGACATTCTATATTGGGGAATGCGTGGAAACCTGACATTAGTTTTCAATGTTATGACATACGGTGCTATCTCCAAACGACCTACATCATTTGAACCCTTCGCCCAAAGTACATCTGGAAGAGATGACAACTCAGTCGGAATGCTCTCCTTTGCCAAAAACATCGGGGAAATCACTTTCTTACTAAGGGTGAGTTGTACTCCCGAAGGAGAACAGTATAAAGTCGCATACAATCTCTTCAGCAAATCCAAACCTAACAAATTTTCGCCACAACCTGTTGTAAGAATGAGGGGTGCTTCTAATTCGCATGGGCCAACAGAAAGGGGCATGGGATTGGAGATCGGGTTTCTAACAGGGGCGCCAGAAAAACCTACTGAAACATTCATTTCGCCGGACAAAGGTGCGCCAGGAAGTTTTGAGTGCATAATCGAACTTTTTGTAGCACCAGTATCCAGCAGAAATGGCTCCGACACTCCGGATGTGATCACCTCGACATAAGGTCCATTCTGATCTACTGGAACTGAAACAACTCCCTCTCTTTGTCCATGGCTGTCCTAGCAACTATTACCCTCATTCTCGTTTTCTGCGTAATAGTCATCTGCATAGTACTGAGCTGACCTGGAGGACGCATTATTCTGTTGGTCAAAGCTATTCATAGAATTCTGAGGCGGGAAGGAATTGGTGTTCTGGGGGAAGTTTCCACGGCCCCTACCTCTAGGAGCCTGTTGAACACCTCTACCTCTTGCGCCGGAGGCACCGTTTAAACGTTGTGCAAGAGCTTGGTAATTACTTTTGAAATGACCCTCTTTTTTGCAATATGCACATTGATTCGGGCCATATGGAGAACGCTGGTGGGAAACCTCGTTCCCTTGCGCGTTTCTCGAATACTGCTACGGTTGCTGATAATTGGGCTGACTAGGAGTGCAAGGCGGATACGCTTGCTGGAGAAGAACTTTAGTCTTTAGTTCTTTAGTCTTTTTCTCTGACTTATCTAGCTTGTCTTTGCGTCTATTTTCATAGTACTGGGCTGTGGCTAAAATCTGTGCTGACGTGGAGACAGCCCAAGCACTCTCTGAATCTTTCAATTTATTGCATAGTTCAGGAAGCAGATTATGTACAAATTTGTCTACGAACAATCTTTGGCCACCCTCGGTAGCCATGTCCTGACCACTGTGATCGGTGAAAGTCTCCTCAAACCTCGTGAAAAAGTCAGACACATTCTCATCTTTCTTTTGCTTGCACGCAGATAGTTTGTCCCAATTTACGCGTAATTCAGGCATCAACGTTTTCATGTACGCAATAATCCTACCGGGAAGATCTGCTATTAAAGGCTCGGGTTTAGAACCACCAACTTGTCTGGCATCAGTAACAGTAATATTAGCCCATGAGTCACCTAGTTCTTGATCATGATCTGTATGACGAATTTTACTCCATAAAGGATGCGGAACAACATTCCCAAACAACATGTCTATATCTGCTAAATTCATTATACATGAGCTGGCAGTCTGTGACACCTCTTTGTAATATCCTGCTGGGTTTTTACGGGGATCGGGTAGTGTCTGTTTGAGTGCTAAAACTTCGGATCTTTTCCAGGGGACATGTACCCATACACGCTGGAAATGCGGTGGAACAGGCGGTTGCGCGTTCGCATCGCCTTCCCTCCATACCGGGGGAACTTCTCTCATGGGGTACTGTCGTGCCCTTTTCCTACCAGACACATCATCCTCATCAAACGATCTAGAGCTGTTTCCTGTGCTCCTATAAGATAACAACAAATCCATTGCTTTCTCAACATCTGCGCCTATAATCATGCCTTCATAGAATTTGAATCGCATGCGGGCTAGTTCCTGCATTCTGCGTTTTGGGTCATTGTCTCGTACGTCTTCCCAGAGGTATACACACATTTCCTCAAATACGTATCTTTGAGTGGCTGGATCCCACTGACGGAAAACTTCCATAACAGACTGAAGATCATACCTTACAGTATCAGTAACCCATTTGCGTGCTAACTCATTCAGTACTCCTCTTTCCTCGTAGTCGGGTAGTTGACTACGCAACTGTCTACGTTCTGGTTTAGGGGTCATTTTAGGCGACCCAAAGAAGGGCGAGAACAGACCAGTGACAGTACTTGTCACTCTCTGTCTGACAGAAGGAGAAGCTTGCGGCGAAGCAGATGCGCCAGAAAAGACAGGCTGATGTAAAGAGGAAGTCGAGGCGACAGCAGAGGAAGTTGAGGCAGTAGCAGACGTAGTATCGTAGTGAATAGTTGGAGCAGTAGGCAAAGTTGTAGAAGTAGAAGGAGTATGTAGCAAAGGCGACGGCCCTTGAGAAGGCTGCGCCGGAGAAGTAGGAGCCAGCGGAAGAGGAGCTGGTGCTTGTGCAAGAGCTGCTTTTTGTGCGCTATGGCGCGGTATAACAATGCGTCTCGGGGGTCCATCAACACTTGATGTATGTGGGGGTGGTGAGTTCAATAAATGGGACATTAATGGATCTTTCTCAGGTGTTGCCTTTGAGTCTTGTCCCCCATGTGGTAACACCGGGTAGCATTTATCTATTGCTAGTTTCTTGCTTCTGAGCATTTGTTCGCTTTCCTGCTCTTCCTCATTATCCCTGTATGCGATGGCAGCTTGTACCATCGACATACCTCTTTTGCTTTTCCTTGCTAATTTTATTTCTTTCTGTTTGGCTTCTTTGCGCCATAAGCGAAAAGACTCAAACCTCGCCGGCCGGGCTTTCTTCTTGAACAATTTGACCTCGAGGTTGTCTAATATTTCTGAGTCAAATCTACCATGTTGGGGCCATTTTAAGACACCATCCTTGCGGGTGTATTTCATCCATACCTCGTTATACGTGATAGGACCTACTCCATGCTTGGAGTAGGTCACTCACCTGCCAAACAGAACGCTGTTGCCTGCTGTGCTCAGGTCGCTTTGAAGGTCCATTTTCACAAACTCCCTTGCTTCGCGGATTGCTGCCTCCCCTGCCGAGGACTCGCTGGTGGGAGCGAGCTCTGCAATCGGCAGAGCTAGCCTAGCGCTCCTGGCTTGAGACCCGAGGGTAGAGGCTTGGGCGAACTACCAGCAGCTAGCCGGGGGACTGCGAGGACCAGCATCCTCCACCTTCCTCAGCTGGTTCCTCTTCCCCCGGCGGCCACGCCCACGGACACGCCCACCGCCGACTGCCTTCAAAACCTTTCGTGACACCCGCTCCGCGGGTGCCACTCACTTGCCAAACAGAACGCTGTTGCCTGCTGTGCTCAGGTCGCTTTGAAGGTCCATTTTCACAAACTCCCTTGCTTCGCGGATTGCTGCCTCCCCTGCCGAGGACTCGCTGGTGGGAGCGAGCTCTGCAATCGGCAGAGCTAGCCTAGCGCTCCTGGCTTGAGACCCGAGGGTAGAGGCTTGGGCGAACTACCAGCAGCTAGCCGGGGGACTGCGAGGACCAGCATCCTCCACCTTCCTCAGCTGGTTCCTCTTCCCCCGGCGGCCACGCCCACGGACACGCCCACCGCCGACTGACTTCAAAACCTTTCGTGACACCCGCTCCGCGGGTGCCACTCACTTGCCAAACAGAACGCTGTTGCCTGCTGTGCTAAGGTCGCTTTGAAGGTCCATTTTCACAAACTCCCTTGCTTCGCGGATTGCTGCCTCCCCTGCCGAGGACTCGCTGGTGGGAGCGAGCTCTGCAATCGGCAGAGCTAGCCTAGCGCTCCTGGCTTGAGACCCGAGGGTGGAGGCTTGGGCGAACTACCAGCAGCTAGCCGGGGGACTGCGAGGACCAGCATCCTCCACCTTCCTCAGCTGGTTCCTCTTCCCCCGGCGGCCACGCCCACGGACACGCCCACCGCCGACTGCCTTCAAAACCTTTCGTGACACCCGCTCCGCGGGTGCCACTCACTTGCCAAACAGAACGCTGTTGCCTGCTGTGCTCAGGTCGCTTTGAAGGTCCATTTTCACAAACTCCCTTGCTTCGCGGATTGCTGCCTCCCCTGCCGAGGACTCGCTGGTGGGAGCGAGCTCTGCAATCGGCAGAGCTAGCCTAGAGCTCCTGGCATGAGACCCGAGGGTAGAGGCTTGGGCGAACTACCAGCAGCTAGCCGGGGGACTGCGAGGACCAGCATCCTCCACCTTCCTCAGCTGGTTCCTCTTCCCCCGGCGGCCACGCCCACGGACACGCCCACCGCCGACAAGTACATTAACAACAGCATTTCAACCGCGACGCGGGACGTGCGCGGGTCGCAGCCCGGGGCGAAGACCGGGCAAAGAGCGGGCCGTTTGAGGCCGTTCGAGAACGTGAGAGTCCGGTCCGGCCCACTCCCCTAAGCTCTATATCCTGGACATTCAATTACAGATATCTATCACTTCTCTGAACCCTCCTATAGTCAACAATTGCAAGCTAAAGTTTTTCCAATAAACTTGCAACTGAAAATGAACACGAGATCAAGTAAGCAAAAAAAACCCCAAAAAAACGGGATAGGAGAAAAACTGCTAGGTCCAATGGACGATTTTCTTGCCAAAGCAAACTCATTCATTGATCAAAGCATAAGCCTGATTGAGGGGAGAGTCTCAACTGAACTTGCAATCGCACGCCGATCCTCAATGGGACCACTAGCAACTGCAAGAACCCCAGACATACAGTCAGCGCCAACACAAACAACGGTGGCTGCAAACAGACTTAGTCTCCCAAACAATGTAGATCTTTCAGCTTCGCAACTCTCTGTAACTTTTTCAGAAAGCGACCTAGAAAAAACTCCAGAAATATTCCCTGACCCTACCCCCGAAGAAGTAAGGCAAGCGAGAGGGAGGCAGGAGGGAGCCATAAAGAAAAGGAAGGATAGGAATAACCCGGACCACACTGAAAATACCAAAGTGACCGATCACATAGACCTGATTGGTGATACAAACTCAGCAGCATTATTCCATCATACCGCCCCCCCAAGTAACAATGTAATAACTATACATCAGCCACCACAGGATCTTCAAGATATCCCCATCTCAGACTCCCCAAGCCCACAACAAACAGGTAAAGAAAGAGAATCAGCAAGATTAATTAAGGAGATAGCTTCCCTCCTAAATTCTTACATCCGCCCTTTAGAGACCAGACTTAGCAACATTGAGGCCCAATTAACAAAAATTTCCGGCTCCCCTAAGCTAATACCCTCACAAGGTCCCCTAAAACCAGCCTCAAACTCGACGACCACTCTTCCTATACTTAAGAAACCTGTAACCTTACCTCCTCCGCAGCCCAAACAACAACCCACTGTAAAAGTCCCTACAGTAGCAAAGCCTTCCAATCCACAGAAACCCACCCCCAAGGCCCTGGCCATTCCCCCACAAACTAATTCCCTACCTAACACACCAGTAGTAAATACGCCAACAACAAACACACCGGCCCCCAAAACCCCTGCCACAAAAAACACAAACCCATCAAAAAACAAAGGAGCCCCGAGAGGGACTGCTGATCAAAGGCCCCCCTTAAACATGCCACCTGAGGCATGCCCATATGTGGTAGTCATGACGGGGGTCCCCGAACTCACAGGTGAAGGGACGGAACCCAACTGGTCATTGAAGAACAAAGTCCAGTATTGGCTGAACACAAACCGCCCTGTTCCGCCAACCTGGAAAAGCAGAATAGCATCAGTCTGCAGGACCTCGTGGGTGGGCCATAGGAAAAAAACTATCCGGGGAGACTGCATAGTGATCACTTTCGAGGACCCCTGTATAGCCGAGTATATCTGCTCCTGGGAATATAATAACACCGCCGGGGGGATTGCTACAAGATCCTTGTCATATTTCTACCCAAAAAGATATAACAACAACTATATACACGAGACTGATAACATCTGGCGAAAACCAATTCCACAGCCGTGGGAGCTAGATGTCGCCGGACCAAAATTATTTCCGCGACACAGTGACCTTGATAACTCTTGGTGGTCAGTAAATCAGAACTACCAACAAAAAGAAGCCCCGTGGCAGACTATGGGTCCACAAAATAGACCTAGAAACTGGGAACAGTGGGAGAGACCGCCCTACCAACCATACAGACCCACCTACAGAGACACCATCCATGGGCAAAACTGGCCAGGCATACCGACTATGAATCGGTTTAGTGGCCTGGAAATGGTCGATTGACCAATATTCAAATCCCCAGAGCCTTTACATACAACCTCGGCCACATCCAACCTCAATCCAGTCCCATTACAAACGAAAAACTCAGTCCTAAAACCCCCCCCCCCTAGCTTCCGGTGATCTTTTGGAACGTGGCGGGTCTCCGAAATAAAATAGAGGACGGTTCGGCCGCCGGTTTCCTGGAGGACGCTCAAATCATATGCTTACAAGAAACCTGGGCCACGACGCCCCTACATCTTGTGGGATACAGGACATTTACATCCCCCGCCCTTCCAAGTATTTCAGGTAGACCTAAAGGGGGACTGGTAACCTACCTAGCAAATACAATCTCTGATATGAAGCTTACTAAGGTAGACCTATTAGCAAACTTCCAGATGCTCACCCTCATAATTGGGAAAAAATTCATTATCACAATAATTAATTTATACAACAACCTAGATGATGATAACTTCTTGGACGTTCTTTCCCTAATCCAAGAAAAGATAACTGAACACTGGCACCCCATCGAGAAAATGGAAAACGCCCATATAATTTGGGGAGGAGACTTCAACCTACATCCCTGCCCCAACAATGATACCTGTGGAATGGTGGACGAATATGAGAACCCACTCGTCCACTTTACCCATTCAGGAGTGGGGCTAGCAATGAATAAGATACTTTCAGATCTGGACCTGCAAATAATAAACCCCATCCAACAGCCATATAACAAACTAGAACCCACCTACAGAGGAAGGGGCCATGAGACTACTGTTGACTACGTAATAGTCACAGAAGGCCTTAAAGAACAAATCAATAACTTTAAAATCCTGGAAAATACCCTCAGTGATCATTCTGCTTTAAGCCTAAACCTTCAAACAAATCAACCAAGAACACTGATGGCAACCATAGCAAATACCTTAACACAAAACAGGCTCGAACTGGGCAAAAATAACGGTTATACCATAAAATGGGAAAAAGTGGATCCTAACATTCTCACAAATCGGTTAGTAAAATCCGTCTATAACAACATTTTGATCTGTCTTGATCCTCATGCAGAGCCAAACCAAATCTTGGAAAATTTCAATACGATATTAGAAAAAGTAAAAAAACTGTTAACCAAAACACCTAATCAAAACAAACCAAGTACCACAGGTTGGTTTAATCGTGACTGTACCAAGGCACAGACCAACTTGAGAAAAGCACTCGGAAATCCAATCAGAGATAAAACAAACATCCAAGATCTCCGACGGGAGTACAACAATGCCAGAAAAGCAAGGAAAAAGGAACTGAAACAATCCTTGTGGAATGCTTTGCACAAAAGTGCACTTTTGAAAGATAGCCAGGCATTCTGGAAAATTGTTAAGTCGCCCTTGTTAATGGACTCCAACAGCCCAAAGATAGACGTGGCCATTGACGAGGAATCTTGGGTGAACCACTTTTCAAAAATCTTTGAACTAACATCAACAAGAGAGGAACACCACCCTAACATCCATCCAGTAGTATATCCAATACCAATGGACTTCGATCTGCAGGATCTTGAAATGGTGCTATCGTTGAGCAAGAGTGGTAAAACACCCGGCCCGACGGGGTCCCAGTCGATCTATTTAAACACCTTCTTGATCTCTGGGTACCAATACTCACAAGAGTATGCATGGCAACAGCGAAACTCGGCCTGTTAGAGTCATGGTCATCTTCCATCATGGTCCCAATCTTCAAGAAGGGGGACCGACAAGACACGAAGTGCTATCGACCAATCTCGCTGCTCGACTCCCTGGGCAAAGTAGTCGGCAGAGTTGAAAAATTACAGCAATGGACAGAAGACAAAAATATTCTCTCGGACTTACAGTTCGGATTCAGGGAGGGCTTTGGAACAGTTGAACAGGCCCTAAGCCTAAGTTTGCTAGCATCAAAATACATCCATGCTAAACCAGGGTCCATCTACATGGTATACGTGGATTTGTCCTCCGCGTTTGACTGTGTATCACACGCGAAGCTCTGGTCACTGCTGAGCTCAATAGGGGTAGACCCTCCCCTCCTGGACTTTCTGAGGGAGCTATATAGTGATGCCACGGCGAGAGTGAGATATGGGACAAAAGGAGAACTGGCGGCACCGTTTAGGGTAGAGCGGGGAGTAAGGCAAGGCTGTGTCCTGGCCCCCTTCCTCTTCTCTTTGTACACCAACGGCCTAGAAGAGACCATACTGAGAGGGGGGAGGGACCTGCCTAGAGTGAAACATCGCCCGATCCCCGCTCTGCTTTACGCGGATGACACAGTCATTTTAGCACGCACCCCCATCGAACTCCAGAAATCTCTATCTAAATATGCGGACTTTATGGGTGCCTTGGACTTGCACATTAACGTCAAAAAAACTTTCGTCATGGTAGCTAGTGGACCACGAAAAGCCACTAAGTCCATCTTTCTGAAAGATCAAAAAATTGAAAGGACCTCACAATACCCATATTTAGGCATTATGATCGATGACAGCCTAAACTGGAAAGCGGCGGTTGAGGCCAGGAGACATCTCTTCAAACGAGCCATTATGGCGCTGATGAAGTTCTCCAATAAACTTGGAAAAAGACCACCAGTAGAACTGCTACAGATTTATGCCGCAAAATGCCAAGCCATTGCACTATATGGCGCAGGGATTTGGGGACATACAGCCATTGGTTCTCTACAAAAAGAGGAGAATATCTTCATGAGATTCCTTTTGTCAACTCCAAGAGGCACCTCCACCTACGCCTCACACATGGAACTGGGAATCCCATACATCGAAGATTTAATAAAGATCCAACCTCTTTTACTTTGGAGGCATGTCTGGTTGTCGGAAAAAAATAGCCTGACTAAAAATATTTTACGGGACATTATGGATTTGGACCATGCACACAAAATAGTCTGGCTTTCCTATGTAAGACACTTTTTTCCGACCTAGGCCTACAAAAGTATTACCACACGCCTGAAAAACTGAAAGAAATATCCAAGAAAGAACTGAAACAAATAGCGCTGAGCCACTTGGAATCCCTGAGACTGACTTTGCTGACATCAAAAAAATCTGTTATTCATGCGATTATGATACAGCAGTCCCCGGAAATCCAGTTATACTTGACTTTGGAGCTTACAGCATACGACAAGATGCTCCTAACAAGGTTCAGAATGAATCTTTTCTACAGACTAGTGACATTTCCCGAAAAAAATAACTGGAACACACACATGGAACCGTGCCCATGCGATGATCTTTCCCAACAGTCCACCATGCACACAATATTGTTCTGCAAGTTTTTCCACACCCACCGAAAAATCTGGCTAATACCTTTATTAAAAAGATGGGGCCACAGACAATGCCGTCCAGCCATGCTAGCACTTCAGACTTTGGACTCCGAAAGCACTTGTTATCACGTACTGAATTTTTTAAAGTGCATCATGAGGCACAGAAATAACCTGTGAAATAGAGGACTAATTTGCACAGTATCTGACTGATTGCTCCTTTTCTTTTAACTATATATATATATATTTTTTTTAACAAAATCTTTCGTGTATTTTGTGTGTTATGATAACTTTTATGGTTTTGCACTGCTAAAAAACGAATAAAGATTATTATTATTATTATTATTATTACTCCATGCTTTATATATAACTCATATGTTGGAGTCCCAATCGGAGGAACCGGACACGAATCCTCTAATCGGGAGTCCTTACTACAACCAAGACAAAACAAGTTTCCAAGTCTGCTGAGACCAGGCATCTTCGCTCACTAGTCTAGCTTCAAACTTCAAGGGATTATTTAATTACGATATTGTCGTGAATACACAAACCCCTCGGTTTTGGTGCTTGCAAGTACCAATACAAACCGTATCGCTGGGATACCAAACTAAGAACCAAGAACCAATACAAATCGTATCTCTAGGATACCAAAGCTAAGAACCAAACTAAGGACTAAACTAAGAACTGGGAGACGCTCCACTTATACTTAACTGAATATTGAAGATCGGTGACGTCTCTAGAAGACTCGTCTATCGTTTCGCTCTACCAAGGATCACTGGGTCCAAAACAGGGCGATAGTCAGGGCAGCAGTCCTTCGTAGCCGTCGGGACGCGGGGAACCTCGCAGCAAAGACCTTCGGAACCACGTCGACATGCAGGGGTCGCTGAAGTGGCTGGCCGTCCTCCGGAATTTTCACACGAAGCTCCTCACGAACATCTGGCTTGGACCGTCGCCGCTTGATATCGCGCCACGTTGGGCGCCAACTGAGGTGCCGGGTTTTTAGAGACCCGGTGGTGCCAGGGGATCACACCCAAAGACCTCTGAGTTCTCCCTGTTCTGGACTTACAGAAACACAGAGTCTTCTAGGTGAAGTCAATGATCGAGTTTTATTGGCTGCAACCAAGTAACATGCGTCCTAGAAGTACGAAAACACGGGCCGTAAGTTCTCAGGAGACTGTTCGTTTTTACAGAACCAGCCTTCTCCTTACATACATAAATAATAGCTGTAGGCAAGAATTCTTGAGTTTATGATATGGCTATACACATATTTTTGTAACAATACAAAGAGCGAAGTCATGATGGTCAGCACATGTTTCAGATGTCCAGTTGGTGATGGATTACCCCGCCAAATCCAGAACTCCCATCAGATATCGATGAAATGCCAATAAGGTCGAGCACCCTCCCATCATAAAACGGGTCATAAACAAGAATCATGGACAGGTGTGTGTGTGTATGAAAAACATGGTCTGTATGTAGTGAATGGTTTATGACATATTGTGCCTTGATGATATCTTGCTCGGCCACTGGGCGAGGAGCTGCCCGAACAGGCTTGGCTGGAGGCGGTGGAGGCGGTGGAGGCAGCTTCGGCCAGGTCATGGGGAAGTCAGCTACAGAGGACGTGTCCTTCAGATCAAGCTCGGCTTTAATCAATTGACTTATATGAGGGCAAGTCCTAAGATGGATGCCGTTTACAAAATGGAGTTCGAGGGTTCGGGACGGAAACTACGATTTAGGGGTGTTAGCATCACTCAATCGTGACGCAAATACATAGGTCCTGATCATTACCGGTTCGTAGATACCAAATTCGTCATGGTACGATGATATTTTATGACACGAGTGTTGGACCTCGATATCTGTAAAACAGCGGGGTCCAAATTTGCAGTACCACAAACCCTATGCAGCCGCAGCCCCTGGGCTAGGTAAACTGAGTACCCCGGTGCTCCAGCGTAGAACAACTCTCTAAGTGCCTAGATCCACTTTCGTTTTTGACCTACCTAGTCGGGTTCGCCCGAGAACACTAACTTTGCATTTACTAGTATCCATAGACTTTGTCCCGCATCCCGCGTGAGAGTGCACACTCTGCACCCGAATCTCCTAGGCCTCCTGCTAGTAATCTGAAGGTTCAGTAGGCCAGTCCAAGCGATTCCAAACCCTATGAGATTAGTATTTACCTGCTAGTAATTTCGCATTCCACTTTTGTAGTATATGGTTTTTCGTGCCCCTCGGGCATTTGTGTAAATTGTGCAACTTATAGTATTTTCGTAAGAGTTTTGTTGTGTGCTTAGTACCCTGTCCTCATAAAGAGTACAGGGCTGTTGTGATCCAAATAAATACACTGTTTATTTTCATAACACTTGTGTGGTGTCCTTTCGCTTGGTGTTCAAGGGGTATATGTGATGGTATAACAGCTGGCTTAACACGCCCTCTAGAGTTTAGCCCGAAGACTGCTCGTATCCATGCTACTAGGATAGCTGGTCTATAAGGTTGACTTACAACAAATCATCAATAAGGGTTGTTTGGACTGATACAAAGTGCCCAGAGAATAGTGAACATTATATATCAGGCCAACTTCTCACATTGGTGAGCAGCGGTTGGGATTTGAGTTTGCTGTTGTTTTACCACACGTATCCTAAGAATATCATTGTGAAAGATCACATAAGTATTAAGGTACATATAACTTAGCTTAGAATACTCTGAGTTCTACTGAACCAGCTGTTGTAGTTCAACAGGGCCTAGCACACCCTGACTACAACTCTTAGCAAGGGATCAGTAGGCAAACAAATAGTGTAGGTAGGTGCATCACTTTCACCACACTAGAAGCATGTCTAACCACGGAGAGTCTTCAGAGACCCCTCTTGTGGTTGTGGACCCTCCACAGGTCCCTTCCAGATATGCTGCTCTTAGCTTCCAGGAGATGGGACAAATCTGTACATCCAGGAAGCTAAAACAGGGTTCTAACCCTACCATTCCTTTTCTGATTGGTCTCTTAGAGACTTATGATGCCAGGAGGACTGCCAACCCAGATCCTTCTCATCCAGATGGGAATATGCCCCCCTTAGAGGGAACCACTGGTGACCCTGACCGCCACCTCCAGGCAGCAGATGATACTGAGGAGGAGGTGGAAGAAGAGGAGTTATCAGGGGATGAGGCAGACAAAGGTCAGGTAGAAGTCAGTAGACTCACTAGGACCAACTTAAGCAGGCATGAGAATGGATTTGGGGGACCCCCAGGGCCACTCTCAGGCAGACTTAACATTGGGAATGGACGAGATAGGTCTCTATCCAGAGGCTCTAACAGATCCATTCGAACCAATGGCTCTCAGACCTCTTCTCATAGAGGGATGTCTTTCCCTAAGAGAAGGGAGCATGAAGCTAAGATGAGGGAAGCCAATCTGAGGATTGAAAGGGAAGAACTTGCCCTGGCCAAAGAGAGGCTTGCCTTTGCTAGAGAGCAAAAGTTAAGTGGGTTAGATCTCACTGGTGGCAGCATTCTCCCAAGAGAAAAAGACAGGAGTGTAGACACTAGACACCTGAGTAAGATAGTGCCCCCCTTTAAACAAGGGGATGATATCCACAAATGGATAACTGCTTTGGAGAGGGCCTGCACTGTCCAGTGCCCTCCAGAGTCAGTGGGCAGCTGTCTTGTGGCTCTCCTTTGAAGGCAAAGGTAGAGATAAGCTCCTCACTACTAGAGCTGAGGATGCTAACAATTACCAAGTCCTGAAAAGTACACTGATAGATAGGTTTGGCCTAACCACTGAGCAGTACAGGTTGCTGTTCGGTGATACCCAGAAAACTCAGTCTCAGGATTGGTCTGATTTTGTAGATTGTGCCACTAAGGCTTTGGAGGGCTGGTTGCTGGGCAGTAAGGTTACTGATTATACAGGATTGTACAATCTGATCATGAGGGAACAGATTTTAAACAATTGTCAGAACCAGTTGTTGCATCAGCACCTTGTTGACTCAGTTCTGACCTCTCCCCAAGAATTGGGAAAGAAGGCAGGCAGATGGGTCAGAACAAGGGTTAAGCAGAACCAGGGCCAGAACCAGGGTGGTCAGAAGAAAGCAGACCAGAAGGATAAAGATACCAAAGGTGAACAAAATGACCAGAAGTCTTCGACAGGTCCCCAACAAACCAAAGAGGGTGGGGGTCAGGCTTCCCAGAAGAAGAAGGCTCAAGAAGGCCAGTCTAAAAGGTGGTGCCAATACTGTACAAGTAAAACTCACTATTTTAGTGAGTGCACCAAGAAAGGAGGGCAAACTCCTGCCACTGCAGCCCCTAAGGCAACTGCACCCCCTAGTACAGTCAGCAGTGGTAGTGCACCTCCCAAGGGATTAGTTGGGTTAACCTTAGGTTCTGAGGGGTATGACAACTTAGTTGGCACACTCACTCAGGCTGTCCTTGTCTGTACAGGGGATGTGGATATATCCCCTGATGCCAGTCCCAATACTTTGGGCAAATACAGACAGACACCTTTTATCAATGGCAAGATGGCTCAGGCCTATAGGGACACTTGTGCCAGTGTCACAATGGTGACACCTAACTTTGTGGACCCTGGACAGATCATGCTAGGACCAGAGTACCTAGTGACCAATGCCAGCAATGTCACTACCCACCATAGTATGGCAATTGTTGATTTCTCCTGGGGAGGGGTAAGTGGCCAAAAGAAGGTTGTTGTTAGTTCAGACCTCCCAGTTGAATGTTTGTTGGGCAATGATTTGGAGTCATCCCTATGGTCAGAAGTGGAGCAGAGGACTCACATGGAAATGTTAGGCTTGCCAGCACATGTGCTTGCTGTGACTAGGTCACAGGCCAGAAGATGCCCCACTGAACAGGTGCTGGATCCTGGAACAATGGACCAGACACCTTCCAAGAAGAGCAGTAGGGTTAAGGCATTGCCTTCCCCCTTGCCCCAGGTTGAGGATCAAGTCTCAGAGGAGGCTGACCTATAGGAACCAAGGGAAACTGAGCCTAAAGAATTTGAACTTGATCAAGTAGAGTTTCGTTGCTCAGGGGGACCCTCAAGAGAAGACCTGGGGAAGGAACAGTTAGGCTGCCCTTCCCTTGAAACCCTCAGACAGCAGGCTGCTGCTGAGGCTGCAGGGAACGCCACAGGTACCCACAAGGTATACTGGGATGATGGACTCCTGTACACTGAAGCAAGAGACCCCAAACCTGGTACAACCAGGAGGCTGGTTATCCCCTTGTCTCAGAGAGGTTTCCTTCTTACCTTGGCCCATGAGATTCCCTTAGCAGGACACTTAGGCCAGACAAAGACTTGGGACAGGCTTGTCTCACACTTTCACTGGCCTTAAATGAATGAAGATACCAAGGAGTTTTGTCGCTCCTGTGTCACTTGCCAAGCCAGTGGTAAGTCAGGTGGCACAACAAAGGCCCCCCTTATACCAATGCCTGTGGTGGGGGTGCCCTTTGAAAGAGTGGGGATTGACATTGTCGGTCCAATGGAACCCCAGACAGCATCAGGGCACAAGTTTATACTTGTGGTGGTGGACCATGCCACCAGGTATCCTGAAGCTATTCCCCTTAGGACCACTACAGCACCTGTTGTGGCAAGAGCCCTAATTGAAGTGTTCTCCAGAGTGGGCTTCCCTAAGGAGGTTGTCTCTGACAGAGGTGCAAACTTCATGTCAGGCTATTTGACTGCTATGTGGAAGGAATGTGGTGTCAACTACAAGTTCACTACACCCTATCATCCACAATGCAATGGGCTTGTTGAAAGGTTCAACAGGACCCTAAAAGGGATGATTCATGGACTACCTGAAAAGCTCAGGCGTAGATGGGATGTCCTGATCCCCTGCCTTTTGTTTGCTTACAGAGAGGTCCCACAGAAGGGGGTTGGCTTCAGCCCTTTTGAACTTCTGTATGGGCCTCCTGTAAGAGGACCCCTGTGTTTGGTGAAGGAAGGATTGGAGAGACCTCTCAAAAAAGCCTGCAACCAACATAGTGGACTATGTACTTGGTCTCCGCTCCAGGATGGCTGAGTATATGGAAAAGGCTTCCAAAAACCTTGAGGCTAGCCAAGAACTCCAAAAAGCTTGGCATGACCAAAAGGCTGTCCTGACTGTGTACACCGATGGACAGAAGGTGTGGGTGTTGGAGCCAGTGGCCCCAGCAGCACTCAAAGACAAATGGTCTGGGCCCCACACAATCCTTGAGCAAAAGGTAGAGGTCACCTACCTGGTGGACCTTGGAACTCCCAGGAGCCCCCACAGGTTGCTCCATGTGAACAGGCTCAAAGCATATGTTGACAGGAAGGACATGAGCTTGCTCATGGCCACAGATGAGGGACAGGAGGAAGAGAGTGACCCTCTCCCAGACCTGCTCACTCAGAATCCTGATGATGGATCAGTAGATGGTGTTGTCTTTTGTGGCAGCCTCTCTGACCATCAACAGAAGGATTGTAAACAGGTTCTTCAATCCTTCAGACATATGTTCTCTCTGACACCCAGTCAAACCAATTGGTGTACCCATGAGGTTGACACTGGTGACAGCCTGCCAGTCAAGAGTAAAATCTACAGCCAGCCTGATCATGTTAGAGACTGCATCAAAACAGAAGTGCAGAAAATGTTGGAGCTGGGAGTCATTGAGCCCTCAGATAGCCCTTGGGCTAGTCCAGTACTTTTAGTGACAAAACCTCACACCCAGGGTGGTAAGAAAGAGATGAGGTTTTGCGTAGACTACAGAGGCCTAAATGCAGTCACTAAGACTGATGCCCACCCAATACCAAGGGCAGATGAGCTTATAGATAGATTGGCTTCTGCCAACTACTTAAGTACATTTGACCTGACAGCTAGGTATTGGCAAATCAGGTTAGCTGAGGATGCCAAGCCCAAGACAGCATTTTCAACCCCTGGTGGACATTATCAATTTGTGGTAATGCCCTTTGGTCTGAAAAATGCACCTGCTACCTTCCAAAGGCTGGTGAATCAAGTTCTCACTGGGCTGGATGACTTCTGTGCAGCATATCTTGATGATATAGCTGTCTTTAGTTCCACCTGGGAGGATCACCTGGTCATCCTGAGGAAAGTGTTAGAGGCTCTGCAGAAGGCAGGCCTCACTATCAAGGCCACCAAGTGCCAGATAGGGCAGACACAGGTTGCATACCTGGGCCACCTTGTAGGTGGAGGCCAGGTTCAGCCACTGGAGAGCAAGATACAGTCCATCAGGGACTGGGCTCCTCCAACCACCCAGACTCAGGTTCGAGCTTTCTTGGGCCTGACTGGTTACTATAGGAAATTTGTCAGAAATTATGGATCAATTGTGACTCCACTTAATGAACTGACAAGTAAAAAGATGCCAAAGAAAGTTCAGTGGACAGCAGGCTGTCAAAAAGCATTCGATGACCTAAAGCAGGCCATGTGCACAGCACCTATCCTAAAGAGTCCAGACTACTCCAAACCATTCATTGTCCAAACAGATGCTTCTGAGTTGGGTGTGGGAGCTGTTCTATCTCAACTGAATTTTGATGGTCATGACCAGCCCTTTGCTTTTATAAGCAGAAGGCTGACTCCCGGAGAGAAAAATTGGTCAGCTATTGAGAGGGAGGCATTTGCTGTGGTTTGGGCCCTGAAGAAACTGAGGCCATACTTGTTTGGCACTCATTTCAAGATTCAGACCGACCATAAGCCCCTCTTGTGGCTAAATCAGATGAAGGGTGAAACCCCCAAACTGCTTAGGTGGTCCATTTCCCTACAGGGGATGGATTTTACAGTGGAGCATAGACCTGGCACTGATCATGGCAATGCAGATGGGCTCTCCCGGTATTTCCACTTAGAGCAAGAAGACTCACCTGGTCAAGGTTAGTTTATTGTCCCAAAGTTTAGGGGGGGTCATGTAGGAGAGTAGGGTCTGCAATCCTATGATCACCCCAGAATTTTGCTTCACTGGTTTACGACTTCTCTGGCTGTGGGCCTGCTAATCAGACCCACAGCCTTGCTGTTCTCTCACTAAATTGACACGTGTACCTTAGGTGCATTATCCAATTGGTACTGGGCCACCTTATCAGACCCTGTAACTCAGGGCATAGGTGTACCCAGGGCCTACCAGGGGCTGCAGCATGTATTATGACACCCCTGGCTGGCCATCTAAATCTAACACAACTGGCTGCACGACAGCTGGGGCAAGGTGGTTTAATCACCCTTTGCTTTAGATATAGTATACCTATATCTAACCCTAAAATGGACACCCAGATTCCTATCAGTCACTCCTATAGCAGGCCTTGACAATCCTGAAGGCAGAGTGCTTGGAATCATGTGAGATGGTGCTCTGGCATGAGCTGAGCCCGTTTACAGCTTGCGGAACCAAGTCCTAATAGCTGTTCCATGATAACGCATACCATATACTCTTAAGTGCATTATAATCCTCGCGGTTATATGGTATCTCTGGTATCGCTTTATCAAAACATGTCGAGTAAGGTGTCATACGAATTGGAATACTAACCCCTCGCCAATTCAGGCGACGGGGTTAGCATTCCACCCTTCTAGAGGGACACGACATGTATGTAACTGTGAACCCCGGTTAAAGTTAACTCGAGCCTCAGCATCACAAAATGGATGCTGCCACCACAGACACAAGTCTGACCCCCTGCAGCTGGGAGTCCTTCCAGCGAGGGGAGCTTGGACAAAGGGTTTCCTGTCGGGGGCGGTGCTAGCACCATCCCAGACAGGGTTTTGTGTATCCTGGGTAGGCAGGGCTTTAGAGGAAGGTGACTGCAAGTGGCACCCTGGTGCTCACTAGGCATCTGCCGGCTAGAACCAGTTCCAGGGGAACACCAGCCCCTGAGCTGGGGAAAGTCAGGCATGGGAGAGGGGTGTAACCACCCCCTTCCTGGTCCCACCCATGGGCAGGACCTAGTCGCGTGCCAGCCCCTTTTCCTAGTATAAAGATAGGAGCGGGCCCCCTTCCAGATTAGATCATCTTTGAATCCTGAAACTACTTTCTACGAAAGGAACTCTCGACTTCTTCTCAAGATTTCTCCCTTGTGACTAAGGAGTAGTCACCCTGCATCCGCAGGCACCATTCAAGAACACTGCGGTTTGCTGCACGTCCTTCCTCTGGAATCCGACTGACCAGCACGACGAGACCCGGCTTCCCTGGCACCTCTGACCTCTACCCACATCGTCAGCTCAGCTGAGATCCGTGGGTGCGACGAGACCTCGAGGGACCGGCCATCTTCAAGACTGCACGACTCTTGCCCAGCACGACCGCCGAGGGATCCTCGAGTGGGTGCTTTGGGGTCCGAGAAGCCCCAACCCTGAGCAGCTCCAGCACCGAAGTTCAGCCCTCCAGCATCCACCAGATCTGCGTGGGGCCCTTCTGCTTTTTGCTGCTCACCGCGTTGTCTGGCTACTAGCCCGCTGGCTTGTGGCCTTCCCGAGGACGAACGACGACATCAACACTGCTGGTCTGGTTGCTCCAGACTGCCCCTTGCTCCCCTCCAAAAGAGGAGCACCCCCGACCCTCCTGGTCCACTCCAGACGCCATTTTGAGTCCACCGGGTGGGCTTGAATTTGCCAAGACTTGTTGCCCCAATCCTGGGTCCAGCGGCGTCGACAGCAGCAACCATCGTGGGACAGCTCGCACCTCCATCCTGGTCGCCGACAACGCCTCCTGGTCCGTGAGACTGCAGAGCCCAGCGTCGCCCACTCACCTGGTCGAGGTGACTCCATCCGGTGCCATCCTGGTGCCCATCTAATCACTGGCTAGTGATTCAGAACTTGGTCCCCTCTGCTTACAGGTGTCTCCCATCTCTGATCCAGGCTTGGATCACTTCGAACTTCTTCACTGGTCGCCTGCCAGCAACTTCTTCTTTCAGGCTCCTGGTTGGTCAACGAGGGTTTCTGACGACACTTGAACCCTATGCAGCCGCAGCACCTGGGCTAGGTAAACCGAGTACCCCGGTGCTCCAGCGTAGAACAACTCTCTAAGTGCCTAGATCCACTTTCGTTTTTGACCTACCTAGTCGGGTTCGCCGGAGAACACTAACTTTGCATTTACTAGTATCCATAGACTTTGTCCCGCATCCCGCGTGAGAGTGCACACTCTGCAACCGAGTCCCCTAAGCCTCCTGCTAGTAATCTGAAGGTTCAGTAGGCCAGTCCTAGCGATTCCAAACCCTATGAGATTAGTATTTACCTGCTAGTAATTTCGCATTCCACTTTTGTAGTATTTGGTTTTTCGTGCCCCTCGGGCATTTGTGTAAATTGTGCAACTTATAGTATTTTCGTAAGAGTTTTGTTGTGTGCTTAGTACCCTGTCCTCATAAAGAGTACAGGGCTGTTGTGATCTAAATAAATACACTGTTTATTTTCATAACATTTGTGTGGTGTCCTTTCACTTGGTGTTCAAGGGGTATATGTGATGGTATACCAGCTGGCTTAACACGCCCTCTAGAGTTTAGCCCGAAGACTGCTCGTATCCATGCTACTAGGATAGCTGGTCTATAAGGTTGACTTACAACCAATCATCAATAAGGGTTGTTTGGACTGATACAAAGTGCTCACTAGAATAGTGAACATTATATATCAGGCCAACTTCTCACAAATAGCACGAAAAACAAGTGGAAAACGAATGAAACAGAGGGCAGAAGGGCACGAAAAATGAGGGAAGAGGGCAGAAGGGCACGAAAAACAAGTGGAAAACAAATGAAACAGAAGGCAGAAGGGCACAAAAAACGACGAAAACAGAGGGCAGAAGGGCACGAAAAACAAGTGGAAAACGAGGGCAGAAGGGCACAAAAAACAAGGGGAAAATGGGTGAAACAGAGGGCAGAAGGCCACAAAAAACAAGGGAAACAGAGGGCAGAAGGGCACGAAACACGAGGGAAACCGAGTGAAACAGAGAGCAGAAGCCCACAGAAAACAAGGGAAACAGGGCAGAAGGGCACGAAAAACAAGGGGAAAACGAGTGAAACAGAGGGCAGAAGTGCACAAAAATAAGGGGAAAACGGGTGGAACAGAGGGCAGAAAGGCACAAAAAACGAGGGAAACAGAGGGCAGAAGGGCACAAAAAACAAGGGGAAAACGAGTGAAACAGGGCAGAAGGGCACAAAAACAAGGGGAAAACAGGGGGAACAGAGGGCAGAAAGGCACAAAAAACCGAGGGAAACAGAGGGCAGAAGGGCACAAAAAACAAGGGGAAAACGAGTGAAACAGAGAGCAGAAGGACAAAAAAAAAGTGAAACAGAGATCAGAAGGCCACAAAAAACAAGGGAAGCAGAGGGCAGAAGGGCACCAAAAACAAGGGGAAAACGAGTGAAACAGAGGGCAGAAGGCCACAAAAAACGAGGGAAACAGAGGGCAGAAAGGCACGAAAAACGAGGGAAACAGAGGGCAGAAGGGCACAAAATAAGGGGAAAGCGAGTGAAACAGAGAGCAGAAGGCCACAGAAAACAAGGGAAACAGGGCAGAAGGGCACAAAAAACAAGGGGAAAACGAGTGAAACAGAGGGCAGAAGGCCACAAAAACAATGGGAAAACGGGTGGAACAGAGGGCAGAAAGGTACAAAAACAGAGGGAAACAGAGGGCAGAAGGGCATGAAACACGAGGGAAACAGAGGGCAGAAGGGCCCGAAAAACGAGGGAAATAGAGTGCAGACGGGCGCAAACAAAATACGAGGGAAACAGAGGGCAGAAGGGCACAAAACAAGGGGAAAACAAGTGATACAGAGAGCAGAAGGTCACAAAAAACAAGGGAAACAGAGGGCAGAAAGGCACGAAAAACAAGTGGAAAACGAGTGAAACAGGACAGATGGCCACAAAAAATGAGGGAAACAGAGGGCAGAAGGGCACAAAAACACAGGAAAATGAGTGAAACAGAGAGCAGAAGGCCACAAAAAACAGGGAAAACAGGGAAGAAGGGTGAGAAAAACGACGGAAACAGAGGGCATAAGGGCACGAAAAACAAGGGGGAAACGAGTGAAACAGGGCAGAAGGTCACATAAAAAGAGGGAAACAGAAGGTAGAAGGGCACAGAAAACAAGGGGAAAACTTGTGCAACAGAAGACAGAAGGCCACAAAAAACGAGGGAAACAGAGTGCAGAAGTACACGAACAACGAGGGGAAAACGAGTGAAACAGAGGGCAGAAGGGCACAAAAAACAAGGGGAAAACAAGTGAAACAGAGGGCAGAAGGCCACAAAAAATGAGGGAAACAGAGGCAGAAGGGCAAGAAAAATTAGGGAAACAGGGCAGAAGGGCACAAAACAAAAGGGAAACGAGTGAAACAGAGCAGAAGGCCACAAAATACAAGGGAAACAGAGGGCAGAAAGGCACGAAAAACAAGGGTGAAACAAGTGAAACAGAGGGCAGATGGCCACAAAAAACGAGGGAAACAGGGCTGAAGGGCACGAAAAACGAGGGAAACAGAGGGCAGAAGGGCATGAAAAACAAGTGGAAAACGAGTGAAAAAGGGCAGAAGGTCACATAAAAAGAGGGAAACAGAAGGCAGAAGGGCACAGAAAACAAGGGGAAAACGTGTGCAACAGAAGACAGAAGGCCACAAAAAACGAGGGAAACAGAGGGCAGAAGGGCACGAAAAACTAGGGAAACAGGGCAGAAAGGCACAAAAAACGAGGGAAACAGAGGGCAGAAGGGCACAAAAAACAAGGGGAACACGAGTGAAACAGAGGGCAGAAGGCCACAAAAAATGAGGGAAACAGAGGCAGAAGGGCAAGAAAAATGAGGGAAACAGGGCAGAAGGGCACAAAACAAGGGGGAAAAGAGTGAAACAGAGAGCAGAAGGCCACAGAAAACAAGGGAAACAGGGCAGAAGGGCACGAAAAACAAGGGGTAAACAAGTGAAACAGAGGGCAGAAGGGCACAAAAACAAGAGGAAAACGGGTGGAACAGAGGGCAGAAAGGCACAAAAAACGAGGGAAACAGAGGGCAGAAGGGCACAAAAAACAAGGGGAAAACAAGTGAAACAGAGGGTAGAAGGGCACAAAAACAAGGGGAAAACGGGTGGAACAGAGGGCAGAAAGGCACAAAAAACGAGGGAAACAGAGGGCAGAAGGGCACAAAAAACAAGGGGAAAACAAGTGAAACAGAGGGCAGAAGGGCACAAAAACAAGGGGAAAACGGGTGGAACAGAGGGCAGAAAGGCACAAAAACGCAGGAAACAGAGGGCAGGAGGGCACAAAAAACAAGGGGAAAACGAGTGAAACAGAGAGCAGAAGGGCACAAAAAACAAGGGGAAAACGAGTGAAACAGAGAGCAGAAGGACACAAAAAACAAGGAGAAAATGAGTGAAACAGAGGGCAGAAGGCCACAAAAAACGAGAGAAACAGCGGGCAGAAGGGCACCAAAAACGAGGGAAACCGAGGGCAGAAGGGCACAAAACAAGGGGAAAACAAGTGAAACAGAGAGCAGAAGGCCTCAAAAAACAAGGGAAACAGGGCAGAAGGGCACAAAAAACAAGGGGAAAACGAGTGCAACAGAGGGCAGAAGGCCATAAAAACAAGGGGAAAACGGGTGGAACATGGGGCAGAAAGGCACAAAAAATGGGGGAAACAGAGGGCAGAAGGGCACAAAAAACAAGGGGAAAACGAGTGAAACAGAGGGCAGAAGGGCACAAAAAACAAGGGGAAAACAAGTGAAACAGAGAGCAGAAGGCCAAAAAAAACAAGTGAAACAGAGAGCAGAAAGCCACAAAAAACGAGGGAACAGAGGGCAGAAGGGCACAAAAAACGAGTGAAACAAGCCAGAAGGGCACAAAAAACGAGTGAAACAGAGGGCAGAAGGGCACGAAAATCAAGGGGGAAAACGAGTGAAACAGAGGGCAAAATGGCACAAAAAACGAGTGAAACGGAGGGCTGAAATGCACAGTATGGGCTCTGATGAAATTAGGCTTAAAGTCAATGAAACTGGGCGTGGGGGGGTCTCTCGGAAAAATGCGCGAGTTGCTTTGGGTTCAGTAGCTCACGACGATTTTCACTGGCCAGAAGTAGCTCTGACTACACAAAAGGTTGGAGACCCCTGTTCTAGGCATAGTCCTCGCAGCACACAATAGATTTGCTTGAGGCAGAGGCCAAAACTCAAAAGTCAGGAACCCAGATACAAGTAGGTGGTAACTCAGGGCAAGGGAAAACGCCTGTGGTCCGTGGAGGAGTCATTCCCTTCCCAGAAATCTGTATTACAAATTAATTAATAGTATATAGTTTTTTAATATCTGTTTGGTGCCAGTCCATATGACTTTCAAATCTGCCTTTGGGATTCGATGTTGCAACTCCATAGGGTACATGTATCCTTTGTGAGCTTAATAAAATGTTGAAAATTCTACAAAACCTCACTCCTACATCCAAGTACTCTCATGCTACCATTCTGCACTCTGCTCTGTCTGAAAAACAGCTCAGCATATTCAAAATTCTGCATTGATTTGGCTTGTAAATTATATTTTTGGAAATGTACATGTATTAACTATTTAATTTTAATACTATAGGTGATTGAAATTACGGACGAAGAAAGCAAGATTTAGCACTAAGCAACTGAATGTCAGTGCCATAAGAAGGATTATTTAGAAAAACTAAAGGACATCCAGCATTCTACGTTTAAACAATTTCCAAAAATCTAAGTGTGGCGAGGAAAGTACTATACCTGTAAGTGAAGTCTTTAATTTTCCATTTCATTCACCCAGAGCAAAGCCATATCTGTGCACACAGCATCAGAAATAATGTAGAAAGACCGCTTCAGCATCCTCATCTGAAATATTATCAGAAAGACAAATTGCCTCAGCATGACAGAATAACGTTCATCTAAAGCATCATGTAATTCTAGAGAGGAAGCACACACTACATAAAAGAAAGTTACAACTAAAGGTTTCTTCTGGATACCATCAAAGAAAAGACGCTGAAAGAAGACTCCGAAGCTGACACGTTAACAACCAAAAGATTGGAAAATCACCTTTGTTCAACAACCGTTTTTAACCAGTTACGCAAGTTTGAGACTATCTGCCTCGGGATATAAAACACCTTCACCCACTCTGCTCTTTCTTGCGAAAACCTTAAAAATTCACCACTTTATTGTATTAATGATCATCTCAGATTGTTTCCTTTTTATTGTGTACTGTTCTGTAATTCTATGTAAATCGCCTCAACATTATCTGTTGTGTAGGAGTGATATGTAAAACTGTTAAATATAAAAATGGATTAAAGGTGCACTGTTGCGCTATATCTAATGTAAATAAATCCTCATCCTCAGAACTACAAAGCTTAAACTTACCCCAAACATAGAAAGGGTAGAAGGAACTGATGTTCTCCGACTAATGATCCACAATAGTACTCTGCACGTTTTAACGCCCTCAGTTACTGCCATTACACCAGTGCAAATAGGTACTTATCAGTTTAATCATTAAATATCAGACTAACACCTTATAACTGCATTGCTAAGAACCTATAGAAATAGATTTGAGAAAAACTTCAGTCACAAATTAAGTTGCTGCCGGAGAGGCTATTACCTAAAGACTATTATCTGTTAGAAATATTTCAACAGGTGTTACAGGACTGCTTCCCGACGTTTCTTGCTCAATTCAAGTGTTGAGAAGATTACACACAATTTCTTTTAGAGATAAGTGCTGAACATTATCTAAACAAGCCCGACTCTAAAATCGAGGCAAAATAACCGAAGTTAGGGAAAAAAGTTACCTGTGCCCAAAAAGATACAGCCATAAATCTTATCATACAGAATTTGACAGAATGCACACAGGGGAAAACCACTCTCAGTGCAAAGTATGCCAAAAAAGTTTCAGGCGTAAATCTTATCTCACTGAACATATGAGAATCCACACTGGGGAAAAACCTTTTCAGTGCTCTGAATGCCAGAAAAGCTTTAGAGTCAAAGCGAGTCTATATCAACATGCATTAACCCACTCTGTGGGAAAACATTATCAGTGCTCTGAATGCCCAAAACATTTCAAACTTAAATCACTTCTAACTGCACATGTGAGATTCCACACTGGGAATAAACCTTATCAGTGCTCTGAATGCCAGAAATGTTTCAATGAAAAAAGACATCTCACCCTGCATATAAGAACCCACACTGGGGGAAAACGTTATCAGTGCTCCGAATGCCCAAAAGATTTCCAACTTAAATCACTTCTAACTGCACATGTGAGATTCCACACTGGGGAAAAACCTTATCAGTGCTCTGAATGCCAGAAATGTTTCAGTGACAAAAAAAGACTCACTAAACATTCAAGGACCCACACTTGGGTAAAACGTTATCAGTGCACTGAATGCGACAAATGTTTCAGTGAAAAAAGCAGTCTCACTCAGCATATAAGAACCCACACTGGGGAAAAACCTTATCAGTGCTCTGAATGCCACAAATGTTTCCGTCAAAAAAGCAATCTCACTGAGCATATAAAAATCCACACTGGGGAAAAACCTTATCAGTGCTCTGAATGCCAGATATGTGTCAGGCAAAAAAGGGATCTCACTCAGCATATAAGAATCCACACTGGGGAAAAACCTTATCAGTGCTCTGAATGCCACAAATGTTTCAGTCAAAAAAGCAATCTCACTACGCATATAAAAATCCACACTGGGGAAAAACCTTATCAGTGCTCCGAATGCCAGATATGTTTCAGTGTAAAAGACAGTCTCACTAAGCATATAAGAATCCACACTGGGGAAAAACCTTATCAGTGCTCCGAATGCCAAAAATTTTTCATATCAAAATCTAATCTCACTGATCATGTGAAAATCCACACTCGAGTAAAAAAATGATCTGTGCTCTAAATGTCAGAAAAGACTCCGAGGTAGAGATGGTTACAAGCGCCATAAGAAAACACACCATCAAAATAATAAGTTCTCCGAATGCCAGAAAAGCATACATTTTAAACTCAATCTCACTCTACATGAGCAGACGCACACAGGGGAAAAACATTACCAATTTCTGTGAATCCCAGAAATTCGTATTTGATAGGCACAGCCTCACTAACCATAAGCGACTCCATACTGATGAAAAACCTTATGAGTGCTCTGAATGCCAGAAAAGCTGCAGAGAAAAACGCTATCTCACCATGAGAAACTCCACACTAGAGAAAATCCTTATGCCATAAAAGGTTGAATCTGAAAGACAGTGTTATGCTTTATGAGCGATCTCACTCTGGGGAAAAACCTTATGAGTGCTTGAAATGCAAGCAATGTTTTGGGTACAAATTACTTCTCACTTGACATGAGCTCACACGGGGGAAAAAAGCCTTATGTGTGTTCTGAATGTCAGATAAGGTTTAGTCTTGAATACAATGTCATTTCACATGAGAGAATTCACACTGGACTAAAGCCATATACAGGAGGGGAAAGCCAGAAACGTTATACTCAGAAAGGAGATATCACTAAACATGAGAAATGCATCCACACCAGGTGAAAAGTAAGGCGTATCTTGAGTTTCAGAAAAGCTTCTAACAACCTGACTTTACATGAGAGAGCACATATTGCAATAGAATTCATCAAGAAACTCTTGCAGGATAACTTAGGCTGCCCGCCTGCAACCTCCAAAGAAATTTCAGGCCTGGAAATATTTTTCATTGCAACAGAATCCACAATTTGAGTATCTGAAAGTTACAAAACTCTCAAGGTCTTTACTTTACACAGAGAAGTGTTAGTGCTTGCAAAAATCAACTAATTGCCCAAAAAATCACAATAATAATGGCTTAAATTTTACTCCACCCAAAAGGTTTCTACTCAGCCTTGTTTCTTAACATATGACTGATATCTATTTTTTCATTATAAGATTAAGCCTATGCAGACTTCCTCAGTGAGGAACTCCGCAAAGTGACAAACAAAACTCTGGCGGTCTACGCGGAGTTCCGCAAGCAGCGGAGTGCGTAAGGGTCATGCAGTTTGTGGTGATTTCATCCATGTGGGAGGATCATTTGGCCCTTCTCTTCCATGAAGTTATGGATCTCTTTGTCAAACGGGTCCCTGTGCCAGAAGTAGGTCGGGGTTGCTACTCCCATTACTTCTTGGTACCCAAGAAGGACAAAGGCCTGCATCCTAGCTTAGTTCTCAGGGACAGCTTTCTCCGAAAGGAGAAGTTCAAGTTGTTAATCTTGGCTCAAGTCTTATCTGCCTTCGACCCTGGAGATTTGATGGTAGCGTTGGACTTGCAGGACACTTACTTTCACATCCCAGTCTTGCCTGCCCACCGGCATTACCTATGGTTCACGGTGGGCCACCCGCATTTTCAGTTTACCACACTTCCCTTTGACCTTACCAGCCACCCCCTCCCCCGGGTGTTCACGAAAGTGATGGCGGTGGTCGCAGCTCATCTGCGCAGATCAGGGGTTCCAGTCTTCCCCTATCTCGACGACTGGCTGTTGAAGGCTCCCACCAACAGACTACAACGGACTTCCTGCATTTGCTGGGGTTCTCAGTTAACGTGCTGAAGTTGCACCTGATTCCATCCGATAAGCTCCTTTTCATCGGAGCGGTTCTGGACACAACACAGTTTTGGGTCTATCCTCCCTAGCAGCAAGTCTAGTATATTGGGGCTATGATACCGATGTTTCAACCTGAATCCCGGTATTCGGTGAGAATGACCCTGAGGCTGCTGGGCCTCATGACCTCCTGCATCCTGCTGGTGCATCATGCCAGTTTGCATATACGTGCTCTGCAGTGGGACCTGAAGTTTCAGTGGGCGCAGCACCAGGGGAATCTTTCCGATGACATTCAGATTACGGAGGGGAATGCAAGTCAGTTGCAGTGGGGTTCACGAACCAGGATTGGGTCAACAGCAGATCCCTCTACCTTCTCCAACCCGGTTCACAGTAGTGACGGATGCGTCACTCCTGGGTTGGGGCAGCCATATGGGAATGGTGGAGATCAAAGACCTCTGGTCTCTGGCAGAGTCCAGGCACCACATCAACCCCCTGGAGCTCCGGGCGATTCATCTTGCACTGAAGGCATTCCTTCTTTCTGTCAAAGGAAGAGTGGTGCAGGTGTTCACGGACAACACCACCGCCATGTGGTACTGCAACAAACAGGGCAGGGTGGGGTCGTGGACCGTATGTCAAGAGGCTTTTCGCCTTTGGACATGGCTGGAACATCAGGGCATATCTCTGGTAGTTCAACACTTAATAGGTTCACTGAACGCAAGGACGGACAAACTCAGCCGCCAGTGCATGATGGATCACAAATGGCATCTTCACTCGAAGGTCGTGCTAGGTCTCTTTCAGTAGTGGGGAGAGCCTTGGTTAGATCTATTCGCCACCGAAGAGAACGCTCAATGTCAGCAGTTCTGCGTGTTAGAGTTTCCAAAGCGACCCTCGCTCTGCGACCCTTTTCGTTGCGAGTGGAGTTGCGGCCTCCTGTACCACTTCTGCCAAGATTGCTGAAGAAGATCAAACACGATCAGTCCCAAGTCTGGTACCCCGAGCTCTTGGAAATGGCCTTCGATCCTATTGTTAACAGATTTCTGAAGTGCATTACTCATCTCTTTCCTCCTTCTCCTTTCGTAATACCCTAGTGGGAGTTGACCTCACTTATCTTATGTGTGCTCCCTTTGAGCGCCTACATAATTGTCCTCTTCGCCTCCTTAGAAAACTAGTTTTTTGCTTGCCATCACCTCTGCTTGCAGGATGAGTGAGCTTCAGGCTTATCCTCCAGACCTCCCTTTCTTGCTGTCCATCCAAACAAAGTAGTCCTCCGTGTAAGCCCTCTTTTCTACCCAAAGTGATTGCCTCTTTCCACATAGGTCTGACCATCAGATTACCTACCTTCTTCCCACCTCTGCTGTGTTTTTCTCTGCCAGGTGCACAACATATAGACTGTTCACACACTTTATGTAGTATGCTTTGTTCTGGGCAGATAAACTCTAATCCCCACTCTACTTCTATCCACGTGTTAGTGCAGCCCGATGTAAACAGTAATTGTAATGTATTTAGATTTACATAACACTTACTACCCCATACGAACTTTGAAGCACTTTTTCGACGAGTAGCACACTACTCTAGGATCCAAAATTGATTAGTGGTGCATTAGTATAGGGAAATATAAAATGTATATGAGAGCTGGACATGTTGGTCTGTTAGTTGGGTTATAAAAGATTGTGGGGGGATAGAAGAGGGAAGGTTTTGCATTTATATAGCGCTTGCTACCCCTGATGAAGTGTTGAATCGCTTTTCAGCGAGTAGCATGCTACTCCAGATCCTAAAAAGATGAACAGACAGATCAATTATGGTGGGGAGGTTGTTTTATTGTATACACACAACTGTACACAAATTAATAAAATTCCGTTGTAAAGTTGTATCCAAGAGGCAAGTATAGTCTCTGATAATAATGTATACAATACTGATAAGTTTTAAGTTGGCTTGCCATCAAGACTGATGCCCTGTAATGTTGATGCAAATTCATGTGTGCTGGAGTATCTTAGACTCTTTTTGAATTGTACCATCCACCTTGTAGGTTCTGCTATTTGTATCATGTCCACGTTGTAGGCAGACACAAACGCCTAAATTGTGCACTATTTATATTAAGCATAATAAGCAAGTAAGTGAGTAGATGACAGTAAGCACTGTACAAGCTGTATTAGGTGCTTAGAAGTAGAGTGACATAGAGGGCAATAAACACTCACTAAATCTTTTTTATTATTATTAACAGCCCTCATAAGAACATACAATTCAATACGATATACAAATAGCCCACTGGGGAACGGTTCAGGCATCATCTGGGGATTACACATCCGAGAAACACAAGTGTCTTTCATGAATACAAATTGACTACTCGTCCAAGGACTCCACTGTATTATTGACACGGGCAAAAAGGCAAACAAGCAGTCAGGAGGCGCACTGATTGTATACCCCCACCTAACTGGATGGTGACAGACCCCAACCACCTGCAGGAGAAACGTGCCACCTCACTTAATAGCTGCCAGACGCTTTACTATGTAAGCAGACTGGTGGTTTACAACTGCGCCTTCGTTGGGGCATCACATGTTTTTTCCAGCATAATCTGGTGTGCTCCCCCCTGTGTGGGATGAGAGCACCCACTGAAAACTGCACCGTTGTGTAGTCTGGGACAGTGCACCTTCCATGTAATTCTGAACTGGGCCTTTAAATACAGTACTATTTTGTGTGCCTATTTAATTCAGGTATACAAAGAATGTGGTACTACTTGTATACTAGGGTAGGACAAGAAAGATTGAATTTCTATGGTGGCAGAAATGTTTTTGTCAAAGTGCTTTATGCCCTAAACACTCTCCCGTACCCTGAACATAATGAGATTACGTAGAATATACTTTGCATGCCTAATGCTGCCATTTGTATTTCAAGACCAGTGATTAATGTGGCTTTATCAAGTTCAAAGCCGTTAGGCGTTTCCGACCTGTCTGATACTTGCATATGGAAAAGATGGGTCATTTGAACCTAAAGATAGATAAACATATTCATAGGTCACGATTTATGTCTGCATCTAATATAAAACTCTAAATTAGGAGAGGTGATAAGTGAGAAGTTAAAGGCAGCCGATAATCGAGCTGCATTTGTACATAGGCCTTCCTATATTATGATATCTATTCCTGCTTAAGTCTTTAATTGTAATGAATACTTTAATACCCAGGCATGAAGTCATCGTCGAGCTGTTTAGATAATCCACCTGTCTCGCCACTTCTTCCCCACTGCATCCTTAACCAGTGGCCTAGACAGTGTGCCTTGGGCCCCAAGGCAAGAAAGGAAATGTGACCCCTGCCCCCTGTTTGAACTGTGGAAAACAGCAATAATCATTGTTCTGTGGGCCCGTCAGGCCACTGTTTGAACTGTGACAAACAGCAATTATCAGGGTTCAGTGGGCCTTTAAGGCATCTGGGACCTCGTGCCACTGCACCTGCTGCACCAATGGGAAGCTAAGCCCCTGCCCTTAACAGCTTCTATTCTAGCCCCACTAGAGAACCGAAACAGCCAAGTACTGATCTGGCCATATATGCAGGCATGCAGCCGCTTCTTCCACTGAAGGGATTTAAGTTGCATGAAAGCAGCATGCGGGAAACAACCATTTTCTGAGGCTAAGTCAACTAACGCCTCGTCTGTTCCAACCTGAATCGATTTAAAACCAGGGACGAAAAAACGGTTCATTGTCATCCCTTGCTTATCAGAAGGGTAAAACAGATTCATCTAACATTACAGTGTACCACATACAATATTGTGATTGTGTTTACAAATTAAAACTAGCATGCATATATAATGGGGAACCTTTGGCCAAATAGCCATTTTCCCTACCCATACTTTTAACACATCTTATATAAAAAATGCTAATTACATTGTCAGCCGGAAATAGTTATTAGCGCCTACTCATAAGCAAATGCCACTTAGAATTGTCTTTCACTTCAAGCTTTCAAAAGTAAATTGATATAAAAGCAGTATTGAACTTTTTGACATTGTGTACTCTTACCAAAATTTAGAGCATCAATTTTATATGACACACCATAGAAAAAAGGAGTTGTTTATATATACTAAACCTCCAAAAACGTTCGATTAACCAGTTATAAAGTCACGTCTAGCTTAGTTTATAGTCTTATTTTTTTTTTAAAGAAATTATTTCACATTGTTCATTGGATCTGCATGGCTAAACACTTATAAGGTCCCAAAGGCATGACCTATTGGCTATGATAAGGCTTGTTATTGATTGAGTACATTGAGCAGCAGAACTTTTGATTAAGTCGTGAAGAATGCCGCAAACACCTCTTTGGAGGGAATAGGCTGAAACATGTTGACCTCTTATTGTAATTGTAATTATAAATGCATTTATATAGCACATAAATCACCCGAAGGTCTAGAAGTGCTTGCAGATCCTCACAGCAGGGACAATGGTCGAATGATTAGAAGATTATTGACTCTAACAGTGCATATATATTTCTCTCACAGTGTCCTGTTGTTAATCCTGGCCCAGGGGCGTACAAATAATGGAAACCACATACCCTTTAGCAAGTTTTAACTTTCACTCTGCTGCCCACACTACCCTGAGCTCATTATTGTGCTATTTAGTATACCTTTCTGTATAACAAAATATGCCTGAACTCCACCCTCTCAGTGAGGGGGTTGTTTCATGGTGCAAGGAGATTCCCAATAAGGAAGCATGCCAACTATGGTGGGTTAGGGAAATCGTCCTTTTAAAGGGATATTGCATCTTACCTAGCTCTTCATTTGCAACAGTAATCCTCAGAGACCCAAGGGTTTCTTGATTGTGGTAGAAATACATTTTTACCCCTTCATTCTACGTTCAAGCACAGACCATTGCATGAAATGTTATGATCTATGTAGGGAAATTACTCTGTACACTGATAATATGTGTTAAAATAACAGAAAGTTGATAATCGCATTTAATAACTTCTCATACCTGGATTTATCTAGAAGAGAAGCCTGTTAATTCTAGTAGATTTTTGATACCACAAGGTATAAGAAATTAGGGGATCTTTATCTGATATCTTTATCAGTAAATTATCTGAAATTATTGAACATAAACTTTTGCAAGTATTATTTCTAAAGATTAAGGAAGTTCTATATTGGTCTTTTCTAAACTAACCCCAGTTTGTATGACTACAATAACCACCGCTCTCAAATCAATATTGTGCTTGTTTTAGTGAGAAAGCTAAATGATCTAGGAGAAACCAGGACTGCGCATCAGTATTTTTCTTAGGAAGCTTCAAGTTAGAGTGAAAAACACTTTTTAGAACGCCCCAAAAATTGTGATAAAGATATTTCAATATGTTTGACAAAAAGAATAGGTACATTTCTTGACAATATTGAAATGGGAAATAACAGGAACAAATATTTACACGACTGTTAGACGGGGACCCGGAGGGTCGGCCGAGTAGAGGGGGAGAGGCCTCCTGGTGAGGGCCTTCGCCGGTAATCGTACAGACAAGTAACTTTCCCCCCACAGATGGACACCACACCAAGATAGGTTACGTAGACTTTTATAGGTATTCTGAAGCAGGTTACTTTGACGATGCAGTGGGGACCCGGATTCGAGGGTCTCGACAATTCTAGTCTCTTTGGGAAAAGGGGTAGCGGGACAGTCTGAGTACCGGTCCGGTACGGAAGCAGCAGTGGTGGAGCTCACAATCCTCGAGCTGGAGGGTTCGCAAGGAGGGGCTGCGGCAGCGCCAGCAGGCCTTCGTGATGGTTTACGACGAGGAGGGCCGCGGCAGCGCCAGCAGGCCTTGAAGATGGTTCACGACGAGGAGGGCAGCGGCAGCGCCAGCAGGCCTTGAAGATGGTTCACGACGAGGAGGGCCGCGGCAGCGCCAGCAGGCCTTGAAGATGGTTCACGACAAGGAGGGCCGCGGCAGCGCCAGCAGGCCTTGAAGATGGTTCACGACGAGGATGAGCGCGGCAGCGCCAGCAGGCCTTCAAAGGTAGTTCACGGAGAGGAGCCGCGGCAGCGCCAGCAGGCCTCCAAGGTTGAGGTTGTCTCGGTGTCTCTCGACTCCAGGATACAACTGCCTTCCTGCTCTGGAGCTGCCCCAGTTATGGGTCTGGCGCCCTTTGATGTCCGGACCCTCGCACTTGGAGGCCGGGAGGTCCGGGATGAGGGAGTCCAGACACCCAGCAGGGGGGTGGAGCCAGCGCCCAGGGAGGCTGGGGGCGATCGAAACCTGGCGGAGGGGAGCCATCGCCACTCCTTCTCCCACTGACCTGCCAAGTGGTCTCTTCACCCCCTGGGTGGATGGTGGTGCCTCGATGTCGGGGCCTGGCTGGGCCCGATGGCCGAGGTCGACCCGAGGCCACAAGGCCTGGTCGTGTAGTGTTCAAAATGGCGGCTGGGCCGGAGACAGTGGTTCTGGAAGGGACCCGGACCAGCCGATACTGTGGTGTTCAGGAGCCGGGGTTCCATCGGGGAAGGGCCGTGGGTTACCCCGGCGGGTTGCAGGGGTGGTTTTTGTCCGGGGAACAGGAGGAGCAGGGGTCTGCGACCCGCCATGCGGGGAGGGGTCGGGCCTGCCACGAGGCCTGTCCAACATGCGTCCCCCCCAGCTGAAGGCAGGGAGAGTCACCCATCCTCTTGGGGACTCTCCTCGACGAGGCGGAAGAAGCGGGACAGGCCGTCTGCGTTGGCGTGGTCTTGGCCGGGGCGATGCTTCACAGTGAAATCCATCCCCTGCAGGGAGATGGACCAACGCAACAGCTTCGGGTTTTCTCCCCGCATCTGCATCAGCCATTGCAGGGGTCGGTGATCTGTTTGCATCCGGAAGTGGGTACCGAAGAGATAGGGCCGGAGCTTCTTGAGGGCCCATACCACGGCGAAGGCCTCCAGCTCGATGGTGCTCCAGCGCTGTTCTCGGGCCAGCAGGCGTCGGCTGATGAAGGCCACTGGCTGATCAACTCCCTCGGTGTTGAGTTGGGAGAGGACGGCCCCCACGCCATGATCTGAGGCGTCCGTCTGTACTATGAATTCCCAGCTGTAGTCGGGGCTTGGAGCACGGGGCGGTGCACATGGCGGACTTGAGGTTCTCAAAGGCCGCCTGACATTCAGGAGTCCAGTTGACTTTCTGGGGGTTCTTTTTGGACGTGAGTTCTGTGAGTGGACCCACAATGCTGCCATAGTCTTTTACGAAGCGCCGGTAGTACCCGGTGAGCTCCAGGAAGGCTTGGACCTCTGTTTGGGTGACCGGGGGCTCCCATGCCTGGATGGCGGCAATCTTGAGCTGGAGGGGGGCCACCAGGCCACTGCCCACTTGGTGTCCCAGGTAGGTCACGGATCCTTGGCCGATCTGGCACTTTCTGGCCTTGATTGTTAGCCCGCCCTGCCGGAGGGCGGTCAGGACCTCCCAGAGGTGGTGGAGGTGTTCTGTCCAGTGGCGGCTGTACACGGCAATATCGTCCAGATAGGCGGCGCTGAATTCCTCCCGACCCGCCAAGACTTTGTTCACTAGTCTCTGGAAGGTGGCGGGTGCGTTTTTCATCCCGAAGGGCATCACCTTGAAGTGGTAGTGGCCATCCGGGGTGGAGAAGGCGGATCGCTCCTGGGCACCTGGTGTGAGGCCGATCTGCCAATAGCCCGCTGTCAAATCAAAGATGCTCAGGTAGCGGGCGGCCCCCATGCGGTCGATCAGTTCATCTGCCCGGGGAATGGGGTGAGCGTCGGTCCTGGTGACGGCGTTCAGACCCCGATAGTCTACACAGAACCTGAGCTCGGGGCGAAGCCCAGGGCGGCGGCCTTGGGACCAGCTCGACCGGGCTGGCCCAGGGGCTGTCGGAAGGCTCAATCACTCCTAGGGCTAGCATCTTGGAGACTTCCGACTGGATGCAGGCGCGTACTCGATCAGGCACCCTATACGCCCTGTGACGGATAGGGGGGCTATCCCCGGTGTCGACATCGTGGAGGCACCAGGGCGTGACCCCCGGAATGAGGGAGAACAGGTCGGCAAATTGTAGTAGCAGTTTTTGGCAGTCTTGGCGTTGCGCTGGGGACAGGGCATCGGAGAGGTGGACTCCCTCCACGGAGCCGTCTTTCTCGAGTGTTTTCAGGAGATCGGGAAGGGGCTCGGAGTCTTCTTCAGCCCCATTGTCGGTAGCCATCAGGAGGCTAAGTTCAGAACGCACAAAGTGGGGCTTGAGTCGGGTGGCGTGGAGGACACGTAGGGGGTTTCGGGGTGACTCCATGTCTACCAGGTAGGTGACGGGGCCCTTGCGCTCCACCACTTTGAAGGGTCCCGTCCATTTGTCCTGGAGGGCGCAAGGTTCAACCGGGGACATCACGCAGACCTGCTGTCCCGGCTCGAACTCGATGGATGAGGCATTCTGATCATACCAGCGCTTCATGTCCTCTTGGCTGGCTTCGAGGTTGGCCTTGGCAAGTTCCCTGAACCGCCGGGTCTGGTTACGGAGGGTCAAGAGGTACTTGTATACATCAGGGGGAGTCTTCTGAGGGGCCACCTCCCATCCCTCTTTGACCAGGCTGAGGGGGCCCCGGACGGGGTGCCCATACAAGAGTTTGAACGGACTGAAGCCCAGGGATTTCTGGGGGACGTCCCTGTAAGCGAACAGGAGGCACGGGAGCAGCACGTCCCATTGGCGGCGTAGGGGCTCTTCCAGGCCCATGATCATCCCCTTGAGGGTGCGGTTGAATCGTTCTACTAGTCCGTTCCCTTGCGGGTGATAGGGAGTCGTGAATTTGTAGGTGACCCCGCACTGTTGCCATAGGGACTTCATGTACCTGGAGATAAAGTTTGTGCCCCTGTCGCTGACGACTTCTCGGGGGAAGCCCACCCGCGAGAAGATCCCCATCAAGGCTCGGCCCACCATGGGCGCTGTCGCGGTCCGGAGAGGTATGGCCTCGGGATAGCGGGTGGCATGGTCCACCAGGACAAGGATGAACCGGTATCCCTGTGCTGTCCGGGGCTCCAGGGGCCCCACAATGTCTATTCCCACCCGCTCAAAGGGGGTGGTGACGATGGGAAAGGGTTGCATGGGGACTTTCAGTTTTCGGCCGCTCTTCCCGCTGGCCTGGCAGGTGGGGCAGGCCCGGCAGTGGTTCGCTACATCGTTCCGCATCTTCGGCCAGTAGAAGTGGGTCACCAGGCGGCTGTACGTCTTGTCCTGCCCCAGGTGCCCGGCAAGAGGCACATCGTGTGCCAGGTTCAATAGGAAGTCTCTGAATCGGAGGGGGACCACCAGCACCCGGCTGGCTCCGAGCTCTGCAATCTTTTGCTCACTGTAGAGCAGTCCGTTGTCCCAGTAGATCCAGTTGTCCCCCGAGGCATCCCCTGTGCTCTGGGCTATGGCTTGTTGTCGGAGTCCCTCGAGGGAGGGACACGCTCTTTGTTCCTGGTGGAACTGTTCCTGAGTGGGGCCACCTTCTTGGCGCCACTGGGCCAGCTCCGGGAGGTCGTGGAGTTGATCCGGTTCTTCGTTGCCGGACCCCGGAGGACCAGGCTCAGAGGTGGTTTCTTCTGCGGCGATCGGCGGAGGAGGTTCGGGCCACTCCTGTTCCTCTGGGCTGGAGATGGCGCGGGCGGCCATGGATCGGGTCGTTACACAGACCCATTCAGGGAGACCAAGCATCCCCAGGTGCTCCCTCCGCTCAACGGCTGACCAGGGGGAGCTCTCGAGGTCGTTCCCCAGAAGGCAGTCCACCGGGGCATCGTCGCGGACAGTCACTTTTAGCATTCCGGACAACCCCCCCCCTCGAAGGGGACGCGGGCCATCTGGCACAGGCTTTCGGAGTTGTGTGCCGACCGTACTGGACAAAGTACATTGGGTAGGATCTGGTCAGTGGTCACCAGATGGCAGCGGACTGCGGTCACACTGGCCCCTGTGTCACGAAGGGCTTCCGCCCGGCGTCCATTGATGGTGACCCACTGGCTGTATTTCTGCGTGTTGGCGGGGATGGGCGCCCGCGGGACCATGTCCCTCTCCCCTAGACAGACCAGGGACATGGCGGCTGGTCCCCACTCGGGCTGGTACTGCTCGCACTCTTCGGCTTCTTCGTGGCCCGGCTCTTCTCCCAGGGCGGCGGCGGTGATCTGGCGGTTCATGGGGCTCTGATTTTTCGGGCAGTTGGGATCATTGGCGTAGTGGCCGGGTCGCTGGCATTTGTGGCAGGTAACGTTGGAGCGGAACCCTGGTCGCGTTGGAGGGCTTCCTCTTACGGCCGGGGGCGGGGGGTTGCTAGTGGGGGGCACCGTGATGGTGTCCCGGCCCCGACCCTGGCCTCCTCCTCCCCCCGTGGGCGGTGGGGCCCTTGGGAGGCTCTGTTCTGTTCGCTGGGCCAGCTCCGAGGAACTCGGGTGCTCTCCCATCGGTCTGCTTCGATGGCGAGTTTCCGAGGTTTGGTCAGCTTACTATCAAGGAGGTGCTGTCTTAGTTCGACGAAGCAATTATTGGAGAGGTGCTCCCATACAATAAGGTCGAATAATTGCTCGTAGGTGGTGACCTGGCTGCCCTTGATCCATCCCTCGAAGGCTCGGCTAAAAAAGTTTACGTACTCCACCCAGGTTGTACCAGGGATTCGTTTGCAGTCTCGAAATCGCTGCCAGTACATCTCGGGTGTGAGCCCATAGCGAGTGAGGAGGGCGGCCTTCATGTGGTCGTAGGATGTCATCTCGTGGTCGGGGAGTTGCAGCAGGGCATCTCTTCCTTCGTTGACGAATTTTCCCCATAACCCGGCTCCCCAGTCGCTCCGCGGGATTTGGCGGGAGGTCATTGCTACCTCGTAGGCCTTAAACCATTGCTGGATATCATTGTTCCGGTAGTATTCCTTGACGACGTCCTTGGGGATGTGGATCTTGGGGTCCGTAGGGGAAGTGGGGCTCTGGTGCCCGGAGACGCCGAGGTCTTTGTTCTGCCGTCGAATTTCTAGCTCCTTTAAGTTGCGCTCATGCTCGTATGCTAGTCTTTTTTCTTCCAGCTCCCTCTGGCTCTTTTTCTCTTCTCGTTCTTCCCTGAGCCGTAAGTGTTTGAGGGTTATTTTTTGTTCTGCCAGTTTGAGTTCCCCATCTAAGCGGAGTCGAGCCAGCTCCAACTCGTGGAGCCGGCTTTTCTCCCGTTCTCGGGCCTCTTCGGACGAGAGGCCCGATCTTTTTTCGTCCACGGGGGTGGTACTCGTTTCGGTGGTCTCGAGGCTTTGATTTTGGGGTGGGGATGTTTCCGTCTCCTCCCAAGCTTCCAAGGCGTGCTTGAGGTCATCTTTCCTGCTCAGTCCCGTGGTAGCAATGCCCAGCTCTATGCAGAATTGCTTTAGTTCTTTGTGGCTGTATTCTTCAAGCTTTTCCATCTGAAATTTTTCGGTTGTTCCACTCTCGTTTGTCGTCATGGTGGCTGTGTGTCATGGGGTGAGTTACTCTCTGTACGATTATGCGTCGGCTCGGATCACGCCGCTGGCCACCAATGTTAGACGGGGACTCGGAGGGTCGGCCGAGTAGAGGGGGAGAGGCCTCCTGGTGAGGGCCCTCGCCGGTAATCGTACAGACAAGTAACTTTCCCCCCACAGATGGACACCACACCAAGATAGGTTACGTAGACTTTTATAGGTATTCTGAAGCAGGTTACTTTGACGATGCAGTGGGGACCCGGATTCGAGGGTCTCGACAATTCTAGTCTCTTTGGGAAAAGGGGTAGCGGGACAGTCTGAGTACCGGTCCGGTACAGAAGCAGCAGTGGTGGAGCTCACAATCCTCGAGCTGGAGGGTTCGCAAGGAGGGGCTGCGGCAGCGCCAGCAGGCCTTCGTGATGGTTTACGACGAGGAGGGCCGCGGTAGCGCCAGCAGGCCTTGAAGATGGTTCTCGACGAGGAGGGCCGCGGCAGCGCCAGCAGGCCTTGAAGATGGTTCACGACGAGGAGGGCCGCGGCAGCACCAGCAGGCCTTGAAGATGGTTCACAACGAGGAGGGCCGCGGTAGCGCCAGCAGGCCTTGAAGATGGTTCACGACGAGGATGAGCCGCGGCAGCGCCAGCAAGCCTTCAAAGGTAGTTCACGAAGAGGAGCCGCAGCAGCGCCAGCAGGCCTCCAAGGATGAGTTTGTCTCTGTGTTTCTCGACTCCAGGATACAACTGCCTTCCTGCTCTGGAGCTGCCCCAGTTATAGGTCTGGCGCCCTTTGATGTCCGGACACTCGCACTTGGAGGTCGGGACGTCCGGAATGAGGTAGTCCAGACACCCAGCAGGGGGGTGGAGCCAGCGCCCAGGGAGGCTGGGGGCGATCGAAACCTGGCGGAGGGGAGCCATCGCCACTCCTTCTCCCATTGACCTGCCAAGTGGTCTCTTCACCCCCTGGGTGGATGGTGGTGCCTCGATGTCGGGGCCTGGCTGGGCCCGAGGCCGAGGTCGACCCGAGGCCACAAGGCCTGGTCGTGTAGTGTTCAAAATGGCGGCTGGGCCGGAGACAGTGGTTCTGGAAGGGACCCGGACCAGCCGATACTGTGGTGTTCAGGAGCCGGGGTTCCGTCGGGGAAGGGCCGTGGGTTGCCCCGGCGGGTTGCAGGGGTGGTTCTTGTCCGGGGAACAGGAGGAGCAGGGGTCCGCGACCCGCCATGCGGGGAGGGGTCGGGCCTGCCACGAGGCCTGTCCAACAACGACATTACAAAAATATTAGACTACATTGCAGCAATATAGGAAATATTGAGGTTCATGTACTAATAATCCATTTGATAAAAAGTGGTTACTTGTAGAGTCAGCACTCTACTTTGTCTGTGATTGCTTTTAAATGAAGAGATTTTTTAATGCACCCCATTTTACTTTCAGATTCACAAATGTCCCCTTGGGTTACTAACTCCTGTTACTGTTTTTCAGCCCAAATATGGTTTCAAAGCTCAATATATACCTTAACGTTGTATTAAATGTTCAAAATGAAAACTATTAACATTCCCCTTCCAAATTCTGAATTGTAACCGTGTGCATTAGTGAACCAGTGGTTATTGCTCATTTTTCTCAATTCCCTCAAATTAAGTTTTCTAATAATGTTAGTTCAATGATAACCTGTGCATGTACCTATTTAGTGTTAGTGTTGCTTCAGCTCAAATAATAACCATCACACATAACTCTTACACAATAATTAAAGACAGAATTACTGGCATCCAGCTTTAATGTTTTATTAAATATATTTGCAAATGTTGTCACTTAAACAGGAAAGCAGCTAAAGCAGTCTCTGGACATAAAATAGGATGTAATCATAATCTTTAGATACATTTTCGGAGTTTTAGGAACAATGTGTGTCTTCTTGGTTTACCCTAAACCACTATAATAAACATATTCAATGCTTTTAGATTTGATCTGTTTGTACTGGTTTCTATTGCAGACAATAATCTAGATTAAGACCAAGGACCAATTCCACCCATGACTTTTAAAATCTATTTATCATTGATCTCTTTTAGTATTATTGCAAATACAACTGTAATAGAACTGATCTGAGAGATGGACCTTCAAGTATTATGCTTAGTCAATTTATTGAACAAACTGTGGAGTTAAAATCTGAATATATTAGATCCACAAGCATTGCCTTACCACTGTATGTTCCATCAATAGATTACTTATCAACACATTTTCTCTAAGTACAATTCACTCATCTTCTATTTTCCGCGGAGCTCGTGCTGGGTCTGTTTGAACTCTTTTAAAATATGACGTTTAAATGTCCAAAGTTCAGGAATTCTAGTTTCAAGCCTTGTCAAACCAAATGAATGCTACACCAAAAGATGCCCTTCTGTGCCTACATTTTATTGTGCACCATGATTCAGAAATGGCATGTGTTTGCTTTCAGAGGTAAAATTCTAAACATATTTATTGTTGTTGCCAACCGAAACATTATCACTAATTGGGAAGATAACAAAAAGTGGTCTTGTAATGCTTTCTGGAATGGGAAGTGTTAATCAAAAATTTGATTGAATTCAAGTTTAGGTGACAATTTTACAAAAGTGTATGGATTTTGTGTATATTTAAAATTGTTGATCTCCAAAATGCCTAAATCAATAAATTGAATTGAAATGCAAGTTTATCATTAGAATCCTATTGTTGGAAAAGATGTGATTTTGAACCCCATGAGGTGGTTCCTTTCCAGAAAGCATTCAGGTTGTAATCATGAGTCAAATAATGCGGAGGAGGTTAGAATATTTAAATTGAATTCTAATTACATATGAAATGTTCACTGTTCAATATATCTCTCCTAGTTTTTTAATGTAAGGACTTTATTGCTTAAGGAAAATAATTAGTATTTGTTTTTCTATATGTAGGAAGCATTACATTAATGAAATCACTGTATCCCAACTCTTTGTTTCCTTTCATGTTCTTTATGAACGTTTCTATTGTTGAACTTTAAAGATTGCCTGAAATTAGGAATTGTGTTCTACATAACTTTGCTGTGTTACAGTATGTTGTTTTTATGTACTACTTTTGTCTCTCAGGTTTATGGCAACTGATGTTTTGTTTTGCTTCAATAATCAGCTTATGCTTATTAGGTTTTATTATTCAATAAAATGTTTCAAACACAATAAATGGTAGTTGATATGTATTTACAACTGCAGCATTTTTATTGTATGGGCAGGGAGAGGTTTGGGCAGGTGATTAGGGGTACATGTAAGGTTGGAAGTAGGCGGAACAAAGCATGTCCATTGTGTGGACTGTGACTCCTGGAGTCAGTGTGAGGGATACCATGCTACCCTGTAAATGAATCCCCTAGTGATTATTATCAACAAATTTTATTCGGTTTTATAAAAGAAAAACATCTTCCAAGTTATAGATTGACAAATATAACATGTCCAAGTTAATCAGAACACAAGATAAAAATTAATGAATTACAGTACAGCTTGACCGGAGTCTTAACAGCGACCCGTAAAAAGTTAAGCGTATGCAAAAACAGTGTCATTAGAGAGCAGTTGTTAAAAGATAAGAGCTGGTCTCACCATCCTAAAACCCTCTTTTTTGAGAATGGGAATAATAAATAACTTTCTAGGGACAGCATAAAAACTATAAAACATTAAAAAAGTACATCATGTCCTGAGGAGACTCACCTTTGCAGCCACAGGGAATGAGGCACAAGGCCTCTGTGGGAGCCGCAAGGGTGTGCCAAGAGGTAGTGGAAGAGGTTGAGCCGAAACTGGGTCAATAGAAAACAATCATGGATGCTTTTAATCCCTAGAAGATAAGGTTCGTTGGTTGGTACAGTTTTTACCACAATGTACTTACGCACACTACGCTTACACAGCTCATTTCCCTCTCTATCACAGCAGCTCATTCTTAAAAAATACTCTTTGACCAGAGCAAGGTCCCTCTTACATATGTGCTCAGGGTTAGCAAATAGTTCCTACCTACCCTGGAGAGGCCAACTCTTACATAGTGGAGCCATCGGATGCGTGAGACAAGGGCAAGTGAAAGGCATTCCCGTAGGACATCTTTGCTAAGTGTATTTTCTTAATTAGCCCAAATACTAAGCCACAAAGCCAGGGGACTGAAAGCCAGTACATCTGAGAGGAAAGGCATCCCCAACTCTTCGAGCACGACATAAAACAGGGTGCTTTGTGGGACAGAAGAGGCCCATCGCAGGAAAGAGTTTTCAGCACTTTGCACTGCCCCTACCCCAATGTGGCCGCATATCTCACTCTCATGTATAACCTTTGAAATATATTTCGCTTCATATATCTTCAAAAGATCCGCTATTGGCTTCCCTCCCACTCTGCTGGCAAAGTTAAAAACAGCTGCAAAAGCTTTCACTAGATCCCCTTTCTTCCAAGTAAGCAAAGGGCACCAACTCAAGGAATTGTCAAACACAACTCCCAAATAGGAGAAAACATTGGTCTTCGGTATTGCGAAAGTCCGAATTTAAAAGTGAGCTGCTTAGCTTTACGGGGTCCCACTTGCATAATAAACGACTTGGAATGATTAAACCAAAGGTCCAAGTCCTTCATAAAAAGGGCAAAGGAATTCAGAAGAAGTTGTAGGCACCTAGCTGTCCTTGCAAAGAGGACTGCGTCGTTCACGTATAGGAGGACTGGCAGGCTACGCTTGCCTACCTGGGGACAATCCGCATTTGTGGCCAAAAGGGCCTTCTCTAAGGAATTAATATATAGGTTAAAAAGAAAGGATGCTAAAATGCACCCTTGACACACCCCTCTTTTGATGTCAAGCTGACTGGACACTTTCAGATCCTTTGAATCGCGGACAACCGCGGTTGAATCACGGTGAAGATCCCTCAGAAATAAAATGATGTTACTGTCAATGCCAATGGAGGACATCAACTGCCACAGCTTGGACCTATTAACCCAGTTGAATGCTGAGGACAGGTCCATGAAGGCTAGGTATATGGGGCTGGAACGAGCCACAGTGTATTTGTTCAGAACCATGTACAGGTTTAAACACTGTTCCACAGTGGAACGACTTGGGCGAAAGCCGTACTGGATACTGAATAAAAAGTGGTTTTCATCAACCTAGGATACAAGTGTGTCAAGTACCATGCGGCCCACCACCTTCACCACAGAGTCCAGAAGAGAAATGAGCCAATAACAATAGGTACTATACCGATCTCCCTTTTTAAATACTGGGACTATATCAAGGCCAAGAATCTGGGCGGCCAACCTGGACTGCAGCATTGATAACAGTTGGCAGGACAGGCACCCAGGTTTCCACGTGGGCGATGTAGAGATATGGCGGGATCTCATCTGGCATGGGGCCTTGTTTTTAGACAGAGCCATAATACCAGCTCTCACCTCTTGAGTGGTGAAAATAAGTTCCGACTTGCCTTCCACCCTTTCCTGCCCCTCAGTTGGCGGGGTATCCGACTGGAAGATACTCTCGAAATGATGTACTCAATTGTGCTCAGTGACATGGGCATCCAGTAAATTAACATTATTCCCATATAGAAATGGGCTGTTAATAATGCCCCAGAACTTTGAGCTATTACACAGTGTACTAGCCTCCACTAAATCGATCCAGGCCTCCATCTTCAGGGCCCACTCGCGAGTTGCTAGAGCAGCCTTATATTCTCTTCGTATGCCTTTGACCTCCACCCTGTCTCGGTGCTTAACACCCAAGGCCTGTCTCAGGTTCCTGGAAGCCTGGGAGCACATCGAACCATCGTGGACCTGGTTGCTTACAGCCCCCACCGAGGCCCATAGTAACTTCCTTATGACAGTAGACATGGATCCAAATGCACCCATGATGTCCAGAACACTTGCCTCATCATCGAGACAGGTTACAAACTCGCTGCAACACTGAGTTAAAAGCGTCTCGTGGAGTAGCTCTGGGACAATACACCCCCACTTTACGCTCCTTCCCGCTTCCACCACTTTAAAGGGGACACCAGCACACCCACCCACCTTTGTATTTCCGAGTGTTCGGGTCTAGCCTGTTAAGACACAAATGGGGTTGTGGTCACTACATTCACTCGCCTGCACAGAAAAATCGGTAACCAGAGAATAAGGGGGGTAGATACAAAGGTGAATTCAAGTTCTCACACCCTCTTCCAATAAAGGTGGGAGTAATGTCTGTTTTCCCCGAAGGCAGCCTATTCATTACAGATGTTAGATCAAATTCAAGCAAGATGGAGTTAAGCTCAATACCCTGGGGAGTATGTTCCATGTGTAAGCCTGCTTGTCGTGCAGAGCCCATAGCTTCCACTCCTCCTTGCCTGATGTTATGTTATGTTATAGAATGTTATGTTATGTTATAGAATGTTTTATAGCGCGCTCGATTACTCACGAGTATCCTGGCGCGTGTGGGGTTGTAAGATGAGCAGAGGCAGAGTGAGACAGTCTTGATTAATTGTTTGAATTAAAAAGGTGCGTTTTTAAAGCTTTTTTGAAGAGGGAAATGTCCTGAATAGCCCGGAGGTGAAGGGGGAGTGCATTCCAGGCCCTGGCTGCTGTAACAGAGATAGACTGGCCCCCCAGCCTAGCACGCTTAAATCGGGGAAGGACCATCCTGCACTGATTAGCTGATCTCAGGCAGCGATTGGGAACATACATAGAAAAACGTTTTCTCAAGTACAGTGGCCCTTGCTCGTGTGTCGCTCTAAAGGAGAGAACTAACGATTTAAATAGAATCCGCTGTGTCACCGGCAGCCAATGTAGACTGCGCAGATGAAGGCGGACGCTAGACCTCCTAGGGATATTAAACAGGAGTCTAGCTACCGCATTCTGGACAACCTGGAGTCGTTGAATCAAATAGGATGGAATGCCACTGAACAAGGCATTGGCATAGTCGAGCCTAGATAAAATTAAGGCACGCAACACTGTCTCTTTAGCTTCCCTTGGCAGTTTTGGAAAAAATCTGCACAAAGCTTTCAGGGTGCCAAAACAGACACCTGTAAGTTTCTTAACATGGTCCTCAAATTTCAGATTTTTGCTGAACCATACGCCCAGATTTTTTGCCGAACCAACCATGGATTTGGGGCAGGGAGCCTCTTGTGGCCATAAAAGATCTCCGAAGTTGCTGGGAAAAGTGCATAAAAGAGGACTTCGGATTTTTCCTCATTGCACTTTAACTTTGCAAGCGCAAGCCAGCGAAAGACGGAAGAGAGACAGAGTTGGACAGCAGACGTATCCAGATTGTCACCAGGCCAGGAAAACAAGAGCTGGGTATCGTCGGCATAGGCAATTATTTTTGCCCCCAACTGCTCAGCTAGGTAGATCAAAGGGGTCAAGTAAACATTGAACAGTAGGGGGCTAAGTGTAGACCCCTGTGGTACCCCCGAAGAAAGTATCCTAGGTGAGGACGCAGGAGGTAGCATCCAAACCTGCTGGGTCCTATTATTTAAAAATGACGTCAGCCACTCTAAGGCCGAGCCAGTAATGCCAATAGCAGACATCCTGGCGAGGAGAAGCTCATGGGCACCGTGTCGAAGGCGGCAGAGAGATCCAACAAAATTAGGACCGCTCTACCCCCTCCATCCAAGCACTCCCGAATAGCCTCCGTCATCTCAACCAGGGCTGTTTCAGTGCTGTAGGCTGCCCGAAACCCTGATTGGGCCGGGTGCAAGGCGTTAGAGGTCTCAACAAAGTTGTCCAACTGGCAAAAGGCCATCTTTTTGCAGACTTTAGCCAGCGTCTGCAACAGAGATATGGGCCGGTAACTTGACGGGGTGGCAGGGTCCAACCCGGATTTCTTTAGAAGCGGCAATAGTTTAGCCTGCTTCCAGCAGATCGGGACAGTCGCTGTTAAAAAAGAGAGGTTGACAATCTAAGTGACCTCCCCACATATTGTCTCAGCCACTCCCCCCAGCTCTCGCGCCGGACAAGGATCCGTAGGGGACCCCGACTTCATGGACTTTAATACTGCCAAAATATCTGCTTCTGCGGAGGGGACAAATCTCTCAAACTGGCACACAGCAGAAGTAGACGTAGGCAGAGAAGGCAGCAAGGGTGAAGTCCTTTGGTCAGGGCAGACAATACGCAGACCATCCTGAATCTTCACAATTTTATCAATGAAAAAGGAGGATAGCTCCTTGCACCATTTTTCTGAGGAGGGTCCGAGAGACCCACTAATCGTCAATCCCAATCTTCCAATGAGCTCAGAGTGTGGTAAATATTTGATTTACCGTCCTAATTTCTATGCAGGTAAGTACTTAATCAATAATAACTCAATCGGAAAGAAAGAGACAGAGTCCGTGGTGTTAGAGTTCTTAGGGGTTTTATTCCTTAAAAAGGAATGGTTCTAGAACCGGATATCATATTCCTGCCACCACAGGGGTGCAGGAAGGGATAGAGCAATATTTTATTGACAATACATAGCTTATATACTTAAACCATATGATAGGATCCAATACAGTAGGCGTAACAGCTGAGAGAGACAAGATAAGACACACACGTGGTAGTGATACGTAATTAGAAGGCGTGAACATAGGCGTGAACATAGAGGTGTGTGCTAGAAACGTCACATGTAGGTGTCATATGTGGGTGGCAACAAAAGCAGAATCTTGCAATGTCAGCAGAAATCTGAGGCCTGGATGCGCGCGCAGCTGCATGACGTGTGCATGACGTATGACTGGAGGGTGCAGGGGATTTGACATTTACACTAGCGGAAAGAGACAGAAGTCTGGCATGTCAGATCAACTTGTACCATTATCATATCTAGTATCTGATGTTTAGGAACTATATTATCTGGACGGAAAAGGTCTCTGGGGCAGAAGCTATTCTATACTGCCTGTGAGTGCGTGTATAAGCGTCTAAGTGTCTGCATGAGGAGCGTGGGGGCATGGGCCTTCCATGGTAACAGAGGATATGAATTACTTGCACGGAGACAGTGAGGCCGAGCCCTTTGCTCTGCAGCTGGGGGAATGTTTACTTAAACTAGTAGGCAGGAATGCATTTTCGAGGAGCGGAACAGATAATTCGAGGGTTGAGTACAGTCTTGGCAGGCAGCAGGCTGAACTAAACGCGGTGAGCCGCGCAGGGAGTAAGGCAGAGGTCACGGGTACAGAGACAGCCTGGTCTGAGGCTTTCAGAGTCAGAAGGCAGAAAAAAGGCTCGATGGCAGAATTCAGGGCCTACTTCGCCAGAGCTGAAAAACGTGTAAAGTGCACCACAAAAAGACGTTGGCATGGCATACTTAGGAACTGAATATTCAACCCATTCAGGGTGGGTCTGAAAGAGGACATGTTGGCGTTGGACGCAAATGTATTTGCGTCTTGATAACTGGCACAGGAGGGAAGTTACATGCACTTTAAACTCGTACATGGAGACGGTGGGGTACACGTTAGGGAACATAACTTGACCAAAAATTTATATTTCCTCATTCCCTCCTTGTTCCCTACGGACCCTTCATGATATATCGATCCTCATGAATCGATCAGTCTGTTCTTGTAACATCATTTGCTCTTCTTTCTTCCTTTGGCAGTTTGAGAAAAAACTGGAATGTTCAATGCACGATGTGGCACACAGTCCACAAATCGCTGGCCCACACTGTAGGCACAGGCAGCAACTGAATACTATGACGAGGGCAATGCCTAGGAAGGATAGGATCTTCCATCCCCAAGCAGTCAACGTTGTCCAGAACCAACCGGACCAAGTCCAGGTGCCTGGATTCTGATGTATCAAACTTGCAATCTTATGAAGACGTGTAATAGCTTTGTATACAGTTGGCGCGTTTTCTGGAATGAAAACACAGCAACTTGACCCGATGACCTTACAAGCTCCACCTCTATCTGCCAAGATGACGTCAATAACAAGACGATTTTGAAGGACAACAATCCGCATAGCAGACTGCTCCTCTGTTAAGTTACCTAGAGCGGAGGCAGTTTCATTTACTACTGCTTCGAGTGTTCTGGTTAATCTTCGTATTAATTTACTGTTCTGGACGGGGCCTGTGAAGAAGAAGAAGCCTTTATTGAAATCTGTGTATTGCTCCCATGCCGTTTCAGTATAGTCGACAATCGGGAGATCTCTTCTGAGTCTACTCTTTACTAGATTTGTATTTCTGTGATAATCAGGAGGGGCTAGGAAAACAGGTGGCAGAAGGAAGGCAATGTAACAGGTACCATCCCAATCTGGAGGTAAGCGTATGTATGCAGTATGACCACAAACAAAATAGGAATGACGAGTAGCTTTAAAGGAAGACTTGCCATGATCACTGAATTCGACCACGGTAGTACATTTACTATGACCTAAGTGTACTGAACCCTTCTTTTTAAAACATAAGTCACCTGTGACTGGTAATACTGACATAGCAGGGAGGACTGGTGCAGCTTCGGATTCAACAGTAAGAATCATGAGGTTAATTGTATAATTACCTAACCCATATACTTCATTTTCTAGGTCAGTTCCTGTCCTAGTGGGAAGTCCCTTCTTGTCAGGGTAGCAGACGTTGAGCAGAACTAGGTTCAGGTTTCCCCAAATCCAATTCCCCTCGAAAACAGCAATATCAGAATCTAAGGAATTAATTAATCCAAACCATGCACCACAGGAGCCATTGTGAGTGAACGGGTACGGGAAGAGAGGCAGAACTCCCTTGTATTTCTGATAGGGAGGGAGTCGGCCACATATCCAGCAGTTTGTGGCATTGTTAGTCTGATGGGAGTGATGTAACATGCTAATGAATGTGTTGTTGCGCAGCGCAAGTCTGTAGGACAGTTCGTGAGGCGGTAATTCACTAAAAGAATGTTCAGCAGAAACATTGTAAGCAGATTGTTCACGCTTGAAGATAGGGTAGTATATGGGAAGCAATATACTCGCAACAATAATCAGAAGACTTAGGAAAAACATAATCAATAATGTCACTATACAGTGACTGCGGAGTGATTTACAATATGTACGTTTCTTGAGTTGTCTCTCTTTCTCTCTATCTCGATCTAGGGGATACATGTCAGAAACTATTTAACCGATTCACCTAGGGGAGGACTTAAACAATTAAACTGTCTGACTTGCTAGATCGGAGTTTCTTTCGGTACTCCTCTTGGGGAGTTTGTTCTCGCTTAGGAATTTTACAGTCACTAGATTCGAGGCAGTCCTTGGAGGGGGTGGACGAGTCTGGTTCTGGCATCAGTTCATTGCATTTTTTAATATGACTCGTGTGGATCCACCCCTTTCTGCCTTCCACCTTGATCGCGGTCCTCGTTGTAAGAAGGACGGTCTTCGGCTCTTTCCAGCGGGGCTCCAGCGGGCTTTTCCTGTTGAAGTTCCTAATCAGGACTGTGTCCCCAGGGCGGACATCGTGTGGCTTTACATCAGTGTTGTCAGGGAAAGCTGCAGCAACCTGTGAACGACATGATTGGAGTGCAGACATCAAGGAGGCAAGATAATCTGTCAGCATATTACAATCAACATCTGTAATTTTCTTAGGCATGGGCGTCCCCCACATATTTGGTGGTCTGCCAAAGACCACTTCATACGGGGCTAGCCCTGATCTCGAATGAGGAACCATCCTCATATAGAACAATGCAACTGGCAGGGCGACTATCCAGTCGACCCCTTTCTCTTTACATATTTTTGCAAGTCGTGTTTTCAAAGTCTGGTTGTGCCTTTCTACAAGGCCAGCGGCTTCGGGATGTCGGACACAATGGAATCTCCACTGATACCCTAGCAGCAGGGAGACCTGTTTCATGAGTTCGGATGAGAACGGCTGTCCGTTATCTGAGTACACGACACGAGGCAAGCCGTACCGTGGGAAGAATTCTCGAACCAGTTGCCTGGCAGTGGTCGGGGCAGTGTAATCTGGGACTGGATATGCTTCGGTCCAACGGGAAAGTGCACAAACAACTACGAGGACATATTTGAATCCTCGACAACGGTCCATCTGGATATAATCCTATAATCCATCTGGAGGACTTCAAAAGGGTGATCGGGAGGATGAAATCCACCTTGCTCTACAGGGACGCTTTTTCCTGGATTGAACTGACAACAGATCATGCAAGTACGCACTTTCTGTTTTGCTGCTGCTCGTAAGTGTTTGTTATACCAGAGATTCTGTAAACTGTCTAACATAGCTTTCTCTCCTAGATGTGCCGGACTATGTGCTGTATTTATCATGATTTGAACCATTGAGTCAGGGAGAAACCATGTAGATTTTCCCTTCGTCATCCATCCTTGATCTGTCTGAATCCCTCCTAGTTCAGTCCATTTCTTTATTTCATCTGGAGTGGCATGCGTCTGGATATCGATTACATCTAGGGTGGGATCCCTAACTGACATACACTGTGTCGGTGCTATTGTCTTTGTCACATCAGTAGTCTGGGTGTGAGTCAATGCTGTATGTTTTGCTGTCTGGTCTGCCAGGTCATTACCCTGGGAAACAGAATCCGTAACTTTAGTATGTGCTTTACACTTCATGACGGATATGCCCGAGGGCAGATGTATTGCTTCTAGCAGTGCTTGAATGAGGGGACCGTGTTGGATCTTGGCACCATGAGAGGTCAAAAAACCTCGTTCTTGCCATAACACTCCGAAGTCGTGTACGACTCCGAACGCATAGCGGGAATCTGTGTATATGTTAACATTTCTGTTCTTGGCTAGTATACAGGCTCGGGTCAGAGCGATGAGCTCCGCCGCTTGAGCAGACAGTGTGTCAATACGATGTGTTTCTTTGACTTCAGTTTCAGTGGTCACTGCATATGCGGCCACTAATTCTCCTGTACTTGTTCTCATGCATGAACCATCCACGTAAAGTGTCAGGTCTGGATTTGTCAATGGGACATCTGTTAAGTCTCGTCTAGGCTTTGTTACTGCATTAATGATCTCTATACAATCATGTGGGGCTGGATCTGTCATACTTGAAGGTAACAATGTTGCGGGGTTTAGGATGCTACAGCGTCTGATTTCTATGTGTGGCTGGAATAGCGTCAATTCATAACCTGTCAGTCGTGCTATAGTCAAGTGTTGAGTCTGGGTTCTGTTTAAAAGAACCTCTACAGAATGTGGAACTTGAACTGTTAATGGATGTCCTAATACAATTGAATCGCTCTGTCTGATTGCTAAGGCTGTCGCTGCAACTGACTTTAAGCACACAGGGAGTGCCTGGGCTACTGAATCCAATGTACTTGAAAAATAAGCGCAAGGCTTATGTGAACCTGCTTGGTCTTGAGTGAGGACAGACAATGCTGTACCATCACGTACTGTAACAAAAAGTGTAAAAGGTTTGCTGTAACATGGTGTCGCTAGAACTGGTGCTTGACATAAAGCTTTCTTTAATTCCTCAAAAGCCTGTGTATGTTCCTGAGTCCAAGGGAGGGCAGTCGAAGTCGCTGTCTCCTGTGTTGTTAACTGAATCAGTGGTTTAGCTAGGAATGCATACTGGGGAATCCATTGTCTGCAGTACGAGGTGAGGCCTATAAAGGCCCGCACTTCCTTTTGTGTCTGGGGTTGAGGCATATTTACAATTAACTGGATGCGATCTGGAGTGAGCTGTCTCCCCACTTTGGACAGCAAGTGACCCAAGTACACAACTTGCTGAACACAGAATTGTAGCTTCGAAGGAGACACCTTGTGTCCCTTGTCGGCCAGAAAATGTAGAACCGTCAGTGATGCTTGCTCACATTCGGGCTCACTTCGTGCGGTGATCAGCAGATCATCCACGTATTGCAGTAAAGCAGTGTTAACTGGCATTTGAATACAATCAAGTTGTCTTTTCAGTGCTTGGCTATAGATGCTGGGGCTTTCTGTGAATCCTTGAGGTGCGCGTGAAAATTTGAAACTTCGTCCATTTAAACTGAATCCGAAGAGATATTGGCTCTCTGGATCAATGGGCACACTGAAGAAGGCGTTCTTGAGGTCAATTACAGTAAAGAACGTCGCTTCTGAATCAATGGCAGTCAATAAGGATGAGATATCGGGAACCACAGGGTACTGTGGAACAATGCATTTATTCAGTTCTCGTAAATCAATCACCAGCCGATATACTGGCGGTGCATTGGGATCAGTGCGTTTAAGAATCGGAATGATAGGGGAATTACAGATATTGGAGTCGGTCTCTACAACCACTCCTTGGGCAATAAGCTCTTCAATGATTTCCAGTAAAGCCACTACAGCATCGGGTGGTAACTTGTATTGTCTGATTCGAGGTAAGACAACACCTGGCTTGAGTGTAACACGATATGGTGTAATATGCATGCAGCCTACATCAGTTGGGCCTTGTGCCCACAGGTGTTCTGGTACATTTTTCAATCTGACATCAAACTCTCGTAATACATAGTGGCCCTTGAAGTCTCGCAGGAAGAGTCTAACTCCCTCCGGAGTCTGGGGGGAGAGACCTACAACGTGGCAACACTGCTGAAGGAGACACACGCTACCTACTTACTGGCATACAAAGGCTCCTGGGTCACCAACGCTGCAGTCTCGCCGCGCCGCTTTGCTCCATCACGCGGCCAGCGGCTTGAGACTACAGCTCCCAGGGGGCCTAGCGGCGACATCCGGTTTTGCCGGTACTTGTGAGGGAGGCTTCCTCGGTGGAGCGGGGGAGAGACCTACAACGTGGCAACACTGCTGAAGGAGACACACGCTACCTACTTACTGGCATACAAAGGCTCCTGGGTCACCAACGCTGCAGTCTCGCCGCGCCGCTTTGCTCCATCACGCGGCCAGCGGCTTGAGACTACAGCTCCCAGGGGGCCTAGCGGCGACATCCGGTTTTGCCGGTACTTGTGAGGGAGGCTTCCTCCTGTCGGAAACACTCTGCATCCCAGCAGACAGAACAACTCGGTCTCCAATACTTGTGAGGCAAATGAAGGGGCTACAGACAACACATCTCACAAGAGAACGGGGCACGGATTGTATCCCAAGCCTATGGTAAATCTACCCCCTGAGGCAACTCCTTTCGTGGCAGTCCTGGTTAATGTCCCAAGACTCACTCCGGGAGAATCAGAAACTCAACTAACTCTTATGGATAATGTAAAGAGTTGGTGCGACAAAAACTGCACAGGCCCTAGTGATGTTTCTACACATGTTAGCTTGGCGAGAAGAGTTACTTGGCTGGGCCCGACGGTCAAACGCTTCCCTGATGACTGTGTCATCATTAACTTCAGGAATCCACACGTTTGCTCAAGACTTTTTTGGGACGCAACTGATATTATCCAAGGGCAAATACGTGCAGTCCCACTGGGTTTTTTCTATCCTCGCCCAACACAACAAACCATCCGGGACTTAGCTCATAGGAAAAATACCCCAAGACAAAAAGTGCATCTAGCCAGCTGGGCCACCCTACCCCTTAGCTCACATCTGTCCCTAGACTGTAATCACCAAGCGGCTCTGACCCCAGGTCTGGAGCTAAGAAACCGTTTTGATGCTCTTACAAACCTGGATACAAACATCTGACTGGGCACCAAGATGGGGCGGCAGGATCCTTTTGGGTCCAAAGGGGCTGTGAGAACCATGAAGCTAATGACTTGGAATATCTCTGGTCTACAAACTAAAAGAGATGATAAAGAATGGCTTGAAATCATAAAACAACATGAAGTGATTGCACTCCAAGAAACATGGGACAGCGAATGCAACTTTTGGGTAGAAGGATACGTATCCTACTTTAAAGCTGCACAAAAGTCTAATAGAGGCAGAAGTAAGGGAGGTCTTGCACTATTAACCTCAGTAAATCATATGGGGGCGATGAAAATTATAGATATCAACTCCCCTAATTGTCTCATTCTAGAGGCCTTGATGAATACGGGGGAAAAACTCCTATATGTAAATTTTTATAATTCAACAGAAGGGTTACAAGGAGGTGAAAACATCCTAATGTTGGCTGATTTTTTAAACAATTATAAGAAGAGTCAATCTACTTTGGTTTATTACATCGTTTTTGGTGATTTTAACATACATCTCTGTCAGCTTAACTGTTATAACGGAAGTTTCTATGATGATGACTATTTGACTCACCCGCACTTCGAACACTCTGCTAAGGGGGGCGCTTTAGAAGAATTGTTGATTGATATGGATATGTCTGAACCCGCTTTTGCGAACCCGAAAGACAGAGTGGCGACATATAGTGCGAGAGGTAGTAACACTATCATTGATTATATTTTTGTGTCACCTAGTATCCTCATGAATGTTATTTCATATAACGCCATTATAACAGCATTTAGTGACCATAACCGGGTCGTTATGGAATTATCTAACATAAACCCTACTATAGTAAATTATGACCAACAGTCAACCTACCCTACAGTAGTCCAGGCCCACGACCAAGGTAGACGGGTTAAATGGTCTAAGATTAATGCTGAGGAATTTTTTACTAATTTGTGTGACGAATTAAGTGTTGAACTTAACATATGTAGGGATCCGCTGTTAACTGGAGGAAATGTTGTAAAAGCTTTTGGAACCATATGCAAAAATGTTGCTGAGGCACTCACAATCAAATCATCTGATAAACCACGATTGGCACAGGGATGGTTCAATGCCGATTGCTCAAAGGCGCACAAAAAACTTCTAGAAGCCCTTAAACGTAAGCCTCGTAATTTAACTGAAGTGTCCCAATTGAGGAAAGATTATAGGAGTACGATTGAGGCTCGTAAAAGAGAACTAAAACATAATGCCTGGGAAGCACTTTATGACAACCTTACTTTAAGGGATAGTGCAAAGTTTTGGAAAATAGTGAACTCTCCTTTGTTTAGTGGTAACGAGAATGAGATATTAGAGGCTAATATCACCGAGAAACAATGGCTAGATCACTTCGAAAACATCTATGGAAGCAAGACCCTTACTACCCCTTTCACTCCTATAGATTCTGTACCTACAGACACGCCATTAAGGGTTTCGGTAAAAGAAGTTTTAAATGCAATCGAAAATACTGCCGGCGGGAAAGCTCCAGGCCCGGATGGGGTACCCGCCGATATGTATAAAGCACATCCCCACATATGGTCCATAGTACTCGCGAATGTTTTTAATTTAGCATGTATGAATCTGACTGACACTCCCACCACTTGGTCACATTCGGTTATTATTCCAATTTTTAAGAAGGGGCAAAGGGGTGACCCCAGGTGTTATAGACCTATATCGTTACTCGATTCTTCATTTAAGATCCTTGGCAAAGTCATTTTAAATAAAATTAACTTATGGGAAAAGGAAAATGCAATTTTATGTGATACGCAATATGGATTTAGAACAGGGAGGGGTACTGAGGAGCAGTGTCTTAACTTATACATGACTGTTTCTAAATATACTGCTGCTTCCAGCGGGTCAATCCACCTTGCTTTTATGGACCTGTCCACAGCGTTCGACTTAGTAAATAGGTCGAAGCTGTGGACAATTCTCTCTGAGCTGGGTCTAGACCCTGCTCTGATAAATTTCCTAGCTTTCCTGCACAGCGACCTGACGGCATCGGTCCGGATGACAACAGGTGGCAAGTGCACTACGGGGTTTAGATCAGTTAGAGGGGTGAGACAGGGGTGCATTTTGGCCCCCATGTTATTCTCCTTGTATATTAATTCCCTGTATTCCGTTTTAAAAACTGCTACCCCAGATATACCTATTATGGGAGGATCACCGTTGCCCGTACTGATGTACGCCGACGATACGGTCCTCATCGCCAGAACCCCTAATGGTCTACAGCTGCTCCTTGACTCGTTTGGAGCTTTTATGAAAAAACTAGACCTGGTTGTAAATATGGATAAATCACACGTTATGTCCATAGGGAAAGGAAAGAACACCACCAAAACCCTGCGATGTAGTGGAGTGATTTTAACCAAAGTTAAAACATTTACATACCTAGGAGTCATTTTTGATGACACGGGCACCTGGACTCCACAGGTGGTTAATAAAGCAATGGCGATTAGGCGGTCATTTGGAGCGATACAGAGCTTCGCCAAAAGACTGGGGGGTAAACCAACGGAAGCCATTCTCAAGCTGTATAGAGCCAAAACCCTGGCTCTGGCTAGATACGGGGCTGGGATTTGGGGAGTCAGGGATTTGGCCCTGATACAGAAGGAGGAGAATAGGTCCATGCGTTCATTATTAGGCTTACCACAGTCCACACCCATCTTTTCTGTCTTGACAGAATTAGGGCAAGGATACATTGAAGACACCCTTAACCTGGCCCCATTACTTCTTTGGGTGAAATTGTGGTTGAACCCGAACCTGACGTTAAACCGTCAAATTATTACTGACTGCATGGGGAGAGACAGAGCTAATGATATTAAATGGCTGAGCTATATTAAGTCTGCTGCTACCCTCCTGGGCCGTGTTGACTTGTATAGTAACCCCGAGAGGCTGTGCAAAGAAGATGTTGCATGGATAAAAACACAATTTTTAGAGCTTAGGAACATGCGGCGAGAAGCACAAGAAATAGAGAAAACCACTGTGAGGGCTCACTATATTGTTGTATCTACCATGTCCATCCAGCCTTATTTAAGGGTAGTGAACAGGCCGTATCATCGGTGGCTTCTCACCAAATTTCGCTTCAACCAGATGCACCTCCTTCTGGGAGAATACCCGAAATGGAATAAACCAAGGGATAACGTCCCATGTAAATGTGATTCCTTTTCCGACCAAGACCTGACCCATTTTGTATTTTTCTGTCCCTTTCTTGCGGAGGGGAGAAAAAAATATATACTACCACTATTGAGAAACAGGGGATTTATGCAAGTGAAACCCGCATTGCTGTTTTTACAAATTATGGAGACCCCTATAGTGATGTATGGGGTCGCAAGTTTTTTGGTAGCAGCTATGAGAGTTAAACGTCTCAGATCAATGAACTCCTTAACAGTTGATTGAATCACGTAAATATAGGTGTAGTATATTACACAACCTATGTATGTAGATTTGTATAAATAACTTGCACCATATAGTTTTTAAAGGTTTTCTGAAATTGCCAATGAACTAGTTATAGAATATAAATGTGATGTTTTATCAAGGGGTCTGATTTACTTTAAAAGTAAAAGTAAAAAGTAGTAAGTAAAAAGTAAAAAGTAATATGTAAAAGTAACACCTGACCCCGATTTTCCGTGCATAATTGTTCTTCTTAATGTCTCTTTTAAAACATTTTTTATATGTATACCACATCCCTGAACCGTATTTGTTGAAACATGAATGAAATGCCATCCCCATCTTTATATTTCTTTATATGTTTTTATATGCCTTATATGTTTTTTCATGTGTTTGTAGTATACTTTTATGATTTTAACTAATCGAATAAAGTATTTTTGACTCTGACTCTGACTCCCTCCGGAGAGCAGCATATCACGGCTCCTAGAGCCTTTAGTGTTTTGATACCTAACAAGTTTTCTGGACATGATTTCGTGAGTAACAAGTCTGTAACACGTGATAATGGACCTACTGCTAAGGGGACAGGTTTCGATACTTCATTTACAATAGGCTGTCCTGAAAAACCAAGGGAAACATTCTGTGAGCCTGAGAGGGGTGCCCCTGGGACTTCATTATGACTGATTGTTGTGCGGCTTGCCCCTGTGTCAATTAAAAACTTACTGTCTTTTCCCAATACTTGACTGTGCACGTAAGGACCCTCTTGATCTACAGGAATCTCAATAAGAGGCAAACCAAACTCCCTCTCTAGGCTGTTTCATGTGTAACGTGGATAATCGGGGTAATCAGATTGGGCATATTGGTACATCTGCTGTGACACTTGCTGAGTCGCGGCAATAGGCTGTGGCTGTGACTGTGGTACTGCTACGGTCTGTACTGAATGTGGCGACGCATGCATCGGCTGTGTATTCTGTGAAGTCTGTTGCTGGACATGGTCTTGTCTAGGCGGACGCGGTCTTTCTTTAGTTTTACCTGTTGCTATATTGTGTTTCAGGACTGGGCATTCATGTACGTAGTGACCTGGCTGCTTGCAATAGTTGCATGTCCCTTTAACGGGAGCTGCTGAATTCTGGGTCTGGGTCGTACCCTTTCTCTGGCCGTCGGCTGGAACCGACTGGGCCACTAACATTTTCATTTTCGTGTCTTTCATGCGTTTCTGTTCATGATCCTGTTCTTCTCTGATTCTGTTCTGATGGTATTGTAACATTTGCAACATCTGGGATGGCGTATTTGCTTGCCATGTACTTTCAACTTTGTATACGCGGTTCTTGACTAGTGGCAGGGAATTCTCGACTAATTTCGATACAAAAAGGTGCGGGTACGACTCGCTACTCGGTTTAAGGCCACTATTAATAATAAAACATTTCTCGAATCTTGAATAGAAGTCACTAGTATCTTCATCGTGTTTCTGTTTACAGGCTGAGATGGCATCCCAGTCTTCCTTTCTAGTTGTCAGTAATCTTGGCAGAACCTGCACTATTAAACCTGGTAATGCTTTAGTTTTCTCCCCAAGGCCTAGCCCTGGAGTACGAAGTTTCATATTATCTTTTTCTCTCCCACCTCCCACTCTCTTTCCTTCAGTTTCTCGTAGATGCCGGTGGGCAGCAATACTTTTAACATTTTCATGATATCTGCATATGTATAATCTCCCATCAGTAACATGTCCTTCAGTTCTCTGTGAAAACCTGCAGGGTCTTTATCGTGACATGGTACTAGTTTCTTCATTTCCAATAGTTCTAACTTGGTCAGAGGTGTGTGTACATACACACGTTTCAGGGTATGGTCGGCACCCATGACTGGGTGTACTTCTCGTAATGGGTTCTGACTTTCGAGACCATGAAGACGCTCCATATGATACATCTTCCTTTCTGGGGGCGGAGCGGGAACGTATTGTGAGCTTAAGAAAGTGTTATATCTGTGCCGTTGTTCTAGAATTATTTGAATTAACTTGGTACTTAGGCCTCTCCATCTATCCATGAGTAGTGCTTCTAATGTATCGTGTAAGGGACCTGGATCAGAATGTTGTTTTCTGTGTAACGTGAGGAGGTGCTGAATCATGTATACACCTGCTAATTTCTGCTCGTCTGGGGAAAGGTTCAGAAATGACTGTGCTACTGTGTCATCAGTGTATATATTAGGATTGTCAGCCCACAATACTGCTGACCGGGCTAGTTCTTGTTCATCCATAGAATTGAGCACATGGTACCCCATTCGTTCTCGAAGCATTTTATCAGTGTCTTGGAACTGATGTTCAGGAGAATTCGGTTTTGATATGCCAGAGAGAAAAACTCTGGACGAATGCCTTTCCTAAGGTAAGTTCCCTTACCTACATACGCTATTGTGTCTGTAGTCTTTTCTGGTTCTTCAGATCCTTCCTCCTCCTCAGAGGAAGCTTCTTCTTTCTCATTTTCGTGTACTTCTATTACTGCTCTTCTTATTTTCCTGTACATACTGGCTATGCAATTCTGTTTATCATGCTTTCCTTCGGCTATATTTTGACCCCACTTGGTTAGGGCATCCATTTCATCCTGTTCTGTCTCAGGCCTGTCTCGCTCTCTTATTAAGCAATTTATAAAAAAACGTAGTATATATGCTTGAGTGTCAACTTTCTGATGTGCCATGGCCTCCTTAATACTTTCAGGGTTTTCCCCAGTCCGGACAAAATGATATATCCTATCTAGGTGCTCTTTCATTCCTGAGAATAACACTAGGTAATCTGTAGCTTGACGTAAACGTAGCGATGCTATCAACATCCTATCGTCTTTACCGGGGACTGGATCGTATCTGCAAACTTGAAGCGGTTCTTTTAGTATGTCGAGACGAGGTGATTGGAGTGAAAAATGCTTCTGCATATCCCTAAGGTGTAATCTGTGTGTTGCTGGCGGGGTCTGGTGACCCCCGGTCGCACCTCCTGAAGCTGAGGCTTGAGCGTTATCTCTCTGTGGAGTCTGTATCTGTATTTGAACTTGTCTCTTAGTAGGATCAGGCGCAAACGGATTCGGTATCTTAACCTTAGGTGAGGGAAGTGGTGGAGGTGGAGGAACGACAGGCTGTCGGTCAGGGGGAACTTGTTGCGGTAATGGCGGGGTGCGGTCTGGAGGCGGGTTGCCATCTCCGTCACCGTCAGTAGGCGGGACGTGGGCACGTGGATTGGTGTAAGCGGGTGCTACATCATTTAGATAGGAATTCAGAAATATGTCTTTAGTAGTCCTGTGGTTTACTTTAATTGGAACCAATGGTGGTGGTAGGTTCTTCGGCATTTCTGAAACGGCCTCTGGCGAACCCTCGGCCACTAAGTACATACCATTTACAAGATTGTTTTGTGCACGGTCTACTTGTTCGGCTTTTACTCGGATCCCTTCATTAACTAATTCGTTTTCTCGGACTCTATCCGGCGCTTCTCTAAGTCTATCTTCTCTTCGGAGTTCTTTTTCGGCTCGTTTATGTGATTCCTTACGCCATAACTCTATAGCATCTTTCTGTGATTGTCTAGCTTTCTTTCTCCATAGAGCTTCTTCTACCTTAAGGATGCACTCGGCATCCCATGTTCCTGTAGCGGGCCATCTGTATTTTTCTTCTAGATGCTTAGTATAATCGGCCCATAAATCTAGATACAATATGGCGTCTATGCCATGCTTGTGGTACATGTAATTTCCAGGCGTGTCCCTAGGGGGGATAGGAATTTCTTCCTCTAGTATCCCTTTCCTAGTTCCTATCTGCTTTAACTTATTGAAAAACGGCATCTTGTCTACTTAATACTGAATGTTCAATCCTTGCTGCTTGGCTCTAGACACAACTAGTTACACAAGAATCACTCATACCACGACATTAATCACACGAGAACATTAGAAACATATATGACTACCCCCTATACTGGATGTACTGTTAAACAGCACAGATACACTGCTGAGAACAGTGCAAGAACTTGAATAATCGGATATACTGCTAAAAAGTACAGATACACTGTCTAAAACAGTGCAGACCGAATTTGTGTACCCAAACCCGTCTTTACCGGATACATAATAATGCACCCGTCTAGATACGTCCCAGCAATGGTACTCACCGGGAAGCACGGAAACAGAAGGCCTCGGAAAACTCGACTGGACTGGACCGGACTCGACTCGACTCGACACGTGGATACTTCGGAAAACTGGTGGGCCTCTTCACACCTCGGACCTTGCTTCTTTCGGCTAGGCTCTTGTCGGGATCCTCCGCACTCCTCACCGCCTCGTCTGGGTGCTGATCGCAGTCTTCGTCACCTCCGTGGGCCAGAGGGAGATACAGGAAATCCTGCCAGTACGCGTAGTTCCGTCTAACTGATGGCAGGGGACAGAGCTTGCAACGCACCAACCAGCGCGTGAGGTGGGGGAGGGGTCCCTATTCGGGCGCCAAATTATTGTGGTAAATATTTGATTTACCGTCCTAATTTCTATGCAGGTAAGAACTTAATCAATAATAACTCAATCGGAAAGAAAGAGACAGAGTCCGTGGTGTTAGAGTTCTTAGGGGTTTTATTCCTTAAAAAGGAATGGTTCTAGAACCGGATATCATATTCCTGCCACCACAGGGGTGCAGGAAGGGATAGAGCAATATTTTATTGACAATACATAGCTTATATACTTAAACCATATGATAGGATCCAATACAGTAGGCGTAACAGCTGAGAGAGACAAGATAAGACACACACGTGGTAGTGATACGTAATTAGAAGGCGTGAACATAGGCGTGAACATAGAGGTGTGTGCTAGAAACGTCACATGTAGGTGTCATATGTGGGTGGCAACAAAAGCAGAATCTTGCAATGTCAGCAGAAATCTGAGGCCTGGATGCGCGCGCAGCTGCATGACGTGTGCATGACGTATGACTGGAGGGTGCAGGGGATTTGACATTTACACTAGCGGAAAGAGACAGAAGTCTGGCATGTCAGATCAACTTGTACCATTATCATATCTAGTATCTGATGTTTAGGAACTATATTATCTGGACGGAAAAGGTCTCTGGGGCAGAAGCTATTCTATACTGCCTGTGAGTGCGTGTATAAGCGTCTAAGTGTCTGCATGAGGAGCGTGGGGGCATGGGCCTTCCATGGTAACAGAGGATATGAATTACTTGCACGGAGACAGTGAGGCCGAGCCCTTTGCTCTGCAGCTGGGGGAATGTTTACTTAAACTAGTAGGCAGGAATGCATTTTCGAGGAGCGGAACAGATAATTCGAAGGTTGAGTACAGTCTTGGCAGGCAGCAGGCTGAGCTAAACGCGGTGAGCCGCGCAGGGAGTAAGGCAGAGGTCACGGGTACAGAGACAGCCTGGGCTGAGGCTTTCAGAGTCAGAAGGCAGAAAAAAGGCTCGATGGCAGAATTCAGGGCCTACTTCGCCAGAGCTGAAAAACGTGTAAAGTGCACCACAAAAAGACGTTGGCATGGCATACTTAGGAACTGAATATTCAACCCATTCAGGGTGGGTCTGAAAGAGGACATGTTGGCGTTGGACGCAAATGTATTTGCGTCTTGATAACTGGCACAGGAGGGAAGTTACATGCACTTTAAACTCGTACATGGAGACGGTGGGGTACACGTTAGGGAACATAACTTGACCAAAAATTTATATTTCCTCATTCCCTCCTTGTTCCCTACGGACCCTTCATGATATATCGATCCTCATGAATCGATCAGTCTGTTCTTGTAACATCATTTGCTCTTCTTTCTTCCTTTGGCAGTTTGAGAAAAAACTGGAATGTTCAATGCACGATGTGGCACACAGTCCACAAATCGCTGGCCCACACTGTAGGCACAGGCAGCAACTGAATACTATGACGAGGGCAATGCCTAGGAAGGATAGGATCTTCCATCCCCAAGCAGTCAACGTTGTCCAGAACCAACCGGACCAAGTCCAGGTGCCTGGATTCTGATGTATCAAACTTGCAATCTTATGAAGACGTGTAATAGCTTTGTATACAGTTGGCGCGTTTTCTGGAATGAAAACACAGCAACTTGACCCGATGACCTTACAAGCTCCACCTCTATCTGCCAAGATGACGTCAATAACAAGACGATTTTGAAGGACAACAATCCGCATAGCAGACTGCTCCTCTGTTAAGTTACCTAGAGCGGAGGCAGTTTCATTTACTACTGCTTCGAGTGTTCTGGTTAATCTTCGTATTAATTTACTGTTCTGGACGGGGCCTGTGAAGAAGAAGAAGCCTTTATTGAAATCTGTGTATTGCTCCCATGCCGTTTCAGTATAGTCGACAATCGGGAGATCTCTTCTGAGTCTACTCTTTACTAGATTTGTATTTCTGTGATAATCAGGAGGGGCTAGGAAAACAGGTGGCAGAAGGAAGGCAATGTAACAGGTACCATCCCAATCTGGAGGTAAGCGTATGTATGCAGTATGACCACAAACAAAATAGGAATGACGAGTAGCTTTAAAGGAAGACTTGCCATGATCACTGAATTCGACCACGGTAGTACATTTACTATGACCTAAGTGTACTGAACCCTTCTTTTTAAAACATAAGTCACCTGTGACTGGTAATACTGACATAGCAGGGAGGACTGGTGCAGCTTCGGATTCAACAGTAAGAATCATGAGGTTAATTGTATAATTACCTAACCCATATACTTCATTTTCTAGGTCAGTTCCTGTCCTAGTGGGAAGTCCCTTCTTGTCAGGGTAGCAGACGTTGAGCAGAACTAGGTTCAGGTTTCCCCAAATCCAATTCCCCTCGAAAACAGCAATATCAGAATCTAAGGAATTAATTAATCCAAACCATGCACCACAGGAGCCATTGTGAGTGAACGGGTACGGGAAGAGAGGCAGAACTCCCTTGTATTTCTGATAGGGAGGGAGTCGGCCACATATCCAGCAGTTTGTGGCATTGTTAGTCTGATGGGAGTGATGTAACATGCTAATGAATGTGTTGTTGCGCAGCGCAAGTCTGTAGGACAGTTCGTGAGGCGGTAATTCACTAAAAGAATGTTCAGCAGAAACATTGTAAGCAGATTGTTCACGCTTGAAGATAGGGTAGTATATGGGAAGCAATATACTCGCAACAATAATCAGAAGACTTAGGAAAAACATAATCAATAATGTCACTATACAGTGACTGCGGAGTGATTTACAATATGTACGTTTCTTGAGTTGTCTCTCTTTCTCTCTATCTCGATCTAGGGGATACATGTCAGAAACTATTTAACCGATTCACCTAGGGGAGGACTTAAACAATTAAACTGTCTGACTTGCTAGATCGGAGTTTCTTTCGGTACTCCTCTTGGGGAGTTTGTTCTCGCTTAGGAATTTTACAGTCACTAGATTCGAGGCAGTCCTTGGAGGGGGTGGACGAGTCTGGTTCTGGCATCAGTTCATTGCATTTTTTAATATGACTCGTGTGGATCCACCCCTTTCTGCCTTCCACCTTGATCGCGGTCCTCGTTGTAAGAAGGACGGTCTTCGGCTCTTTCCAGCGGGGCTCCAGCGGGCTTTTCCTGTTGAAGTTCCTAATCAGGACTGTGTCCCCAGGGCGGACATCGTGTGGCTTTACATCAGTGTTGTCAGGGAAAGCTGCAGCAACCTGTGAACGACATGATTGGAGTGCAGACATCAAGGAGGCAAGATAATCTGTCAGCATATTACAATCAACATCTGTAATTTTCTTAGGCATGGGCGTCCCCCACATATTTGGTGGTCTGCCAAAGACCACTTCATACGGGGCTAGCCCTGATCTCGAATGAGGAACCATCCTCATATAGAACAATGCAACTGGCAGGGCGACTATCCAGTCGACCCCTTTCTCTTTACATATTTTTGCAAGTCGTGTTTTCAAAGTCTGGTTGTGCCTTTCTACAAGGCCAGCGGCTTCGGGATGTCGGACACAATGGAATCTCCACTGATACCCTAGCAGCAGGGAGACCTGTTTCATGAGTTCGGATGAGAACGGCTGTCCGTTATCTGAGTACACGACACGAGGCAAGCCGTACCGTGGGAAGAATTCTCGAACCAGTTGCCTGGCAGTGGTCGGGGCAGTGTAATCTGGGACTGGATATGCTTCGGTCCAACGGGAATGTGCACAAACAACTACGAGGACATATTTGAATCCTCGACAACGGTCCATCTGGATATAATCCATCTGGAGGACTTCAAAAGGGTGATCGGGAGGATGAAATCCACCTTGCTCTACAGGGACGCTTTTTCCTGGATTGAACTGACAACAGATCATGCAAGTACGCACTTTCTGTTTTGCTGCTGCTCGTAAGTGTTTGTTATACCAGAGATTCTGTAAACTGTCTAACATAGCTTTCTCTCCTAGATGTGCCGGACTATGTGCTGTATTTATCATGATTTGAACCATTGAGTCAGGGAGAAACCATGTAGATTTTCCCTTCGTCATCCATCCTTGATCTGTCTGAATCCCTCCTAGTTCAGTCCATTTCTTTATTTCATCTGGAGTGGCATGCGTCTGGATATCGATTACATCTAGGGTGGGATCCCTAACTGACATACACTGTGTCGGTGCTATTGTCTTTGTCACATCAGTAGTCTGGGTGTGAGTCAATGCTGTATGTTTTGCTGTCTGGTCTGCCAGGTCATTACCCTGGGAAACAGAATCCGTAACTTTAGTATGTGCTTTACACTTCATGACGGATATGCCCGAGGGCAGATGTATTGCTTCTAGCAGTGCTTGAATGAGGGGACCGTGTTGGATCTTGGCACCATGAGAGGTCAAAAAACCTCGTTCTTGCCATAACACTCCGAAGTCGTGTACGACTCCGAACGCATAGCGGGAATCTGTGTATATGTTAACATTTCTGTTCTTGGCTAGTATACAGGCTCGGGTCAGAGTGATGAGCTCCGCCGCTTGAGCAGACAGTGTGTCAATACGATGTGTTTCTTTGACTTCAGTTTCAGTGGTCACTGCATATGCGGCCACTAATTCTCCTGTACTTGTTCTCATGCATGAACCATCCACGTAAAGTGTCAGGTCTGGATTTGTCAATGGGACATCTGTTAAGTCTCGTCTAGGCTTTGTTACTGCATTAATGATCTCTATACAATCATGTGGGGCTGGATCTGTCATACTTGAAGGTAACAATGTTGCGGGGTTTAGGATGCTACAGCGTCTGATTTCTATGTGTGGCTGGAATAGCGTCAATTCATAACCTGTCAGTCGTGCTATAGTCAAGTGTTGAGTCTGGGTTCTGTTTAAAAGAACCTCTACAGAATGTGGAACTTGAACTGTTAATGGATGTCCTAATACAATTGAATCGCTCTGTCTGATTGCTAAGGCTGTCGCTGCAACTGACTTTAAGCACGCAGGGAGTGCCTGGGCTACTGAATCCAATGTACTTGAAAAATAAGCGCAAGGCTTATGTGAACCTGCTTGGTCTTGAGTGAGGACAGACAATGCTGTACCATCACGTACTGTAACAAAAAGTGTAAAAGGTTTGCTGTAACATGGTGTCGCTAGAACTGGTGCTTGACATAAAGCTTTCTTTAATTCCTCAAAAGCCTGTGTATGTTCCTGAGTCCAAGGGAGGGCAGTCGAAGTCGCTGCCTCCTGTGTTGTTAACTGAATCAGTGGTTTAGCTAGGAATGCATACTGGGGAATCCATTGTCTGCAGTACGAGGTGAGGCCTATAAAGGCCCGCACTTCCTTTTGTGTCTGGGGTTGAGGCATATTTACAATTAACTGGATGCGATCTGGAGTGAGCTGTCTCCCCACTTTGGACAGCAAGTGACCCAAGTACACAACTTGCTGAACACAGAATTGTAGCTTCGAAGGAGACACCTTGTGTCCCTTGTCGGCCAGAAAATGTAGAACCGTCAGTGATGCTTGCTCACATTCGGGCTCACTTCGTGCGGTGATCAGCAGATCATCCACGTATTGCAGTAAAGCAGTGTTAACTGGCATTTGAATACAATCAAGTTGTCTTTTCAGTGCTTGGCTATAGATGCTGGGGCTTTCTGTGAATCCTTGAGGTGCGCGTGAAAATTTGAAACTTCGTCCATTTAAACTGAATCCGAAGAGATATTGGCTCTCTGGATCAATGGGCACACTGAAGAAGGCGTTCTTGAGGTCAATTACAGTAAAGAACGTCGCTTCTGAATCAATGGCAGTCAATAAGGATGAGATATCGGGAACCACAGGGTACTGTGGAACAATGCATTTATTCAGTTCTCGTAAATCAATCACCAGCCGATATACTGGCGGTGCATTGGGATCAGTGCGTTTAAGAATCGGAATGATAGGGGAATTACAGATATTGGAGTCGGTCTCTACAACCACTCCTTGGGCAATAAGCTCTTCAATGATTTCCAGTAAAGCCACTACAGCATCGGGTGGTAACTTGTATTGTCTGATTCGAGGTAAGACAACACCTGGCTTGAGTGTAACACGATATGGTGTAATATGCATGCAGCCTACATCAGTTGGGCCTTGTGCCCACAGGTGTTCTGGTACATTTTTCAATCTGACATCAAACTCTCGTAATACATAGTGGCCCTTGAAGTCTCGCAGGAAGAGTCTAACTCCCTCCGGAGTCTGGGGGGAGAGACCTACAACGTGGCAACACTGCTGAAGGAGACACACGCTACCTACTTACTGGCATACAAAGGCTCCTGGGTCACCAACGCTGCAGTCTCGCCGCGCCGCTTTGCTCCATCACGCGGCCAGCGGCTTGAGACTACAGCTCCCAGGGGGCCTAGCGGTGACATCCGGTTTTGCCGGTACTTGTGAGGGAGGCTTCCTCGGTGGAGCGGGGGAGAGACCTACAACGTGGCAACACTGCTGAAGGAGACACACGCTACCTACTTACTGGCATACAAAGGCTCCTTGGTCACCAACGCTGCAGTCTCGCCGCGCCGCTTTGCTCCATCACGCGGCCAGCGGCTTGAGACTACAGCTCCCAGGGGGCCTAGCGGCGACATCCGGTTTTGCCGGTACTTGTGAGGGAGGCTTCCTCCTGTCGGAAACACTCTGCATCCCAGCAGACAGAACAACTCGGTCTCCAATACTTGTGAGGCAAATGAAGGGGCTACAGACAACACATCTCACAAGAGAACGGGGCACGGATTGTATCCCAAGCCTATGGTAAATCTACCCCCTGAGGCAACTCCTTTCGTGGCAGTCCTGGTTAATGTCCCAAGACTCACTCCGGGAGAATCAGAAACTCAACTAACTCTTATGGATAATGTAAAGAGTTGGTGCGACAAAAACTGCACAGGCCCTAGTGATGTTTCTACACATGTTAGCTTGGCGAGAAGAGTTACTTGGCTGGGCCCGACGGCCAAACGCTTCCCTGATGACTGTGTCATCATTAACTTCAGGAATCCACACGTTTGCTCAATACTTTTTTGGGACGCAACTGATATTATCCAAGGGCAAATACGTGCAGTCCCACTGGGTTTTTTCTATCCTCGCCCAACACAACAAACCATCCGGGACTTAGCTCATAGGAAAAATACCCCAAGACAAAAAGTGCATCTAGCCAGCTGGGCCACCCTACCCCTTAGCTCACATCTGTCCCTAGACTGTAATCACCAAGCGGCTCTGACCCCAGGTCTGGAGCTAAGAAACCGTTTGGATGCTCTTACAAACCTGGATACAAACATCTGACTGGGCACCAAGATGGGGCGGCAGGATCCTTTTGGGTCCAAAGGGGCTGTAAGAACCATGAAGCTAATGACTTGGAATATCTCTGGTCTACAAACTAAAAGAGATGATAAAGAATGGCTTGAAATCATAAAACAACATGAAGTGATTGCACTCCAAGAAACATGGGACACCGAATGCAACTTTTGGGTAGAAGGATACGTATCCTACTTTAAAGCTGCACAAAAGTCTAATAGAGGCAGAAGTAAGGGAGGTCTTGCACTATTAACCTCAGTAAATCATATGGGGGCGATGAAAATTATAGATATCAACTCCCCTAATTGTCTCATTCTAGAGGCCTTGATGAATACGGGGGAAAAACTCCTATATGTAAATTTTTATAATTCAACAGAAGGGTTACAAGGAGGTGAAAACATCCTAATGTTGGCTGATTTTTTAAACAATTATAAGAAGAGTCAATCTACTTTGGTTTATTACATCGTTTTTGGTGATTTTAACATACATCTCTGTCAGCTTAACTGTTATAACGGAAGTTTCTATGATGATGACTATTTGACTCACCCGCACTTCGAACACTCTGCTAAGGGGGGCGCTTTAGAAGAATTGTTGATTGATATGGATATGTCTGAACCCGCTTTTGCGAACCCGAAAGACAGAGTGGCGACATATAGTGCGAGAGGTAGTAACACTATCATTGATTATATTTTTGTGTCACCTAGTATCCTCATGAATGTTATTTCATATAACGCCATTATAACAGCATTTAGTGACCATAACCGGGTCGTTATGGAATTATCTAACATAAACCCTACTATAGTAAATTATGACCAACAGTCAACCTACCCTACAGTAGTCCAGGCCCACGACCAAGGTAGACGGGTTAAATGGTCTAAGATTAATGCTGAGGAATTTTTTACTAATTTGTGTGACGAATTAAGTGTTGAACTTAACATATGTAGGGATCCGCTGTTAACTGGAGGAAATGTTGTAAAAGCTTTTGGAACCATATGCAAAAATGTTGCTGAGGCACTCACAATCAAATCATCTGATAAACCACGATTGGCACAGGGATGGTTCAATGCCGATTGCTCAAAGGCGCACAAAAAACTTCTAGAAGCCCTTAAACGTAAGCCTCGTAATTTAACTGAAGTGTCCCAATTGAGGAAAGATTATAGGAGTACGATTGAGGCTCGTAAAAGAGAACTAAAACATAATGCCTGGGAAGCACTTTATGACAACCTTACTTTAAGGGATAGTGCAAAGTTTTGGAAAATAGTGAACTCTCCTTTGTTTAGTGGTAACGAGAATGAGATATTAGAGGCTAATATCACCGAGAAACAATGGCTAGATCACTTCGAAAACATCTATGGAAGCAAGACCCTTACTACCCCTTTCACTCCTATAGATTCTGTACCTACAGACACGCCATTAAGGGTTTCGGTAAAAGAAGTTTTAAATGCAATCGAAAATACTGCCGGCGGGAAAGCTCCAGGCCCGGATGGGGTACCCGCCGATATGTATAAAGCACATCCCCACATATGGTCCATAGTACTCGCGAATGTTTTTAATTTAGCATGTATGAATCTGACTGACACTCCCACCACTTGGTCACATTCGGTTATTATTCCAATTTTTAAGAAGGGGCAAAGGGGTGACCCCAGGTGTTATAGACCTATATCGTTACTCGATTCTTCATTTAAGATCCTTGGCAAAGTCATTTTAAATAAAATTAACTTATGGGAAAAGGAAAATGCAATTTTATGTGATACGCAATATGGATTTAGAACAGGGAGGGGTACTGAGGAGCAGTGTCTTAACTTATACATGACTGTTTCTAAATATACTGCTGCTTCCAGCGGGTCAATCCACCTTGCTTTTATGGACCTGTCCACAGCGTTCGACTTAGTAAATAGGTCGAAGCTGTGGACAATTCTCTCTGAGCTGGGTCTAGACCCTGCTCTGATAAATTTCCTAGCTTTCCTGCACAGCGACCTGACGGCATCGGTCCGGATGACAACAGGTGGCAAGTGCACTACGGGGTTTAGATCAGTTAGAGGGGTGAGACAGGGGTGCATTTTGGCCCCCATGTTATTCTCCTTGTATATTAATTCCCTGTATTCCGTTTTAAAAACTGCTACCCCAGATATACCTATTATGGGAGGATCACCGTTGCCCGTACTGATGTACGCCGACGATACGGTCCTCATCGCCAGAACCCCTAATGGTCTACAGCTGCTCCTTGACTCGTTTGGAGCTTTTATGAAAAAACTAGACCTGGTTGTAAATATGGATAAATCACACGTTATGTCCATAGGGAAAGGAAAGAACACCACCAAAACCCTGCGATGTAGTGGAGTGATTTTAACCAAAGTTAAAACATTTACATACCTAGGAGTCATTTTTGATGACACGGGCACCTGGACTCCACAGGTGGTTAATAAAGCAATGGCGATTAGGCGGTCATTTGGAGCGATACAGAGCTTCGCCAAAAGACTGGGGGGTAAACCAACGGAAGCCATTCTCAAGCTGTATAGAGCCAAAACCCTGGCTCTGGCTAGATACGGGGCTGGGATTTGGGGATTCAGGGATTTGGCCCTGATACAGAAGGAGGAGAATAGGTCCATGCGTTCATTATTAGGCTTACCACAGTCCACACCCATCTTTTCTGTCTTGACAGAATTAGGGCAAGGATACATTGAAGACACCCTTAACCTGGCCCCATTACTTCTTTGGGTGAAATTGTGGTTGAACCCGAACCTGACGTTAAACCGTCAAATTATTACTGACTGCATGGGGAGAGACAGAGCTAATGATATTAAATGGCTGAGCTATATTAAGTCTGCTGCTACCCTCCTGGGCCGTGTTGACTTGTATAGTAACCCCGAGAGGCTGTGCAAAGAAGATGTTGCATGGATAAAAACACAATTTTTAGAGCTTAGGAACATGCGGCGAGAAGCACAAGAAATAGAGAAAACCACTGTGAGGGCTCACTATATTGTTGTATCTACCATGTCCATCCAGCCTTATTTAAGGGTAGTGAACAGGCCGTATCATCGGTGGCTTCTCACCAAATTTCGCTTCAACCAGATGCACCTCCTTCTGGGAGAATACCCGAAATGGAATAAACCAAGGGATAACGTCCCATGTAAATGTGATTCCTTTTCCGACCAAGACCTGACCCATTTTGTATTTTTCTGTCCCTTTCTTGCGGAGGGGAGAAAAAAATATATACTACCACTATTGAGAAACAGGGGATTTATGCAAGTGAAACCCGCATTGCTGTTTTTACAAATTATGGAGACCCCTATAGTGATGTATGGGGTCGCAAGTTTTTTGGTAGCAGCTATGAGAGTTAAACGTCTCAGATCAATGAACTCCTTAACAGTTGATTGAATCACGTAAATATAGGTGTAGTATATTACACAACCTATGTATGTAGATTTGTATAAATAACTTGCACCATATAGTTTTTAAAGGTTTTCTGAAATTGCCAATGAACTAGTTATAGAATATAAATGTGATGTTTTATCAAGGGGTCTGATTTACTTTAAAAGTAAAAGTAAAAAGTAGTAAGTAAAAAGTAAAAAGTAATATGTAAAAGTAACACCTGACCCCGATTTTCCGTGCATAATTGTTCTTCTTAATGTCTCTTTTAAAACATTTTTTATATGTATACCACATCCCTGAACCGTATTTGTTGAAACATGAATGAAATGCCATCCCCATCTTTATATTTCTTTATATGTTTTTATATGCCTTATATGTTTTTTCATGTGTTTGTAGTATACTTTTATGATTTTAACTAATCGAATAAAGTATTTTTGACTCTGACTCTGACTCCCTCCGGAGAGCAGCATATCACGGCTCCTAGAGCCTTTAGTGTTTTGATACCTAACAAGTTTTCTGGACATGATTTCGTGAGTAACAAGTCTGTAACACGTGATAATGGACCTACTGCTAAGGGGACAGGTTTCGATACTTCATTTACAATAGGCTGTCCTGAAAAACAAAGGGAAACATTCTGTGAGCCTGAGAGGGGTGCCCCTGGGACTTCATTATGACTGATTGTTGTGCGGCTTGCCCCTGTGTCAATTAAAAACTTACTGTCTTTTCCCAATACTTGACTGTGCACGTAAGGACCCTCTTGATCTACAGGAATCTCAATAAGAGGCAAACCAAACTCCCTCTCTAGGCTGTTTCATGTGTAACGTGGATAATCGGGGTAATCAGATTGGGCATATTGGTACATCTGCTGTGACACTTGCTGAGTCGCGGCAATAGGCTGTGGCTGTGACTGTGGTACTGCCACGGTCTGTACTGAATGTGGCGACGCATGCATCGGCTGTGTATTCTGTGAAGTCTGTTGCTGGACATGGTCTTGTCTAGGCGGACGCGGTCTTTCTTTAGTTTTACCTGTTGCTATATTGTGTTTCAGGACTGGGCATTCATGTACGTAGTGACCTGGCTGCTTGCAATAGTTGCATGTCCCTTTAACGGGAGCTGCTGAATTCTGGGTCTGGGTCGTACCCTTTCTCTGGCCGTCGGCTGGAACCGACTGGGCCACTAACATTTTCATTTTCGTGTCTTTCATGCGTTTCTGTTCATGATCCTGTTCTTCTCTGATTCTGTTCTGATGGTATTGTAACATTTGCAACATCTGGGATGGCGTATTTGCTTGCCATGTACTTTCAACTTTGTATACGCGGTTCTTGACTAGTGGCAGGGAATTCTCGACTAATTTCGATACAAAAAGGTGCGGGTACGACTCGCTACTCGGTTTAAGGCCACTATTAATAATAAAACATTTCTCGAATCTTGAATAGAAGTCACTAGTATCTTCATCGTGTTTCTGTTTACAGGCTGAGATGGCATCCCAGTCTTCCTTTCTAGTTGTCAGTAATCTTGGCAGAACCTGCACTATTAAACCTGGTAATGCTTTAGTTTTCTCCCCAAGGCCTAGCCCTGGAGTACGAAGTTTCTCCTCGTCTTCTATTTCTGCCCATATTATCTTTTTCTCTCCCACCTCCCACTCTCTTTCCTTCAGTTTCTCGTAGATGCCGGTGGGCAGCAATACTTTTAACATTTTCATGATATCTGCATATGTATAATCTCCCATCAGTAACATGTCCTTCAGTTCTCTGTGAAAACCTGCAGGGTCTTTATCGTGACATGGTACTAGTTTCTTCATTTCCAATAGTTCTAACTTGGTCAGAGGTGTGTGTACATACACACGTTTCAGGGTATGGTCGGCACCCATGACTGGGTGTACTTCTCGTAATGGGTTCTGACTTTCGAGACCATGAAGACGCTCCATATGATACATCTTCCTTTCTGGGGGCGGAGCGGGAACGTATTGTGAGCTTAAGAAAGTGTTATATCTGTGCCGTTGTTCTAGAATTATTTGAATTAACTTGGTACTTAGGCCTCTCCATCTATCCATGAGTAGTGCTTCTAATGTATCGTGTAAGGGACCTGGATCAGAATGTTGTTTTCTGTGTAACGTGAGGAGGTGCTGAATCATGTATACACCTGCTAATTTCTGCTCGTCTGGGGAAAGGTTCAGAAATGACTGTGCTACTGTGTCATCAGTGTATATATTAGGATTGTCAGCCCACAATACTGCTGACCGGGCTAGTTCTTGTTCATCCATAGAATTGAGCACATGGTACCCCATTCGTTCTCGAAGCATTTTATCAGTGTCTTGGAACTGATGTTCAGGAGAATTCGGTTTTGATATGCCAGAGAGAAAAACTCTGGACGAATGCCTTTCCTAAGGTAAGTTCCCTTACCTACATACGCTATTGTGTCTGTAGTCTTTTCTGGTTCTTCAGATCCTTCCTCCTCCTCAGAGGAAGCTTCTTCTTTCTCATTTTCGTGTACTTCTATTACTGCTCTTCTTATTTTCCTGTACATACTGGCTATGCAATTCTGTTTATCATGCTTTCCTTCGGCTATATTTTGACCCCACTTGGTTAGGGCATCCATTTCATCCTGTTCTGTCTCAGGCCTGTCTCGCTCTCTTATTAAGCAATTTATAAAAAAACGTAGTATATATGCTTGAGTGTCAACTTTCTGATGTGCCATGGCCTCCTTAATACTTTCAGGGTTTTCCCCAGTCCGGACAAAATGATATATCCTATCTAGGTGCTCTTTCATTCCTGAGAATAACACTAGGTAATCTGTAGCTTGACGTAAACGTAGCGATGCTATCAACATCCTATCGTCTTTACCGGGGACTGGATCGTATCTGCAAACTTGAAGCGGTTCTTTTAGTATGTCGAGACGGGGTGATTGGAGTGAAAAATGCTTCTGCATATCCCTAAGGTGTAATCTGTGTGTTGCTGGCGGGGTCTGGTGACCCCCGGTCGCACCTCCTGAAGCTGAGGCTTGAGCGTTATCTCTCTGTGGAGTCTGTATCTGTATTTGAACTTGTCTCTTAGTAGGATCAGGCGCAAACGGATTCGGTATCTTAACCTTAGGTGAGGGAAGTGGTGGAGGTGGAGGAACGACAGGCTGTCGGTCAGGGGGAACTTGTTGCGGTAATGGCGGGGTGCGGTCTGGAGGCGGGTTGCCATCTCCGTCACCGTCAGTAGGCGGGACGTGGGCACGTGGATTGGTGTAAGCGGGTGCTACATCATTTAGATAGGAATTCAGAAATATGTCTTTAGTAGTCCTGTGGTTTACTTTAATTGGAACCAATGGTGGTGGTAGGTTCTTCGGCATTTCTGAAACGGCCTCTGGCGAACCCTCGGCCACTAAGTACATACCATTTACAAGATTGTTTTGTGCACGGTCTACTTGTTCGGCTTTTACTCGGATCCCTTCATTAACTAATTCGTTTTCTCGGACTCTATCCGGCGCTTCTCTAAGTCTATCTTCTCTTCGGAGTTCTTTTTCGGCTCGTTTATGTGATTCCTTACGCCATAACTCTATAGCATCTTTCTGTGATTGTCTAGCTTTCTTTCTCCATAGAGCTTCTTCTACCTTAAGGATGCACTCGGCATCCCATGTTCCTGTAGCGGGCCATCTGTATTTTTCTTCTAGATGCTTAGTATAATCGGCCCATAAATCTAGATACAATATGGCGTCTATGCCATGCTTGTGGTACATGTAATTTCCAGGCGTGTCCCTAGGGGGGATAGGAATTTCTTCCTCTAGTATCCCTTTCCTAGTTCCTATCTGCTTTAACTTATTGAAAAACGGCATCTTGTCTACTTAATACTGAATGTTCAATCCTTGCTGCTTGGCTCTAGACACAACTAGTTACACAAGAACACAAAAATGCACATTAAAAACAATCACTCATACCACGACATTAATCACACGAGAACATTAGAAACATATATGACTACCCCCTATACTGGATGTACTGTTAAACAGCACAGATACACTGCTGAGAACAGTGCAAGAACTTGAATAATCGGATATACTGCTAAACAGTACAGATACACTGTCTAAAACAGTGCAGACCGAATTTGTGTACCCAAACCCGTCTTTACCGGATACATAATAATGCACCCGTCTAGATACGTCCCAGCAATGGTACTCACCGGGAAGCACGGAAACAGAAGGCCTCGGAAAACTCGACTGGACTGGACCGGACTCGACTCGACTCGACACGTGGATACTTCGGAAAACTGGTGGGCCTCTTCACACCTCGGACCTTGCTTCTTTCGGCTAGGCTCTTGTCGGGATCCTCCGCACTCCTCACCGCCTCGTCTGGGTGCTGATCGCAGTCTTCGTCACCTCCGTGGGCCAGAGGGAGATACAGGAAATCCTGCCAGTACGCGTAGTTCCGTCTAACTGATGGCAGGGGACAGAGCTTGCAACGCACCAACCAGCGCGTGAGGTGGGGGAGGGGTCCCTATTCGGGCGCCAAATTATTGTGGTAAATATTTGATTTACCGTCCTAATTTCTATGCAGGTAAGAACTTAATCAATAATAACTCAATCGGAAAGAAAGAGACAGAGTCCGTGGTGTTAGAGTTCTTAGGGGTTTTATTCCTTAAAAAGGAATGGTTCTAGAACCGGATATCATATTCCTGCCACCACAGGGGTGCAGGAAGGGATAGAGCAATATTTTATTGACAATACATAGCTTATATACTTAAACCATATGATAGGATCCAATACAGTAGGCGTAACAGCTGAGAGAGACAAGATAAGACACACACGTGGTAGTGATACGTAATTAGAAGGCGTGAACATAGGCGTGAACATAGAGGTGTGTGCTAGAAACGTCACATGTAGGTGTCATATGTGGGTGGCAACAAAAGCAGAATCTTGCAATGTCAGCAGAAATCTGAGGCCTGGATGCGCGCGCAGCTGCATGACGTGTGCATGACGTATGACTGGAGGGTGCAGGGGATTTGACATTTACACTAGCGGAAAGAGACAGAAGTCTGGCATGTCAGATCAACTTGTACCATTATCATATCTAGTATCTGATGTTTAGGAACTATATTATCTGGACGGAAAAGGTCTCTGGGGCAGAAGCTATTCTATACTGCCTGTGAGTGCGTGTATAAGCGTCTAAGTGTCTGCATGAGGAGCGTGGGGGCATGGGCCTTCCATGGTAACAGAGGATATGAATTACTTGCACGGAGACAGTGAGGCCGAGCCCTTTGCTCTGCAGCTGGGGGAATGTTTACTTAAACTAGTAGGCAGGAATGCATTTTCGAGGAGCGGAACAGATAATTCGAAGGTTGAGTACAGTCTTGGCAGGCAGCAGGCTGAGCTAAACGCGGTGAGCCGCGCAGGGAGTAAGGCAGAGGTCACGGGTACAGAGACAGCCTGGGCTGAGGCTTTCAGAGTCAGAAGGCAGAAAAAAGGCTCGATGGCAGAATTCAGGGCCTACTTCGCCAGAGCTGAAAAACGTGTAAAGTGCACCACAAAAAGACGTTGGCATGGCATACTTAGGAACTGAATATTCAACCCATTCAGGGTGGGTCTGAAAGAGGACATGTTGACGTTGGACGCAAATGTATTTGCGTCTTGATAACTGGCACAGGAGGGAAGTTACATGCACTTTAAACTCGTACATGGAGACGGTGGGGTACACGTTAGGGAACATAACTTGACCAAAAATGTATATTTCCTCAAGAGGATTAAACCTATTTGCTGTGCTTACCCCTATAATCCCCTCTGCACGACTCCTATGACCCACCTCTTGGAGCCGTTCGTTCTGGGACCGTGCTTGGTAATAATTGAGTCTTTAGAAGTATCTCAGCAGGAGTGTCAAGATTGCTGGGTTCCAACACATGTAGTTAGACTGGGCAACCGTGCTTAAGGTTCGGTTTACCATGACTGGATTGTTAAAATTGATGATAATACAGTCCCCCAGCCAGGATTTCTTGGTACTACCAACCCACTGTGTCCGGCACACCATGAGAATTTGGTTTTCCACCCTAAGCCCAGGGGCAATGTTAGAATTGAGCCAGTGCACCACCTTATTGTTCAGCTGTTAAAAGTATTCGTTGGTCGTGGGGTTGAGGCATGGTACTCTAGTTAACACCATAACAAGCGGAGTCGACTCAGGTAGGAGATGAACAGAGTCCAAACTAGGAGAATAGTTATTCTAGTCCCCGGGGGCATGGCTTCCATCCTTCCCACCTATCATTGGAATTGTAAAATCCGCCCACTTTGAAACCCTGAGATTGCAGAGACTGAGAAGAAACTGGGTGCAGGGGGACCCCCACCCCTCTCCGGTTGGCTAGACGGTCTTTAGGGTCAGTCCTGGGCATAATAGGTGGGGGTTGTATCTCCTACATGTGACTAGTCTGCTTCATGATAGACACTGCTCTGTCTCCTGCTCCTGTGCCACTACCACTGGGACTGGAAATGGTGGTCGAGATCGTAGGCCTTGTAGGATGGATACTTGTGGAGAGAAGGGCATTGTCACCTTGCAAGGAGGCGATCAGTGCAGACAGGTTGCTTTCCAGTGCAGAAAGTTATAGTAGGATGGGGTTCCAAGTGCTGACAGCAAGGCCGCTTTGAGCATGTCTAATGAAATATCATCCAGGTTAGGCACTACTGGGTGGACTGCTGAAGATGACTGTGCTCCAATGTTCTTTCTGTGTTTACTAGGGCCCCCAACCGAGGGGCGCTTCCTTTAGTGCCTCCTCGGCCCAGCCCATTGCCTGGGGTCATGTCAGGGGCTGACCTAAAAATTGGCGACTGGGCACCGACCTATGTGACAACAATTGGTGTAAGGGGGACGATACCCCCCAGCCTGGTCTTGAGGCATATCTTCGGGCATGTCCACCAAGCCTTCTTGAGGGGACTGAGGCTGAGTATGGGAACCAGCATATGGAGCAATAGAAGGAACCACCATAGCTGCCAAGGTTTCTAATTGCTATGTGTGACATTTTCAGAATTTCAGTGTAATTCTGAGTGACATTTCAACGAGTATGAGTGACACTTTCTCTCATGCGAAATCAAGCAATGAAGTTGAGGGAAAAATATAAATATTAGAACTTACGCCCATTTGAGCAACGGGAAACTAACGTCTCAAAACTGCTGCAAAGCAGCGGAAATGTTAGAGCCTGACATCAGGGTTTTAAGTGGGATGAAAAAAGTTGGGTCTCTAAAACGGGCACGCATGGCCTACGTGATGAAGCGTGTGGCTTAAACACAAACAACATTTCTCCACTAGCAGAACTTTGGTGGAAGAATTACTTCTAATACTATTTTAGTGCCAGCTTATATCGCACTCCACACCTGGGGCAGAAATATGCATGGTGCAATCACAACAGAAAGCCCCGTCTTCAAGCAATGCTTACAAATTCCTGCAGTGTTACGGTGGTAAAAATATTCCCTCTTAACTACTATGGACTGAAACTCTTCCCGCAAAAATGAAAGAATGAATGAACGTGTCAAGCTCACAGGGCTTTAAAGACACTCCTATTCACCATTGAACTCAGCTGGGAGACGTACGGATGCCACCAACTGGAAACAATAGCGCTCTCGCAAATCCCCTTGACATAAAAGAACCATTTACTGCTAAAACCGAAAACCGCGGGGAGGGTAATCAAAAGGGGAAAATAGACTTTTTTTTACGTATTTGTAAAAGGCAATAGGGCTACTAGCTAACAAAAAGTTACCAATCATTGTAGTCAAGTGGCATTTATCTCACTTGCTCGAGGGGTTTAAAATATGTGCTAATGTAGAGGTGCTGAATTGAAACAATAAAACCGTGTGCTTTAAAAAAAACATGAACTATCCAGGGTTTAGCCTGGAAAAGCAACGGAATGTCTTTTATGTCTCATTTTATGCACTTGACTATTGCGGTAATATTGGCCTCATTCATAACCTCAAAAAAGAGTAATTTTAATAAAAGATTGTCAAACCTCGGTCCGAGAGTGCGGCGAGTTCGTATCAGAAAGGCTTGAATGCTATTGTCACTCAGTCTAGTGACTTAAACGGCTGGTAATATGCAGCGTGGAACAGCATCACCTCAAGAAAACCAGGAGGGCTGCAGCAGAAGCGAGTGCGTGTCTGTTATGCTGGCGAAAGACAAGCGGAGTGTGAAAGCAGTTCTGGCAAAAAAATGCTTTCATTTGTCAAACCGCTCATTAAGTAGCAGAATATAAAGCTGTTTATGTTCTAAATGCCAGTCTTTTCCGAAAACGGAGAGGACCACTGGGTGGGCTGCTGATATGCTGCAAAGGTAATGCAGCTTTTCAAGAGTTATTGCTAAAAAATGAACTATGGGAAGTATTTCCAGTACTGACTTACAGCCGAAAATTCGAAAAGTCATTTTAGGATACACAGTGTTTGTCACGCAACACCAATCTGCACGATAATGCCCCTCACAAGGTAATAATTTAAAATTAACCTGCAGAGCTGGGATGGTATCAGTGATGTTTCCGACTGAAACACAGGAGCATTACTTCAGGGCCACTCTCCCACGCCGCGGCCGCTGCAACAGGGGCAATACATTACGTCTCTCTCAGTAATAATTTAAATGGGCACGGCCCGGGGGTCGGAAACTTTTAACATAACTGCTGACAGCACACGGAGGCCCGGGCTGGTGTGAGCAGTAGGCAGCGCTGAAGCTCTCCTTTGCGGGCCGAGCACTATGTTAGCAGCGCTACCGCAAACCACAGCCAGCCGCCTTAATCCTCCCACAACAACTTCAGCAGAACGTGACATCCCCCCGCGGCACCAATGTGTCTCACAAAACTGGACTGGCCCGTCCCGGACGTCTAGGTAGTAAAGCCATGATTGGCAATAACTCAGCGTGATACCCCAAAACCGGTCCAAGGATGTTTGCTTCTGGTCCAGGGAGGACCAGGCTTGGCAGTTCGAGATGGACTGTTCCCATGAGGAGCAGGGTCAAGACGGATTTGCTTATGGCTGGTTCTAAACTGGGATGGCATGATGAGCAAAGGAACAATGGATTTGAATCAGATCTCCTGACTGTGGATGAATGTTTGATTTGTTCTGCATTCCCTCCATCATTTGTGGGTTCTCTGTAGACTCCCTGCAGACAGCACAAAGTATCTTGATAGTGTAGGGGAGCAATCTCATTCTTTACAATCAGCAGTCAAATACTATAAATTCAAATTAGTTTTTGTTTTATTATATATCCAAAAACATACCATTTTAATACCATGTAAAATGTAGTAATTATTATGTACATTTTGTAGTGTTATGATTAGATCCAACTATATAATAGTATGGTGCGATCAAGCTCTTTTTTCACTTTCTTTGTAGAACAATCATTTAAAAATGCAGCTCCATCAGCCATCGACAACTGTCACCCACAAATGTGCTCGGCCTTGCTATCAGACATTGGGAGGCTCTGGGGCTTTTGTTAATGATCCGTCACTCTTCTGCAGAGAAGCCCTGTGCTCGGCCTTGCTATCATACATTGGGAGGCTCTGTGACTTTTGTTAATGATCCGTCACTCTACTGCAGAGAAGCCCTGAGCTCAGCCTTGCTATCAGACATTGGGAGGCTCTGTGACTTTTGTTAATGATCCGTCACTCTTCTGCAGAGAAGCCCTGTGCTCAGCCTTGCTATCGGACATTGGGAGGCTCTGGGGCTTTTGTTAATGATCCATCACTCTACTGCAGAGAAGCCCTGTGCTCGGCCTTGCTATCAGACATTGGGAGGCTCTGGGGCTTTTGTTAATGATCCATCACTCTACTGCAGAGAAGCCCTGTGCTCGGCCTTGCTATCAGACATTAGGAGGCTCTGGGGCTTTTGTTAATGATCCATCACTCTTCTGCAGAGAAGCCCTGAGCTCGGCCTTGCTATCAGACATTGGGAGGCTCTGTGACTTTTGTTAATGATCCGTCACTCTTCTGCAGAGAAGCCCTGTGCTCACCTTGCTATCAGACATTGGGAGGCTCTGGGGCTTTTGTTAATGATCCGTCACTCTTCTGCAGAGAAGCCCTGAGCTCGGCCTTGCTATCAGACATTGGGAGGCTCTGGGGCTTTTGTTAATGATCCGTCACTCTTCTGCAGAGAAGCCCTGTGCTCGGCCTTGCTATCAGACATTGGGAGGCTCTGTGACTTTTGTTAATGATCCATCACTCTTCTGCAGAGAAGCCCTGAGCTCGGCCTTGCTATCAGACATTGGGAGGCTCTGTGACTTTTGTTAATGATCCGTCACTCTTCTGCAGAGAAGCCCTGTGCTCGGCCTTGCTATCAGACATTGGGAGGCTCTGTGACTTTTGTTAATGATCCGTCACTCTTCTGCAGAGAAGCCCTGTGCTCACCTTGCTATCAGACATTGGGAGGCTCTGGGGCTTTTGTTAATGATCCGTCACTCTTCTGCAGAGAAGCCCTGAGCTCGGCCTTGCTATCAGACATTGGGAGGCTCTGTGACTTTTGTTAATGCTCCGTCACTCTTCTGCAGAGAAGCCCTGTGCTCGGCCTTGCTATCAGACATTGGGAGGCTCTGGGGCTTTTGTTAATGATCCGTCACTCTTCTGCAGAGAAGCCCTGAGCTCAGCCTTGCTATCAGACATTGGGAGGCTCTGGGGCTTTTGTTAATGATCCGTCACTCTTCTGCAGAGAAGCCCTGTGCTCGCCTTGCTATCATACATTGGGAGGCTCTGGGGCTTTTGTTAATGATCCGTCACTCTTCTGCAGAGAAGCCCTGTGCTCGGCCTTGCTATCATACATTGGGAGGCTCTGTGACTTTTGTTAATGATCCATCGCTCTTCTGCAGAGAAGCCCTGTGCTCAGCCTTGCTATCAGACATTGGGAGGCTCTGGGGCTTTTGTTAATGATCCGTCGCTCTTCTGCAGGGAAGCCCTGAGCTCGGTCTTGCTATCGGACATTGGGAGGCTCTGTGACTTTTGTTAATGATCCGTCACTCTTCTGCAGGGAAGCCCTGTGCTCGGCCTTGCTATCAGACATTGAGAGGCTCTGGGGCTTTTGTTAATGATCCGTCACTCTTCTGCAGAGAAGCCCTGTGCTCGGCCTTGCTATCAGACATTGGGAGGCTCTGTGACTTTTGTTAATGATCCGTCACTCTTCTGCAGAGAAGCCCTGTGCTCGGCCTTGCTATCAGACATTGGGAGGCTCTGTGACTTTTGTTAATGATCCGTCACTCTTCTGCAGAGAAGCCCTGAGCTCGGCCTTGCTATCAGACATTGGGAGGCTCTGTGACTTTTGTTAATGATCCGTCACTCTTCTGCAGAGAAGCCCTGTGCTCGGCCTTGCTATCAGACATTGGGAGGCTCTGGGGCTTTTGTTAATGATCCGTCACTCATCTGCAGAGAAGCCCTGTGCTCGGCCTTGCTATCAGACATTGGGAGGCTCTGTGACTTTTGTTAATGATCCGTCACTCTTCTGCAGAGAAGCCCTGTGCTCGGCCTTGCTATCAGACATTGGGAGGCTCTGGGGCTTTTGTTAATGATCCGTCACTCTTCTGCAGAGAAGCCCTGTGCTCGGCCTTGCTATCAGACATTGGGAGGCTCTGGGGCTTTTGTTAATGATCCGTCACTCTTCTGCAGAGAAGCCCTGTGCTCGGCCTTGCTATCAGACATTGGGAGGCTCTGGGGCTTTTGTTAATGATCCGTCACTCTTCTGCAGAGAAGCCCTGTGCTCGGCCTTGCTATCAGACATTGGGAGGCTCTGGGGCTTTTGTTAATGATCCGTCACTCTTCTACAGAGAAGCACTGAGCTCAGCCTTGCTATCATACATTGGGAGGCTCTGTGACTTTTGTTAATGATCCGTCACTCTTCTGCAGAGAAGCCCTGAGCTCGGCCTTGCTATCAGACATTGGGAGGCTCTGTGACTTTTGTTAATGATCCGTCACTCTTCTGCAGAGAAGCCCTGTGCTCGGCCTTGCTATCAGACATTGGGAGACTCTGTGACGTTTGTTAATGATCCGTCACTCTTCTGCAGAGAAGCCCTGTGCTCGGCCTTGCTATCATACATTGGGAGGCTCTGGGGCTTTTGTTAATGATCCGTCACTCTTCTGCAGAGAAGCCCTGTGCTCGGCCTTGCTATCGGACATTGGGAGGCTCTGTGACTTTTGTTAATGATCCGTCACTCTTCTGCAGAGAAGTCCTGAGCTCAGCCTTGCTATCAGACATTGGGAAGCTTTGTGACGTTTGTTAATGATCTGTCACTCTTCTGCAGAGAAGCCCTGAGCTCGGCCTTGCTATCAGACATTGGGAGGCTCTGTGACTTTTGTTAATGATCCGTCACTCTTCTGCAGAGAAGCCCTGTGCTCGGCCTTGCTATCAGACATTGGGAGGCTCTGTGACGTTTGTTAATGATCCGTCACTCTTCTGCAGAGAAGCCCTGTGCTCGGCCTTGCTATCAGACATTGGGAGGCTCTGGGGCTTTTGTTAATGATCCGTCACTCTACTGCAGAGAAGCCCTGAGCTCAGCCTTGCTATCAGACATTGGGAGGCTCTGTGACTTTTGTTAATGATCCGTCACTCTTCTGCAGAGAAGCCTTGTGCTCGGCCTTGCTATCAGACATTGGGAGGCTCTGTGACTTTTGTTAATGATCCGTCACTCTTCTGCAGAGAAGCCCTGAGCTCGGCCTTGCTATCAGACATTGGGAGGCTCTGTGACTTTTGTTAATGATCCGTCACTCTTCTGCAGAGAAGCCCTGTGCTCGGCCTTGCTATCAGACATTGGGAGACTCTGTGACGTTTGTTAATGATCCGTCACTCTTCTGCAGAGAAGCCCTGTGCTCGGCCTTGCTATCATACATTGGGAGGCTCTGGGGCTTTTGTTAATGATCCGTCACTCTTCTGCAGAGAAGCCCTGTGCTCGGCCTTGCTATCGGACATTGGGAGGCTCTGTGACTTTTGTTAATGATCCGTCACTCTTCTGCAGAGAAGCCCTGAGCTCAGCCTTGCTATCAGACATTGGGAAGCTTTGTGACGTTTGTTAATGATCTGTCACTCTTCTGCAGAGAAGCCCTGTGCTCGGCCTTGCTATCAGACATTGGGAGGCTCTGTGACGTTTGTTAATGATCCGTCACTCTTCTGCAGAGAAGCCCTGTGCTCGGCCTTGCTATCAGACATTGGGAGGCTCTGGGGCTTTTGTTAATGATCCGTCACTCTACTGCAGAGAAGCCCTGAGCTCAGCCTTGCTATCAGACATTGGGAGGCTCTGTGACTTTTGTTAATGATCCGTCACTCTTCTGCAGAGAAGCCCTGTGCTCGGCCTTGCTATCAGACATTGGGAGGCTCTGGGGCTTTTGTTAATGATCCGTCACTCTACTGCAGAGAAGCCCTGAGCTCAGCCTTGCTATCAGACATTGGGAGGCTCTGGGGCTTTTGTTAATGATCCATCACTCTTCTGCAAAGAAGCCTTGTGCTCGGCCTTGCTTTCAGACATTGGGAGGCTCTGTGACGTTTGTTAATGATCCGTCACTCTTCTGCAGAGAAGCCCTGTGCTCGGCCTTGCTATCAGACATTGGGAGGCTCTGGGGCTTTTGTTAATGATCCGTCACTCTTCTGCAGAGAAGCCCTGTGCTCGCCTTGCTATCATACATTGGGAGGCTCTGGGGCTTTTGTTAATGATCCGTCACTCTTCTGCAGAGAAGCCCTGTGCTCGGCCTTGCTATCGGACATTGGGAGGCTCTGGGGCTTTTGTTAATGATCCGTCACTCTTCTGCAGAGAAGCCCTGAGCTCAGCCTTGCTATCAGACATTGGGAGGCTCTGTGACGTTTGTTTATGATCCGTCACTCTTCTACAGAGAAGCCCTGTGCTCGGCCTTGCTATCAAACATTGGGAGGCTCTGGGGCTTTTGTTAATGATCCTTCACTCTACTGCAGAGAAGCCCTGAGCTCAGCCTTGCTATCAGACATTGGGAGGCTCTGTGATGTTTGTTAATGATCCGTCGCTCTTCTGCAGAGAAGCCCTGTGCTAGGCCTTGCTATCGGACATTGGGAGGCTCTGTGACTTTTGTTAATGATCCATCACTCTTCTGCAGAGAAGCCCCGAGCTCAGCCCGGCAATCACATAGCATGTGGGTCTGAGACTTTGTTAATAATTCATCTATGGTGATTAGAATTCTGCCTGGCATCACACAGCTGCAGCAGCTCTGCGACCTTCATTATTGATCCTGCACTCTTCTGAAGTGTGCTCGGCCTGGCTATCACACAGCTGCAGCTCTGTGACCTTCATTATTGATCCTGCACTCTTCTGAAGTGTGCTCGGCCTGGATATCACACAGCTGCAGCTCCGTGACCTTCATTATTGATCCTGCACTCTTCTGGAGTGTGCTCGGCCTGGCTATCACACAGCTGCAGCTCTGAGACCTTCATTATTGATCCTGCACTCTTCTGAAGTGAAGTACTCGGCCTGGCTATCACACAGCTGCAGCTCCGTGACCTTCCTTATTGATCCTGCACTCTTCTGAAGTGTGCTTGGCCTGGCTATCACAGAACTGCACCTCTGCGACCTTCATTATTTTTTTTTGCAAAACCTTTATTGATCTTTTACAAAAGTACATCATTATTGGCCTACAACCCTGGGGCCGGCCTCAAAACCACTATAACAGTGACGCAGGTTAGATATACTTTTCTATTTGAATGCTTTCGTTGGTCACACACGCCATCTATGAGGTCGCCTCATTTATAACAATATTGCACTAGTGGTCTTACGTTTTGCACTTTTTTTCTTTTTTATTCAACTGGAATTAAAGAAATTAACCAGAAACTGAAACTTAGAGACCTAATCATAATACGTATTGTTCTATACTTCTTTGACTTACAATCCTTATGGATTCAGAAATGGCAACAGTTTCGTGTTACAGCGGAACATATCAGGCATCTATCGACTCACGAATAGATATTAATTAGATAATCAGGCCTTACGATCCCCCCCCGTCTTTATCGTCCAATGTGAGCAGATAATCTGTTAGATAGCACCAAAAGTCTTTAGATCTGGATATCGCTGGCAACTCTTCCTCATATGTCATAAGCTTATCCCTGCAGCTGTGAGGAAATAGAAATTTTACGTGGCCAATGTGTCCCCTGCGTGTACCCCACGTTTAGTGCATGTGCATGTCACCCATGCGTTTTCCCTCTCATGCCTGTAATAATAATGCCTCTGTATTTCCGTCCCACATTAGAATGTCAGTTACCAAGTCCTCCATGAAAGAAATGTTAATTCTGCACAGAGGCCTATGTTGCCAATGTATTTGCATTGTGCACGTTTAATAAAAGTCGAGATGAACCCGATTTGTGGCTCAGCCTGAGCCTCAGGTTTCTTGCCTCCAGACACTCTGAAAGCTGCAGCTCAGCTACGTATCCCTGACCTTTCGCATACTTCTGGCCCAGCCCGGCCTGCCAAGACAGTATTTTGCACACAGTTATCTTCTCGCTCCACAGAAACACATTCCTGCTTAGTGAAGAAGGTAAACAGAACCCGACTGCAGTTATAGGGCCTAGCCTTTCTGTCTCCGTTTAAGTGATTGGCAGAGCTCGCATCCATAGAAAGCCCATGGCCCCCACGCAATGCACGAAGAAATATATGCACACACTGGCTCTTGGTGATGAGCAACCTTTGCTCGAGCGACCTTTACTTCAGATAATACATCCTCCAAACCCAAGATATCAGATAATACCAGACGTGCAGGTCGTCCTGACACTGAAGGCTTCTCTACTAGATCGAAAGTCAGCTCCCCCCAGCTTCCCCCAGTTACACGTTAATTGCACGTCATGACCAAGTTACGCACACAAGTAGGGTAAAGGTTCCAGCTGACCATGCAGACCCCCTCCATGTATCCACCCACCTATGACTCACCTATGACTCCTCAAGTGAACGCCCACATGTACGCCTTCTTACACGCCTCTTGCACGCCCATATGCTCTTATCTCTCTCTTTCTCTTGCTCTGCCTGGAGCGCTCCTCCTTCTCTATGCAATGCAATGTATATTCCATGTATAAATATTGTACTCTGTGAATAAAGTTTAGAAGACCCTTCCTGAGCCTTAGTGGTGATGGAACCCGATTCTCCCTTAACTCGAGTTACTGAAATAAAGCCCTTTTGAATCGGACACCACGGACTCTGCCTCTCATTATATGCATGACCCATTGTTTAAGTATAGAAATTCCGACAGGGTAATATTTTATTTACCACATAATTATGGCGCCCGAATAGGAACATGTCCCCTTCCCCACGCGCCGGTGATGTAGGTCCAGCCCTTGCCCCCTTTTCCAGCCGTGACGGACTTCAAAGTGTACACGCCAGCGGGTCTTCCTGCTTACTCCCTCAGGCCCACGAGGAGGACGGACTGCGACCAGGCATCCACACGAGGCGGTGAGGATTGCGGATCATCCCGACCAGAGCCCAAGCCATGAGAGAGCAAGGTCCGAGGTTTCCAGAGGCCCACCTGTTCCGAGGCGCGTGCGCAGTATCGAGTTCACGCAGTATCAAGTTTCCGAGGCCTTCAAGTTCTGCTTCCCGGTGAGTACCGTTATAGGGAACGCATAAAGTTCAAGACGGATTCATTTATTTGAGCTCGGTAAAGACGTGTCCGTTCACACAGGCACGGGAAAGACGGGTCCATTTCGGTGGGCGCGGTAAAGACGTGTCTCTTTACGAGACCGGTATGGCTGTACTGTATTCCAGTGCATAAAGTTAGCTGTTTTCAAGTTCATGTTTTTTTCCATGTATTAGTTAGAATGTATCTGTTTTAGTGTTTTAGTGTTGTAGTGTGAATGGTTGTTTCAGTCAGTCTATTTTGGTGTATATTGTGTTTTCGTTAAGTTAGTTTCAACATGCCACTGTTTTCGAAATTACGTCAGATAGGGACCAGGAAAGGAATACTCGAAGAGTCAGTTCCCGTCCCGCCTAGAGACACACCTGGTCATTTCATGTACAATAAACACGGGCTAGATGCCATATTGTTTTTAGACGTATGGGTGGATTACACGAAGGATTTAGAGGAGAAGTACAGATGGCCTGCCTCAGGAACATGGGATTCTGAATGCATTATGAAAGTAGAGGAAGCGCTGTGGAAAAGGAAAGTAAGACCGTCTCAGAAAGATTTTTATTTTTATTTTTAAAATTTGTTTTTATTGCAGAATTAGAAACCATAGCATACAATTGCACAACCAATCCATACATGGTGTCCCCCCGCATCAATCGTGAGAGCGTATATCATACACAGCCATTCAGCCCGCATCCCGGAGGCCGGGCGGCACTACGTCCCAATTAGTAGCAAGGCACCATGGTGAGCGTCCCTGAGGGACAATGGTCGAGATCTTTTTACGTATCCGCATTTTACCCCCCCAACCACAACCTGGCCCCAACATTAGCCTTCCTATGCTCACTCTCCGGTGCCACAGAGCCGCTATTATCCCGTTCCCCGTGCTTACGAGGCCCTCATCATGTCTGTCCCGGGCGTCCCCGCCGCCTCCCCCCGTCCACCCATGCTCCGCATGCCCAGCCATCAGTCCATTCCAATAGCGCTACAGTGACCAATCTACCTCCCGGCTCCTATCCCACCCCTAAACAACCCTTAAACAACCCCTGGTCCCCCCCCCCCTGCAACCGCCAATGGTGTGAGCCCTGTCCCTGACTCTCGCATGGGTCCCGCTACAGATCTAATGACATCCTTATTCTCATAAGCCTCGCTGTGTCCTCGAGTCCTGTCTATTCAGTCTTCGTCCTCCACTAATGAATCACGCAAGGCCTGCACTATCAATTCCCATGCGCGTGCTGATTCCAAAGTCTTCTCGTTATCAAGCTTGACGGCCTGCCTCATTCGGAGCACACTCTCACACTCGGACCACATCAGCAAGTCATTCGTCCACCTCCTCACAGATGGTCCCTCCCTGGACTTCCAGTGAAAGGTGATCTCTCGCTGTGCCAGTATCAGCCCTAGGTCGATAAACTTACTGGTCACCTTAGTGTGTTTGGTGTGAGGGAACCAGAGCAACAGACACGCCGCCATATCAAATTCCACCTCCCTGTCGGTCACCGCATTGAGAAGGTCCCCTACTTCCGCCCAGTATGCCTCCAGTTTCGGACAGCCCCAGAAAAGGTGATCCGTATCCGCCACCTGCGCCAAGCACCTCGGGCACCGTGCATCCTGCACCTGGAAGTACCGTCTGATCTTCTCCGGAGTCAAGTAGGCCCTGTGTAATACGAAGAAGTGCACCTGCTGGAAGCGCGCATTCCTCGTGCCCTTCCACGTACGCTTAAGTATGTGGCCCCACACCGTGTCTGGGATGGGCCTGCCTATGCTCGCCTCCCAGGTGGTTTTCAACCCCAGGAGCGGTGCCAGCCCCTCGTGCAGCATCCTATTATGGATGCAGGTCACTGCCTTAAACGTGCCAGCGGCCATTACTACGTACTGGCACGCCATGGTCGTGTCCGGTTCGAAGAGCCCCCCCTTCCAGTGTTTCTGAATGGCCGCCACTACGGCCGCATGTAAGAGGAAGCCCCCCTCCGGCAGCCCAAACTGTTCCCGCAGTACCTCGAAGGGCACCAAGGTCCCGTCAACATATAGGTCCCCCACCACTTGCAGTCCCGATTCCTCCCACTCCAACAGAGGGGACCAATCGCCCCCATGCGGCAGAGCCGTCAACATGCCGATCGGTATCTCCGGTGCGTACGGTCGAGTCGCCTTCGCCCTCCTCAGACTCCTCTGCCAGCATAACCTGAGCGTCCGCTCCTCCATAGTGAGGCCTCGCAACTCCAGTTTTTGCTGCATAACTATATAGGCCAGCACATGGCGTTGAATCCCCAGCTCTCGGTCGCATTCCGGCCCCCTGAACACCCTAGCTACGTGCTGTGTAAGAAGCTGAAGCTGCGCCGCCAAGTAATACAGCTCAAAGTCGGGGACAGCCATGCCCCCCTCAATCTTAGGGCGTAGCAACGTAGTCAGTGCCACTATACGGCGGCCATGTCCCCATAGGAAATCAATGACCATCGTCCGCAGGTCCCTAAAGATCCTCTGCGGGATCCAGATGGGCAGCGTCCGGAAATAGTACAGGAGTCGTGGAAGCGCTACCATTTTCAGCAGAGCGATCCTACCCAGCACCGTCAGGGGAAGGGATGCCCAGAAGGACATACAGCCTCTCAGCGCCCGCACGCACCGACCAATATTGCCCTCTAATAGGTCCGCCGCCTCGTGGTAGACACGGACACCCAAATAAGTAAAGCAAGATGGCTCCCAGACCACCCCCAAGTCACGTGCTGGGCAGGGTGCATCCTCTCGGAGCGGAAAGACACAGGTCTTCGCCCAGTTGACCCTGAGGCCCGACAACCGGCCAAACTCGGACAGCATTCCCAACGCCCCTTCCAAAGCCCGCTCCGTGTCCTCCATGTACAGCAGCAGATCGTCCGCGTACAGCGAGATGTGGTGCAGCCGCCCACCGCTTGCAATCCCTGCATACTCGTCTCCCGACCTGGCACTCACCGCCAGGGGTTCCATCGCCAGTGCGAACAAAAGGGGGGAAAGGGAGCACCCCTGTCGCGTTCCCCTACCGACCGGATAAGCCGCGGACACCAAACTGCCCAGGCGTACTCGCGCCATCGCCGAGGAATACAGCACCTTCGTCCACCTGCGGAACCCCTCACCAATCCCAAACCTCACTAGCACTTCATCCAGATAGACCCATACCAAACTATCAAAAGCCTTCTCGATGTCTACTGACAACACCGCCTGGGCACCGTCCTCATCCAACACACCGTCCAGTATCCCTACCAGGCGACGAATATTTAACGCCGTGCTCCTCGTGGGGATAAACCCCGCCTGGTCCCTGTGCACCAGGCCAGTCATATGTGGGGCCAACCTGGTGGCCAAGATCCGGCTCAATATCTTATAGTCCACCGTCAGCATGGACAATGGTCTATAGGACCGCACATCCGTCGCTTCTCTGCCGGGTTTTAGCAACGGCACTATCAGTGCTTCCCTCATCGATCCGGGCAGACTCCCCAACCTGTAAGCCTCAGCATACACCACCAACAGCCTGGGCGCCAAACTATCCACGTACTTCTGATAGAACTTTATCGGTAAACCATCCACCCCGGGCGTTTTATTCCGCGCCATGTGCTTAATGGCCGTCCTGACCTCGGCCAGCGTGATCGGTCCACCTAAAGTTTTCGCATCTTCATCATCGAGGACCGGAAGCCGCCTCGCCTCCAAATATGCCGCGATTTCGTGGGCCTCTACTCCCAGCTGACTCTCGTACAGTTCCGCGTAATAAGCCCGAAAGCACTCCAGCACCGCTGATTGGGAGTATACCGTGTCCCCCAGTGCATTGGTGACGCTAAGGACCGGGCAGCCCCAAAGTTCAGGATTAGCAAGCCTGGCCAGTAGCGTACCCACCTTGTCCCTTTCGGCATGCGCTCTAATGGCGTACTGCCTGTAATCATAGCACCGCAACCGTTCCGTTTCGGTGGCCACCACCTCCTTTGCCTCCAACAACCGGGCCTGCAAGTCCGGTCGGGTCGGCCTGCGCCGCTCCAGCTCCCTCAGTTTTTCTTCCGCACTGGCAAGCGCATTCAGTACTGACACACGAGCATTCGAAACCCTACCCAGGCACACACCTCTCACCACCACTTTCATCGCATCCCATTCAGCGGACCTACATGTGGCTGTACCCTCATTCTCATTGAAATACTGATCAACGCCCTGTTGGACTGCCTCACTGAACACTGAATCCTCCAGCGTGTCGGGCCGGAGCCGCCATGTTGGAATCGCAGAACGCTCTCGCTGCCATTGGATATGTACCAGCAGAGGATTGTGGTCCGAGATGGTTCTGGCCAGATATTCCGAGTGGGAAACCAGTGGGGCCAGCGACCCGCTGCACAGTACCGAATCAATTCTCACATGCAGAGCGTGGAGTGCTGAGAAAAAGGAATAGTCCCTAGCGTCCCTGTGCTGTTCCCGCCATAGATCCAATAGCCCCCACCTATCCTGCCAATCCTTCCTATGCATGGCTAACTTACGGACCGGGGAATCCACAAAGGGAGGGTGAGATCTGTCTAAGGCCACATCCGTGATCGAATTAAAGTCCCCCCCCAGTATCACCGGACCCGCTAGGAAGGAGGCCAAGGATCCGGATAAACCATCGAAAAAGCGGGCCTGATCAACATTTGGTGCATATACACAGCAGAGAACCACATCCCGACCATATAACCTCCCCTCCACCACCACATACCTGCCCTCAGGATCCACCAATTGTTTCAGCACCTGAAACGGTATCCCCGCTCTCACCCAAATCAGTACCCCTCTAGCAAACGCCGAGTAAGTGGTGCCAAAAACCTGCCCCCGCCATCTTTTCTGTAGTGCCGTGCATTCCTTTTTCGTCAGATGAGTCTCCTGCAACATGGCAACCTGAACCCCCCTCCTCACCAGGTACGCATGTACTTTGTGGCGCTTGACCATAGTTCGCAGCCCTCGGACATTCCACGTCAGGCATTTCAAATTAGGTAACGTCCCCATGCCAGCATAAAGCTATCCAGTTCGAATGCAGCCAGTCAATACCCACACCATAGCAGTTGCCCCCCCCAAAACAAGCTTTAGAAAAGAAAACACCCCAAACCCCTCTCCCCAGGACAGAGCCCACAAACCCAATGTCAGCCCCGATCCAAACCTTAAACCAAACACACATCACTCTAACCTGTGGTCACCACCACAGAAGGCCTTAGGGCCCGGGGGGGGTGAGTTATCGCCGACCCCAGCAAGCGGAGCTCACGCCCCGTGCCCTCCATCCCATCATGCCGATGCAGCACCCTACCCGGCGACCCACCCAGCTTCAACAGGATGCCACCCTACCAAGAACCGTGTCCAAGTCCCAATGAAGGATCAGCCGTGGAAAATCCCATCGGATGTCTGGGGGGTGACCACTGGCCCCTTCATGCTCTCCGCCTCCGAAAGTTCCTCTCCGGTCCTGCCGCCTTCGTCGCCAGAGTCCGTCTCCACCAGTTCACTCTCCGGCTGCGAGCCCGTAATGGCCGCCGTTGCCGCCAGCGCCTCTCTCTTGTCTGCAGCCATCTGGGCCTCCCTTTTCTCCCGCTGACGCCTATTGCGGGAGCGGATCCTTTGTGACTGTCGGACCCGAGGCGGTTTAGGCTGATCTCGCCGACTTTTGTGACTCCTGTCCGTGCCAGCTCGATACGATTCCAACCACAGCCATGCGTCATCCGGGGTCTGAAAAAAGTGCGTGGTCCCATCCAGGATTATCCGCAGCTTGGCCGGAAAGAGCAAGGAGTACTGGATGCCCTCCTCCCTCAGTTCCTTTTTTATTGCCAGAAACGATGCCCTATTCTTCTGGACCGCCTGAGTGTAGTCCGGGAAGATCGTGACCCTGCTGTTTTCCACCTCAAATGGGCCCGCAGCCCGGGCACGTTGGATTAGGAGGTCCCGGTCCTTATAATGAAGGAGCCTCACCACCATCGGTCGGGGGGGGCGGCCAAGCGCTGGTGGGCGAGCCGGCACGCTGTGAGCTCGCTCCAGCGTAAAGAAAGAAGTAAGGCCCTCCGGCGCCACCACAGTCCGGAACCAGTCCTCCATGTAGGCCACCGCATCCTCCCCCTCAATTCGTTCCGGCAGGCCTACGACCCTCACGTTGTTCCTTCTGTTGCGGCTTTCGGCATCCTCCGCCCGCCGTTCCAGCATGTCCAACCGGGTCAGGATGTCCGTTATTTTGTGTTCCGCGGTCACCACCGCCGGCTTCAGGTCCAATAAAAGCTGATCATGGTCCTTAACCTTGTCAGCCAGTTTGGCATGATCTGCTCGCAGGAGCCCCAGCCCCGTGGCGACCTGCGCAATGTCCTGCTGCAAAGCCTCCTTGGTCGAGGTGATGGCATCCAATATGGCATCCAAGCGCCGATGCAGCCTCTGTTCCTGGTCCATCAGCGGCGGGGGGGCCTCGCCAACCTGGGATAGTGCAGCCACATCCTCCCTGCCCTGCTCCATGGAGGTCGCTCCCCCTGCAGCCGCCATCTTAGGTAGCTCCGTCACGGGCAGAGGGCCTCGCCAAGTCCCGACAACCACTGTCCAGCGGGACGTGCATCTCAGCAATGATCACGACAGAGTGCCACCACGATGCCCGCAACTCCAAGGATCAAAAGGACCAGCGCCGTCCACCTCACTGCCGCCGGGTCCGGGGAGGAGGGGGAGGGGGAGAAGGGGCAGAGACGAGCAGTCGCCCCCAATACCCGATCAAATGCTGGGCACCAATCTCCCCATCATCAGGACCGCATCTACAGCCCCCACAGCTCCGATCTCGCAGAAGCGGGTCACCCCGCCAGTCGATGCCAGTCCCGCTCAGTTTCGGTTTCCGAGGCCATCGGCCCGCACCGCCGCCATTTTCTTCACACTCCAGGTAACACCTCAGCCGCCATCGTACGAGGTCTCCACGGGGCCAGCGAACCCCAAAGCGCCTTCCGTTGCTCCCCAGTGGCTCCCCAACTCTTCGTAGGCCAGTCGCACCGACCAGGGGTCGCTCCAGGTGCTGATTTCAGGAGAATTAGCGGGACCCTGCGCGGAGCTGCAAGCTCACGCCGCCATCCCGATCGGCGTCCAAGCCACGCCCCCACCGTCTCAGAAAGATGCCATTGAGTTGTGGCGTAAAGAGTCACATAGGAGGGCAGAGAAAGAATTCCACCAAGCAGAGAGAAGTAAACAAGCAGCGGAAAAAGCCAAAGAAAAAGAACTGCGGGAGGAGGGGGAACGGGTCAAGGCAGAACAGGCTGAAAGAGAAAGAAATGCCCTCGTTGCTGGTATTTATCCCGTTCTCTCAGAAGAACTAGCTAGAGCGACCCCCTCAGAAGTACCCCGTAGGTCGCCACCACCACCAGTACCCTTTAGAGTACGTAGAACGAAGCCGACAGCATCTGAGGCTTTTATTTCCTCCTATCTAGAGGAGCCCGCACAGGACTATGTGACCGCAGAGTTCCCTCCGCCCCCATCAGCGGATCAGCTCATACAGCTTCCGCTCCAGCAGATCGTGAAAGAGGACGTAGGGCCCGGGGCAGTGGGAGGGGGGTCACCGCCAACGCCACGAACACCGATAGGGCCACCGCCAACGCCACGAACACCGCTAGGGCCACCACGAACGCCACAATCGACATCAACGCCATTTAAGTATTCCGTACAATCCAGTACCAGGAGAGGGTTCAATGCTCGTGTTTTCACTAAGATTAAGACATGCCGTCAACTATTTGATCACATTACCAGACATGAAGGAACACCTAGATAAAATATACCATTTCATTAGAACGGGGGAGGGACCCGAGTGTATAGAAAAGGCCATGGAACACAGAAAGGTGGAGGTTAAGAACATTATTCTACGTTTTATGATTAACTGTCTGATCAGGGAACAAGACCAACCCGACAAAGAGGTAAAGAAAGGTCTGAAGGATTGGAGTGACAACATAGCTGCCGGTCGGCATGATAGACAGGGACAGACGGAAAGTATGTACAAGAAAATACGAAAGGAGATCTTAGAAATACACAGTGAAGTGTCAGACGGTCAGTTTGAGTCATCATCGGAAGATTTGGACCCAGAAAACGAGGAAAAGGACAAAATGAATTACGTAGGCAAAGCACGACAGTTTGACAAGCCCAAGTGCCTCGACTACCGCAAACAGGGACAGGCTATAAAAGAAAGATATTCCCTTGAAAATCTATTCCAAGCTACTGAAAAAGCTCTGAAACGACGGGTAGAGAGCGAGAGACCCCACACTCCACACGAAAAGGAATTGGTCTGGTCAGCCGTCCAATGGGTGTCCAATTCTAACATATATAGCAGTGATATAGTGGCCCAGACTTTCTTGAGCCTTCCGCCGAACGAACAGCGTTTGGCCGGTATTTACATGGTCCAACATTTGATAACTTTGTACGAGAGTCAATATTCTGATCCCAGTCCATTGTATAAATTACTGGACGACATAGTACTAGACAGATGGACAGGCCTAGGTACTGATTTAATTAATGTCATTCTGGATCAACGACATAAGTACCTAACTTCTCTGACCACATGCATGCTTCCCGCCCCACACCACGACAGAAAGAACTTATACATAGACAGACAGAACCCCCTACGAGAGGTGCATCCCGTCAAAAATGCAGTGGGTGAGTTTCAACGAGTATATGTTTACACACCTTTGACGAAAATAGAAATACTGGAAATGAAAAAGATATTGCCCTGCCATGATAAAGACCGGGGGGGTTTCACCGAGAATTAAAAGACATTCTCCGCATCGGAGATTACACGTACGCTGATATTATAAAATTATTGAAAGTACTGTTGCCTGCTGGTATTTATGAAAAGCTTAAGGAAAAAGACTGGGAGGTGGGAGAGAAGAAGATAAGTTGGGCAGCATTGGAAACAGAGGATAAAGGCCGGCACCCGGGTGTTGGTCTTGGGGACAAAGCTAAAGAACTACCAGAACTCCTGATACAGGTTTTGCAGAGACTATTGATTACTAAAAAGGAAGACTGGGATGCTATTTCAGCCTGTAAACAGAAACAAGACGTGGACACGAGTGATTTCTATTCTAGATTCGAGAAATGGTTTTCTATTAATAGTGGCCTTAAGCCCAGTAGCGAGTCATATCCTCATCTTTTCGTGAGCAAATTAGTAGAGAATTCCTTGCCCCAGATCAAGAATAGAGTACTGAAGGTTGAGAGTACTTGGCAAGCAAATAGTCCTTCGCAAATGTTGCAAATGCTACAATATCACCAGAACAGAATTAGAGAAGAACAGGATCATGAAAGGAGACGTATGAAAGAGACGAAAATGAAAGTGCTGGTTGCCCAAACGGTGCCGGCAAATGCGAACAAAAATGCCACAACACTTGTTAAAGGGAACTGTAATTATTGCAAACAGCCAGGTCACTTTGTAAAAGATTGTGCTGTCCTGAAACACAATATAGCTACAGGCAGAACCAAAGAACGACCACACGTTCCTAGGCAGAATAGCACCCCACAGAACACAAACCAGACAGTAGCGAACTTACCACCCCCACCGCCACCTGTTACTGCCCGACACAAATGTATCAGTACACGCAATCAGACTATCCAGAATACCAACAGTTCTCATGAAACAGCCTAGAGAGGGAAGTTGGCTTGCCCCTTATTGAGGTTCCTGTAGATCAAGAGGGTCCCTATGTACATAGTCGTGTATTGGGAAAGGACAGAAAATTTCTGATTGACACAGGGGCGAGCAGAACTACCATCAGTCATGACGAGGTTCCAGGGGCACCCCTTTCAAGCTCACAGAATGTTTCCCTGGGATTTTCAGGAAAGCCTATTGTTAATGAAGTATCGGAACCAGTTTCCCTAGGAGTTGGTCCATTGTCACGTACCACAGACTTGCTACTTACTAAGTCATGTCCAGAAAACTTGCTTGGTATAAAGACATTGAAAGAACTAGGAGCAGTTATATGTTGTTCTCCAGAGGGAGTACGACTGTTCTTACGTGATTTTAAGGGACATTATGTGTTGAAGGATTTTGACCACAGACTCCAGAATGTACCACAGCATCTATGGGCACAAGGTCCGACTGACGTAGGTTACATGCACATTACACCACACTGTGTCACTCTCAAGACAGGAGTATTACTACCACGTATCCGACAATACAAGTTACCACCTGACGCCGTAGTAGCCTTGCTGAAAATTGTTGATGAACACATTGCACAAGGGGTGGTAGTGGAGACTGACTCGAATGTATGTAATTCACCTGTCATCCCTATTCTTAAAAGAACAGACCCTATTGCACCACCTGTTTACAGACTAGTTATTGACCTTCGAGAATTGAACAAATGTGTAGTCCCTCAATACCCAGTGGTCCCAGACATTTCATCATTACTGACTGCTATTGATTTTGAGGCAATGTTCTTCACTGTCATTGACTTGAAGAATGCCTTTTTCAGTGTTCCCATTCATCCAGATAGCCAGTATCTCTTCGGATTCAGTTTAAATGGACGCAGCTTTAAATTTACGAGAGCTCCTCAAGGTTTTACAGAGAGTCCTAGCATTTACAGCCAAGCATTAAAAAGACAGCTGGACAGTATTCATATGCCTACCAACACTGCACTGCTCCAGTACGTAGACGACATCCTAATTACAGCACGATCAGAACCAGACTGCGAAAATGCATCACTGACAGTTTTACACTTTCTGGCAGACAAGGGGCACAAAGTGTCCCCTTCAAAGTTACAATTCTGTGCACAGCAAGTGGTGTACCTTGGACACTTGCTGTCCAAGAGGGGTAGGCAGCTGACACAAGAACGCATTCAGTTAATTGCTAACCTTTCACAGCCCAAGACACAAAAGGAAGTACCGGCCTTCATTGGCCTCACTTCATACTGCAGACAATGGATTCCCCAGTATGCCTATCTAGCCAAACCACTCATACAGTTGACAACACAGGAGGCAGCGTCTTCGACTGTCCTCCCTTGGACACAAGAACATACTTTGGCATTTGAAGAATTAAAAAGAGCCTTATGTCAAGCACCAGTTTTAGCGACTCCTTGTTACAGCAAACCTTTTACGCTTTTTGTCACTGAACGAGATTAAACAGCATTATCTGTCCTTACACAAGATCAGGCAGGAAACACAAGCCTTGCGCTTATTTTTCTAGTACATTGGATCCAATGGCCCAGGCTCTGCCTGCGTGCCTGAAATCAGTTGCAGCAACAGCCCTAGCCATAAGACAGAGTGACTCCATAGTGCTGGGCACCCCCTGACAGTACAGGTACCACACGCAGTGGAAGTTCTCTTGAACAGGACACAGACACAGCACTTGACTGTAGCGAGACTGACAGGATATGAACTGACGTTATTTCAGCCACACATAGAGATCAGACGATGCAATATTCTCAACCCTGCTACACTTTTGCCCTCAAGTACAGTAGACACTGCACCACATGACTGTGTGGAAGTAATAAATACAGTGACGAAACCAAGACAAGACCTGACAGACATTGCACTGCCAGACCCTGACCTGACACTTTATGTAGATGGTTCATGCATGAGAACAAGCACAGGAGAGTTAGTGGCCGCATATGCCGTGACCACTGCTACTGAAGTCATAGAGACACAGAGAATAGACACATTGTCAGCACAAGCAGCAGAGCTCATCGCTCTGACACAAGCCTGCAAAAGAGCTAAGAACTTGAAAGTGAACATTTATACAGATTCACAGTATGCATTCGGTGTTGTTCATGATTTCGGAGTGTTATGGAAGGAGAGAGGTTTCTTAACCTCTCATGGGGCTAAAATTCAGCACGGTCCACTCATTCAGGCTCTGTTAGAAGCAATACATTTGCCTACAGCCATAGCTGTCCTGAAATGCAAAGCACACACCAAAGTTACAGACACCATTTCCCAGGGTAATGACCTGGCAGACCGAACTGCTAAATTGACAGCTCAGACACCAACAGACACGACAAAGACAGATGTACCATCACTGACAAAAAGCATGACAGTCAGGGATCCTTCACAAGATGTACTCGACATACAGACACATGCCACTCCAGACGAAATAAAGAAATGGACTGAACAAGGAGGGGTCCAGACTGACCAAGGTTGGATGACTAAAAGCAGAGCTACATGGTTCCTCCCAGACTCTATGGTACAAGTGATCATAAATACAGCACATAGTCCAGCACACTTAGGAGAGAAGACAATGCTAGACAGCTTACAGAATATCTGGTTTAACAAGCACTTATGTGCAGCAGCGAAACAGAAAGTACGTACCTGTATGATCTGTTGCCAGTTCAATCCAGGCAAAGGCATCCCGGTGGAACAAGGCGGATTTCATCCTCCTGACCATCCTTTTGAAGTCCTTCAGATGGATTATATCCAAATGGACAGATGTAGAGGTTACAAGTATGTCCTGGTAGTTGTGTGTGCACTATCTAGATGGACAGAAGCGTACCCAGTCCCAGATTATACTGCTTTGACCACCGTCAGGCAATTGGTGCGTGAGTTTTTCCCCCGATATGGATTGCCTCGTGTTGTGTACTCAGATAATGGTCAGCCCTTTTCTTCTGAATTAATGAAACAAGTGTCCCTTCTGTTAGGATATCAGTGGAAGTTTCATTGTGTACGACACCCTGAAGCAGCTGGACTTGTCGAGCGCCATAATCAGACACTTAAGACGAAATTAGCAAAGATTTGTGCAGAAAAAGGCGTGGATTGGATGGTAGCCTTGCCGGTTGCCCTCTTTTACATGCGTATGGTAGCTCATTCTAGAACAGGCCTATCTCCTTATGAAGTGGTTTTCGGTAGACCACCGAATATGTGGGGTACGCCTGTGCCTAAGAAAATAACTGATATTGACAGTAACATGCTGACAGATTACCTGGCTTCCTTGATGTCTGCACTACTCTCTTGTCGTTCACAGGTTGCCGCCGCCTTCCCTGACAACACCCAAGTCAAAGAGCACGCCATTGTCCCAGGAAATTATGTTTATATACGGAACTTTGATCGATCAAGCCCCCTTGAGCCGCGCTGGAAGACACCGAAATTAGTACTGCTCACCACGAGGACTGCCGTCAAGGTCGAAGGACGTAAGGGATGGCTTCACGCGCAACACTGTAAAAAATTCTTTGGAGATCCTGGAACTTTGACAAAGACTAAGGACAGTACAGAAAGTACTAAAGATAGTACAGACTCTAAGCCCCCTTTGCTAGAAAAGACTCCGCAACAAGAATATAGGTCCAAGTTACGATCTAGTAAGTCAGACAGCGTTTAATTGTTTAAGTCCATTAGGTGGTGAATCGGTTAGACAGGTTCCTGACATGTATAAGATCGTAGACCCGAATAGTAAAAAGAGCAAGATGAGAGAGAAATACTGCAAGATATTACGCAGTAGATGTATAGTAATTCTGATTTTTATGTCACTTTTGTGCATCACTATTATATGTATCAGCTTGACGCTACATGTTTTCTTTCCTCCTCTTTCTTCACGTATACACTTCCCCATTAATTACACCACAGAACATACATTTAGAGATCTGCCACCTCATGAATTGTCATATCGACTAGCCCTGCGCAACAATACTTTTATTCGAATGTTGCACCGTTCTCATCAGACCAGCAATGCGACAGATTGTTGGGTATGTGGCCAACTTCCACCTTTTCAAAAGACGAAGGGAGTACTGCCCTTCTTCCCTTTTCCGTTCTCGCACAATGGTTCGTGCGGAGCATGGTTTGCCTTAATGACATCACTAGACAGAAAGTCCACAGTTTCCAAAGACGATTGGATATGGGTAGATTTGAATAAAGTAATGAATGAGGCATGTTTTCCAGACGAAGACGGGCTTCCCCAAAGGAAGGGGACCGATTTAGAAACTGAAGAGTACGAGCAAGGAAATGCTTCCCTTAACTTTATGATTTTGAATGTTCAGCCCAAGCAAAATGTAGGTCCACCGTTTATTAGAGTCCTACCAGTAAAAGGTGATTTGTGCGTCAGAAAGAAAGGATCGGTACATTTGGGACACAGTGAATGTAATGCTGTAGTCGAGTTTAATGATCAAGGAAAGTCTTCCTTCAATACATCTCGCCATTCCTATTTCATTTGCGGTCAGACAGCCTATGTACATCTGCCCTTAGACTGGGGTGGAACATGCTATATATCGTTCCTTCTGCCCCCTGTCTTTCTAGCCCCATCCCATTATCATCGAGATTCACGACTAGCGCATGTTAGACACAGGAGGGAGACTAATTCCCCAGTGATTGATCAGACTGAGACAGCTTGGGAGCAATAAACAGATTTCAATAGAGGATTCTTTTTCTTCATAGGTCCCGTCCAAAACAGTAAACTCATACGCAGGTTAACAAGAACTCTAGAAGCAGTAGTGAATGAGACTACAGCAGCCCTGGCGAACTTGACCCAGGAGCAGTCTGCCATGCGACTTGTTGTTCTTCAGAATCGACTTGTTCTTGACGTCATCCTGGCAGATAGGGGCGGAGCTTGTAGAGTGATCGGCTCCAGTTGTTGCGTGTTTATTCCTAATAACGCGCCATCCGTGTACGCAGCAATAACAAGACTCCACAAGATAGCTCACGAGATACATCAAGACCCAGGCACATGGACTTGGTCCGGTTGGCTCTGGGGTGTAATATCAGCATGGGGATGGAAAGTGTTGTCGTTCCTAGGAATGATACTGCTTATGATATTCAGCTGCTGTCTCTGTCTGCAGTGTGGCCCGGCGATGTGCGGCTTGTGTGCCACTGCCTGTATTCCCCATCCACGTATACAAAAGAAAAAAGACGAACAAATGATGCTGTATGATCAGATATACGGTCTCATGAATATAGATGTGTCCTGAAGGGCACAGTAGGGGACAAGGAGGGAATGAGAAAATAGAAATTTTACGTGGCCAATGTGTCCCCTGCGTGTACCCCACGTTTAGTGCATGTGCATGTCACCCATGCGTTTTCCCTCTCATGCCTGTAATAATAATGCCTCTGTATTTCCGTCCCACATTAGAATGTCAGTTACCAAGTCCTCCATGAAAGAAATGTTAATTCTGCACAGAGGCCTATGTTGCCAATGTATTTGCATTGTGCACGTTTAATAAAAGTCGTGATGAACCCGTTTTGTGGCTCAGCCTGAGCCTCAGGTTTCTTGCCTCCAGACACTCTGAAAGCTGCAGCTCAGCTACGTATCCCTGACCTTTCGCATACTTCTGGCCCAGCCCGGCCTGCCAAGACAGTATTTTGCACACAGTTATCTACTCGCTCCACAGAAACACATTCCTGCTTAGTGAAGAAGGTAAACAGAACCCGACTGCAGATATAGGGCCTAGCCTTTCTGTCTCCGTTTAAGTGATTTGCAGAGCTCGCATCCATAGAAAGCCCATGGCCCCCACGCAATGCACGAAGAAATATATGCACACACTGGCTCTTGGTGATGAGCAACCTTTGCTCGAGCGACCTTTACTTCAGATAATACATCCCTCAAACCCAAGATATCAGATAATACCAGACGTGCAGGTCGTCCTGACACTGAAGGCTTCTCTACTAGATCGAAAGTCAGCTCCCCCCAGCTTCCCCCAGTTACACGTTAATTGCACGTCATGACCAAGTTACGCACACAAGTAGGGTAAAGGTTCCAGCTGACCATGCAGACCCCCTCCATGTATCCACCCACCTATGACTCACCTATGACTCCTCAAGTGAACGCCCACATGTACGCCTTCTTACACGCCTCTTGCACGCCCATATGCTCTTATCTCTCTCTTTCTCTTGCTCTGCCTGGAGCGCTCCTCCTTCTCTATGCAATGCAATGTATATTCCATGTATAAATATTGTACTCTGTGAATAAAGTTTAGAAGACCCTTCCTGAGCCTTAGTGGTGATGGAACCCGATTCTCCCTTAACTCGAGTTACTGAAATAAAGCCCTTTTGAATCGGACACCACGGACTCTGCCTCTCATTATATGCATGACCCATTGTTTAAGTATAGAAATTCCGACAGGGTAATATTTTATTTACCACAGCTGGACATATCTTGCAACCATCTGGACACCTTAGGTACTTTTCTACTGTGCCAGCATTGTGCAACCTGTCGTTTGGCCAATAATAGCGAAACCGCACAGAATTTTCGTCTAGTGGATTTGAGGTTTGGAGTTAGCCCCAGTAGGCAAACCTGTATTGTGCAGTCCAGTTCAGTGCCTATCATAACGGAGAGGGTTCCGCTTACTTCCCCCCAGTATTCCTGTACTTTTATGCAGTTCCATGCTAAATGTGAAAAATCTGCGTTGTCTAGGCCGCATCTTTTGCATCTATCTTCCATTTGACCACCAAATTTGCACATCCGTGCGGGTGTATAATATGTTTGGCGGAGGAATTTATAGTGAATGATTCTTAGGTTGCCATTCGGGGTGAGAATCCGTGTCAGTGCACATGCTTGCGCCCATTCCTGGTCTGATAGTGGTCCTAGCAATGCCCTGTCCCAACGTGCTTTGGCCCTCCCCGTGTCGTGCGGTATTTCCTCCTGCGCCTTGGAGTATAATCTGGATACCATGTGCGATGTGTCTGATGTTGTAATAACCATTTGCAGTGTGTTCAGGCTATCAGGTTCAGTAGGGAATGTAGGATACAATTCTTTCAAAGCACTTTTCAGCCTGTGATATGTGAAGATAAACATAGGTGATTTGTTCTGAATATATGTAAGGTCTGTGATTTCTAGAAATTCGCCCTCGTTGCATAGATCTCCAATTTTGTCAATCCCTGCCCGCTGCAGCAGTGTCATACCTACTTTTTCCCCGGTTACTGATATTGCTTGATGGTGATGCAGTGGCATTGCTGGTGCATATAGTGGTGTTTTATGCGCTGGTTGAGCTAGTTTTTGCCAGGCTCTAACCGTCACGTCTACCGAGTTGATGTCTCGCGCATGCAGTGGTTGTCTAGTGTGGGATATAATTGCTGTCAGTGGAATTGGTGCTGCGTCATCACTTTCGATAATGGTATGGGTGAGATATGGTATTTCGTGGTACCAATAGGCAGCATATTGCGCCTGTGCGCACAAGAAATATAGCAGAAAGTCTGGCACTCCAAAGCCTCCGCGCGCATAGGGAAGACTAAGTGCCTGAAGGTCGATACGGGCTTGTTTGCCTGCCCATATGAGTTTCAACACTAGTGTTTTTATTCGGCGAAACACTTCGGCAGGGGGCGTAATGGGTATATTGTTAAAAAGATATAGCAGTTTAGGCAGTATGTTCATTTTGACAATCGCAATGCGATCTGCAAGTGACAATGGCAATTGGATCCACCTTTGTACCTTATCCTCCAATTTGGAAATCGCTGCCCCATAGTTTGATCTAATTACCTCCACCGGGTCTCTGTGATACATCACCCCTAAGTAGCGGATGGGTTCGCTTTGCCATTCTAACGGAAATTCCGTCGCAAACGGGGTCGTCGTGTCCGTGAGTGGGATAATCGAAGACTTAGTCCAGTTTATAGCTAGGCCCGAATGGCCCCCAAATTTGATATATTCTCTCAGTAGTTCGTTTAAAATGGGTCTCTGGGTCGCGGACAATAAGAGCATGTCGTCCGCATATAGAGATATGTGAAGAGGTCTTGCATTGAAACGGAGGGCCGATCCTTTTTAGTTTTGTCTGATTATGCCAGCTAAGGGTTCGAGCGCTAGAGCGAACAGCAAGGGTGATAGTGGGCACCTTTGTCTGGTGCCTCGCTCAATTGCAAAAGCGTTAGAAATATACCCATTGACACGTACCCTAGCACATGGATTGGTGTAGATCAGTGTCACCCATTGGATGAACCGTTTAGGAAAGCCCATCCTCTGCAGTACAGCAATCAGGTATCTCCATTCTATGGAATCAAAAGCCTTGGCGGCGTCAAGTAAAACCGCTGCCGCTTTTGTAGTGGGTTGTAAATAGTGTGATAACGCAAATAGTGATCGAGTGTTGTGTGACGTTGACCGTGTGGGGATGAATCCTGCCTGGTCCGGTAAAACTCATTTCGTCATCAATGGCGTTAGGCGAACTGCTAGTAGTTTCGCTAGAATTTTGGAGTCAGTATTTATGAGTGATAGCGGTCTATAGGAGTCACATTTTTCCGGGTCTTTGGAGGGTTTGAGGAGAGCTATTATTACAGCCTCTTGAAGCGTGGGAGGTAGTTCTTTCTGGTCGAACGCTGCTCCAAACATGTCCACTATGTGTGGAGCAAGAAGATCTACATACTGCTTGTAGAATTCATTGGTGTAGCCATCTGGGCCAGGCGCTTTACCGTTGGAAAGGGTCTTAATTACATCAGTGACTTCTTCTACTGAGATTGGCATCGCTAAGTACTCCCTATGTCCGTCCGATAGCCACCCTATTGCTACATCATCTAGATATTGGAGAATTTCGCCCCCTGGTGCAGTCGGTTGCGATTTGTATAGTGAGGAATATGTGTCTACAAAGCTATGCATTATGCCCTCAGCCTGTGTGTGTATTTTGCCATCATCCGATTGGATCCGTAGCACAGCCGTGTGACTCTTGCCTTCACATATTTTATGTGCTAGCATCCTGCTGGCCTACCCCCCTCTCCAAATGACCTTGCGGTGTGTTTTCGGTCTAGATATTTAATTTCATCTTCGATGAATGTCTGATGCTCTGAATGTATCTGTCGCAGCTCAGCTTGCAAGACGGTATCCTGTGTAGCTTCAAACTCTGTCTCTCTCATGCGTTTTTCACGTCGTTTTATCTGGTGTCGGATGTCTTTTAGTATGCCAATGGTAGTTGTAATACAGACCCCCCTTATAGTGGCTTTGAAAGCCTCCCAGAGAAGCACCGGGTCATCCACCACCTGTTTGTTTATGTGAAAATATTCTTTGATCGCTTTTTTTATAGTATCATCATAGACATTATCAGTAAGTGAGACCCTGAGCTGATGGTGAGCAGAGAACTGGGGGTGACGGAGGAGTGCGCGCTGGGGTGGAGGGGGTGCTACGTGGCCCTTGTGTTGAGCGAGGCGCAACGGGGTGGAAGGACCTGGAGGTGGTGGGGGGGCAATGAGTAGAAGGGTGAGACCCTGAGCTGATGGTGAGTGAGCGGGGGACCTGGGGGTGATGGAGGAAAGCGCGCAGGGGTGGAGGGGAGAGGGGGCGCTACATGTCCATACTGCTGAGCACGGCACTATAGGGGTGGAAGGACCTGGGGGCGATGGAGGGGTGAGGGTGTGAGAGGTTGAGCTGACAGTAATGGTTATTTGAGGGGTTACCCACTGGGCTGACTGAGGGCCCGGGATGTGGGAGGGGAGTCCCCTTGAGACATCGGGAGCACTGTTTACAATGAGGATTGGACTCGTGTAAGTGTGGACAGGAGGTTGCGTAGCTCCTAGAGTGCGCTCGTGCCATAGTCACAAAAGTGTCAGAGAATGGAACAAGGTACTGGAGAAATGTTTTTATAATTAACACATGTATAGCGCCCATTGCTTAATTTGTGAATACGCCCCCAGCCCAAAGGGTTGCTCAGAAGCCCTCAGCCGACGCGGGCCTGTCTGCTGCTTGTGAACAGCACTTGTGCAGCTGACCTTCTGCCCTGATTCCTCACCTTGACAAACCTCCTCGACCAGCACTCTTTCCACCTTCCGGAGGGATTCGCTGTCTCATGCAAATACTTTTTGAGACTTGTTTTTGTCGCTTACCAAGTAATCCGCACAAACCTGTAATTACAGCGCAGTTACCTGGCGCTCGTTTACCGGGGAGTCCCCAGGGCTGGCTGCGATGAAAACACAGGCCCGGGCTATTTATTGCCGGAGTAAATGAGAAATATATCATTTACCGTGCTCCCAAGTGCCCCGATGTACCTTGGGGACCGGATCACTGACAGCTAAACAGAAAGCAGCTCAGTATCCAGGCTATGACTGAGAAGGCGGGGGCTGCCCGCGCATGCTCGCTATTTGTAATGAAAAGGGAGCCCCGGTGCCAAAGCGAAGTGCGGCAGCTGAAGTCCTGGGTCCCAGGAGGGGGCCCGGGTGAAGACCAGCGGATAGCACTGCGGGGCTCCCATGCCTAAGGGGAGAGCCCCGCGTCGTGCTGGCAGAGGAGCTGGAGTGCCCTGCGGAGCTCCCATGAACAAAGGAAGCCCCGTGTGTGCCAGGTGATGCAGAGACAAGAGCCCCATGAGGTAAGGGGGGAGAAGGGGGGAGGGTGTGTGTGTGCATGCACGCAAGTGTTTCTGTGTGTTATCCACTTGCTACCAATGTGGACAGGAGATGTGCACGGCGTTTGAGTGAACGTGCGCGCTCACATGGGGGATTCTCCTGCACGTGCCAATCCCCTATCTCACATTGCGGCACCAGGGGGTGGGGTCGGGGGTTGTGGTGTATGTCTCTATGTGTGCGTGGGTGCGTGTATGTGCGCTCGTGTGGGTGTCTCTCTGTGTGTGCGCTCGTGAGTGTGTGTGCTCATGCGTGTGCGAAAGCAGGGGGGGTGTGACTGTGTGTGTTGGAGGCTTTCAAGGGAGACAGGAGATGTTGAACGCGCGCGCGACCTGATCCGATTCCTGAGGCTGCGCATGCCCATCTCTTGTCTCCCTTTTGGCTCCTTGTAAGCAGAGCCGACAGCTATAGGTCTTGCGCTGCGACAGGGCTTTCGCCCTGTATCGCAGGTGCGAGACCTAAAAAAGCATTTGCAATGCAATTGCGATGGAGATGATCAATATTCAGCACATAGTTGGTCCATGGTACCTACTGAAGATATACAGGCATACTTCCACATTCATCCAGTGCCTGTTTCTATATAGATGCACTGTCTAATTTTTAACATAATTGTATAATAGTTGCTACATCGTAAGGACAGACCAAAAGAGTAACATCAATGTAATTGTTGTCACATAGTTTCACAGTTAAAACGTAATCATTATTTTCATGGCTGAAGAATTTGTGTCCTCATTAGTTCTACATCAGAGCTTCAGAGGTAAATGTCATGCACTGCGAGGGTTAACCCAGAGAGCTGCAGCTCACATTCTCCTGCTTTCACTTTTGCTTTCTACACAGTTCTCTGGCCACTGTCACAGAACAATTAATGATGCATAAAATTACAAAAACCACAGCCAGCTCAGGAGACCTCATTTTGTGCTTGTTAAATTGTTTTGAGTGTGTTGGGTTTATATGTTTTAAAATTAGCTGAAAATAGACTTGTTAGTCCAAGCATTGTTCATGGTGTTTCTTTTACAGGTAGCATGGTCCGGTGTTCTTGGATTTCTTTCGTTAAAACTCTCTCACAGAATAAAAACCAACAATGTTTCTTTACTTTTAGTCCACTTTGTGCTAGTCTCCCAATGGGTTTCGTGATATTTCATGTTTTTCCTAGCTGTAGGGAAATAAACAATAGCACAGAATAGACATGTTCATTGATGGTGATAGAGTGCTCGCTGATTTTTTTTTAGGTTTGAAGACTGACAAGAGCTTTTTGCACGTTCACTGCCATGATATGGTTTTTCTCCTGTGTGTCTTCGCTGATGAATCCTTAATATTGAAGTATCACGAAAGCTACTTCCACATTCACTGCAATGGTATGGTTTTTCTCCAGTGTGTGTTCGCTGATGTCTATGTAGGTCTGATAAGCGACAAAATCTCTTCCCACATTCTTTGCACTGGAATGGTTTTTCCCCAGTGTGTGTTTTCTGATGCCGCTTTAGGTGCGATAATTTATAAAAACTCTTCAGACATTCACTGCAATTATATGGTTTTTCCCCTGTGTGTGTTTGTTGATGATACTTTAATCCTGAGGAGGAACTAAAACTACTTCCACATTCACTGCAGTGGTATGGTTTTTCACCAGTGTGTTGTCGATGATGTACCTTTAATGTTGATGAGTCACTAAAACTACTTCCACATTCACTGCAATGGTATGGTTTTTCCCCAGTGTGTGTTTTCTGATGCTGCTTTAGCTGCCATAAGTTATAAAAACTCTTCTGACATTCACTGCAATTATATGGTTTTTCACCTGTGTGTGTTTGGTGATGATGCATTAATACTGAAGAGGAACTAAAACTACTTTCACATTCACTGCAATGATATGGTTTTTCCTCTGTGTGTGTTCTCTGATGCTGTTTTAAGTTTGTTAATTGACTAAAGCTCTTCAGACATTCACTGCAATGATATGGTTTTACTCCAGTGTGTGTTCTCTGATGACGTTTTAGGTGTGATAATCGATTAAAACGCTTCAGACATTCACTGCAAGGATATGGTTTTTCTCCGGTGTGTGTTCTCTGATGCTGTTTTAGGTGTGATAATTGATTAAAGCGCTTCGGACATTCACTGCAAGGATATGGTGTTTCTCCAGTGTGTGTTCTCTGATGCCGTTTTAGGTCTGATAATAGACTGAAGCTCTTCAGACATTCACTGCAAGGATATGGTTTTTCTCCAGTGTGTGTTCTCTGATGCCGTTTTAGGTCTGATAATAGACTGAAGCTCTTCAGACATTCACTGCAAGGATATGGTTTTTCCCCAGTTTGTGTTCGCTGATGACTCATGACTTTAGATGATTCCGTAAAACTACTTCCACATTCACTGCAATCATCTGGTTTTTCCCCTGTGTGTGTTTGCTGAAGCTCTTCAGACATTCATTGCATTTGTATGACTTTTCCCCTGTGTGTGTTCTCTGATGCAGTTTTAGGCTTGCTAAATATACTCTGTGTTTTATATAGCAGAACCCCCATTTCCTTTAACTTTCATTTAACTGTGCTTTTCGCTGATTGCTGTGGAATGGCCTGAAAGAGTTTAAAATACACCTCTAGCTCTGACTGGTGGTCTGATATCACTTTAGGAGGTAGAGTACTGCTGTAACCACCTCATGATCAGTGCTGGTATTGGATATGTTTACACAAGAAGTGGTTGATCAGTGTTGCCTTCATTTTCTAGAGGTCATTTCTTCATCTTAAGGCACAGAGTTGCACAGCTGAGACTCGTAGAACCACCGAATTGCCCTTGACGGTACTTCCAAGATCTTTCAGTTTATGTTCAGGTTCGGCTGCCTCTGTGGGCACTTATGTTTTCCTGAATACTGAAACTCAATGTTTCGGACTTTGCTTTTGCAGATTTACAGTATTATCTTCAATATTCCTGAACATTTTGTGCATTCAAGGATTGTTTTCTGTTGGATGTAAAGATATTTAAATTACTTATATGGAAAATACCGGAATGTGCATATACAATTTTTAGTTGATTGTAAAAGCATCTCATTTATTGCTATTGTTGAAACTTATCAAGACATATTTAAGACACATTTAGCCATACAGAGATATTTGCATAAAAGTTTCTTTGAACATGCCACAAACTTATTTATTTCAGCAAAGGTGTTCATAGAGTAACTTTGCAAAAAAGGGCACTCGCATAGCACACATATACTAGTTACAGCTTTAGGTAGATGCATACGGTCAAAGTTTTGTTTAAACAAGAACAGCTCTTGGAGTAAAAGATGGATCAGGAACACTCAAGACAGCAAGGTGGGCAACAGGAAGTTGTGCCATACATCAAATCTTATTGTTCACGGAGGTGCCTGGCTCCATTCACTACTAACTCCTGACTCTTTTTTCAGGAGGATTCCCCTGGCTGTTGTCAAGGCCTGGTTAATGGGGGCCTATTGTGCGCTGATTGTGTTTGGGGCCCTTGTGGCATAAAGGGGCTCTATCTGGGCCTTGTAGGCCCTGCATCATGTATCAATCCTCTCCCCATATAAAGTCCCTGCCCAATCTAAGATGGCGGCGCCTCTAAGACTCTAGGAATATAGATATCGACATAGGACTTAGCATGTCCTTCTTATGTACATGAAAGAAGGACTATCATGTTCTATAGCTTCAAAGTATTTCCACGGTGGCGGCCATCTTAGAATGATGTTGTTTACTAATTCTGCTTAGATTTCCAGACTGGCTCGGTCTATCGAATTTCCAAGTGCATCCTAGGCCACTGTTCATTCTATCCCCCCTATCCCTCTAATCTGGATTCTGTCTTCCTAATTGCATAATCTAGTTTGACCTAATGTATTTCAACCTCCCCTTTTTATATTCGCAGATGAGCCCTCTCCTGAGGATTTTTTGTTTTCCACCTAGTAATCACATGCATATAACGCTGGGAAGCCTAAAACAGAAAGAGTACCTTCTCTCTTGACATCTTCTGTCATTATGCTGCTGTTTAATGGGCTGTCTTTGTAGAACGGAGTCATCCAACTTTCCTCCAGCCACCCCATGATTTGCCCCATCCCTTCCTTCCTTCCTTCCTTCCTTCCTTCATCTGACCATACCCCCTTCTCCTCATCTCCCCTCAGCTTCCCCCCACGTGAGCATTGAGTACCCCGGTCCCTCCCCTCTTTCCACTCTGAAAATTTGGTGCCCTTAGCCATGGATTACCTTTCTCTGTGTGAAGCAAGCACACAATGTTACTCTCATCTTGGTACAGTGGTAGTCTAAACGCTGAAAGATGCAATCTAAGATTGAGTGAAGGGTCATGGAGATTCTCTTCCTTGCTCGAACACCTCCAGCACCTGAGATCTCTAAGAATCATTTACAACAAACACATGCATAGCTCAAAAACAAACTTCCTTAGGAAACTGCTAAACAATGCCAGGAGTCGACCTAAAAACTGTTTGAACTCGTTAAATTGCAATCTAACAGGAAACCCAACCTACTTTCTGGGTCTTATCTGCAGCCTAACTGCGAAGAACTTGCCGCCTTCTTCCTGGGAAAGACGAACAAAATTGAATGTGACTTAAAGACTGCATTGGATCTCCCCCCGATGCTTTCACATGTCAGTCCCCTCTCACCTGTGTGGCCTGAGCGTCCTACACACACCCCCAAAAATATTGAGGCATGGTGTTCATTCAAATCCTTTGATGAAACAACCATACTAAAAATCCTGTCAACACTTAAACCTTCAAAGCACTTCAGCGATCCGCTTCCTTCAAATCTCTTAATTGAGATTAAAACCTCTCTTCTCCCACTCTGGACCAAAATAGTAAATGATTCATTAATTCAAGGCAGCATAATAGACTACCTCAAGTCTGGACAGATAACCGCCGTTCTGAAAAAACCCACAGCAGACCACACTGATCTACATAACTTCCACCCTATCTCTAGCATCCCAACTCTTTCAAAACTCCTCTAGAAATGTGCCCATACCCAGCTATGCAAACACAGAGCAATTTCAACTCTTAAATCAATACCAATCTGGATTCCTTCTGGGACGCAGCACTGAATCAGCCATGACTCACATAGCTGACGATGTGTTACACAATGCTTGATCAAATTTAATCCTGCCTTTTAAGCGTCCTTGACCCGTCATCAGCATTTGATGACTTCAAGTCAGTTGCTCAAGCCCTAGTGTTTTCCAGGCTGGACTGTGGAAATGTAACCCTTTACGGCCTTCCAAGGTCAAAGTTCCCCCCCTTAGGGCCTCCCTTAACTCAGCTGCAAGGCTTATTACTGGATCTGAATGCAATAACACATCACACCTTGTTTGAAATCACTAAACTGGCTCCCTTACGAGGCACATATACATTTTTAAATTGCCTGTATGACACACAAAGCCATACACTCCAACACCCCGAGGTACATTTCACAAAAACTGGAGCTGCCTTGTGACTCTAGAACCTCAGGAAGCACCACATGCAGAAATTCAAGAAGAAAACTTACAATCGCGCCTACTCTGGCAATTGCCCGAGAATCTGGAATTCTCTACAATCGGAAATCCGAGTTAACTCTTCACCTACATCTTTCAAAAGATACGTAAAAGTGCTTCTGATGAACACATTCTTGCTCTAGCTCACATGATACTGTTATTGCAATGGTTATTATTGTTTATTATTGCCTGCCTTACCTGTGTCTTTCACGGGCAGATCCTCCATTGGCGGGATGGAGCATCACTCCACTTAAATGCACCAGAGAAAACCCAACAAAACTCAGGCAAGGGCAGGCCTGATGAGTGGCAGCAGTGGTGGGCTTCCTGTGCACTAGTTTGTAGTGCGCATGTCTCTTTGGATGGCCGTCTTGAGACCGAAGAGCCTGAAACCAAGAGCATGTGCGCTGATTCCTCAGCAGCTTCTCCTCTATGAGGTAGAGCCGGTGCAGGCCCAGAAGTATTTTCAGATAAAGAGCTGGGTAATAGGACAATGGCTTCCAATAACACTGCACTGAGCCCCTCACTTCAGCCAATCTTCAATGACTGTTTGAAGAACAGGGCAACAGGAAGGTGTGTTAAATGCCGACCACTAACCTTTCACCAGTTGCACACTGGGACTGCATTGGTTAGATGGAATGCTGTGCTCCCGCAACCGCTCAAGTCATGCATGCGGGTGCTACAACTTGTTGCGAAGGGTTCCTTGAACCCTCAATTCCAATTCACACGGTTTAACTACACACACCACAGTTCTCCCCCCCACCGTATCCAGCACATGTTTCCTGTATCGAGACCAGTGTGCCCACACTGTTAACTGGCTGATGCCAGCTTCTAACATATGGTGTGGAAGTACCTCAAGCCATGACTACAGGTGGCATGGCTTGAAGTTACAGCCACTATAGCGGAACTCGCAGACCATACATGGTCACCTACTCCTGAATCCTGACTGCTAGGCCTTTGACCTAAAGTAAAGAGGGGCAAATACTTACACCAGTTTACAGACCTTGCATAAGTACTTTTCAAGAATATGACTCGTTAAAGAGTCATTACATCGCGTGGCATTACAAAACGGTCGTTACAACAACCGTTTTGTTGCCACGCAATGCCATTACTATGCAAGTCATTACATTGGCTTGCAGTAGATGGCGCCCTAACATTAGAAATGTATAATTTACTACTCCAACTCCAGTCTACGTAACAGTAGGGAAGGTGTTGGAATAGTAAACTATACTATTCCTTTTGTTAGAGCGCCATCTACTGCAAGTCGATGTAATGGCCTGCCTTGTAATGGCATTGTGTGGTAACAACGCGGTCGTTGTAACGACCACGTTGTAATGGCATCACGGTGTAATGACCGCGATGTAAAGGTCGTTTCCCACTTTTCAAGTGCCAAATAGAAATGTCTTGGAAAGCAGGCTCTGTGCTGAACACCAAGAGGCAGCTGCATACTCTCCAGCACTGTGCAGGACCAGAGGCCAACACACTACACATGCTACTCACTGGAGTAGTGGGGAGAGTGGATGGGAGGGAACTGTGATATGTATATATTAGCATAGAAGCCAAAAACGATATTCGACCACAATGAAGGGACTATGTCCGGGACCTCATGAATGCATAACTTCTGTACAATTGTACCTAATTATGATGTATATCATCCTGTTCATCTGATCTCTGTTCCCCTGTTGATCTACCCATATGTGTTCCCTGCAGCATTCCCCTTACACCTACTTCCTTATAAGTTATTATTTTATTGACGCATTGTCTGCTATTAGGATTGACATGTTTTGTAGTCCTCACCGTCCTCCTTGCCTTGTGATCATACTTTACTGTAATGATGAAAGGATCACCAAAGGCTGGATATATCAAGTGAAGTATTTATTGGTCACAGCTGTAGCAGGTCCTGAGTAACTGAAGATACATAGAATGTCTCAGGCAGGTAAAGCATTGTACATTCTAGACTCAGGTGGCATGGGCATATGACATGGCTGATGACACAGTCCAGCCAGATCACCACATTTACCTTAGTAGATCTTGCTCTGAGACTGATGTAAATGGCAATGCTGCCCAACCATGATCTGTTTACATATGTCACATATATTATGTCATTCATGCTCCCTGTAACCTGTATTCCTCAATTCGTTTTTCTTGTTGATGTTTTTTTTTAAAACACCATCATTTTGAACCTATGGAAACTGAAAACAGAACAACCTACGCATCTTGTTTTCAATGATCATTATCAGAGGAGAGGACCTGCTGCATGCACAGGAGGATTAACAACGAGACCTAGTGTGCCAGGATGGTGCACCAGGTTCATTTTCCGTAGTCATGTATTCCAATGGGCTTTGGGAAGTGCAGTCTTTTTGTAACTGTGTTTAACTTGGATGCTGATAAAGCAAGAGATGAAATGCAGAAGAGTTGAGACTTTCTGAATCTTTAAACTTAGGAAATCTACATTCTGAGCGTGCACACAATGTGAAGTGAGTGAGCACTTGGATTAGAACAAACAGATGGCGGACAAGAAAAGAAGTGGAGAAGAGCAAAAGGAAAAGAAAGCAGCTCATTGGAAACTGCATGAGGCAGGGATGTCCCCTTTACCCATACTCTTCCTGATAGCCCCAGATCCCCTCACATTCACCCTATACTGCTCAGAAGACATTAGGGGAACTGAAACCAAAGGCGGCAAACTGGAAATTATGCTGTAAGCGGACAACATACTCCATACTCCTCACTTTAGCCTCCCCAGAACGTTCGCTGCCAGCACTCATGTCCACCATATCAGACTTTAAAGTGTTTTCCAGGTACAAAATGAACTGTACCAAAAGTTGGGAAACAGAGACAAGTTACATTCATGGCATAACAGTCAAATCCAATTACCCAGCGGCCTGCCTCCTGGGCGTATTTCTTAAACCTAAAGCCAATATGATTTCCTCAGGATTTGCAGTTATAGCCCTGGCTCTTGCACGATGCTAGATAACCCTCTTTTGGAACCCCTCAGGGGACCCACACTCAAGAGTGGGGAAATGAACTAATCAAATGGGCCACATGCAAGGGAACAATACTAAAAGCCAAAGCACAGGAGGGGCTGAGGAGTCCAGACCACACAGGCATGGGAATTGATTCTTCAAGATTGTCCCCATATAGATGAGACAGCTGATTACTCCTGCTAGTGGACGATGACTTCACTGAGGAGGAATAGATCGTCTCACACCAGGCGATCCAGATGTGGCAGCTAGGTCCTTCCTGAGGAGGCCCTCAAAACCTTTGAATCTCTCTGGGAGGAATTCGACCTCTCCAAATTCCAGCATTACCAGCAGTTGAACTGCGCCCTGAAGACCTCCAGTCAATCAAATATCATCTCTGACTCTACTACTAACTCCTACTAAGACAAAATGGGCAGATATAGGAAACTTGTCAGTGGTCTATACACTACACTAATTAAAGATCTTTTCCTGGTGGCTGCAATCTAAACGGCTTTGTGCCAGCCACAAATATCCTTCAGCATATTGCCCCTCTGGAGAGGAATCAGCCCTTGCCAGTGGCTGACTACCTGCCACCAATCACTGTGTCCTGCTGCTGGACCCACCATGAGTGAAGAAGAGGCTGAAAACCCAGTCACCGGCCATTGAACAGACATTGAGGAGGAGTGGTCATCCCACGGGGACTCCTGCTGTGGCAGCTGGGGTCAGGGGGGTCGAACTCAACTCTCTCCCTTTCTGCTGCTGGCTCCCCTGAGAGAGGAGATGGGCTCAGAATACCTGCCAAGAGATGTGGATAGGCACCTCTCTCATCTTTTGCTTCCTATATACGTGAAGCAGCCTTCCCCTCACACCAATTCTGACCCACTGTGGGAGTCTCAAAGGGAAGAGGACCAACCAGGCGATGACGCTGGATAACGACGGCCTAATCCTTGCTGACAGACACAGAGGTGAGGAGTGGGGGGAGTGGCATTGATCAAGCCCTGCACCGCAACAGAGGCAAATAATTGCCCTGGGGCAGAGACTGAGGACTTGTGAGTGCCCAAACAGCAAATACTCATGCTGGCTATTGCATTGCCAACATGGTGAAGGGGAAGGTTGCAGGGGGGCAGGGACAGATAGATAAATACACCTAACAAGTGGCACATGGCGGGTCGGTAGAGGGAGAAGCACAGGGCCTCCCATACTACCACAGGAAGTGACAGTTTCCACAGCAGCAGTACTCCAGGTGATCAAAGACAAACACAAATACTTGACAGACAATATTTATGGGGTAGGGGTCTCATTCCTTTGTCAATACTTGCATAACTTATCTTCACAAGCGATGGAGGCACAAGGGCGCATTTCCTCCCTGCAAGATGTGGCAGGCACCATTACATGAGCATAAAAGACTGAATGAGCAGACAACACTCCTCGAACACTGCATGGAAGATGCAGAAGGCCGATCATGCAGAAATAATCTGTGGCTGGTGGGACTGCCGAAGGGCATGGAAGGACAACAAACCAGGGAGACTGGTTTAAAACATGAATTCCAGACAGAGTTATATCCGTGCTTTAATATAGAGAGGACGCAGGCCCCAAGACTGCCTCCGTCATCATCTGGAGGGAAGTACCCTTTTGGTATGGTCACACCCATACGTTTTGCTCCAGATACTGTTGGTTAGGACTCTGAAAGTGCACTGGAGCAGGTTGAAATTGCTATATGTGAATTGGCATCCTCAATTGGCAATGACTTTAACCCCCTTATAAGTCCCTAGTACATGGTCCCAATGGTACCCAGGGCATGGGTGTTAAAGTAGTCACCAGGGCCTGAAGCACTATTTATGCCACCCTGAGTAGCCCAAGTAAACTAATAACAAGTGGACGGCCAATGCAGACTGCAGAAGAGAATAAATTGCTTGATCTCGACTCTGCCTTCACCATGTGTGGTAAAGTCAAACACGATTTTTAATATAGGTCTGTCACCCCTAAAGAAGGCCTCCTGAGGCAGACAAATGGCTGGGCCTGCTTTGGCCCAAGGATCCGAGTAAACTCCGAGCTGAGCAAAAGCCAGGCGTCCTTCACTGGCTCGCCCACCTCCATAAAATAATGGAAATTAAGGGCACAAAGACATAGTAGGATATTATTTGACTATCTACAAAAAAAATGAAGCAGCAGTACCCACACCACGGAGCAGAACTCCTTGTTTCAGGATTCATAACTTTCTCACTACATCATATTTTAGTTAGTGTATTATGAGACTAGGTGTTCTCTCCCCAAGGGTCAAAAGAAATGATCATTGTTTTACAGCGCAGTTTTATCATCCCATACTTACTACCAGTGTTTAGTTTGATTTAAGTTTCCATCTGGGTCACTACACAATGGGGTTGTGAGTTGTTCTGATGGTTGGACTCAGGAACTCCTCTCACCAAGAGATATGCCACTGTGCTGTGGAAACTGTCCAGGCTAAGTATAGATTTCACAACCAGCATATTTTGGTAAAACAAAGATTAAATGCTAACTCTCATCGTTAGATGGCTAAAGCTTTCCCACTGCCCATGTCTTGCGGTGAAGGTTTGGCGTTAGAGTCTGCCCACCACAAAATAGAATAGGCTTAGAGTGTGAAATCAAAAAAGCATAAAGCTTCAAAACCCAATTAGAGCAACAGAACTGCCCATAAAGAGTAGTTCATAATACTCAGCTGAGCCCCAATAAATCCAAGTAAAGCAGCAAACAGTTGTAGCAGCAATCTGTCAAATCAAATAGGAAAAGGAATACAATGAGGGGAAACAGCAGCAGAAGTTGCCACAACCATCAAGGGTCTGGGCGGGAAAGGGAATAAGAATAAGTTGTAACTACCTAGGAACACACTAATATAAGAGTCAAAACCATATGTCATAAACATTGACATATGTTTGCTTGCTCTCATCGAAAGTGTGTACCTTGCGACCATCTTCCCTCATAAATCATCGGACTCTGGCCCACATCACCCACTTACCCCATAGTTGGGCTTCCGCTCCTCATCCTAACGACCCTTAATGGCCATCCAGATGTAGATCCTCCCTATCCGATATGGATATCAATTCTCTCCAACCATTATATGATCCAGAACACTCCTCCAACATATCCAACTTGCATCAATCGCCACTGATCCATTCCGGGAACCGAGGCTAAACTCTAGACTCTAGAGCATTAAATGAGAACAACTTCACATAAGTCACCACCACACTATCTGCACCAATTGACACAAACACAAAGCTCAAATCCATGCTCCTGAAACTGTATATCGGCAGTGAAACATGCTGCTGACATTGCATAACTCATCCCTGCACAGGACTTGGACCTTGTAATGCGGACTGAAACGTGGCTGAATACTCAGCTTCTCCCATTCTAAACATTGTAGTTCCTACTAACTATGATATAATTCGGTTGGATAGAGCAAGCGGTCATGGTGGAGGCATCGCCTGCTTACATCTCAGCAACTTAATGAACAAGTTACTTTCCTTCGGTAACAATATGTCAGTAAAAAACATTCGTTTGTGATAGATTCCTTACCTTATAATTCCCCCCTAGGCATCAGATTGGATCCGGAAAGCTTTCGTCAGCAGTACCCCTACGCGTCGGAAGATGGCGTCGGTCTGCTCTGCGTCTGTCGTCGTGATCCCCGGGATGACGTTGCGGCGGACACTTAGATGCTGCGCCAGGAACGCAGAGCTATGCAAGAAACTGACCACTGATACAATGAAACTAGGGACCTGAAAGGGATGACCTTGACCCTAGAAATCAGTTTACATAACGGGGAGAATGGGTGGGGCGGAAAGGAATCTATCACTAACTAATGTTTCTTGCAGCTATATCGTTACCGAAGGTAAGTAACTTGTTAATCTGAAAGAAAAACATGAGTGATAGATTCCTTACCTTAGAATAGATACCCCAGCAATACCAACCCAGGTAGTGGGTCTGCGGACCAAGAGCACAGCAGAAAGTCCCAGAGAACAGAACGGCCAAAGAAGCTGTCTCTGCGGACTTGGCTGTCCAGGCAGTAGTGCTTGGTATATGTGTGCAGTGAGGCCCATGTAGCTGCCTGACAGATGTCATGCAAAGGGACTCCCCGTCCCAAAGCAGTAGTGGCTGCCGTCGCCCTGGTAGAATGGGCACGCAGCCCCACAGGAGGCTCTTTTTTAGCCAAAGAATAGCATGCTTTTATGCACAGAACGACCCACCGAGAGATGGTCTAATTGTGCAAAGCCCGACCTTCCTTGGCACCCACGTAGCCAACAAAGAGCTGGTCATCCACCCGGAACAGTTGTGTTCGGTTCAGATAGAATGAGAGTGCACGTTTTGGGTCCAGATGGTGGAGCCTCTCTTCCTCTTTCGAGGGATGCGGAGGTGGAAAGAAGGTGGGCAAAGTGATGGTCTGCCCGATGTGAAAGGCAGTGACAACATTTGGCAGAAAAGATGGATGAGTCCTTAGAACAACTTTGTCTGGATGGACAGAGAGAAAAGGTGGTGTAGAAGAAAGAGCCCGGAGCTCTCTCACTCTTCTGGCATAGGTGATGGCTACCAGGGAAGCAGTCTTTAAAGTAAGGAGACGTAAATGACAATTGTGAAGTGGCTCAAAGGGAACATACATCAGATATGTTAAGACAAGATTCAAGTCCCACTCAGGCATTACAAAAGGAACAGGAGGGAACAGGTGCAGAAGTGGTATAGGTGGAAATTAAAACAACAGACCGCAACTCCACTCGCAACGAAAATCGTCGTCTAGCGAGTTCTGCCTTGGAAATTCCAATGCGCAGAACTGAGGACATTGCGTGTTATCTTCGATGGCGAATAGATCTAACCAAGGCTCTCCCCACTGCTGAAAGAGACCTTGCGCCACTTCTGAGTTCAGACACCATTCGTGATCCAACATGCATCTGTGGCTGAGTTCATCCGCCCTGGCGTTCAAAGAACCTGCCAGGTGTTGAACCACCAGGGACATGCCCTGATGTTCCAGCCATGTCCAGAGGTGGAGAGCCTCCTGACATCGGGGCCAAGACCCCACCCCGCCCCGTTTGTTGCAGTATCACATGGCGGTGGTGTTGTCTGTAAAAACCTGAACCACACTTCCTCAGACAGAGGGAAGGAATGCTTTCAGTGCAAGTCGGATTGCCCAAAGCTCCAGAAAGTTGATATGGAGCCAGGACTCTGCCGCAGACCAGAGGGTTCTGATCTCCGCCTCTCCCAGGAGGGACGCATTCGTCAATACTGTATGCTCCGGTCGGGAAGGGATCTGCCATTGACCCAATGGCGATTCGTTAGCCACCACTGCAAGTGTTGTGCAGTGCCCTTCGAGATCTGGATGTGATCGGACAGGTTGCCCTGATGCTGTGCCCACTGGGACTTCAGGTCCCACTGCAGAGGCCGCATATGCCATCGGGCATGATCCACTAGCAGGATGCAGGAGGCCATCAGGCCCAGCAGCCGGAGGGTCAACCTGACCGAAACCCAGGATGGGGGCTGAAAGATCAGAATCAGAGCCTGAATATCCCGGACTGGAGGTGGGAGATGACTTTTTGGGTCGAGACCACCTTCAACTACTAGTCGTCGAGATAGGGGTAGACTGGAACTACTTATCTGCGCAGATAAGCTGCGACCACTGCCATCACTTTTGTGAACACCAGAGGGGCGCTGGTAAGGCCGAAGGGGACAACTGTAAACTGAATGTGCTCTTGGCCTACCGGCAACCACAGGTAATGCGGGTGGGCGGACAGGATGGGGATGTGGAAACAAGCGTCCTGCAAGTCCAACACTACCATCCATTCTCCAGGGTCGAGGGCAGACAGGACCTGAGCTAGCGTCAACATCTTGAACTTCTCCTTTTCAGAGGAAGCGGTCGACGTTCCTGAGATCCAAGATAGGACGCATGCCTTTGTCCTTCTTGGGCACCAGAAATTAGTGGGAGTAGCAACCACGACCTACTTCTGGCGCAGGAACGCGCTTGAGGGCCCCCTTGGCCAAGGGGGCAGTGATTTCCTGCTGGAGAAGCACCAAATGATCCCTCGACATGCAGTGGTACTGGGGTGGCATGGCTGGAGGGGTAGTCTTTAAGGGGAGGGAGTAACCCCTTCGGACAATTTGTGGCACCCACCTTTCCGAAGTGATATTGCGCCAGTGGGGGAGGTGATGGCGAATTCTGCCACCCACTGGTGTTTAATGGGCTTGAAAGGTCGTATTAGGAAGACTTTGAGGCAGATGCTGCGGAGGTGGAGGTGGAATGACCCGTCCGCTGGCTCCCTGCACCGCCTCGGCGGGGACCACATCCGGGCCGCGCTGAGGCAGGTTCTGTGCAGGCCTGTGCCTGAACTAACGTGTCGGCGTCCCTTCCGTGGCTACAAAATGGCCGAAAAGCAGAAGTGGCCGGGCGCCTGGTGGAAAGGTCCAAGGACTTGGCCGTAGCCCGGGAGTTCTTAAAGCGTTCCAGCGCACTATCTGCTTTGTTGCCAAAAAGGCGACGGCCATCAAAGGGTAAATCCATAAGGGAAATTAGGACATCCCACGAAAAGCCAGTAGACCGAAGCAAGGCATAGCGATGGAGCGTCACTGTCGTGGAAATCGCTCTGCCTAGCGTGTCCGCAGTGCCAAGTCTACACCGTATGGCGAACTTTGCTGCAGCCTTCCCTTCAGCAACAGCCTGGGAGAACACTGTTCGGGTCTCCTCTGGATACTGAGGCAGCACCTGCACACCCCTATCCCACACAGAGTGGGAATAACGGCACAAGAGGAATGCAGTGTTCACCGATCGCAGCCCTAAGCTGGCACATGAAAACAGTTTCTTGCCAAACTGCTCCAGCTTCTTGGATTCCCTATCTGGAGGGGCGGTAGGGAACGCGCTCTGGGAAGTAGAGGCCTGAATAACTAGGCTCTCTGGGGTGGAGTGGGTGGACAGAAAAGCAGAGTTGCCCAGAGCCGGGGGGCTGCGCCTGGCCACGTTCCTATCCACAAATTGGATGGTCCTATCCCGCCTGTGGTGGGCCAGGACCAAGTGCCCAGAAGAACGCCTGTCAGTGCTTCATTGAAAGGCAGTAGAGGCTCCAAGGAGCTTGCTGGAATGCTTCAGTGAGGGGGTTAGTTGTCAAGGCCATCGTAGGAAGTTCGAGGTCCTTGGCTACCCTACGTAGAACCACACCTAAGTCGCACCCTCCTCCATAGCCACGGTAGAAGGAGGGAGGAAGCCAAGGTCAGGCGATTGATCAAAACCACTGGCATTCCCTAACTCTTCTGCCCAGTCCTAATCCAACTCACACTGTTGTGTGAGAGGGCCCTCAGACCCCTCCCATTCCTCCCCTTCCTCCATAGCCCGATAAACAGGTCAAAAAGATGGAGACTGGACATAGGGATAGAAATCCCCCATCGGAATCGAACAACACCGAACTGGCGCCGTACCGGGGCCGACGTCGTCAGAGGGACCGGACGGCGTCACGGGCAGTGCCGGTGGGGTCGATGCCGGCGGAGGAGTTGTGAGGTCGACCGGAATCCAGGCCGGGACCCAAGGGGATCCTGCAACGCCGGCAACAAAGTCGTTGGCGGTGCAGGGGCCAGAGCTGCCGGTAGCACAAAGCAAGGACCCCAGATGGGCCCGCGGCGCCCGAAGGCGCTCCGGCGGGGGCCGACGGCCCAAAGAAAATCTTGCACCTGGGCTTGAGTCGCTCCTGGACCCGGAAAAAGTGGGTAGGATGGGGTTGACTGCACGGGCTCCACAGTAGTCACAGGGGTGGCACCACCCGCAACTTCAGTTGAGTTGTGCGACCGGCAAGAGTAAGTCAAAGGGTGACGATGCTTCTTCGACTTCTTTTTCAAATGCCTCGACTTACCCGACCCCTAGGACTTTGATCCTGAAGATCGATGGTGGTGACTCCGTGACCGGTCCCTTGGCTTCCTCCTTGACTGGGACTCGAGCGGCGCGGAGCCAACTCCTGGGCTTCCAGCAACTTTCGGGACCGCTCCCGCAAAGTCTTTGTTGCCATGGCCCGACAGTCAGAGCACCACTTGGGGTCGTGGTCGCGTTCCAGGCAGAAGAGACACACGGCATGGGGGTCAGTCACCGACATCATGCGGGGACAGGCCCCGCAATTCTTGAAACCGGGCATCCCCACCCAGCATCAGGAGTCGATAGACTCGAAAAATAGAGACACAATTCTTCAAAAAACTCAGTCATGGAGGAGCTTCGCGCGCAACCAAGATGGCCGCGTGAGCTCGAGGCTCCGAAGACCCTCCGAACCTCCGGATATATCCTGTCACCTATCCTGTCCCAAAATAGTAGGAAAATATTTGTGAACCGACGCCGACACTGGACCCGTTGTCAGAATTAAAATCCGACTTTGTACGGGACGGCTACGTCGTGTAGAACTCTGAGGTCCGTCGCCTATGTAAGACCTGGGCCGGAGCTGGCTCGAGAGGCGACACTTGGGGGAGACGACGAAGATCTGTCGGGAGTGGGGTGACCGAACAGTAGCTACTGGCTGCCGCGACATCGAGAACGGCTGGTGGGCTCTGGTGAGGCAGGGCGAGAAGGTTTCTGCCCGTGGGCTTGGAACACCGGTGGGCTGGCAAAGCCCCGGTGTGTGTACCGAAACGCTTGCTTGGTGATTAAACATGGCGGGCAGGCCGGAGAGCGAGAAGACAAAGCCCAGGACCACCAAGAAGACGCCCTACTCCCAAGTCAACAACATGGAGCGCTACGCCCACCCGAAGGAGTCGCCCGGAGTCTCAGCCAGGACGAGAGAATCAACGCGTGAGAGTTCGCCCGCAGCTCCAGATCCAACGCTCCGCGACATAATGGGCGCCATTGAAGGCGTGAAGGCCACCATGGGCCAACAACATGAAGCAATGGCGCACAAGGTCGATACTATTGCGATCAAAGTCAACTTGATCCGTGTTGACCTAGGAAAAACGAATGAGCGGGTCAAGTCATTGGACATTAAGACCTCAAGCCTGACGACCGATGTCTCGGACCTACAGCTCGAGGTCCGGAATGTCAAGTCAGCCAACGACCATTTTGCGAGGAGGCTTGAAGACTTTGGAAGCCGTGCCAGGCGACAGAATGTCCGCATTATCGGAGTGCCGGAGCGATCCGAGGAGCCGGCTGCGGACTTATTCATCGAAGACTTGGTACAGAACCACTTGGCACCCAAGGGGCTAAGTAAGTTCTTCTCCGTTGAGCGGGCTCAGAGAGTGCCGGGGGGTCGCCCTAAGGTAGGGGCCCCGCCGAGGCCCATCATCGCCCGGATTTTTAACTTCAGGGACCGGAATGCCATCCTTCAGGCTTCGAGGAGCGGAGGGCAACTGAAGTTCGAGAACTCTAACAAAAACTTTTACCCCGACTTTACCCAGTCCGTACAAAGACAGAGGCAGTGTTTTATGGGAGTGAAGCGCCGGTTACCGGACATTGGGTTGAAATATGCCATGTTGTTTCCGGCTAAGTTGCGGGTGGAACACGAAGACCGGACTCTGTTCTTCGATTTGCCTGAGGTGGTGGGGGACTGGCTTGACTCATTGCCGCAGCAACATCTGGAACGTGAGGAACACATGGAGGGGGCTGATGGTGGGCACGATTCGCAGGAGTGATGGCTGGCTGCGGAACATTTGGACAATGGGTCACGACCCGGCTGTGCGGTTTGACAATCCTGTGTTCAGTTTTTAATTTACTTTCAAAGTGGCGGGTTCTGGGGGGGATAGGGTAGTCTCCTTTGTCCTCGGGGGCTTTTTGTAGGCTAGTTTTTTCTAAATAAGGGCGACAGGCACACTGTGAGTTGGGGGCGCTGTTTAGTCTAATGCAGGGGTGCAGGGAGGGGGGAGGTGGGGGTATTTTGGACTGTTCTTCTTCTCAATTTTCTTTTTCTTGGCAAGGCAGACGGCTGACTACGTACATGTTTGATGCGACTGTGCCCATTCGGGGTGGCGCAGTCTTGGGTTTGATGATGGGGGTAGGAAATTGAATGTTCTTAGTTGGAACGTTAATGGGCTGGGGGACCGCATAATGAGGGGGATTGTGCTTCAAATGTTTAAACGATGTGTTCCTGACGTGATTCTGTTGCAGGAGACCCATTTAGTGGGCAATACATGCTACGCACTTAATAGGAAGGGGTACAAAATGGTGGCACACTCTGGGTTCTCTTCAGGCTCCCGGGGGGTGGGGATTTTGGTGCGCTCAGCTCTGCCACTAGAAATAGAGTCGAGGGTGGTGGACGATAGAGGACGTTATGTCGCTGTTTCAGGGAGGTGGGAGGGGCATACCCTGGTTTTGCTTTCGATTTACGTTCCTCCTGGTTTACAAACAGCTACCTTCACGGATCTTGGGGGCGCCATTTTAAATCTCCCGGAGGGACTTCTCATTATGGGTGGGGATTCTAATTCTGTTGGTTCAGGCACTTTAGATAGGCATCCATCCAGAGACCTCCGTGGTGCGTAGAACTGGCTTCCTGACTTTATGGACACGATGGGACTTATTGACTGCTGGAGGCTTTTACACCCTGCCCGGCGTCAATACACTTTCCACTCAGGGGCTCACGGTAGCTTCTCCAGGATCGCCTACGTCCTGGCTCTTGCGGCCCATGCACCGGCAGTATCCGAGGCTCTACTTATGGCGAGGGGTATCTCGGACCATTCCCCAGTCTGGGTATCCTTTGACGTCACACCGGCCGAGAGAGTGGCACCGGTTAACCCATGGTACTTCTGCGACCCTAAGACCCGGGGACTCATGGCCAGGGCTATTGAGTTGTACTTTACCGAGAATGCAGGTTCGGTTCCCTCAGCTATCTCCCTATGGGAAGCGTTTAAAACAGTTCTGAGGGGTGAGGCATTCTCCATTATAGCGGAGGTGCGGAAGCGTAGGGACGCGGAGGCACTACAGATTGAGTCCGACATTGCGGAACTGGAGTCCCAGTTGGAGGCCGGCCCGTCCCCGGACCTGCTGCATAATCTCTCCCTAAAACAATCAGAGCTCCGGGCCACAGTCACGGATGCGGCGAAAGCCATGGGCAGGGAGCAGCAGGGGCGCATCTATGATGTTGGCGATAAGGCCGGTAAGTTGATAGCCTGGCTTGATAAAAAAGAGAGGGCCAACCGCGTGGTTCCTGAGGTACTGGGAGAAGACGGCGTTGCCGTGACTGACCCCGGTGCTATTGTTCAGTGCTTCGCGGAGTACTTCGAGACGGTTTATACTTCGGTCTCTGATAGGCCTGAGGAGGACTCGTGGGATCTACTGAGGGACATAGAGTTACCGAGCCTGTCAGAGACCGAAAGGGAGGACATGGACAGGGACATCACGGCTGATGAGATTGCACTGGCAATACGCTCCCTACGTTCAGGCAAGGCTCCGGGCCCTAACGGGATTCCTGTTGAGCTACATAAAATCAAGCCAGACATAGTTGCCCCGCCGCTGAGAGACATGTTTCTGGAGGCGCGGGAGACGGGCACACTTCCTCCCGACCAGAGGCTAGCTACTATTGTAGTTATCGATAAGGAAGGGAAGCCTAGAGATTTATGCCGCTCCTACCGGCCGATCTCTTTATTAAATGCAGAGCCCAAAAGTTTGGCCAAATTGCTGGCTAACCGGCTGGTCGGCGCAATTGGCGACTTGGTGCACCCAGATCAATCCGGCTTCATCCCGCATCGCAACACCGCCCTCAATCTCAGGAGACTCCATGGAGTTCTCGCGAGGGTTGGTACCCTCCAGGAGCCGGCCATCTTGGCATCCCTAGATGCTACGATGGCCTTCGACTCCCTTGAATGGTCGTACCTCTGGGCGGTGCTTGCAAAGTTCGGATTTGGTCCAGGGTTTATAGGGTGGGTCAAGCTCCTATATGCAAGTCCTCTGGCCAAGGTGGCAGTGAACGGACACGCATCGGTTCCCTTTGTTCTGGGGAGGGGCACCCGACAGGGATGCCCACTGTAGCCGCTGCTATTCGCACTGGCTCTGGAACCACTGGCCGCGTGGATCAGGTGGCAACGGGACATCAACGGGATTCGCTGGTCCCAGGGTTTTGAGGATAGAGTGTCCCTGTACGCAGACGACATTCTCCTCTACCTCACATCGCCGCGAAAATCCCTCATTGTTGTCTGCGACGTTCTGCGTTCTTTTGGCAGAAACTCGGGACTTGTCATCAACTGGTCTAAATCCCACCTTTACGTGCTGAAGGGCGAGGCCCCTATTCTTCCTCGGGGTGTGCTATTCAGATTGCAAGGCAGGGGTTCAAATATCTTGGGATCTATATTTCTGTTGACCCTCGACTACGTTATACGAACAACTTGCTTCCCCCTCTCGAACGCCTTAGGCGAGATGTGGAGGGATGGCGGAAGCTCCCGCTTTCCCTTCTGGGACGTGCGGCATTGTTCAAAATGATGTCCCTGCCTCGTTTCCTGTATGCACTTCAGAATACTCTCGACCCTGTCCCATCGCGCTAGTTTAGAGAGGTCGAGGGCCTTCAGCGTACCTTGTTGTGGGATGGCAGGCCGCGTATCGCGGTGGCCAAATTGACTTTACCGTGGTATGACGGAGGGATCGCGTTGCCGGACATCCGAAGATATTATTGGGCGTCCCAGTTGGCGGCCCTCAACCACGGCCTCTACGGTCCAGCTCTGAGTCCAGGATATGCCATGGATCGGTGGCTTCTGAACGACGGGAAGTATTATAGGGTTCTGTACTCGAGGTCTCTGGATGGACGTATGACTGGCCCCACTAAAACAGCGGTGCACATTTGGAGGATAGTTACCAGAGCGCAGGGATGAAAGGACAGGCTTACTCTAGCAACCCCCTTGTTTGTCTCCGATCTGCTTGGATAATTGTGGCACACCAAGGGCTTTGACCGATGGGACTTAATTGGAATCTCGAAGGTGGGAGACATGCTGGTCAAGGGTCAGGTCAAGTCCTTCGAGGTATTGCAGAAGGAGTTTCAGCTGGGGGGCACAGAGTATTTTCGATATGCACAAATAAGACACGCCCTGCTCTCAGTGATGACCGATGGTGAGACGGTTCGTCCCCTCCGGAGGACAGGGTCCTAGATGGCCATATATCAGACAGCGCAATCTCGCTTATATACAAAAAACTTATTAATGTACGTACCGACCTCCTCCTTGGGGTGCGAGACCAATGGACCCGAGATGGTTTAGAATTGGATGATGAGGACTGGCAGTACGCGGTCTCGTCCCCAAAGGAGGTGGCAATCCCGGCCAGATTGCGCCTTGTGCAACTTAAGATTCTGCACAGGGCATATGTTACAGGACCTCGGTTAATTCACATGGGTTACTCAGAATACGGTCTCTGCAAGCGGGGATGTGGATCTCTCGCAACATTTATACACATTATGTGGGAGTGTGGGGCTGTAGCGGCCTACTGGAAATGCATACAAGAGGTCATGGGCGAGGTCACTGGGGTTGATTTGTTGGCAGAAGCCCGAAGATGTTTGTTGAATTTGTGGGGTCCCACTGATTACGATGGCTCACAGACACAATGGGTTACCCTGGGCAACATAGTGGTGAAGAGAGACATTGCACAAAGGTGGGGAGCGGCTTCACCCCCCACCCTAGAGATATGGATGACTAACATGGACTGGTGCATGTTTCGTGAAAAGACGGTATATGTTGCCCGGGGTAGACCCAAAAAATGGCACAAGATATGGGGACCCTGGAATGAGTACCGTGGGGACATTTGCGTCCCACCCGACATGACACCCATAGAGGAACGGATGTCTCCATAGCCCACCGTTCCAACAAACGTATTGATTGCCATAGGTCTTTTTCCCTCCCTCCCTCTCTCTAGCCTAATGATTGCATTTAAAGTATGTTGAATGTCAGCTAGGGCCTAACCCGCCCCTGGAAGGTGTGACGTCGCTTTATTAATACACTGCTTTGCCTTTCAACACTTATATAGTGTTTCTGGTTTTCTTTTGTTTTTCAAAAATATAAATTAAACCTCATTTGTTTATGTATTTTATTCTGTGTGTACCATACATATTGATCGATGATTAGCTGCCAAGCCTCAGGGATGTTCGGCTGAATAGCTGTGTACTACTGTGTGTAAATAAAGGTTTTCCAAAAATAAAAAATAAATAAAAAACTCAGTCACGGTACTTGCTCTCTCCGGATCTGCGCTTGCTGGTGTGGAAAACAAAAAAACTGCCATCAGCGCGCGAGAGTGGCGTCTAAGTACCTGCTGTGATGCCGGTGAACACGACGCCGACGACGGATGAGGAGCAGAATGACGGCACCCTAGGACACGCAGGGGTACTGCTGACGAAAACTTTCCGGATCCAGTCTGACGCTTGGGGGTAAATACCAAGAACAAAAGCAGAAAGGGACACTAGTTCTACACAAATCGTAAACTCACTTCTAGGTCAAAGTTGCCCACCTCACTGGTCTTCTGCCAAGGGACCATACAGTTATAGTAGACATAATAAAGCACAGAGAGGCAATATAAACATTTTAAAATGCACAAATGCACAGTAGATGAATCAATCCGGACTCTTCAAATGATGTTAGGCATGATCTTTTAGTTTAATGGATTCTTGGACCACATATGAATAGTACACCCAGAGTGCAGCCAACGCGTTTCGCCCTGAATAGGGCTACCTAAGGGCAGTCTTCCAGTTACTCCAATCTTATGAGGTAAAAGAGGTGCCCAGATAATTACTGCAAAAAACTTTCAAATTTGGTGCGTATTTATTCCACAAAAGCAAGTATTCTTCCAGTTTCTATCTTGCTTTGAGTAAATGGTCTGTAATCACTTAAAACCGTGATGTATTAAGTCTCCAGTATTCCAAATTCTGTAGTGTAATCCAAATTCTATTTTCTGGTGATCACTGTGATAGGTGATACACCTGGGGTTAATCAATATCACTGGTCCTGCAAAACCCAGGTATGCAGGTAAATGGTTAGGTGTCTCCCAAATGATAACCCTCATGCACGTGTCTTTATTTCGATCTCGTAGCGGTATATGATGGGTCCCCGCTTATTGAAGTACACGTAGGTGCATAATCATTGGGTTATTTTTTGTATAAAATGCCCCTCCACCAGGAGGTAGTACCTTAGGTTGTGACAGTAGTGATCGTGGATAGTGATCAGTAAGTGCTAGGATGTATAAAAGCCCGGACAGCCAGATGGCACAAATTTTTAATAGGTTTGGATTCGGGTGGCTGCAATGAGCACAGGGTTAAAAAGTAGGTGCGTATAAAGATTTGGTTATGAAATCTAACGCTGTCATTTAGTGCAAAAAGAAAAAATAGGTCAACATGTTTCTGCCCTTATAGCGGTGGAGCGGTCAGTGGGCATTCTTCAGGCCCAACGAGTGCTAAGTGTGAGGAATAGGAAAATATTCTAGACCTGTTCCTTGGTGCGAGGTCACTTTGTACCTGTAAGAAAAAACAAGTGTACAGGACAAAACGTAGGAAGGGGGACACAAGGAGGGAAAACACATATGTACAATTGTACCATGCCAAAATCACTGATTCTGGTAAAACAACTAAAAAATGGCAATACTTTCACAGAATCACTGTTGTATTAGGTTTCACATCTTTCACTCTCATGCTTCGGCATAGTAGGTGCAGTAATGGTGTTTCTGCGGTTGACTTGGTGTTATGTACTTAACTCTACCGTGTGGTCTCTCTCTCACGTGCCACACAGAAAACATTCTTAATTCTGTGAATAAACTCTTTTCATGCTGCTATGTCTGTGGGAGTACGCTTACAAATGATATGCTTTGTGTCCCACTAGCATGCCGGAGGAAGGGGCGTGTTTCTGTGCATTTATGAAAAAATTAAAAAATGAGCGATCGTGTTTTTTATCAGTCCGTTTTGAAGTTGAAGCAACTGGTGCTCTCGCTTTTTATTATCTTTTCAAGTAAATTTAGGGGTCACACAGGTGAGTCGTGTACAGGTGGAGTTTGCCCATGCTCAAGATTGATATCTATGCTCGGTTTGTATCGTAAAAAATTGCAACTATGCAGAATGGGCATCAAGACACCACCGCTCAACGGACTCGGAGGCGAGGAGCCGTTTTGCGGTGAAGTGCGATTATCGTGACGTACCTCTTATTCTAAAGCGAATTGTGGCATTGGTTGTAGCTGGGCACGGTAGGGGTGGCTTGCTGTAGGGAACAAGGAAATTTAGTTGGTAAATAACCGAAGGTTATACTTGCGGTTCTCGAAGAAAAAGGCCGGCGTCTGGCAATACCTTCAGCCTTAACTTCCCTCCTCCTGCAGCTTGTGCTGTCGCTGCCTCTTCACAACCGGAACTCCTAGAGTTCGCTGCCAGTGGTGTTTTGAGTCGAGGTAGTGGGAAGCAGAAAAATACTATGGAATTGTAGTTTTATGAGCATCTGAACGAAGAAAGACTATTATTTGTAGTTTTCATTGGATATGTAAATTAATCAGAAGATCATATTAATATTGTACGTTATTATTACCATCAATTTATAAGTATTGCAAAGTACGTTGGGCATTAGGGGGCAGTAGCAGTGGTTTGCTGCTGGTGATGTTTTAAGACGAGGCAGTGGGAAGCGAAAAATTACTATGAAATTGTAGTTTTTCTGAAGGAAAAAAGACTATTATTTGTAGATTTTCAGGAATTTATTGGGTATGAAAAATAATCAATAGATCATATTGATATTGTACGTTGTTATTATCATCAATTTATAAGTATTGCAAATTACGTTGGGCATTAGGGGGGCAGTAGCAGAGAGTTATTACTGCTAGTCGCTGTGAGGCGGTTAATAGGTGTGAGTCTGGTTTTGTAGATGGTGACATTAACCGTATTGTTTAGTTTGGTTTCAATGATCTCAATCTTCACTGTAAGTTCATTTGTTAGTCTTGTAGCTGTTTTAATGATGAGGACTAAATAGTCCATGGTACATTTCCAAGAAATGGCCGACCAATCCTACCTGAAGGCTAAGTCTTTGAGGAATATACGGGGAGCGTTAGTCACCCATAATCCTCTTGGTGCTGCGTTCACTCTTAGGTATTCCGTCATGATTATTCCATGTACGGCGGTTCTCACTTGTTCTTTTTTGGCTTCGCTTAGTTCATCCCATTCTGTGGTAGAGGACAGAGTTTGATTAAGGTCGCCTTCTACAAGTAGTGGTGGTCTGGAAAGTATTTCATCAAAATCTTCGGAAGTGTAGCTCAATCCGAAAATGCCCGCCATGGTGAAATACCGCGGGTCTCTGTTGTGAGTGATAAGCTTACTCAATGAAATTCTTCATTGGAAATCTCCCACAGCTGTACGCTGCTTATTCACAAATAATCAGGTGGGGGGGAGGTAGAGTACTGATCCCTTCAGTCTCCTTAGTTATGCAAATAATCAGTATTGGAAAGGATCACTGGTCCTGCAAAACCCAGGTATGCAGGTAAATGGTTAGGTGTCTCCCAAATGATAACCCTCATGCACGTGTCTTTATTTCGATCTCGTAGCGGTATATGATGGGTCCCCGCTTATTGAAGTACACGTAGGTGCATAATCATTGGGTTATTTTTTGTATAAAATGCACCCTCCACCAGGAGGTAGTACCTTAGGTTGTGACAGTAGTGATCGTGGATAGTGATCAGTGAGTGCTAGGATGTATAAAAGCCCAGACAGCCAGATGGCACAAATTTTTCATTTTTAATAGGTTTGGATTCGGGTGGCTGCAATGAGCACAGGGATAAAAAGTAGGTGCGCATAAAGATTTGATTATGAAATCTAACACAGTCATTTAGTGCAAAAGGAAAAAATAGGTCAACATGTTTCTGCCCTTATAGCCGTGGAGCGGTCAGTGGGCATTCTTCAGGACCAACGAATGCTAAGTGTGAGGAATTCTAGACCTGTTCCTTGGTGCGAGGTCACTTTGTACCTGTAAGAAAAAACAAGCGTACAGGACAAAACGTAGGAAGGGGGACACAAGGCAATACTTTCACAGAATCAGTACTCCACCTCCCTCCCCCCACCTAATTATTTGTGTTGTTAATGAATATATCAGCAGTTGTTACTTCATATCGCCATCATTTGTAACGCCGTGTCTCTTGAACCGCCGTCACTCTCAAAATACAATGGAGGCTTGAACGTTTTTTGCCTAACATCATTTGAAAAGTCCGGATAGATTCATCTACTGTGCATTTGTGCATTTTGAAATGTTTATGTTGCCTCTCTGTGCTTTTTTATGCGATGCCTGGGGGGAATTCTAAGGTAAGGAATCTATCACTAACGTGTTTCTTTTAGATAGTGAAAGCACTACAATATGACCTCATGCCGTCCTGTGAATACATATGCTTCGAGGTGGCTGGTAGCAACAATCACCCATGCAAACTGCATACGTTCTACTACCCGCCTTGAGACAACCTTCCCTTTGCTGAACAGATCATGGATATTATCTCGACTTATGAAGATTTCCAGGGCACTCAGATCTTCTTGAGAGATTTCAATCCTGGTTTGAGGGCCATTGCCGAACTGCGATGAATTTGCTGACCTAGTTAAGACCACTAAGATCGAAGTTGAACTACTCTCTGGCCTTGAACAACTGTCGATCGGTCCTCTGAAGACCCTCCCACCCACTGGGTTGGTTGTCATTGTCCCCATGCAGCCTTACCTCCTCAAAAACAACGCATCTTGGAGTCTTTTCCAAACCTTGGATGAAGCCACTATACGCAATACGCTGGCTACTCTGAAACAGTCTAATCACTACAATGACCCCCTCCCATCCAACCTCTTTTCCAAAGTTAGAACCACCTGCTCCCACGTTGGACACTTTGGACTTCCCTAATGTATCCCAGATTGCCTAAAATCAGGTCAAGTTACCCTGAATTCTAAAGAAACCATCTGCAGATCACACCGACCTTCATAACTTTTGCCTAATCTCTAATATCCCCACATTGGCAAAGCTCCTGGAGAAATGTGTTCTCGGCCAACTATGTACCCACATCCATCACTTCCAACTTCTGGACCAGTGTCGATCTGGTTTTCGCCCGGGCCATAATACAGAATCTGCTTTAACTCACATTGTCGATGATGTGGTAAGAATGTTGGATCAAAATGAATCCTACCTACTGATCCTTCTCGACCTTCCATCAGCATTTGACACCGTCAAACACGATAACCTATTTGAACTCCTGGAACATAGAATGGGGCTGTCTCGGCCTATACTAAACTGGTTCTCCACATTCCTTCATAACAGATCCCAAAGCTTCAAGGTCAACCAGTCTCTCTCTCATACTTCACCAGTCACTCTTGGGGTCCCACAGGGTTCAGCGCTTTCACCCACGCTCTTCAACCTCTTCATGGAGCCTTTGAAAGAAATTCTGAAATCATCCAGCATTCACTATCACATGTATGTGGATGACACCCAGCTATACCTGAAGATTGCCTCCCTTGAGGACATCCTGTCCCTCAACACAGTCCTACTGGAAACTCAAAGCTGGCTGACACGCAACCACCCTGAAGTTAAACTCTCTCAAAACATAATTCCTCCTAATCGCACCACACAAGCAATCCCAGGTCATTGAACAATGGTTGAAGAAGCTCACTGCTCTGAATTGTAGGCCGCACCTTGTTGATTCTGCAACCTCGCTGGGAATTATCTTAGACAAAAGTCTGAACATGCAGAAGCACATCAGCTCCCTCACCAAAGGAGCGAACTTCCAACTCAGCATTCTAAGGAAACTCAAACTTTACCTCGCTGCTCATGAACTCAAGGCGGCAGTGCAAGTCTTAGTGATATCTAAGCTGGACTACGGTAGTGTAACCCTCTGCGGCCTACCTAGAGTGAAGACAGCTCCTCTTAGGGCCACACTCAACTCTGCTGCTAGGCTCGTAACAGGCGTTAAGAAGTACAACCATATCACCCCTGACCTTTTGTCCTTGAACTGGCTGCCATATGAAGCTCGGATACAATTAAAAATTGCATGCATGGCAGACAAAGCCATTCACTTCAACACCCCTCTCTACCTCACTCAGAAACTGGAGCTCACATGCGGTGCGAGAGCCTCCAGAAGCTCCAGCACACTATTGCTCAAACAAACAAAATTCAGGAAGAAAAAAACCTACAATCCAGACTTCTCAGGTATAGCACAGAGGATTTGGAACTCCCTCCCCCCTAAAGTCAGGGTGAATCCTTCCATTGTCCTCTTCAAAAAGGAAGTCAAAGGTGATGGCCCCCTCTGCTTCAGACTGGCTATTCCAGTGGACACTGAGGTCACAGTTGCTGATCTGTGGCCCAGCTTCTATGGTCACGAGAATCCCTTCATTATTGTGTATTTTTTGCTTTGTTGGTTGTGTTTCTGATTGCTTGTTTCCCTCTTGTTGTATAAACTGTAAAGCGCTCTGATACCCGAGTTGGTCATGTTTGCACTACAGAAAACTTTCAAAATAAATACATTTTAACAGGCTTCTTCCTTCACAGGCCAATAGGATGGCAGGATTCTTCAGTAGCAGACTCAGTTCCACCGTTCCCAAGTAAATACAGGCAGCTGATACTTTTTATCATTTGGTTAGCTACAGACAGTCTTACTGTTAAAGCAAAAAAATGTATTAATAGGGACAAGAAGAAGGGCACATTCAAGGTTTCAAAAGAAAGTGGCTTTATTGCCAATAAAGCTGCAGCTGAGACAATTTGCAGGAGTGCAAAGTGATCTGGTTTTTTCAGAAAGCAAGCCAGTTCTTATATACAATTTTCAGAACCTGGATACATTAATCATTAATAAATTACATCATGGTGTGACCATGCTAGAATTAGGTCCACGTGTACATTACAGTTTCAAGGTGCATTTCAAAAATATGTCTACGTTCACAATTTACATTATTTGCGACACATCTGACCATGCAGCTATAGGTTAATCTTTAAACCACCGCCTCCTGACTTTCAGCCTTGCCTTGGCCGGTTATCTTGAAATGTCAATGTGCAATGTTGATCTACTATCAGCAGAGGCCCGTGTTTTCTGCTTTCCACACTTGCTATCTGTGCTGAGCAAATACTTTGCCTCTTCACTTATCGGGGCAAGGGCAGGACAAACTTGTCACGTCCTAGGTCAGCGAACGATTCCTAGAAAGGGCTCGCTGAACTGACTGAACTGGCTCTGTACATAGGTGAAAGGCTAGTGAATCATTAAACAACTTGGAGCTACAGCAGAATGGGCACGTTCATGTTCACTTGTCATTCTTTTCTGCTTTCAGCTGAATTTCAGACAACTTAATTTAACCCTCTATGCACCAGCTGTGCACCATGGAGCAACATTTCATTATGACTAGTGGGCTCATTTTATTTGCAAGCAGGTTAAAAGACAGAAATTAATATAAACTACGGTTCAATTTTAATATTTTCATTCAACAAAAGGTCAACTAATTTTTCATCTTTTACAAATTGACCCTTTGAACCTCAGTTTAAAATAATTTCATCACGCAGCATATCACAATTTAATAATTATATTGTTCATTCTTATCATTGTCAGAAATGTCTATGTTCATTAACTCAGTAGTGACTGTTTGCAACAGCATTCTTTCTTTTTCCTTTAATTTCCTCACTTGGCATTTTGTCAGTTGTCCCAATAGTTGACAGCACATTGGCAGGCAATTAACTAATAGACAACAGCCTATTATTAGTAGGAAAATTGTTATGAACACCATTCCTATCTTCCAACCCCATGCGCTCAACCAACTCCAAAGTGAACCTCCTATATCCCATGTACCAGAATCCTGATGCGCTTCTACACCTATATGATGCAATCTTTTTATTGCTTCCCTGACAGTAACAGAGGAGTCCGGGACATAGGTGCAACAGGACGCCCCTATAATTGCACAGACTCCTCCCCTTTCTGCTAACATCATGTCGAGAATCATTCTATTTTGTAACGAAACTAATCTCACAGCTTGAAGTTCTACTGTAATATTTTCAAGTATACTTGTTGTTTCATTTATTGTTGCTTCTAGTAGCCTGGATAATCTATGTATATCCCTGGAGTTGATAGCTGGACCAATCCATGGTATCACTCCTTTAAATATGTCACCCGCTATCTGTGATGCTGTATCTCTTTGATCCACATCCACACTTCTCCTGCCTCGCCGTGGTGCATGTCTTTGCATGTCCCTTCGAACTTCTTTTGTGTCTTTTATTGCTATAGCAGTTAATACAAAACCTAGGTGACAACAACCACCCCAATTTGTTGGAAGCCATGTGTAAGCCTTCTCTCCACAAATGAAATAAATTGAGTCACCTACGTAAAGTGGAATGCTAATATTTCCGGCCATCATTTCAAATGTCATGTTACAATTTGTGCTATTTCCCACCTGATAGGTCCCATTACTCTTAATACATATACTCCCTATTGCGTTGTGTTTTCTTAATTTTAACTTCAAAAATGGTATATTCTTATTTGCCTCTTTTGATGGGCCTGCTATGCTAATGCTTGTATTCTTATTTGGAAAGAGCGGAGTAAAGATGTCAGACAGGGGAAATGTTGCATTTGGTTCTGTCACTTCCGTGCAGTTCCCTAGTGTCAGAATATCTGCCATATATTTGTTATATAATGTTCCTGCAGGTGGGGCCATAGTTGTCCCTGCACCAGCAGTACTTTTCTTTAAATTCTGCAAAACAGCTATCAGTTCTATTTTTACTATTGTTATGTAAATGGCATAACAGGATGCTGCAAACGGTAGTGGGACTTGAACCAGGGGCAAACTTTGGTCTACAGTAGCTGGGAATTGCAAACATATCCAGCAATCTCCCCTTGTTAATATCTTATTGGTATGACGCATCAAAGTCACAAAGGAATTGTGGTGCATATCTTCTCTGTGGGCTATTTCTTCAGGTGACAAAGTGTATGCAGGTATTGTAGCAGGTGTTGTTGGTGTTGGGATCAACTTTTCCATGGGATAGAACACATCTAATAGATATACAGTAATTAATGCTAATAATCACGGACAGAATATCACCCCAGATATGCACATTTTAGACTTGTACCATTTTTTCTTCATTTTTAGATCTCTATTTTCCCTATCCATATCTATCTATTCTTATACTTTCTTTAATTGGATGTAGTGCTATTGATGACACTATGTTGTGAATTATCACTATGAATCTTTACTATAATATAAGCTAAACACACAAAAAGCATAAACACATATAAGATGAGGCTGTAGTATAAAATATATTGCGAACAGCTATTCGTTAATATTTCAGATGGTCTCTGAGTATTTTTTGGTACTTCTCTCCTCCCAAAGGTATGCATGTAATTCCTATAAGACATGACCCTTTGATCATGAATATCAATTGTTAGTGAAGCCACTTTTACTTTTACAGGAGTGTCCACTATACCTCACCCCAAATGTATCTTTCTGAAGCTGGCTGTCCTGATGATCTGGAAAAAGTCCTTTGCTGGTTGCTTCAGCAGCACGGGTGCTCGCAGTGACAGAAGGACCCGCAAATTCCTTCTGGATCTGTTCAAGTCCTTTGCTGGTTGCTGCAGCAGCACGGGTGCTCGCAGTGACAGAAGGACCCACAAATACCTTCTGGATCAGTTCATCTACTAATTGCTGCAGTGGCACGGGCACTATGCAGTTACAGGAGGACTCGCAAATACCTCCTGGATCAGTTCATCTACTCAACGTTGTACTGGCCCACTTTTTACTAAGAACTTCCCTGATGAATTGTTGTAGTCTTTTCCTGTTATGCAGACAGGCTGTTATTCCTGGTGGTAGTGTGCAATATACCCTAGTTTATTTTTTTCAGTCAGCAAGTACTCTATTCAAGGCTTCTTGTAATGCTATACTATTTAAATCTTGCATTAGTTGGTATTCTAGCTGATTAAATACTTCCTTGTTGGACAGGCCCCATGAAGGGCTCGCGCCCTCCCCGCATGACCGGGCCAGATACCGGCTCTCCCCGTGCTACCCACAGAAGCACCCCGCAACCCGTCTCCTGCAAGACGCCTGCTCCCGGATATCTACGTATCACTGGCCCGGGCCACCGTCAGCACCATTGCCCGGACCAGCCGCCATCTTGGACACTGCACCACGAGGCCGCCTGGCCTCAGCTCGACCCTAACCCTGGGCCTGGCCAGGCCCCGACATCCCGGCACCACCATCCACCCAGGAGGTGAACGGACCACTTGGCAGGTCAATGGGAGGAAGAAGTGTCGATGGCTCTCCCCCGCCAGGTGGCGATCGCCCCCAGCCTCCCCGGGCGCTGGCTCCACCCCCCTGCTGGGTGTCTGGACTCCCTCATCCCGGACCTCCCGACCTCCCAGTGCGAGGGTCCGGACATCAAAGGGCGCCAGACCTATAACTGAGGCAGCTCCAGAGCAGGAAGGCAGTTGTATCCTGGAGTCGAGAGACACCGTGAAGAACTCATCCTTGACGGACTACTGGCGCTGCCGTAGCCCTGCCTTGTGAACTGTCGTCCTGCCTGCTGGCGCTGCCGCGGCCTTCTGCAACCTTCATCCTCGTGGGACCTGCTGGCGCTGCCGCCGCCCGTTGTAACCTTCATCCTCGTGGGGACCTGCTGGCGCTGCCGCGGCCTCTTGCAACCACCATCTTCGTCTGGACCTGCTGGCGCTGCCTCGGCCCGTTGCTACCTACGACCTACTCGGGACCTGCTGGCGCTGCCGCGGCCCGACCTGCCCGAACGCCGAGCTCGAGGATTGTGAGCTACCATCGCCTCATCTCAACATCCGATTGGTAACAAGACTGTCCCGCTACCCCCTTGCCCTGCTAGAGACTAGAATTGAGAGGATCCTCGTGTCCTGATCTCATTTGTACCGTACTACCTTACATCAAGAATTGCATATAAAGAGCGTTAACCTTATCCTTGTGTGGTGTCCATCTGTGGGGGGGGAAGTTACTTGTCTCTACGATCGCTGGAGACGGCCCTCACCGGAGGCCTCTCCCCTTGTCCTCGGCCGACCCTCCAGGTCCCCGTCTAACATTCCTCAAGGTAACTGAGTGCGTCTTCGTTGTCTTCTTCACTGCTATTCTCAAAGTCAAAAATTGTTGTCAAAACATCTGTTAGGATAATATCTAATAGTAGTACTTCATCTATTTCCTGCAGAAGATCAAGTACCAAAATTACTGACATTTTATCTCCTTCTTCTTTGTAGACCTCAAATTGTACCTTTTTTCTTCTTTGATCAGTTCTGGTGTTGGCATGTGCTGCTGACCTGGGTCTTGGCTGGATGCAGTCTCAGGAGGTGCCCTCTTGACGTGGCTGGCGTGGATCCAAGATTTGTTGTTGGTGCACTTCACTGCTGTCTTTGTGGCGAGTAGTACCTGTTGTGGTCCCTTCCAGCGAGCTTGGAGACAGTTGGACCTCTGGAATGCTTTAATGAGCACCCAGTCACCGGGCTTGAACTTGTGCCCCTCGACCTGCAGCGGCTCTGGAAGGGCTCCCTTCACGTGCTGGTTGATAGAAGCAAGAGTACGTGTAAGTGACATGCAGTAATCATTCAACAGTTCATTCGTCATCATAGGCAGAGCATTTTTGTCTGGAACTCCCCAAGCGACCATTGGCAACCCAGTGACTATTTCGTGCGCGCTGAGCTTGGTCTTGGCATCTGGTGTGCTCCTCATGCTCATTAGGGCAATAGGTAAGGCATCCATCCAGGTCAATTTTGTGTCAGCACATATTTTTGCTATCTTGGCCTTGAGCACACCATTTTTTCTTTCTACTGCACCAGCGGCCTCTGGATGATAGGAGCAGTGAAGCTTCTGCTGTATTCCCAAGGCTTTGCATGTCAGCTTTATTAGTTCATTACAGAAGTGACTGCCATTGTCTGAAAATATTGCTTTTGGGACCCCAAAACGTGGGATCAGTTCCTTTATCAAGCACTTGGCTGTTGAGATGGCATCATTGTGTTTCACCAGCTATGCCTCTATCCACTTTGAATACATGCACACCACCACCAGGATATACCTAAACTTATTTGTAGGGGGCATCTCCACATAGTCTATTTGCAGGGCTTCAAATGGCATTGTTGGTTTCTGAAAGTGGCTTTTGGGTACTGGAGCAGTCTTACCCACATTGTACTGTGCACATACCATACATGTTTGACATATCTCCTGTGCTATTTTTCTTATGTTCTTGTTCACCCAGAATTTGTCCATGCAATTTACAATCGCATCCCTGCATATATGTGCCGGGCCATGCATGGCCAAACACATAGAGTAGACCATCCTGTCTGGTAACATATATTTATCCTTGGCGTCATTCATCCAACATCCTTGAACAAATGACCCGTTCTTTGACCAACTCATCTGTTCTTCTGCTGTTGCTCCTTGTTGCATTAGTCTTATACCTTCACTTGTTAGATCTAATGACTTCACTTCATCAGGTAATTCTTGGACCGTTAGTACTAGTGCTGAATTATTTCTTGCTGTCTGTTTTGCTGTTATGTCAGCAAATGCATTTCCCTGGCCTACCTTGTCTGTAACTTTTTTGTGAGAGCTGCATTTAACTATGGCCAATTTCTTTGGAAGTGCCAGGGAGTTAAGTAATTTGGTGATAAGCACTCCGTGCTGTATCTTTGTGCCTTGTGAGGTAATAAAACCTCTTTTCTTCCAGAGTCTTCCAAAGGAATGTGCCACATTAAAGGCATATTGGCTGTCTGTATATATGTTAACACACCTTCCTTCAGATAATTCACAAGCTCGTGTGAGTGCCACAAGTTCTGCTGCTTGTGCAGACAACTCGGGTATCTTACAGGACTCAACTACATTTTTATTTGTTACAACTGCATAGGCTGCTGATGTACTTCTATCCTCTGTTCTAAGGCAGGAACCATCCACCCACAATTCTCCTTCTGCATCTGCATAGGGTATATCTGTCATGTCAATTCTCCCTTTTGTTTGCTCCTCAGTTAACAAAATACAATCATGGTCTGAGTCCATTAGATCATCAGTGGGAATAGGTAACAGAGTGGCAGGGTTAAGCACATTGCATTTGTGAAGTGTCACATGTGCTGCAAATCAACAGATCTCATACTGTGTGAGCCTGGCATTTGTGAGGTGCTGAGTACGTGTCTTATTTAGTATCAGCTCTACGGCATGTGGAACATAGACATCAACTTCATGTCCCATTATTATGCTTTCTGTACGTTGTAGTGCTAAGGCAGTTGCTGCAACAGAACGTATACAGGAAGGTAAAGCCTTGGCTACAGTATCCAAGGTGGCAGAGAAATATGCGCATGGTCTTTTGTGGTCACCAAACTGCTGGCATAGAACCCCAAGAGCACTCCCGTCAGACTCATGAACATAGAGTTGGAAAGACTTAGAATAGTCTGGTAGGCCTAAAGCAGGAGCAGAGCAGAGAGCTTGCCGAATGGCAAGGAAGCTTTGTTCATGTTCTGGCAACCACTGAAGGGGTTCGGGCGTGTCCTTGTGGGTCAGGGCCAATAAGGGTTTTGAAATCAAGGAGAAGTTAGCAATCCAATGTCGACAATAACTGGCCATGCCTAAAAAGGCTCGCACCTGTTTTTGGGTGCGTGGCACTGGTGTCTGTAGAATCAATTTAATGCGCTTATCATCCAATCTTCTCTGCCCTTTCGACAGGATGTGTCCTAGGTAGGATACTTCCTGTTGAACAAATTGTATCTTTTCTGGTGAAACTTTGTGTACACGTTCAGCTAAGAAATTTAACAAATTAATGGTATCAGATGTACGCTGCGCCTCAGAGATGCTACCAAGCAGCAGGTCGTCTATATATTGAATTAGCACAGAATTAGGTGATAAATTGAATGTGTCTAGTTCTCTCTTCAAGGCCTGGTTGTAAATGCTCGGGCTTTCTGTGAACCCTTGAGGGACCCTACAGAAGCAATAAGTTCTCCCGCCTATAGAGAATGAAAAGAGGTACATGCTACCCTCATCTACTGGAATTGAGAAGAAGGCATTCTTCAAATCCACTACAGAAAAATATGCCATTTCTGGTGACAATGTTGACAATATTGATACTACATTTGGGACAACCGGGAACTGTGGCACCACTATTTTATTAATTTCTCTTAGATCAACTATGAATCTGTAACTTTTTTCATTAGTATTTCCATCGCTCTTCTTCAAGACCGGAAGAATAGGGCTGTTACAAGGACTGCCTGATATTTCTTTAACAATCCCTTCTTTTAGTAAGTCAGCTATTATATCCTACAATCCCTTTAGACCCTCTGGAGCTATTTTGTACTGTGGTATTCTTGGTAATTTTACATTCTGTTTGACTGTAATTGTTACAGGTGTGATGTTCATTTTCCCTGTGTCATTTTTGTGTTTTGCCCATATCCTTGAATCTATCTGATCCATTATTTGTGCGGCAATATTTTGTATTCCTATTGATAGGAAACAGTTGCCCATTTCCTCTGTCATTGGTCCATTTACTTCCAAGAAAACTCCGTCTGCAGTGCACTTAATTGTGGCATTCATCTTTTTTAGCAAGTCCAATCCCAACAAATTAAATGCACATTTGTCTGATATAAGGAATGAATGCGTGTCCTGAATTGGGCCTATACTGTATTTCAAGGGTGCTGAAATTGGGCTTGTTACAAGTATGTTGGTGAATCCCACTGACTTATTTATTTTTCCCGAGAGAGGAACATCTGGAAACTTTTTCTTGGTCAAGGAGGAATTGGTGGCCCCTGTATCTATTAGTAATTCCACAGGTGTACCTTCAATCTTACCCCTCACATATGGTCCAGTGGGATCTACAGGGATTACCATCCTCTGTATTAACTCTCTCGGGCCCCCCTATTGTGCCAAATAGTCCCATTCCCCTTGGGGCCCTTCCTGATATATTCCATCATAAGGGTGATGCACCTGCATTTTTGGTATTTGTTCATTATCAAAGAAATTTGTGTTGGGGGGATACTCTGTAGGGCCATGTTGTGAGTCACGTTCTTGCTGTTGATATCCAGCTCTTCCCATGCTCCTTCCCCGGCCTCTTGATCTTCCCATCCCACCCCCTCTTTGTGACTGCTTGACGGGGTGTGGGCATTGAGCTCTCCAGTGATCCTGACCCCCACAATTAAAGCATCCTTGTGTGTGTGCTTGTTCATTTGAGGTGGTATGCTGTGTAGGGGGAGAAGAAAATGACCTTTGTGGGCCCCCACGGCCTCTTCCTCTACCCCTGCTTCTTTGTCCTCTGCCGCTATACTGGTTTGCCTGCTGAATCAAAACTTTAGTTTTTAACTCTTTTAATTTGTTATTTTTACTTTCCAACTCCTTTTTACCTAGCATTTCGTAATACTGTGCCAATTGTAAAACTTCTGTTAGCGGTTTGCATGACCAAGTAGCGTTGTACTCTAGAATCCCTTTTTTAATTGATGGTTTTAAATTATTTACAAAACAAGAGACAAGTGCACTTTGTGTTGCTTCCTTTTCAGTATCTAAACCACTTGAAGCTGTGAAGACTTTCTGTATTCTAGCGAAAAACCCAGATACTGTTTCTTCAGTGTCTTGAATGCATGCATTTAATTTTGACCAGTCTATTTGTTTTCTGGGGACCAGTGTATTTACTTTAGCCATTATTTTTGCTGGTAAGTCTCTAATATCTTCCGATATATCCTCTCCTCCTTTCCTTTGTACTGAAGTTATATCTTCCCATTTTATTTTAAAAAAATCATCATCCTCTCTCCTTATTTTTCCCCAAATGTCTGGTGGCAATATTATAGAAAACATTTGTTCTATGTCATCCAGTGTGAGAGTGCCAACTCTTAGTATTATTTCTGTCTGTCTGTACCATTCTTCTCTGTCTTGTCTAATGTCTGGAAACTGAAGTGCAAATCTATGTAATTCAACATTTGACCATGGTGTGTGAACTTTAATAGTGGGCTTCCCTTCCTGACTTCCTGGTACTTCTCTTAATGGGAAGTTGTGAGTAGGAGAATGAGTACTAGCTTCCTCATCTTTACTTTTTTTAAGTTTTGTACATTTTTGTTCTAGTATCAGAAGAGTATCTATCCATTCAGCTAATATCTGGACAGCATCTAATATTTCTGTGCTTGTTGCCCCTAAATCGTCTATTGCTGCTGAGATTGTGCTGTTATGATCACGGGACAATCTGTCAGGTTGGGGGTAGCTGTCTTCCTCAGGCCAATGTTTGTCCCAGTCTTTAAACCAGCTGTAACTTTTCTTGTCCAACTTATCCAAAGCACTGCGTTGAAGTGCAGGCGTGAAATCAGGCGGGAAGCGGCTTTTTGCACTACGCCATGTAGAAGTACCATGTTTCATAACCTCCATCACCCACTCGTGTATCATTTTCTGTTCTTTGTCTGATATTTTTATCCGTAACCCTTGTCTACCAGAAAGAGGCGTATGTTCTAGTTGTATAGGTGTTGTTTTACTAATTTGTAATGTAACTTGTGGTGTATGTTCGTGTGATGTTGATGAAGCTTGCATTGTTTGCGGGCTGTATGGTGGTGGTGTTGTCAATAGCGCTTCTATTACAGGATCCTCTGTATCCTCCTGTTCTAAGGGAGCATTAGGTAGAGTGGGGTACACATCTGGTATAGGCTTGTGAACTGTAAGGCATTTGTCCATTTCCATTTCTTTTTCCCTACAACTTGTTACACATCTTTCTTTTGCCTTCTCCCTATCATGTGCCAAAGCTTTTCCTTTCGTTGTCCTAGGTTCCCCTGGCCATCTGTTAGCGGCGTATGACCGCCATGCATGAAATGCATCCCATTGTAATAAACGTACTTTCTTCCCTTTCTTTTCACGTTCCCTTAAACAATCTTCTAAATAAAGCATTTTAGCTCTGTCAAATGTCCCGTATTCTGGCCACTGTAGATCAGGATTTTTCCTGGTATAAAGAGTCCATTGATCTAGATGAATAGCTGTATGGTACCCTTTTTTCCGTGACACGTACCATGCTGGTGTGCCACGAGGAGGTGTTGGTTGAGTGACATCTAAGGCTGCCCTCAAAAATAGTTTGCTAAGCATTTTGAATTTTATTTAGTTACTAATGTTATTATTTTTCCTCTTCTATCCCTTTTTATTTCCTTTTATGTTAAAGTGCACTTAAAATTCACTATTTTACACTACTTTACACACTTTTATTATACTATTTTTCAACACTTTTGCAAGATACAGTTGTATGACCTATTTCAACAATATGCATATGTATTTTTTTTTTTTTTAGACGTCTTTCAGAAGCATGCTCTGTCTAAAGGCGACCACCCACGGTCCCTCTCCTAAAAGCGACCACCCACGGTCCTTCTCCTGTCCTTGGGATCCTTAAGATCTTTCACAGGTTGGACAGTCCTCCTCAGGTACCTATCTTAAAGGCGCCCTCAGACCTCCCCTAGAGACCCCTAATGAATCTCAGTATGCAATTTCTGATGTATTTTAGAAAAACACTATTCAATTGATAAAATTGGGTTCAGTGCAAAATTAAGCACTGCCTACCTGATCATCAGACCAGTTGTATGCCGTTGTATGCACCCTTCTTAGCTGTGGCAAAATAACCTGATGGCTTAAAGGAAGCTGGTGGTGTCTTTTGTCAAAGGCTTATCAACGGGAGCCTTGTCATCTGGGCGTGTCAGGAAACAAGTCCTCTCAGTAGCTGCGCAGAATACACCGAGACAGGAAGGCTCCTGAAGAATCCAAAGACAGCAGTTCTTTATCCCCTGCAGAGACCATCAGTTCCTGTAGAGTCACGGCGCCATCTGTTAAAGCAAAACAATTTATTAATAGGGACAAGAAGAAGGGCACATTCAAGGTTTCAAAAGAAAGTGGCTTTATTGCCAATAAAGCTGCAGCTGAGACAATTTGCAGGAGTGCAAAGTGATCTGGTTTTTTCAGAAAGCAAGCCAGTTCTTATATACAATTTTCAGAACCTGGATACATTAAATATTAATAAATTACATCATGGTGTGACCATGCTAGAATTAGGTCCACGTGTACATTACAGTTTCAAGGTGCATTTCAAAAATATGTCTACGTTCACAATTTACATTATTTGCGACACATCTGACCATGCAGCTATAGGTTAATCTTTAAACCACCGCCTCCTGACTTTCAGCCTTGCCTTGGCCGGTTATCTTGAAATGTCAATGTGCAATGTTGATCTACTATCAGCAGAGGCCCGTGTTTTCTGCTTTCCCACACTTGCTATCTGTGCTGAGCAAATACTTTGCCTCTTCACTTATCGGGGCAAGGGCAGGCCAAACTTGTCACGTCCTAGGTCAGCGAACAATTCCTAGAAAGGGCTCGCTGAACTGACTGAACTGGCTCTGTACATAGGTGAAAGGCTAGTGAATCATTAAACAACTTGGAGCTACAGCAGAATGGGCACGTTCATGTTCACTTGTCATTCTTTTCTGCTTTCAGCTGAATTTCAGGCAACTTAATTTAACCCTCTGTGCACCAGCTGTGCACCATGGAGCAACATTTCATTATGACTAGTGGGCTCATTTTATTTGCAAGCAGGTTAAAAGACAGAAATTAATATAAACTACGGTTCAATTTTAATATTTTCATTCAACAAAGGGCCAACTAATTTTTCATCTTTTACATTACGTAGTTAAATAAATCCAGTATTTGTAAAGCGCACAGCTACCCGAAGGCATCCCGGAACTGGGGGCTGTAGGGAAGATTAGGTGAGCTATTGCCCTGAGTCACATGGTGATGGGCTGACCTGCCGCCGGAGCCGGGGATCAAACCGTGAGTCCGGCGTCCAGCATCAGTCTGACACATCAATAATTTTGGATTCTTTGTCAGCGGGGGTGCTTCACCAGAAGTCTGAGAATTGGCCCTTTTACGTGCGTTGGACTAAGGAGTCTAGTGGTAGGTGTCCTTTAATATAGACTCTGTCTGAGGGTGCAGGTCTATATTTCTTTTCAATCCTGGGGTTCAAAATTCTGGTACGCACAGGATCTTTAAAGACCTCAGTAGCATGTTTAACCACTCCTTTGATCATGGGAAGAATTTGAGCGGATCTCTGAGACTGCTCAAAAGTATCTAAGAGAAAATCTTCCTCAATGGTTTCACAATGTATGGAGACACCATGGTATGTAGCAGCTCTGTTTATCAGCTGTCCAAAACCAATAGTATCCTCAGGAGGAGAAGGTTTAGATGGGTATGAGGGTGTCTCAGGGACATCAGGTTAATTTGCAGGGTATGGAAAGTCCCACCCAGACGCAGGTTTTGTGTATGGAAAATTCCACGTGCCCTCGCCTACAGGGTATGCAGTGTCTCCTTCCCCGTCCCCTCCACCCAAATCATATTCATCATCATTCTGTGGCGAATGTGGTGACAATGGAGACTGTATAGGAGAGGTTTGAAGTGAAATATAGGGAGGAGCGGGAAAAGGAGGAGAGACAGGAAAGGAAAAGTGCATAGGAGAGGTTACACAGTCCTTCTTTTTGGCAGGAACCACAGGTGTAGGTGGTGTAGCTGCAGGTCTCTTCTTAAGCGGTGTGGCACCAACATGACTGGTTTTCGGGTCGATGAAGATCTTTTTCTGTTGATGATCTAGTTGAAAAAGGTCCTCTTGAGGCACAACCTTCTTGGACGTTTTTTCGGAGCCGGCGTAGGTTGTCTAGTGTCCTTAGCCTTGGAAGGTATTAGAGCCTCCTGCGGCTTAGGTTTCTGCGCCGAAGGCGTTGTTTTTGGCTTGGAAGGCATGTTCGAGTTCTTGGAGGCCTCAGAATCAGGCTGTGTGTCTTTCGGCACCGTGTGCGGCTTCGGAGCAGGTGCGTCTTTTGGTTTCGGTTTCGGGATCGAAACAGGTTTCGGTATCAGCATTTCTTTCGGTGTCGGAGCCGAAGGGTGTTTTGGCTTCGGTGCCGACGGAGTCTTGCTCGGTGACGAGGCACCGGAAGGCGGAGGACATTTTTTTGACGGAAGACTCTTGGCGTGGAAGATTTCTTCGGAGTAGAGCCTGAAGGCGGGACTTTCGAAGTAGATGATTGGTCTCGACTGGGCCCAGCAGGCAGAGTGCTGATCTTTGCCTTCTGTTTGGGCATATGTGTGGCCGGGGCAGTAGTACTCACGCGCTGACCCGATGGAATGGAGTCGTCGGAGTCATCTGCCTCGGAGACAATCAGGAGATCAGGAGATCAGTGAGTCTTCTTTGGGAACGAGTGGAACCTCGCCGAAGATGTCTTCCGGTGCTGGAGCTGTTCTCCTCATCTCGTGTCGACGGGCCCTCCGGTCTCGGATGGTTTTCTTCGAGCGGAAGGAAGCACAGGCTGTGCAGGTCGACTCGTTGTGGTCCGGCGACAGGCAGAGGTTACAAACCTCGTGGTGGTCGCTATGTGGAAGCTTTGCTTGACATTTCGGGCATTTTCGGAATGGAGTCCTTTCCATATGGTGCAGGCCGCACGGCGTCGATAGGCCCAAGGGCCCACTTGGATGGCCGGAATGGAAACTTCGTTGTCGAAATGTGCCGCAGTCGATATCGAAGGCAGGTAGTATATGTTTTATGAAGTTCTGCGCATCGAAGTTGCAGGCCGGAGCGGAGAAACTTTCATCTGAACCCAGTGGCGGAAAAAAACAATCTGAGGATGGAGCGGATTCCGATGCGCAGTATTTCCCAAGGGAGGAGTCACCTATCGGGACTAACAAGGACTTCATCCGAGCCCAACACCAGGTGGCGATCTAATGCAGTGTACTACTCTGTAGATCATATGCCTCGAACCATGAGTTTCTGGAAAACTATCAAGCACCCTATCAGAATCAGCCGCCCTTCACAACCATTAATGATTCAGTCTTTGGAGGGTGAATTGCACATGGTGTAACAGGAACACTACATGACTCAAAGCTCACTTCTCAGGGATGTACTGAAATGCCAGCCTCAGGGCACACTTAGACAGCTCTTCACCTCCTCCTCCTCAAACTGTTGACCAGGTATCAGGGCAAATGAGCCTGCAGCAAAGCATTGCTGGCTTGAGGCAAGGGGGTCATCTGCATACTCCTCCAAGTCAGCAAGCACTCTGGTCAAGCCAGTCCTAACCCTACATGAATGTTCCCCATCACAACTATTTTAACAGTACTAAGTTATGTTCCTGCCAAATGATTGAGTCAAAAATTGAAAGGTTTTACTTTGAAGTGCTGGAAGAGAAATCATGAAGTTTTTCAATATTTCTGAGTCCGCCACAGTACACACGCTCAGCCCTCCACAGGGCTTGGACGGCCCACTCACTGCTGCCGCTCCTGCCTGCCTTTGCCGCCTCCTTCCTGCAGATTCCTTCACTCGCTGCCCGCTGCTCCTGGGAATTTCCCGCTGCTCCCGGGAATTTCCCGCTGCTCCTGGGAATTTCCCGCTGCCCGCTGCTTCTTGGAATTTCCCGCCGCTGACTCCCTGCGGCCCCGCGCCCCCCTGTGATTTCATTCGCCGCCCCGCTCCCGCCACCCAGCTGCTCCTCCCTCCCGGCTCCTTACTTATGATGCCCCCAGAGCGACGGCGCAGCGGACGCGCGCAGCGGGAGCACCGATTGAGCGCCGAAGGTGCGCCAAACGTAAGCCCGTCTGCTCCCGTCAGTGCCTGGACCGCGCCCAGCGCCAGAACCCCTGGCCCCCGCAGAGGCCACCCCACCCGCCGGACTTACCACGCCGCCACCCTCAACGCACTCAACACCGGCCGAACCCCCGGCTGCTACCGAGCCACCCCGAGACGCACCCACGGACCCTTCACCTGCCAGTCCTGCAAGTTCTCCTGCATCCGGACCTGTACCACACCCACCAAGCCGACCCCTAGCAGCAACCACCTCAAGTGCATCCTGCTCAACACCCGCTCCGTCCACAGACACGCCGTGGAACTCTGGAACCTCCTCGACTTAACATCTCCAGACGTCGCCTTCCTCACGGAAACATGGATGAACGCCTCCTCAGCACCCAACATCGCCATCGCCATCCCGGACGGATACAAGATCACCCGGAGGGACCGCGCCAACCAGACGGGAGGAGGCATTGCCATCGTCCACAAGAACACCATCCGTATACGACCAACTCCGACGACACCCTCACAGCCGCCGAACCCCTGCACTTCCAGATCCACACCGACCCCAAGACCACCCTCAGAGGCACCCTTTATCTACAGACCCCCGGGACCACGCACACAATTCAGCGAAGACATCGCCGACTTCATCAGCCCGCACGCCCTCCCCTCCGCTGACTACATCCTCCTCGGGGACCTCAACTTCCACCTGGAGAACAACAACGACCGCAACACCACCACCCTATTGGACAACCTCGCCAACCTCGGACTCAAGCAGCTGGTGACCACCCCCACCCACTACGCGGGCCACACGCTTGACCCCGTCTTCTCCTCCAGCAAGGACATCTCTTTCAGCCACGCCACCGGACTCCACTGGACAGACCACAGCTGCGTCCACTTCAGCTTCAGTAGGACCACGATCCACCACCGCCAGCAACAGATTCCACGCAGAAGCTGGAACAAGATCACAGCCGACCAGCGCGCCACGTCCCTGAGCCAGAACCCCCCCACCAGCTCAACGAACCCCAACCATGCCGCCAACAACCTCACGAGGTGGATCAGAAACTGCGCAGACGACCTCGCCCCACTGAGGGCCCCTCCCAGAAGACCCGGCAGCAAGAAAGCATCCTGGTTCACCGACGAACTCAAGAGCTCCAAGAAGAACTGCCGAGCCCTCGAGAAAGCCTGGCGCAGAGACCCGACACCAGACAACATGACCACCCTCAAGCTCGCCACTCGAAAACACCACCAATTGATCCACACCACCAAGAAAACCGCATTCAAGGAACGACTGGACAACAACGCCCACAACAGCAAGGAACTCTTCAACATTGTCAAAGAGCTCTCCAACCCCAGCGCTGGAAACAACGACATCACCCCATCGCAAGACCTCTGCAACTCACTCGCGTCGTTCTTCCACAGCAAGATCGCAGACATACACAACAGCTTCAGCACACAGTCAACGCACCCTAAGACCGCACCAACGCCCCCCACCACCACCCTCCGCACCTGGACCCCGATCAACACCGAAGACACCATCCGCACGATGAACTCCATCCACTCCGGATCTCCAACCGACCCCTGCCCTCACCACGTCTTCAACAAGGCCGACTCCGTCATCGCACCCCATCTACGGGACATCATCAACGCCTCCTTCGACACCGCAACCTTCCCGGAGAGCTGGAAGCATGCCGAACTCAGTGCCCTCCTGAAGAAACCATCAGCAGACCCCACCGACCTCAAAAACTACCGCCCCATCTCGCTGCTCCCGTTTCCTGCCAAAGTCATCGAGAAGACCGTCAACAGACAGATGGCCGCCTTCCTCGAGACAAATGGATCCCTCGACCACTCGCAGTCCGGCTTCCGGGCCAACCACAGTACCGAGACCGCCCTCATCGCAGCCACTGACGACATCCGAGCCCTGCTCGACAACGGGGAAACAGCTGCCCTCATCCTCCTGGACCTCTCCGTGGCGTTTGACACTGTCTGCCACCGTACCCTAGTGCAGCGCCTCAGCAACATCGGAATCCAAGAGAAGGCACTGGAATGGATCATCTCCTTCCTCGCCAGAAGGACACAGAGAGTCCGCCTCCCCCGTTCAGATCAGAAGCCACCGACGTCATCTGCGGCGTACCACAAGGATCATCACTCAGCCCCACGCTGTTCAACATCTACATGAGCCCCCTTGCGGCCATCGCACGCCAACACAACCTCAACATAATCTCCTACGCCGACGACACTCAGCTGATCCTCTCCCTCACCAACGACCCCGCCACCGCCAGAACCAACCTACACGAAGGGATGAAAGACGTAGCCGAGTGGATGATGAACAGCCGCCTGAAACTGAACTCAGATAAGACGGAAGTCCTCATCCTGGGATCGTCGCCCTCCGCCTGGGACGACTCCTGGTGGCCCCCTGCCCTGGGCAGCGCACCCAAACCAACGGACCACGCACGCAACCTGGGCTTCATCCTGGACTCCTCCCTCTCCATGACCAGACAAGTCAACGCCGTCTCCTCGTCATGCTTCAACATCCTACGCATGCTACGGAAGATCTTCCGGTGGATCCCCACGGAAACCAGAAAGACGGTCACCCAGGCCCTCGTCACCAGCCGTCTGGACTACGGCAACTCCCTCTACGCCGGAACCACTGCAAAACTCCAGAAAAGACTTTAACGTATTCAGAACGCCTCAGCACGACTCATCCTGGACATCCCCCGACACAGCCACATCTCCGCACACCTAAGAAACCTGCACTGACTCCCCGTCAACAAGAGAATCACGTTCCGACTCCTCACCCACGCACAAAAAGCTCTCCACAACCAAGGCCCAAGATACCTCAACGACCGCCTGAACTTCTACACTCCCACCCGCCAGCTTCGATTGACCAGCCACGCCCTCGTCGCCGTCCCCCGCATCTGAAGAGCCACAACGGGAGGAAGATCCTTATCCTACCTGGCTGCCAAGACGTGGAACTCCCTCCCCATCCACCTCCGCCTGACCCAAGACCACCTCTCCTTCAGGAAGCAACTCAAGACCTGGCTGTTCCAGCAGTAGCGGACCCCCCTCCCCCAAGCGCCTTGAGACCCTCCGGTGAGTAGCGCGCTATACAAATGCATTGATTGATTGATTATTTCTCTACACCAGCAAATCATGTATGTGCCCTGTAGAAAGCATGTTTGAATGAAACATGGAATGCATTGCAGCCAACAATCTATGCAACATCATAGCAGAGTGCGAGATAACTTGTGTTATTATTCCAGCAGAACGAAATGCGATTTCTAATGTGTACGTCATTTTAAACAAGGTGCCAGGAAATGTATGGTCAGTGTTGTTCTTCTGCCAGTTAAAAGACTATCGCCATTAATGTGCCAGGAAATAAAATACTATGGGAAATCCTACTGGTTGGCACGGTGCTGCCTGCCACTGTATTGCAGGTTACTTCCAACATAATCTGATTTATACATACATACTCCAGGGTGCTACCAGCTATCAGGTCTGCACACAGCAGTCTTTGTAGTGTAGTTCCTATATCCCTAATAGGCTCTGCGCATTGGAATAATATACACTATAGTTTTGACATAGGACTGAGGTCAGTATGTCTTTATTGAGTAAATTTACTTAATTACTTGTGTGTGCTAGATAACTCAGAGGTCACTAGAAACGTTCTCGAATGAACAAGAAGGGATTCGTTTCTGACAACCGCATAAACATGACAAATTTGTCCATTTAACCTGTTGACTAATATCTTTGCAAAGATCTTATAATCACAGTTCAGCAAAGATATTTGCCGATAAGAACCACAATTTTTTGGGCATTTGCCTGGCTTCAGGATTAGAGAGATGTTAGCCTCATTCCATGAGGCTGGCATGTTAGCCCCCTTCAAAAAGAACTTGTTAAAGAATTCTACAAAGATAGGTTTTAGTACACTGGCCAGTACTTTGTATACCTCAAGAGGTAAGCCATCGGGACCAGAGGCTTTTCCTTTCTTACCTTGTCTTATTTCCCCTTCCCCAATCTCCTGATTCAACTGCCTGCTCTTCTCTGCCGAGAGGGTGCTACTTGAGCCCTGTCCCGACCAAGCTTCGACCTCATCTTGGGTGGGTTTTAGATCTTCTTGGTATACCCTGCTGTGATAGCTGTGAAAAACATACTCAATCTCCCTATTGTCACTAATAAGGTCGCCAGTTTGTTCACATTTAACCTGGTCCATACTGCTTCTCACCTGCTCCTTTTTCACCTTCCAGGCCAGCAGCTTACTGCAGCGTTCACTACATTCGAAATAAGCCAATTTACTGGCGTTCCATTTCTTCCTCATCCTTTCTTGTAGGATTACTGCCATCTTACCTTTTGCTTACTGCACTTTTTGAAGCAGACTTTCCCGGGCTTCTTCGTCTATCGTGGGATCAGTCAGATCTTTCTCTAGGGCCAGAACCTGTACCTCAACTGTTGACACCTATTTGTAGTAACTGCGTCTTTTTCAGCTGCCAAATCCCCTATCCTACCCCTCAGAAAGGCTTTATAAGCATCCTAAATTATTCTGTGTGCTGCTGACCACTGATTGAGATGGAAAAACTCTTCTGTCTCCCTAGATAGTGCTGCCATAACTACTTCTTCTTGCAGAATTGTGCAGTCTAGAGTCCATCTGGAGTGGGGGATTCTCTCCTGTGATTTCAAATGTAGGACCACAGCTGAGTGATCCGACAGATCAACTCCCACATGCTCAACCTTCTGGATCCAATCTACCAGATTACTGTTGATAAGGAAGTAGTCAATCCTCAACTGGTGCCTATATTTTGTTATTATAAAAGGTAAAGCCTTTTACTTTCCCTACCTTCTGTCTCCAGATGTCACAAAGCCCCAGCTGAGCCATAATTTCCTTGATGAATGTGGACATCTTTGGATTGACGCATGCTCTGCTGCGTGAAGTTCTATCTAGGGAATGATCTAAAACAGCATTAAAGTCCTCTGCCATAATGATTGGATCAGGAGATTCTATTAATTCTGCTAGCAAATCTCCTAAAGGAGAGACATCATCTTTGCTTGGACCATAATATCCAACTAGAGTAAAGGCCTGTCCCAAGTTCTTAGCTTTAACGATTAGCCATCTTCCAGCTTTGTCAGAAATCTGTGCCCCAAGACCCACCTGTGCCCCTCTCTTTACTAAAATCACCACCCCCTTTGTTACATACGTATGGGATGTGCAAGCTACCTAAGAGATCCAGTTTTGGGCCCCACAAAGATCCAAGACCTCCTCCTTTGATAGGTAGGTTTCCTGCACAATGATGATCTGGGCTGAACAATCTTCAGGTACTGTAGAATTTTGTCCCGCCTCGCTTGTACTCTAAGACCATTGACATTCCAAGACAGGATTTTAATTTTTATTGTTTTCCCTCCCTTCTCACTCATCTTTCTAGGGGGATCAAAGAACCAGCACCAAAATTCCAAACACCTAATCAATACTAAAAACTTTATAGAGGCAATAGAGGATCTTTTTTTTGTCTTTTACTCCACTGCTCCCCTGTGAGAAGTTGGCCTGATATATAATGCTCACTAATTCTAGTGAGCACTTTGTATCAGTCCAAACAACCCTTATGGTGATTGGTTGTAAGTCAACCTTATAGACCAGCTATCCTAGTAGGAGAGCAGTCTTAGGCTAAACTCTTTATGGCATGTGTAGCCAGCTGTTTTACCACATATAACCCTTTGAATACCAAACGAAAGGACACCACACAGGTTGTTATTAAAATAAACAGTTTTTTTATTTATAACATACACCTCTGAACTCTTTATGAGGTCAGAGGGCTAAGCACATGACAATGACTTAGGAGGAATACGAGTAGTCGCACAAATTACAAGAGTGCCTTAGGGGCACGACAAACCATATACTATGAAAATGGAATGCAAAGTGAAATGAAGAATGTCAGTAGGTCCAAAGGCTGGAGGACCGCTAGGACTACGCTACCCTAACCGTAAGTAAGGAGCAGGAGGCCCACGGGACTCACATGCAGAGTGGAAACTCACACGCGAGATGCGGAACAAAGGCTATGGAGCCTACAGTTTACAAAGTTACAGATTACGGACGTTTCCAACTAGCTAGGACAAAAACGACTGTGGAACTGGACACTTGGATAGTCTATCCCTACAGGAGCACCGAGATGCCCACGTTACCTAACCCACGGGCTGCGGGTGTATAGGCTTGAAGTTGTGTCGGGTTTCCTCGTTGATGTTAATGGAGCCTGAAGACAAAGATGCTGGCAGGCGACCAGGTGGAGGTGTTCGGATGGATCCAAGGGCGGATCAAGGAAGATGAAGACCTGAAAGCAGAGGGGACAATGTTCACAGTCACTAGCCCGTGACCGGAGTGGAACCAGAGTGGAACCAGGTGATGTCGTTGCGATCAGGTGAAGAGGAGACGCTTGACTCTGCAGCTGCACGGACCAGGAGGCGTTGTCGACGACCAGGCTGGAGGCACGAGCTGTCCCACGTAGGCTTCTGTTGATGGCGGTGTTGGATCGAAGATCGGAACAACAGGCCTTGGCAAATGCAAGCCCACGCAGCAAGCAAAGATGGCGACTAGCGCGGACCAGGAGGGTCCGGGGTACTTCTCCTTTGCAGGGAAGCAAGGGCCAGTCTGGAGCAACCAGACCAGCGGTGTAGATTCAGGAGTATGTAGGCATTTATATAGCGCACTACTTACCCGTAGGGTCCCAAGGCGCTTCGACCGCTGCGAAACCCTTCCTGGCTTCCCTGAGAGATGGTCCCTTAATGGGTATCTCCAGGGTGAGACCAGGCATCCCCGGCGGTCTGGTGGGGCCGTTAGTGAAGATGAGGCAAGCTAATGCCCAGAGTTGCCGAGTGTGATCGCTGATCAGAGTGGGCACCGGGGCGAGAGAATTATCGAGTCCGCTGACCCTGGTCCAGAAACCTGCCGCAACGGGAATCGAACCCTGGTCCTGGGCCGTCCTCTGCTCTCGGGTCTGCCGCCTCTAACCAGTGAGCCACTGACTTCGTTGTCAGGAAGGCCACAAGCAAGCCGACAAGTGACCAGACAACGAGGAGAGCAGCAACCAGGCAAAAGGGCCCCACACAGATCTCGTGGAGGCTGTGGGGCTGGTCTTTGGTGCAAGTGCTGCTCAGGGTCAGGGCTTCTCAAACCCTAAAGTACTTTCTCGAGGATCCCTCGGCGGTCGTGCTGGTAAGCGAAGTGCAGGTTTCTGATGATGGCCGGTCCCATGTGTCTTGTCGCACCGATGGATCTCAGCTGTGCTTCAGAGGTAGATAGAGGTCAGAGAGATCTGGAAGTCCGGGTCTCGTCGAGCTATGCAGTCTGGTTCCTGGAGGAAGGACGACACAGCAAACCGCGCTTGATGGTGCCTGCTTGTGCAGGGTGGTCACTCCTTGACCACAAGGGAGATTCTTCCGTCTTCTGAGGAGCAAAACGTCGAAGGTCAAGAGTTTCTTCTTCTGAAGAAGTTCAAGATTATCTGATTTGAAATGGGACCAGCTCCTACCTTTATTCTCCTAAAGGGGGATGCACCTACGACTAGGTCCCTCCCCTGGGTGGGACCAGGAAGGGGGGTGGTTACACCCCCTATCCTTTGTCTAGTTTCGCGCCAGAGCTGGGGCTGGAGTGCCCCAGCGACTGGTTTGAACCGATGTATGCAAGGGACACCTTGTGTGCCCCAGGCATGTCTCATTCCTTTGAGCCGGGTCCTACCTAATACACATGTTGATACTTTGCTTGGACCAGTAATGGCTCATGCGCTGTGTTGTCCCCAACGGCTACCAATCCTGATGACAGCATTCATTGAGATCTCACAGAGGCACCATGCTACTGCTGAGGTATGAGAGGAAAGTGGCACACATTCAAATTCAAATTCGAACATTGCTAATGCTACAAACGCTGACGGCGATGCTTCACATCTATGTGCGATTGACCTTCTTAACGAGGTAATCCAGCTTTCCCCTACAATGGTAGACAAATTCTTTACAGACTTAGAAGGCTTGATGTTTTCCCCAAACAATTACACTGACTTTTGATTTGGCACACAATGTCTGAGAGACTCTGAATTCGACCTTCATTTTTTTATTTTTTCAAAACAAAGTTTCTAACTTTGGAACTCTTTTTTCTATGATTAATTTTTGTTTTCCAAATTTGTACTTTTACATTTTTTGGCAGCAAGTAATCTGCTTAAAGTAGAACTATTCATAGAGAACCAGAATTCTTTGAAAAATCTTCCATGTAAGACAATATTTGACCTTGTCCACATTCAACAAGTTTATATATTCTGCCATGAATTGGTCTCAACTTTTTCTTCAGTATTTAAGAGCCATTTCATAAATGTATTTTCGTGATTCATTCGGACAGCATTTTCAAGTATCAAATGATCTGCTTTGAATGAAACATAGCTTCAAATGCGTACAGCACAAATGCTTCTTTTTGTGTACAACCAATTCCAATGCATTTTTTATGTATTTTGGGTGGGTTTTTAACATATCATGTTTAGATACGTTATTATGTGTTTAGAACTTAGCAATGTCGTACTTGGGAAAGTGGAGTGGGTGTTGTGTGGTGTTTTAGGCCCTGAGTGAATTTTCCCGATTCATGCCCTTATATAGGTACAATTCACATTGCCCTTATATAGGCATAGAAATCAAAGCCCATGCTACCCAAATACAGGCATGGCTACTTCCACCCGTACCAAACGTCATAACGATTTTTTGGAAAACCGGCTTAAGCGATTAGGGAACTTCCCCTTGCTTGAATATTGATTTCTCCAAGAACTCAGTTACTTACAATGAAAAACTATTCCCCAGGGGTTAATCATGACGTTCATATGCCCGACTTTACGTCAAACTATGGCATTCCTAAACACCTTCAAGGTATAAATATACCTTCACTTGCTGTGGCAAACTACGGTGGTTCGGAGCAGTTCGACTATCTACTTGCCCGACGCAGCTCGCTACAGCAAGTGCCGAAGGACGCCGATTCTCCAGCTGACGCACTGATCAGGAAGCTGCCCTGCTCCTGCCGAGAATCCAGCTCCAGTGTTTCCAGCTCCCCTTGAGGGGTGTTGGGAAATCGAGTCCCGAGACTGAGATACCAGACCTCCTTCATTCTAACCAAGGTATGGAGCTGATTAGACCCTAGAGAAACCTTTGGTAGATTCTTGGCAAAGAAAACTAAAACCTATGCTACACAATACCTACTTCTTCCAGCGTACTAGACTTAGGTTAGGTACATTGGGGTAGGCGTATTTTAGAAGCACCAGGGGGTATTTTAGCCTGTGTATTTATGTATGTATTTTTATATGGCTTAGAAACCATATAATGCTCTTACAGTATTATTTCATATTACTGTTTACGCTGTACTCATTATACTTTGAAGTCTGCCTAACAATTGTAGCAGTTCACTTCTCTTGCATGAGAAAGAAGACTGTTCAATAAACCTTTTATTGAAAACGCCTGTCTCTCTATTATTCTGCAACTCTGTAGAAACTAAGCATGCACGATTGACACTCTGAGAGATATATTCTTATTCTTGGGAAACAAAGTTGTCATGTTTATGCGGTTATCAGAAACGAATCCCTTCTTGTGTATACGAGAAAGTTTCTAGTGATCTCGGAGTTAGCTGGCACACACACAATTAAGTTTAGTATATTCGATAGAGGCCTAGTTGACCTCAGTCCTACGTCAAATCTATAGGATATATTATTCCAATGCGCAGAGCCTATTGGAAATATAGGAACTACACTACAGGACAACATGGATTCGTCTCAATTAACCCTTTTAGTATTGAAGCTAACCAAAGAAATGCAGGAAGTAAGGTAGGAAAACCAGGCCCTTAGACAAGAGCTGGATAGAACACAAACAGAATTTACTAATTGGAGAGACCCACAACCAGGAGAAACTGAACCTATCATTGCTCCCGGTAAATTTGGTCCCTCGTCTTTTTTCCCCCTAGTACATAAGGCCCTAACACTGATTAGAACCTGCAAGTCACGTGGTAACTCGAACCCCAGTTCCCTTGGCAAACCCGGAACGATTTACTGGTGGTAGTAGTCATTTTACTACTTTTATGAGCCAATGCCAGTTACATTTTTTATGTAAACCGCAGGTTTTTTCCGACACTTCCAAGATCGCTTTCATCATCTCTTATTTAGGAGGTGTAGCAGCCACCTGGGCTAGCCTTTGGTTGACACAAATGATACTTTATTGCACAATATAGCTGCCTTTAAAACAGCTATGTCCAGTTTATTTGCGAAACAAGTTTTTATTCAAACATCTGATAACTGTCGGGTGTCCGCACAAGTACCTTATTCTTGTGGTGAGTCCTCGCAGAGACGACACAAGCTAATGTCCCCACACACACCCTGTCCTGATGTGATTACAGAGCAAACCAGAATAAGGGTGTGAGTGAAGATGATAGCCAAAAAGGGGCCTGGAACTGGAGGGCTGATGAGTAGGGTAGTGGAGCGTTTCTCTGGTGGGTGGTTCCGGGATAACAGCTGGACAGGGAAAGGGAACACAAGTCAGCGGTATTCTCTGACGTGACAATCACATCTGTCATACACACATATGGAACCCAGCTTACCTCCTCCTTATCTGGCCTTACTGCCATCATGGAAATAATATAAAGGATAATATAAGCGCTCCTGCGCTGTCACTGTAAATGTCCCAAAGCGCAGCGGCGCTGCTATGCCGAAAGTCTGGTTCTCCTGGGTGAACCAAAGGAAAGTAAAGCGCTCCTGCGCAAACCAAGGAAATATAATGCGCTTCTGCGCTTCCACTGTAAAAGTCTCAAAAGCGCAACGGCGCGGCTGTGCCAAAAGTCAAGTGCTCCTGTGCATCAAAAGGAAAACCAAAGCGCTCCTGCGCGGTCAAGGAAAGGTCGTTAACAGTTGTTAACGTGTGGTAGTTCATGAGGTTTCACCCAACCTCTTTATGTCTGGAACGGTGCTCCGATACTGAAGCATGCCGAGAAAGTACACGAAGCGCTTTCGCTGAGGGAATCGCCGATGATAAGCGTCCATCCCCGGAAGCGCTGGTGACGTGTATGGACTTCCGGTCGTTGACTGAACCGCTAACTCATTGCGGCCGGAAGTGTGTTTTCTGGAACCGATTCAAACGTCAGTTTCATTCACACGGACAATACGTGGGGAGACGACCGCATCATTCACACGGACAACAGGTGAGCGGGGACCAGAGGGAAGACTAGGAACCATGCCAATTATGAGTTTTTAAATCTACGCCAGGGGTCCAAGAATCTTTTAACCTATATAACCAATTTCAACAGATTGTTATCAGAAACACACTGGCCGGAGGAGAAAAGAATATCTTTATTCCATCAGGTCTTAGAGATGAATTAAAAGATTCTTTGGCACAGATTGTTAATTTGCATGAGGACTACGCAGAATTTTTCGATCTAGTGGTTAAGTTAGATCACAGATTGGGACAACGAAAGAGTGAAAGACCCAGAAGTGATTTAAGAACTTGGCATTTTAGAGTTGGGAAAAAAGTAACAGAAGAAAAGAACACACATGTGGAACCAATGCAGATTGGTGGTCTGAAAAGACCACTTTCTGCAGAAGAAAAAGAACGCAGGCGAAAGGGCAATTTGTGTCTTCATTGTGGCAAGGCAGGTCACTTTGCTCAGGATTATCCAGTTTAAAACTAACAAAAAGAAAGCTATTGCAATAACAGACAAACCATTGAGCGAGTCGGAAAACTGGATTTCTCAGAGAAAAAAGAGATTGTTTCTTTGAGAACAACTTCAGTACAGATCTCACAGTATGCCACTAATATTGTTAATCGTACTCCGAAGCACTTTACAATTAGGGTAACCTTTATTATATCAATTCAAGAAAGACACAGCTTGGCTTTTCTGATTGATTCTGGGGCTACCGGCAATTTTTTAATATTTGGAATTAGCCAGTAAATTAGGAATAACTTGAGCTGCAAAATCTGAACCAGGACCAGTCAGAGCTTTAGACGGCTCAGCTTTAGCCTCTGGATTAATTAAGTTTCATATCAAACCTTTGACCATAGTTAGAGAAAATGGGCACACTGAAGAAACTGTTTTTGATCTAATTGATACACCCACTTTTGGTGTCATACTGGGAGTTCCTTGGTTAGAACTACATAATCCGAAAATAGATTGGATCAAAAGAACTGTCACTTTAGACTCCTCCTATTGCAGAAATCTTTGTTATTCGGAAACTCAAGATCCCATAATTCCATTATTTTGTTCTGCCTTACAACAAGATTCTCCACAGTTACCCACCGAATATCAAGACTATGCTGATGTATTTGATCCTGTCCGAGCAACTAAATTACCACCACACAGAGTGTACGACTGCAGGATAGACTTGATCCCTGGTACAGTCTTACCCTGTAGTAAGATATACGCCTTAACTGAGCCTGAAAACCAATATTTGAGAACATAATTAAACAAACTGTTAGAGATTGGTTTTATAAGACACTCTACGTCACCAGTCTCTTCTCCACTTTTCTTTGGAGCTAAAAAATCTGAGGGCGTGCATAGATTACCGCGCAGTTAACAAGGCAACGATTAAAAATCATTATCCATTACCTCTTAGCTCAGTCTTGCTAAATCAAATCAAAGGATCAAGTATTTATACTAAATTGGGTTTACGTAGTGCGTATCACCATGTTCGTATTAAGGAGGGAGACGAATGGAAGACCACCTTTCGCACGAAATATGGTCTATTCGAATATACAGTAATGCCATTTGGTCTCTGTAACGCCCCGGCAGCATTTCAGTATTTCATCAATGAAGTCCTACATGATTTACTTGATACCTGTGTCATTGTATCTATTGATGACATACTGGCCTTCTCTAAGACTGAGGAAGAGCATACTACACATGTTCGCTCAGTTCTACAAAGATTAAGAGACAATTCTTTGTATGTAGAACTTGAAAAGTGTGTATTTAACACAAATAAGGTCAAATGTTTAGGTTATTGGCTTTCTCCCGAAAGAATAATCATGGACCCAAAAAATGTTGAAGTAATTTTAAATTGGCCCACTCCCTCTTCTGTAAAAGACACGCAGCGAGTATTAGGTTTTGCCAATTCTGATAGTAGCTTCATATCTAAATTGTCTGAGATAGTGACACCTATCACTCTATTACTTCGAAAGGGTGAAAAAGTTCAATGGAACCCAGACGCTGAAGAAGCTTTTTTTCAATTGAAGCAAGCTTTTACATCAGTACCTTTTTTGATTCATCCAGACGCTGATAAATCATTCTTTGTTGAGGCTGCGCTTCCCAAGCTGCATTGGGAGGCATGTTAATGCAAAACTATGCTGCAACTGGACATTTACAGCCAATTGCCTTCTACTCGCGCAAACTGTTACCAGCTGAACAGAATTATACCATTGCAGAACGCAAGTTGTTGCCAATTAAAGCAGTCTTTCTTGAATGGAGACACCATTTATTGGGTGCAAAGCATACAATTACCATATTTTCAGACCATAAATATCTCCAGTTTTTCACCACAGTTAAGGCACTCACTCCCAGACAGATGCGCTGGTTACTTTTTTTTAGTGAATTCGATTTTGTCATAACATACTGCCCTGGACAAAAGCAACTCCTGTCTGACGCTTTGTCTAGATTAGTTTGTGAAAAGCATGTTAGCGAAACAAAGAATTCATAAAGTATAATTCCTTCTGAAAAAATAGTTGCAGTCACACAAGCGGTCACCTTTTTAGGCCAAGTTAAATTGAGTGTTCAGACTTTAAATGAACAGCAATGGCTAGCTCAGAAACAAAACACCATATTTGAGGGTTACTTCTTCCAAAAGGATAAACTGTTTATCCCTCAAGAAAACTTGCGACAACAGATATTACGAATCATGATATTAGTACAGCAGGACATCCAGGGGTCAATAAAACTTTAGTTATGTCAGCGGCATTTCTGGTGGAAAAACATCAGACAGGACGTCCAACAATATATAAAAGCCTGCCAGTGTGCGCACAACAAAAGTCCTCCCATTCATCCCCTAAAGGTCTTCTACAACCATTGCCCATACCTCCTCTTCCCTGGCATACTATCAGTTTGGACTTCATCACAGATTTGCCTAAATCCCATAACTTCACTGCAATTTTAGTAGCTTTGGATCTTTTGTCTAAAATGGGGCACTTTATTCCCTTACAAAAACTACCAACAGCTACAGAATTTAGTGAAGTGTTCTTAAACCATATTGTAAAACTACATGGCCTTCCCAGTAAAATAATTTCCGACAGGGGCCCTCAATTTGTTTCAAAATTCTGGAGTCAATTGTGCAAACATTTAGGAATTGAAATAGCATTATCCTCCGCTTTTTACCCACAGACTGACGGCCAGACAGAAAAAGTTAATCAATACCTTGAACAAAGTTTACGTTGCCTAACCTCCATTATATCGGCTCATTGGGATGAGGTCCTACCATTGGCAGAGTTTTCATACAACAATAGCTATCATGCAGCTTTTGGCTGTTCCCCTTTCTTTTTTATAACTGGCTTACATCCACGATCTATTCCTGCCATCCTTCCAGATTTATGCCTGCTGTGACCAAAAGATTAACAGAATTGCGAGAATTTCAAGAACAAGCCAATCGTAGTTTAGCCAACAATAAACAAAAAGGTCAAATTATCAGTCGATAAACCCAAAACAACAGCACCACCCTATAAAGTAGGGGACCTTGTCTGGTTATCAACCAGAAATATCCAGATTGAAGGCCCCATGAAACTAAAACCTAGGTTCATTGGCCCCTTTCCCATGAATAACATTTTGAATCCAGTTTCAATGAGATTAACTTTGCCCTCGGAATATGCCATCCACCCAGTTTTTCATGTATCTTGCTCAAACCACATGATCCGTTGTAGTGACTGAGGTATTGGTGCTTTTTTGGCTCAGTTATGACCGTTGCCCACCACCATCTCATTATATGCTGCTGTCATTCGAACATGTATGGTGTTTGTCCATTCCCGACCTTTATTTCACCTAGTTGGTAGGGCTTGCCTATAGACTTTGACAGCTTTATGTCCCCTTATATGCTGCTTTTTGCTCTTTTTCTGGCCTAAAGGCTATGCTTTGGGGGCATGTCTTAATCAAATAGACAGACACTTGCTTTACTAATTAGTACCCCCATATTTTATTTCACAATTTGGTAGCCGCTACTACACCCGCGCAGGATCATACAATCAGGGACCGTCATATACCTATTTTTAGAACGTGATGCAGCGTTGAGCCATCAGACCTGCTGTAGTTGACACCTCACAACAGGTATTATTGGTAAAGCCTCCGGGCACATGTCTTCATTATATAAACAGATAGATACCCTACACACTCAAATCTTGCTGTACCTTTTCTTGTCACAGATTTTACCCTTGTCCAAGATCCCTTCGTCGGAAACCCATTTTTGCTGACACATAATTTGTGTATACATTCCTAGTAGATACCTCAGGTATGAATTCTCATAATTTATTTTTCTTCTACCAGTGGTTGATGTATTGAGCCAAAATTTGGGGAACTATCTGCAGACATTTACAACTATCTGGAACATGGTTTTGGATTAGAGTGTTGGTATAGAAGAAAAAAACGCATCCATAAAGAGAATGTTTAATGATATATATGTACATATGTAAATAAAAACTGTAAATATACTGACAATGAAATGTACATAAAGATTGTAAATATGTAGAGAATAAAGTGTACATATAGAGCTATTGGGTTCTTGTGGTAGAGAGCTAGCGGTGTTAGGAGAGGGTGCTCATGAATTATTTACAAAGTTAAGAGAACTAGTGAAACAAAGATATAAGTTCTGTCGCATGTTGTGTAATATAGATTGTCATGTTTTTAAGAAAAATTAACTGAGTATTATTTTCTACCATTATAGTATCATACCAGCAATTGAAAATACAGAACTCCTGATGAAGGCAACTCGCCGAAACGCGTTGGATTCAGTTTTGTATTTGACTATAATAATCAATTGTTGATCTATGCTTTAGTGCTGGGATTATCAATTCTGGTGATTAGGAATATATTGATGTTTAGAAACTTGTATAAATTATTGTAAAAAGTTGTATATATAGTGAATTTAAAAAAAGTGATAAAAAGCAAAATAACATTTGAGAGAGAAAAAAAGTAATTAAAAAGAAGTTTTATAAATCCACAATTTTGGGTATTTCAATCTATATAATAACAATATGAGATAGAGTTCTAGAAATACACACATAACCCGGTGTTCAAGTGAACTTTCAAAAAAAAAACTATGCTCGAGCGATGCCATGTTCTTTTCTGACACCATCCTGCTAAGCCTCTTTAGGTGAAAGGCAATGTTTTAGTTTCAATGTGTTGTTCGCTAGTAGTGAACCAGCAAAGATTGGTTCTTATCGGAGGAATGTGCTCTCTTCGCGCTGGAGCCATAACAAACGCTTGGCTAGCTGCTGTTGTGTGCCAGGTACGGAAAGGTACAGGAATCTCATGAGAACGGTAAGCGGGATCTTCTAGAAGCTTCGAGAGAGAGCTACATTCTATATTAGTGAAAGCGGGTCCAAGTGAGGGTGAGATGATTGTCTGGTGGTTTTGGCGGTCTGGTGAAGCATCACGGTGCAGCCGTGCAGTAGTGTTTGTGGAACAGAGAGTCCTGACCCAACCGAAGAGGGAAAGAGAGATGGACCTGTCTTCAGATTGCAGATGTCTAATAATATGGTGAGGTGTTCCATGTATGACTAATTTGATCTAATTATTCCTTTATTTTCAGGTTCTATATATGTGTATGTATATTAATAGGTCATTTCTTTCTATGTCCTTTCATCAATGTGCAATAAAATCCCCCAATTTGCATTAATTCCATTTGTTTGTTGTCACTAAGAATGAGTGTGGGTTCATCTTAACCAGGTGCTGTCGTATAGAAGGATGGGTGATTCCCTTCTTACAGGTAACTGATGATGGGTAGGTGTGCTGCTCATGATTAGGGATGACTACATGGGAGAATATATAATTTGTCCTTATTCTCTGTGGAGGAAGGTCGGGCCCCTTTTTTACCAAGTGCTTACAGAGGGATGTGCTAGTTCCCCTCCAGTGAGTAATTGTAGATACGGAAGGGAAATCGGCTCCTAAGCAGGAATACCTAAATTGCTGGTAGACAACCCAACATAGCGTAAGAGGTATGTACTGAGTTTCACCGGAAAGTGTTGCTGATTCGCACCAGGGTGCATTGCTCGCGTAAGTGCGCGTTGAACGTCGGAAGACGTTTGTAAAGTAAAGCAGGAACAGTTGAATATCCAAAAACAGGTTTATTTAAGGAAGAAGGGCACAGCGCATCCAAAAGTCAGGAGAGCAGGATACAACTGTCAAACCAGGAATCTGGAACATAGAACCAGGGAAGCTCACGCAGGAGCAGGGTTCCAGTTCCAGGAAATAATTAAATAATATATATACAGCAGACAAAAGCATAAGGCAGAATGTAACACATCTCCTCCCTTCAAAACAAACAAAATAAAAGGAGGAAAGACAAACTAAGACAGAAACCTAGAAGGAAGAACTACAGGTCTGGCATTACTCTTAACCCTATGAGCAATGGACTGGGAAGGAAGAACACAGTCACTCTTGTTCTGAATAGAAATCTGATCAGCATCTGAGGACAAAAACTTACATTTAGCGACCTTCCTTATGTTCCAAACTCTTCCATCTTGGGTGATGACAGAATTCCTGAAAACTTTAACAATCTTAATGGGATTACTAAACTTGGATAGACCCTTGAGTGTAAAACCAGGTTTCTTGATCCTTACCCATTCACCAACAGCAAAATCAGGAGTTTTCACATTCATCTTACGGTCAAACAACGTCTTCATAGTGTTCTGTTTGGTTTCAACACGTTTAGCAACTTGCGAAATATCAAAGTGGTCAACATTCACATCAAATTTCTTAACCCACCAAGGACAGATATCAGAACTCGGACTTCTCCCTCTCAGAAGCTGGAAGGGACTAACCTCAGTGACAGCATGCAGGGTGATGCGGTACATCCAAAGTCTTTCCCTTACCACATCCCTCCAGGGTTCACCCGAACAACAAGCAAGCTCCACCGCATTCTTAAGAACACGGTTGAACCTTTCAACTTGGCCATTCTCCCTAGGCTCATACAGAGAAGTAGTGTGATGCTTGATACCACAAGACACAAGAAAATCTTCCATCTCACGTGAAATGAGTTGAACACCGTTGTCAGTAACCAAAATCTCCGGAGACCCTTCTCTAGCAAAAACTTCTCTAAGGAAAGAAATGATGACTAAGGTTGTAGCACATGAGACAAATTTCACTTCCGGCCATTTGGAGTGATAGTCAATCAAGACCAAAGCAAAACGAGCATTCTCAGGAAGACGATGGAAAGGGCCTGAGATGTCAAAAGCAAGTTTTTGCCAGGGATGATCAGGCCAAGGAACAGGACTAAGAGGAGCAGAAGATACTCTAAGCATCCTGTCACTATTCACACAATCCAAACAGTCACAAACAGTTCTATCAACCATCTTGTCAAGACCAGGCCACCAAAAATTGGTCCTAATAAGACGTTTCATGGAAGACATACCAATATGAGCTTGATGGGCCAAAGAAAGGATTTTCTTATGTAACGAGGAAGGGGGAATCATTTTGCCGGCCTTAAACAAAATCTTACCAACAGCCTCAATCTCAGAAGCAACTTGACAAAAAGGAGCAAACTCAGGCATAACAGACTTATCCTTGGGCCAACCTTTCTCCAAACATTCAAAAATAAACAAGGAAACAGGATCCTTCTCAACTTCAGACATCCACTCAGCTTCAGACACACCCTTGAATTCACTGGAGACATAATCATTAACAACAGAAACAATTTCAACCTCATGATCATCAGAATTAGCACCCTGGTCAGGACAAGGTAACCTGGAGAGAAAATCAGCCGTGACATTACTTCTACCAGGAACATACATTACCTCAAAATCATACTCCTGCAATCTAGAAGACAAACGTGCAATACGAGCGGTTGAATTCCAACCACCCCCAGGAGATAAAATTCCTACCAGAGGCTTGTGATCAGTCTTGAGGATGAACCTGTTGCCCCAGATATAATTGCGAAAATGCTCAACAGCCCACGTACAGGCCAATAACTCCCTCTCAATGACAGCGTATCTTCTTTCAGTGATGGATAAGGTCCTGGATGCAAAAGCAACGCACCATTCCTCTTTACCTGAAATTTGACTCAAAACTGCCCCAAGTCCATAACAGCTAGCATACACAGTAATAACACACTTCTTGTTAAGAGAAAAAGATCTCAAGGTGGGAGCATTCACAATATCCTGTTTAATAGAATTGAAAGCAGTTTCTTGCCTATCAGACCATACAAAATCTGAGGATTTTCTAGTTAGTTCCCTGAGAGGTTCCATCTTAGTAGCAAAATTCCGAATAAACTTGCTGTAATACTCGCATAAGCCAGCAAAAGAAAATAGTTTCTCTTTGTTATCAGGAGAAGGCGCCTTCACAATAGCATCAACCAGTGAACGCTTGGGAACAACTCCATCAGCAGACAGCGTGTGACCCAAATACTCCACACTTTTACAAAAAAACTTACACTTGTTGAATTTAAGAGTAAGACCAGCATTACCTAACTTGTTGCAAACATCCTTGAGATGAACATAGTGATCACCCATATTCTTGGAAAAAATAAGGATGTCGTCTTAACAAAAGCACAAACATCCTTAAAAATGTGATGCATAGCCCTTTGAAAAACTGAAGCGGCGGAGGCTAAGCCAAAAGGCATCCTCCTAAATTGAAAAAGGCCAAAAAAGGAGTAATAAACGAAGTAAAATGTTTAGCATCCTCAGTCAACTCAATTTGATGATATGCGGAACGCAAATCAAGAGTGGAAAAAATACATGCACCATCCAACAAGCACACCATCTCATTAATGTTGGGCAAAGGGTGACAATCAGTGATCAAATTAGCATTAAGTGCTCTCAAATCTACACACAACCTGATACTTTTATCGGGTTTCTGTGCTAAAACAATGGGCGAAACCCACTCAGAGGACTCTACTTCCTCTATGACCCCTCCTTGGATCATGTCATCCAATAAGGCCTTGAGTTCAGCTCTGATACTAATGGGTACACCCCTCAACCTCTGTTTAACAGGGATAGCATCCGTCTTGATCTTAATCCTATGGGAAAAGCCTTTAAGTTTACCCAGATTTTCAGAAAAAACATGAGGAAACAATAAAGAAAGATCTTTCTCTTGACCATTCATGTTCTTTGAACTCTCAATGACATTCTCACTACACTCAGACAAAGGAGCATCATTGCTACTGGAACCACTTTTGTCTGAATGTGTAACATCACAAGTAATAGCAACAACAGACACAGGATCCTTATTCCTAGGATTCAACGTAATACCCAGTTTGGCTTGATCCCTCCAGCCCAAAAACATTCACACCTTTGACAGCAATATACATTTTGATCCATGCATTATTCCCCCTAAACTCAATTAAGACTTCCTTATAGCCAACGAAATCTATGTAGGACTCATCAAAATTTTGTGCCACAATATCAGGTTCACATAAATTCGTTTGATCAACCAGATTCCCAAAGATTTCATGGCAATACATTTTGGTAATGATGGTCCATGGTGACCCTGAGTCAGCCATTAGTTTGAGCTGTTTACCTAAAATATTTACTACACAATCAGGAGAATTCAAGCTGTCAGCGGACTTGACATCAAAAGAATTGCAAATAGATACAACAATTCCACATTCAAGTTTTGACTGAGCATCATCATAAGATGATACACCTTGCGACACAGTAGAAATTTTACCTTTAGAAGAATGACTAAAAGATGAATCCTTTCTCACATTAGAATCTTTGCACATTTTCGCAAAATGACCAACACGTCCACATTTAGTACACTCTTTTCCAATAGCAGGACAACGTGGATATGAAGCAATGTGGCTGGGATGACCACGTCTGAAACAATAATAATTTTTAGAATTGACTTGACTCTTCGTATCCATACTAGGCTTGCCATTGGAGGAAGAACCAGCAGACGTGATAATGTTCACATTACTCTGTTCAACTGTGCTAGATGTTATTTTACTAATAGAACCAGAGGAGGTCTTACTTTCAAGAGTTTTCATCCAACGTTCAGATTGTTCAAGTCCTTTGGAGGTACTAATAGTCACTTCTAAACTGGGGTCACCCAAAATCCAAAGTTGTTCTTGAACTTTCTTACTTCTAACATGAACAATGATCTGGTCCCTGAGCATCTCATCAGTCATCAAACCAAAGTTGCAATGTAGAGACAAAGCACGAAGAGCAGTAAGAAAGTCATCGAAACTTTCATTCTCCTCCTGAGCTCTAGTGTAAAATTTGTATCTATTCAATGCAACACTAGTATTGGGCTTAAACCTATTCTCAATGCGCAATAAAGCCTAATCATAAACATTGTGATCGCCCCCAGAACGCATAGGTGGAAGTGTTCTGAAAACATTTTGACCTTCTGAACCTAAACAATGGAGAAAAATATTTTTTTTCCTTTCAGCAGACATACGCTCGCCGTCAATAGCTATTAAATAAGTAATGAATTCTTCTTTCCATCGTGACCATGGAATAGCCGGTTCACCTTTACTCTGCAAAAATTTGCTGGGAGGATCAAATTGCATTGTCATCAATAATATAATCACGTAAGCTAGAAAAGAAACGTAAGGTATGTACCACTTCAAATTTCAAAATGACTCTCAAAATGACTAAGTAAAAATACAATGCTAGACAGCATAGAACATTACATGCACACAACAAAATATGATGGTTTTGAATAAATAGAATGTATCATAAAATTAGATCATGGTATGAACAACAGTTGCTAAAATGGAAATATAGGTTGCCAAGCTGCATAAAACTGTCTCAAGTTGTGCACTAAAAAAAAATGATAGAGGTTTCAGAGAATAACCCCTTAAAAATAAGTACAGCCTTGTTGATGCCAATGTGTTCCTTAAAAGTATAATGGTCAGCGTGTAATAAATAAAAATAAGAGTGAGCATCAAGTATAAGGATTAGAAAATGCTTCCAAGGCTCTCACAAAAAGAAGAACAATTCAGGAATTTTAGAAATCTCTCACTGAAATCCATAGACTCTCCGACGTTTTGACGACACTTTTAGGCTCCCCGAAGGTTCACAATGACAGTATACAGTTTCCGGTTAGAAGATACAAACCGGCTTCTTGGTACACGCGTGTCAGCCTTCTAGTGCACAGCGCGTCAGCTTTCGGCGCGTCAGCCTTCTTGATGCACAGCGCGTCAGCTTTCGGCGCGTTAGCCTTCGGAGGATAAAGCCAGCGTCATCAGAACCAGACGCTTTATTACGTTGTTGAACACGTAGAAAAAACAAGGCACGTCAACTGTAGAAATGTGCGTGATGACGTTGCTGCAGGAAGATCCGGTAACTGTGGCAACAGTATCGGCTTTATTTCAAATACGAAGAAATCTCTATAAATCAAGAATTTCCACAATATACGCACCAGGAAGTTGCCGGTAAGATCTTCACACACAGTTTTTTAGTTACCACAGGCCAAGTAGGTTCAAAACGATGCGGATGATGGAAATGGGTTCGTTTTTTTTTTTTAAAAGAAGAATTTTCGCTCCTGTGCCCCTTAAGCTGCAGAAATATTCTTCTACTTCTCCAAATCGTCGCCAATTTTGTAAAGTAAAGCAGGAACAGTTGAATATCCAAAAAGAGGTTTATTTAAGGAAGAAGGGCACAGCGCATCCAAAAGTCAGGAGAGCAGGATACAACTGTCAAACCAAGAATCTGGAACATAGAACCAGGGAATCTCACGCAGGAGCAGGGTTCCAGTTCCAGTTCCAGGAAATAATTAAATAATATATATACAGCAGACAAAAGCATAAGGCAGAATGTAACAACGTTGCTGACTTGATTTGATATTTGATTTGTCGGAAGACGTTGCTGATTTGATATTGATTCATTGGAAGACGTTGCTGATTTGATATTGATCTGTCAGAAGACGTTGTTGATTTGATATTGATTCGCACCAGGGTGCGTTGCTCGCGTAAGTGTGCGTTGATCGTCGGAAGAGTTTGCTGACCTGATTTGATATTTGATTCTGATTCGTCGGAGGACGTTGCTATACATACCCTCTGAGCTATGATCTATAGTATCTTTAGTTATTTATGTTATTCCTTTCTCAGATAGGTAGTCTGAATGTGGTGTTTTGTTGTTAGGCATTCTGGGAAGGGACTGTGATGAGTAATTACTTTATAGCTAACTAGCTGAAACACCAGAAAAGTAGGAAAATATCAGTTATTACATCAGTCCAAACGAAAAGATAACCCTCCTCCACCTGTTCTAGTTGGAGACAATATTGCATATGAAGAAAATCGCATTATAGATGCAAAACGTATACATGGTTGATTACAGTATTTAATTGACTGGAAGGGTTATGATGCGTCAGAAAGATCCTGGAAATAGAAACACATGTACATACTCCAAGATTGGTCAGATCTTTCCATGCCTTGCATCCGGAAAAACCCTGTCACATACGAAGAGCTTTGGGGGGGGGGCAGGAGGCATTTCCTGCATGTGTAAACGGTCTTGGCATGTACACGTGAATTACTTGGGAAAGATCTAAGGCCCAAATCACCTTCACATGCACACGTGAGAAAACCTGAGACCCAAAGCTATTTAAACCCCACCCACTTGGTTCCCGATGCTTCGCTTCGTGCCTAAACACTCACCTGACTCCGGACCTTGGTGGCAGATCATCCGAAGCTCTTTAGCGCTCCACCCTGCTTCCTTCCCTGTCTACACTCAGTGTCTTCAGCTGTGTTCTTGCTGCCCGGAGCACATTTCAGACGTTCCTTCCTGTTTCTGAATTTCCGGCTCCAAATCCTCTCCCGGCACTGTTTCTGATTTCCTGCAAAAGAAAAAAGAAAAGAGAATCAACAAAGGTTTGCCAAGCAACACCTCGCTCTGAATGGTAAAGCGGTAGCATGCTTGAACACATACCAGTAAGAATTTAAACTTAATGAAGACCTCTTGACCTTCTACAAATCAAGGGAACGTTTTGAAACTCTTCCTGAAACAATCCAAGGACTTTAAGGACATTGAGTAAGTGAAGAATGTTAAAGTAAAACGGACATTTGTGTAAATACCTTTAGTCTGATTAGAAGACTGAAAGGGAACAGAGAGCTCGATTGTTATTATTATTTATATATATTTAGTGTGAAATTACGGAGCAAAATATTGTAAAGGAAATCAGTAACTCTTGTGATAATTTGAGCAATCACAGATTATTAGTGCATCTGTAGTGTTTTTTCTGTTTATTCTTTCTTTTAGTTTCAGGAATCCTTTTGAGAAAAGGTAAAGGGTAATTCCGGTATACCTAATTAAGAGTTCCAAAGCAGATGTTTGACCTAAAGAAGTGATTTAGGGTGTTCAGATTAATCAGATTATACACGAGCTGAAAACTGAATCCCAGTAACACTTTGCCTTTCTCAAGAGACATTCTACACGACCGAATTGTCAAGTCGGTCTACAAGAATCCAGTGTGTCTTCTCTTTTCCCTCGTCCCTATTCCCCCCTCCCCCGGGGTTCGATCAGGGCGGCAAGTGAATCCTATCCTTGCCTCCTGGTGGAGTTCTGAGGGAGTTGGGTAATAGCAGCATCAAGGAAGGAACAAACCGGAGTACAGGTGGGTGAATTCGTGACACCATGGGCCCCAGTGTCTACCACCTCCAAGGGGCTTTGTAATCGTTGGGAGGGGGGCCGCACAGCCCCCATTCTAGAGCCCTTGATGGCCTGGGGACTATCACCCCCTAGGGCCAGCTGCAATGTCTCCCACCATGCCATAGCAAACTCTGCTTTGCTTCTTGGAAGCGAGAGCAGGAAACCTGCTCTTGCTTCCAAGAAGCAAAGCAGAATTGCTTTTGGGCAAGAGGAGCTTCATGTTAGCAGCTCCCCTTGCCCAAAAGCAATTAGGGCTCCCGCAGGAGACGAGGAGCCGGCAGGGACTGTGGGGGCATTGGGGCTCCCCCCAAATTGAGGGTCGGCCCCCGGTAATGGGGTCCCTGGGGCCAGAAATGGCACGGGAGGGTGGCCACAAAGCCCCCACCCCTTTAGTTTATTGATTATTTTTTGTTTAATGGAAGGGCAGCCCTGGGGGATGTGGTCCCCAGGGCTAGAGTTGGCTCAGGGGAGTAAGGCCACGCTGTCCCCCCCCCCGGCAAAATTTTGTAACACAAGGCCAGGTCCTGGGGGATTGGGTCCCCGGGGTCAGGAGTGACCCAGGGGCATGGGGACCTCCTCCCTGCAGAAAAAGAAATAACACAAGGCCAGGCCCTGGGGGATGGGGTCGCCGGGGCCCCCTTCCTGTTTTTTTTTAAATCTCAGGCCCTGGGAGATGAGATCCCCAGGGCTCAAAAAATGTTAAGAGATGGCGGGCCACACAGCCCCCTCCTAAAAAACGAAAAAGAAAACCGAAGCTGGATCTCGCCGTAGGCTCGCCCCGTCCCTGTACCACTTGAAAACACGACTTCTGGCACGTTTTTTGGGTTGGGGGATAAAGTCCCCTTGCATCTTATGGGTCCTTAGGGGCCAACTAGCCCACCAGGTACCTCCAGCAAGCACCACACAGTGGGATTGCTGAGGGGTGGACCGAGGCCACTCCCTTTTTTACACCACTTTGCAAAGCGCCTTGTGACGCATTCCTGATGGGGCAATGAGGTCCTGTTGTGTCCTGAGGCCCTCAGGACTAAAGTGAACTTCATCCTCTGAGCAGCAGTGCGCCAGGAGTCGCATTTGCAGAATGGTGTAAAAAGGTGGCGTGGCCTTTGAACACTCTCAGCAATCCAGCTGTATGGGGCTTACTGGAGGTAACAGGAGGGCTAGTTGGCCCTGAGGGACAGGGCACTATCGCAATTAAAACTCACATGGTTTGGGGGGGGGGGCTAGCAGCCAAGCATGGCGGCAGCGTAAAGTGAGAGCTCCCTGAGGCATTACGGCCTTTTCTAAAATCCGACACTCTAATCCGTCACATTCCCCACCGTAGGAGCGGAAACCAGGTCCGGTACCAGAGCGGCACCATCCGAGCCAACCCAGAAGCAAATCGGGGGCTGGAAACTGCCTCATCGAACACTGGCGAAATTGGGCCTGCGGCTGGGGTGAAGCACCAGCCTCGAGTGAAGGCCCAATCCCGGCGGAAGTGAGGTCTGGCCGGCGTGAACTCGAGGAGACCTCCCCTGACCGGGCCGGAGCAGAAGACAATCCCTAACAAAAGGATACAGCAGGGGCTTCCGCGGCGCCGCTGAGGCAGAGACAATCGGGGACTCCTGCCGGGGTCCTGGGGATACCACCGAGGGCGTAAATCTGCTGCAAAGATCGAAAGTGAAACTGGGCCGACGGCGACGATTCGGCCCCGGCCACGAATGCTTAGGGCGCCCCAGCGAAGGTGAGACCTGACCGGCGTGAGTGAAGCGGGAGGAGTGCTTGCAAGCAGGGAGAGGAGAAGACCCTGCGGCACCATCGGCAACGGCACAAGTGAAAGCACATAGCGTCGGCCATCGGCGGTGCTTACGGGAGCCCCGGGGTCCCGCCGGGAATGCAGGTGGCAATAGGAGAGCATCCGGGGGACAGACGACTATCGCTACAGCCCCCAAAACAATAAGCAACCCAGGCCCAAAAGAGGAGCGAAGAAGGGTGTCCCGGGCGGGGGAGACTCCAGTCGGACTCCAGTGGGACAATTCAGAAAAGCGTGAGCAGCAGAATTAACCGGCAGTTACATACGCAGCGTACTCCCTAAAGACTAAAGGACCAGGAATAAGTAGGTGCGGGCAAAACGGCAGGGGGCAAATCGGGGTTGTCGCCACCCAACACCTCATCGGCAAATTGCCTCAACACCACACAGTAGGCACAGGCAAGGAGCGGCAGTACAAGCCACAAACACCCCTGCCGGGCAGGTGGATTAACGGCCGGATAAGGCTCACATTGTGCACATAACAGACATCCTGCACGATCAGTGTGGGGCGAGAGACAAAGTGGCAGACAAGCTGCGGGCAATTCCTCGGAGCCCAAAACGGACACGGTGTACTGGATACCCCTGCCGAAAAAAGCCAATGTGACCAGAGGGGGAAACGCTACGAGGCGCTCAAGATCGCTGGGACCACGCCACGCCGCTGCTCCCTGGCCCACAAAATAGACGTGACGATACTTGCAGTGCAGTGGCGACAGTACTGGCCGGAACTGGGGCCAGTGTCTACAGGCTTCGGGCCATGGCGGGCAAGGGACCCAGAAGTGGGTCAACACAGGCCAGACTGGATAAATTTGCCTATAGCCAACACGGCCAAGCGCAAGTAAATGGGCGCAATTCCACGGGCTCTAGTCAAGACACAGACGGGGCCAAGAAAGTGACACTGGAAGACATACTGAAGACCCTCTCTGATGTGCAAACGACAGTGGGCTCCATTTCCACCAAAGTTACTCTACTGCGAGCAGACTTTCAAAAAATAACCGAGAGGGTGTCACAGGTAGAGGTGGTTACGAAATCTCTCGTAGAGGACACTTCAGAATTGCAAATAGCTATGGAACGCATGGAGAAAGTCACCAGGCTACTGCAAGACAAGCTGGACGACCAAAAAGGGCGTTCCCGAAGAAATAATATACGCATCCTTGGTATTCCGGAGACAGAAGGGAAAAGAGCAGTAGATCTCTACGTCGAAGATATCATCAAAACTAAATTGCAGCCTAAAGGACTATCGCACTTCTTCTCGGTGGACAGGGCACATAGAGTACCTGGCGGGGCACCAAAACCAGGTGCAGCACCACGGCCTGTTTTGGCTAGACTTTTCAACTTTAGAGACAGGGATGCGATCTTGCAGGCAGAGAGAGTGTCGCCACCCGTTAAGCTCCAAAACTCAACACTAGCATTTTTCCCAGACTACACAGCGGAAGTGGCCAGACGCCGGAAAACATTTAATGAGGTGAAAAAGGCACTGAGAGAGAAAGAACTGCCATACTCAATGCTGTTCCCTGCCAAATTGGGAATAGTAGCCGATGGGAAGACGTGGTTCTTTGATAAGCCGGAAGTGGCGCAAGACTGGCTTGACGGCTGGAGACAGGTAGGACAGCCTCGCCGTTCACACAGGGGTCAGCAAAACCATCGTAATGGCAAACACACGGATATGCAGACCGAAAATTTGACGAGTCAAGGTGGAATATCAGAAGCAGAATCCGACATTGACCAGAATCCGCCTGACTCTGGACAACCGGCCCCTGTCCGAAGACTGGATGACTATGGGACAGACCGAATGCAATGCACTGGAACCTAGACTTGGTGAAGCGGAGTAGGGTGGGCAGAGCCGGTGCCTGTAGGGGACTCACAAACCCCACGAGCAAGTAAGATAGTTGGGGATGGGTTAAAGCACTCTGCGAAGTTAGGGAAGCGGGCGGGGGTAAGTCCGTGGAGCAGGGGAGCAGGGAGGGGGGATGGAGTGGAAGTTTTGAAGTTAATGTTAGTATTGATAGTCATCACTCACGCCACATGGTACACGAACGCACCGAGTAACGAGCTATTCCTACGCCTCAACATAGAACGCTACATATGCACTGAGGCCTGCAACATGGCAGCTAGAACACTACCCAGACAATCCAATGGCCCAACAGTTACACGCTGCACCCACTGAGGGCGCGCCTACAACAATTGAAGTACCCCACCCTGCGCTTGCCTACTTGGAACGTCAGAGGATTGGGAGATAAAATAAAGAGGGGATTGGTTCTGCAAGCAATTAAATGCCAAGGCCCCGACCTAGTATAACTTCAAGAGACACACCTCACGGGGACAGCATGTAAGGCGCTTGATAGACGCGGATATGTGATGGCAGTACATGCCGAATTCACAACAGGCTCCCGAGGGGCGGGGATACTCATGAAAAAGACATCACCCTTTATGGTAGAACACCGCAAGACGGATGATCAGGGTCGTTTCGCAGCACTACATGGACAATGGGAAGCGAAGCCCCTCAACGTGGTTTCCGTTTACCTCCCCCCGGCACTCCACTCTGTTGCTTTGCCTGCCCTAGGTAAATTCCTTCTGGACCTCCCGGAGGGCGACACGATCATAGGAGGGGACCTCAATGCAATAGTAGACCCAACACTGGACACATTTCCCATTAGAGAACGCCCTCGGGGAACTGCAACGTTCCCTGGATTTCTAGAGGCAATGGGCATTGCAGACGTATGACGACAGTTATACCCCACAGCAACACAATACACATATTATTCCGCTGCACACAATAGCCCGTCACGTATAGACTATTCCTTGTTCCAGGGGTTGGACTGGGGAAAATAGACAAAATAGACATCCTGCCCAGAGGCATATCTGATCATTCACCAATATCTCTGTCACTCACCACCAAAGAAAAGAAACGTGCTAGAATTTATCCACTATACCCGAACTACTTAAAAATCCCTAAGATCAGGAAGGAACTTAAATTAGTGACCACACACTATTTTGAGGAAAACGCGGGATCAGTGTCCTCTCCCTTGGTCTTGTGGGAAGCATACAAAACGGTCCTGCGGGGTAAAGCAATAGCAGCAATAACAGGGCACAAAAGAGAGTCCCGGCGAGAGCTCACAGAGCTCGAGCTGACACTCCACAACGCGAACAATACCCACATGGCGGATCCCACACCGGAAACAGCGCACCTATTACAATTACGGCAGCAGCAGTACCAGGCCCTCCTTAAAACGAAAGTCCAAGGCTATATCACAAGCACAGCACATAGAATATATGATGTAGGCGACAAAGCTGGGAAAATGCTGGCGTGGTTAGATAAGAGAGGGGGAAGTAATAGAGGTATACAGAGGCTACACACACATAACAGAAAGTTGCAGACGCATCCGGAAGAAATAGTGTGCACCTTAGCACGCCACTTCCAAGAGATATATACCCCAGAGCATGACGTCACTGCTCAGGTGGCGTCAATCTCGCTTGAAAACATTGACATCCCCAGGCTCACACAGGAGGCAGTGCAAGAGCTAGAGGTCAACCCGACAGAAGATGAAATTCAACTGGCAATTCAGGCACTGCAATCAGGAAACGCGTTAGGACCCAATGGAATACCCATAGAATGGTATAAATCGATGGCCGAAACACTCAGTAGACCACTACCGTAAATGTACATGGAAAGCCTGGAAAAGGCGGAACTACCGCTGGACCAGCGCACCGCAACTATTGTAGCCATACCAAAGCCGGGTAAGCCTCCGTCTGAATGCTCCTCGTACCGCCACATTTCCCTACTTAACGTGGAGGCCAAAGTTCTGGCAAAACTACTGGCCAACCGTCTGGTACAACACCTGCAAACACTGATCCACCCTGATCAGTCAGGCTTTATGCCTCACAGGAGTACAGCACTGAATCTCAGGCGGGTTCATGGGGTGATGGCACGAGCACACCTTATCTTAGAAAAAGCAGTGATTCTCTCCCTTGATGCCAAAATGGCTTTTGATCTAGTGGAATGGGAATATCTATTTGCGGTATTGACACGTATGGGCTTTGGACCGAAGTACATAGCATGGATACGACTACTTTATACGAAACCGGTGGCACAGGTGGTAGCTAATGGTCACGTCTCACAGACGTTCCCGCTGGGAAGGGGGACAAGGCAGGGATGCCCTTTGTCACCCTTGCTTTTTGCCCTGGTGCTAGAACCCTTGGCGATCCTAATCAGAACAACACCATTGCTCAAAGGAATCAAATGGGAGGATGGGTGGGAAGATAAAATATCCCTGTATGCGGATGATATGCTGATTTATATGGTTGAGTCTGAAAACGGGATCCCAGCATTATTGAATCTCTGTAACGCACATGGGAAGTCGTCAGGCTATACCCTGAACTGGTCCAAGTCGGTGATTTACATACTAAAGGGTCCGGAACCGGTGCTGCAGGCGGACTGCCCCCTTGCATTGGCGCCAAACTCCTTTAAATATTTAGGCATTGTCATTACGAATAGTGCCACAGACTTCTTTGACAAGAACTTGAAGCCACCTATGGAACGCCTTCGTGCAGATGTTAAACACTGGGCGACCTTGCCACTGACCCTCCTCGGGCGTGCGGCTCTTTATAAAATGATGGCACTTCCCAGATTCCTATATGTGCTGGAAAACACCCCATATCTTGTTGCACCGAGATATTTCAAGCAAGTCGCAGCACTGGTCTCAAACCTACTCTGGAATAATGGCCCGGCACGTATAGCATATGATAAGATGACAAAGAGTTGGTATGAGGGAGGTATAGCATTACCTAACATACAGCTATACTACTGGGCAGCCCATCTTAAAATAATAAACCAATGGATGCATACTCCAAGAGATGACCCAGCATATAGAGCGGACTGGTCGCAGCTAGGGACAGACTGCATGCTCTCAGTATTATATAACAAATCGCAAGTCAAGAGACTGTTGGGACCGACGCAACACACAGCGGCCTTGTGGCACATAGCACAAACGTGGCTAGGTTGGAAGGGGAAAATCACCAAACTGACACCACTATGGGACACAAAGACATTAGGGAACCTACGGTCCAGTAAGGGATTTACGCAGTGGGACTGCATAGGAATCTCCACAGTTGGGGACTTATGGGACAAAGGCACGGTGATCGCGTTTCCGCAGCTCCAACAGCAATATGGCCTGGGCCCAACCGAGAGGTTTAGATATGTGCAAATAAGACACGCACTGCTTCAGGCGATCCCAGCAGGCACTGATATACCAGAGTCCTCACCACTGGATAGGCTGCTAACGGACTATATGCAACAAAGCGCAACCTCCCTCACATATAAAAAACTGATCAACAACCTAGGGGACCCTACAATAAAACTACGAGAAAAATGGGTGGGAGAAATAGGTGAGGTTACTGAGTCAGAATGGAACGAAGCACTAGCCTCCCCGAAAGAAGTAGGCATTTCAGCAAAATTCAGATTAGTGCAACTTAAAATCTTACATCGCATTTACTACACTAGGACTTTGCTTCACAAAATACACAGGGCACCACATCCCTTTTGTCTTCGAGGATGCGGGGAGGAGGGAACACTGTACCATGCAATCTGGAATTGCCCGCACATACAGGAATTCTGGAGACAGGTTATGCGCACTGTCTCGCAAACGCTTAAGATCTCCGTTTTACCAGAACCTCGCAAATGCTTATTGAACATCTGGGACCCCAATGATCTGGATAGATATGGACTAATATGGGCTACCCTGGCCATGATGGTAGCTAAACGAGACATTGCGCAAAAATGGGGAGCACCAGAACTGCCTACAGCTAATATGTGGAGTAAAAATATGGACATGCTGATGGTTACAGAAAGAGCGGTGTATGTGCTCAGAGCCTGCCCCCGCAAATGGAACAAGGTATGGACAGCATGGAATATTTATAGAGGAGAAATTTGTAAACCCTTACCGGAAGAAGAAGACTTAGACTCTGAAGGGGAGGATGAGTAGATAGCTGGGTGATGGTTTGCTAAAGTTACTGAATCAGACAGTGTGTCGTTTGAATACAGATTTACCGAGCTGCGTAACATGGAGCAGGAGGAGTGGCTGGAAAGTCGATGTGAACGTTAAATGGCTACCTAATTGTGATGACTCTTTTTAGTTTTAAGAATTCATGTTATGATGGTTAATATAGTATACTGTACAAAACGGAAGGCCTTTAAAATGTGCTCTAAGAATTGATTTATGCATGCATGGTTGCGAAACTACGCATTATTGTCTGAAACCGGCTTGCTATATGTACGACTGAGCAGTAGATACTATGATCATAAGCTACATGGGTATACGGTTAAGAGATGAAAGTTCAAATGTAACCTTGTGACTGCAACTTATGCATTGAATTTCAATTTCAATAAAGATTAAAAAAAAAAAAAACTCACATATTATCAATGGCAGTGGTCTGCATTTTCTGAGACTCTGGTTTTACTGCCTCACTGATGAGTGATCCAATCCACTTACGGGTACTCACTGACACCCAAGGTGCTCCTCAGCCCTTACCTCTACGCTCAAAGATATCAATTTATAATAGGATTTTCCAGTTAAGCCATAGGCTAGTTAGTAAATTCTCTCTCGCTCAATCTATGCAGCCTCCATTTGTAACTGCTTCGACTGCCTACTCTTTGGAGTGCAGCACGTTGGCAATCAAAGTCTTGTATCGATCATGATTACTGGACTATTTATACTTCACAGATGTGCCTGCGATCACTCTGTGGCATACTTTTTCCCTAAAACAGCAGTGTACAGACAGTATTTCCTTGTGAGAACTAGTTGGCACTGAAAGTCGATGTACCATTCTAATGTGAGTTAACTTCAAAACTGTTTATCCCAAATGTTTTTAATGGATCAATATTGCTGATTTTTCTTTATTCCCACCACCTACAAGTGGTGTAATTGTTTCGATATTCATTAGTAAATCCCCCGTGCAAAAGACATTGCTACCTGCGCCTGGTTATAGTATTTATGAAAAGTACGTCCATTTATGAGAAAAAAACCTTTAACATCACAAATTCCTTCTCTACTGCCTTTCTTCTCAGTCCACTTTTCTTTCTCTCCTTACATGTCTCTCACGAATGTGGTCCCTCTTCTATCCTTTTCAGCCTCTCATTCCCTCACTCAAGTGGACCTCCATGGTCTTAATTTATCTCTTACTTTATCTTTCTAGCTTCTCACTTTCTTTTTCCCGTATTATCTCACTGTTTTCTTTTAACTCTCTTCCTCTTTTTCAACAGCCTTTTTTTCTTTCAATCTTGTTTTTTCTCACTTTTTAGGTTTCGACCTGGCCGTAGCACGAAGTGCTACGCCCAGGCGAAAACTTTTGTTTACACTATGGGGGACTTGAACCCGCCCCTTCTTTCATTGGCTAGCTCCATAAATGGAGGCTAGCCATTGGAAGAAATTGGCCGTCAGTCACTATTTCCCCGTCGGAACGCGATTCGGGGGCGTTTCTCAGTGTTTTTTTAAGTCCCGCCCCCCTCGTTGCCGTGTGTCCCGGGCCGCGCTGTGATTGGCTGCCTACTGCCGGCCCGGAACACCCCTGTGACGTCATTCCTCGGGCCGCGCTGTGATTGGCTGCCGGACCGGGACCTGACTTGTTTCTTCAATTCCATCAGAGGTTTAAAGGCAGCCAGGCGCAGTGTAAACACGCGTGCATCAAGTCCCTTGGAGCTGTCTGAAGGGCGGGTGCCTGCCTGCGCTTTGAAAAACTCCAGCTTCATAGTAGGGAAGAAAGACTGGCAGATAACGGCACCTGCTGCCGTCAGCATCGAAGACAGACTAGCGGGGCCTGCTCGCCCCTCACAGACATGGCGGTGTCACGTGTCGTCACTTCCGCGCCCTGGCAGCCCCTCCGCACTCAGCTCCCTTATCCCCGGCGCTGAGGGAGAGAGCGGCGGCCGAGCTCAGCTCTCCATGCATGGAGCGGCGACCCCGCCCCTGGAGGGTAGGGGGGTGTCTGAATAAGGTGAGTAAATGATGCACATCCAGGAGGTGTGTACAAACTGCTCCCCGAAGCCACCACATTCACCGCGCCATTGGAAGCGATTGTACTCTTTAAACACATCCCCTTGCCCACCCTCTGACATTCTGTTTCCCTCAGTTCCTAAATTTCTCCTACAACACACCTTTGTGTGATATGTCACTCCCATGCGATACCTATAATGCCTTGTGGAGGTCCATCACGCTCCACCCCAATATCGCCTCCGAATCAATAGCGGCACACTTGTTAAAGTTTCTTATGTAGGATGAACAGCCACACAAGTTATATTAAGTTATAGTAGCTGGTGGAGAAATAAGCACTTTGAAACGAGGCACTAACCAAAAATAGAAGCTGACAAAGAGAGAAAGAATACCGGGTCCATGTCAGTTTGTCGGTCTGTGCCCGTCTGTGTGAATGTCCATCTGTCTGTGTCAGTCTGTCTCTTTCTTCAGTGTCCGCCAGCCTGTCTGTATGTTCATGTTACTTTGTCTGTGTCTACCGGTCAATCTCTTCGGCTTTGTCTGTCCGTCATTGAGTGAGTATTTCCGTCTCTCTGTCTGGAAGTTCATGGCTGTTTGCTGGTGGTGGTGCGTATGCATGTGCATGTCAGTTTTCTTCGTGTCTGTGTGCATGCGAGTTAGCTTGTATGCACGTCCATGTCTGTGTTCACCGGTCTGTGTCTTTGTCCGTGTGTCTATCTGCCTTCCTCTGCGCCTCTGCCTCCCACTGTCCGTGTTGTTTCACGCATTCTCTAGCTCCTCCCCACCTGTCCCCACTCCAAGGCACTTGGCTCAGAAAACCAGCAAGTGTAGCTCTGAATCACAGGTTCACAACACATGCAATGAGATGTGCTCACGCATCAGAGTCGGAAACACCAGGGCACCCTGGCGGTTTCACTCAGAGGTTTATAACCCCAAGGAGTTTTCCACTCACATTTTAAAAGGTGGACAGAGTTTGCCAAGCGCGGTGAGTCAGAACACAGCACTGTGCCTGCCCGGCTCACAGCCGCAGCAGGAAGCAGCTAGACAGACAGCTCGATGAAGTGGAATAGACACAGGGATGTCAGTAGTCTAGAGTGGCATAGACAAACAGGAAGTACAGAGTTATTTGTGGCCTGGACTTCCGGTCTTATTTACCTTCGATGCCCTGACTTGCAGTCTCAATAGCCTGTAAAATAACAATAGACTATTTCTATAGGGTCAAAGGCGGGGTGGGGGGACCAGTACTGGTACAGGAAATAGGTCTGGCGTTGGCGACCAGCCTTATGGCTTTGCCAGTAACTTCTTATATCATGATTTTTGTCAAACTTTATGTTTGGGCGAGTGCCAGGCCTTCACTATTATACAAAAAAACACATCTACTGAAAGTCAAAATATTTTCTTGGTCTCAAAGAGTAAGCAGTGCTATTAAAGTCCCTGGCACAAAGCGAGCTACTTTGCATGTGGGTGTGCGACTTTTGTAACAGAGCTGAATGTGTCAATCACAGTGAAGTTAGCCTATGGGTGAAGTGGGCTGCCCCACTGATCTGTCAGCTGTAGTGAATGAATGATGTTTTGTAGAGAGCACAGTTATTACTCCTAGGAGTGTCCGGCACTGCGGGTGTGCAGAACAAAAACCAACAGAACACCTGACCTTTAGGACAGAACAACCATATCCTACGCTTCTTATGAAATAAAGATTCGGACTTGAGAATGCGAAGATCCACAGGAAGCTGGTACCAAGCCTTTGCAGTCAAATAAGCAAAGGAGCAATCCCCCTTTCTCACTCGCCTAACCCTCGGCACCCCTGCCAAGTTGCAGATGCAGACCGCAGAGCTCTAGCTGGACGGCAGAATGAAATCTGTCAACAAGATACTGGGGACCGAGTGAGGAGAGGGCCCGGTAGACCAAGACTAGAGAATTAAAGAGGATCCTCTTCACTGGAAGCCAATGAAGAGACCTTTGATGGACAGATACAGAAGCATGCCACTGCAGCTTCAGAATTAGATTAGTTGTGGCCAGTGCTTAATTTGAGCCAGTGGTTTCTGGTGGTCGGCACCAGCACTTAATCGTCAACACTGGCGCTCATAGCGCATAACTTGACCTAAAGATATTGGGGTGATTTTCATGAGCACCAATTAAAGACACTTATTTTTTGTAGGCAAGGGAGAGATTCAGTGATTTGCAGTGAATCACAAGATGTTGAGTCTGCATCAAGACTCGAACCTGGTTCCCCAGCTCCAAAATCAACAGCTCTGGCTTTTACCCCACATCCTCTCCCCACTTGTAGGGTTTCACATTTAGTGGTTAGTTCTGTTAACCCATTTACCGCGGCCGTTATTTCGGCGCAATGCGGGCATTCTAAGGAGTGGGCGCGGCCGCGTCGGCCGTTGGCCGTTGCAAGGACCAGCCAGGTAGTGCTTGCGACGGCCAACGGCCAACAGGAGCATGGAAGGGGTTAAAGGTGGCGCCAATAGGAGCAATGGGCTGGTGGAAGGTGCCTCCTGACAAGAGCGCCGGCACTCATTTCTTTCACATATTAACCACTGGTTGCGGCATTTGGAACCACTTACAGCCACCAAATTAAACCAGCCTAAAGACCAAGAGCGAGAGCGATGGGGTAGTCCACCGTTTTTAGGTTTCGCCTGGCGTCCGCTGCGCAGCAGCGTTCGCACAGGCGAAATCTTATGTTAGAACAGTACGGGAGCTTTGTCCCGCCTGCTCTTCCATTGGCTAGCACCATAAATGGAGGCTAGCCATTGGAAGAGAGATCTGTCCGTCATTGCCGGAGCAGATTCGTGGGCGTTCCGCTGTTTTTTTCGCTCTCCGCCCCTTTGCAATCGTCATTGCGGCGGTGGGCGGTGTTTTTTTTAAGGTTTGTTTTGGCCATTTTGAAAGTGTCGTTTGCAGGGGTGGGCTGCGCGATTTCACTTTCCTTGATTTGACAAAGGAGACCTATAGTGAAGACTCCATGCGGGACGGTTTCTGCAGTTTTCTGTTTCAAGACTCTCCTTTCGAAAAGTGTCGTTTGCAGGGGTGGGCTGCGCGATTTCACTTTCCTTGATTTGACAAAGGAGACCTATAGTGAAGACTCCATGCGGGATGGTTTCTGCAGTTTTCTGTTTCAAGACTCTCCTTTCGAGATGATATTGCCGCATTTGTTATCTCATGTTTTAATGCTTATTGCACCTGTCCCGCCGAGAGCTGCCACACACACCTGGTTAGTTCCATTTAGTTTGTTTTTCGGTTTTCACGATTTTTAACTCTCACAGGATAATTATCCAAACTAGAACATGGCTGGTGAGGCCGAGGCGCAGTCAGGGGCCAGTGTTAGGGCCCTGTGGGCTCCGGGGGCAGCGTCACCACCTCAGGGGTCCTCCTTCCACCACCCCCAATCCCTGGAGAATCGGAGAGGGTAACGAGGCGCTGCGCCGCCCACCCGCTTATAATCTGCTCACAGCGATTATCGCATTATCCGCCCCCAGGGGGCGGTGTCCTGAGAGTGCATGCCTCTCCCAGCACCGGCCTTGGGGGCGTCCTGACACTACAAAAGGGACACTACTGCGGGTGGTTAGCGGAGCAAGGGAGGCCCATCCGGAGGACGGAGTTTAGAAAGAAATCCAGTGACGTGTCCCAGAGGCAATAAACTCACCTTTGAGTATATGGTCGATGCTGAAAGTGGCCTCTTCTGCCTCCTTCTGACGGCCAGGGCCCCCAACACGATTATTGTTGTATTTTATACCTGAAAGAGCAGCCTGGGGTAGCATTTCTTTCTCTGCACTTGGCCCCAGGACACAGTGGCACACTGCAGCCCCCTGCGCTGGTGCCAGGGACCGCCGGAGCCTCCATGGCGCGGTGGCTGTCCGCAGCGTCTCTCCTGACCTCTGTTGTGATCCTCGGCAGAGGAGCGGGGGGCAGACAGCCGGGGTTTGACCTCCAGGCCGGACACAGCAGTCCTACTCCTCGGAGGGAGACCTCCTCATTGGCGGGGGGGTTTGTGGTGCATTTGGGATTCTCGGCCCCCGCACGCCCCCGCGGAGAGGCCCCGGCGCAGCTCTCATGCGAGGTGTACGTCACCAGTTCTTGTCTTTTATTGCTGGGGGTGTTTGTGAAGTGCAGCCTCTGCGCACGTCCTATCCCGCCGTTGCAAGAGCTCTCTGTTTGTTGTGTCCTAGGTGGTGTGCCTCAGTGCTTACAGTGGGCCGGCACTCGCCGGTACGGTGCAGCGGCACTTCACATCGGTTCCTTTGAAGTGTCGTAACTTCCTCCAGGGAGAGTCCGGGACTCGGAGGGGCAGGGGCACCGGGCATGCAGGCTGTGCGCGTCTCTGACAGAAGACTGAGCCCTGGGCTTCAATGAGCTGGCTCCTAAGTTTGTCAGCTTGTCAGGTGCTGGCGGGGGGGGCGCATCACACTGTGAGTGGCAGCGTAGGGTCGGGTCTACACTACTAATCACTGCGTAGGTGTGGAGCAGGCCCACCGCCTCCATAGTGTCTGAGTGCATGTGGGTCCAGGCTGCCTGGGAGGGGAGGGGAATCAGACGTCAGTGGCGAGCGTCTAAAGGACAACTAGGGCTGAACTGCTGTGTGTGTAGGAGGGTCCTTACTGCCCCCTCACCGTTCAATGATACCATGGGTCCTGCAACCCGCTCTCATGCATCAGCCAGGTACCTAGGGGCGTCTGGAAACTACCTCCCAGGGTCAGGCCCACAGGGGCACTGCTGGAAACCTAAGGAACTGAGAGTGTGTGGCTTTGGGTGTGTGTGTGTGTGTGGCTCTGGGTGTGTGTGTGTGTTTGGCTCTGGGTGTGTGTGTGTGCGTGGCTCTGGGTGTGTGTGGCTGGCTGTGTGTGTGTAGCTTTGGGTGTCTGTGGCTGTGGGTGTCTGTGGCTGTGGGTGTGTGTGTGTGTGGTAGTAATTGCTGTCTGCTGAGCTCGTCCAGTAGGGTAAAATAGGTCTCACACTTGCGAGAGATTAAGCTATTGGCAATGTAAATGACAATGCCATTTATTTATCTGTTTTCAAAACCAACAAATAAATACAAATTTTGTCATTTACAATGCCAATAGCTCTAACTTTTGAAAAGGCGAAACCGTTGCATTGTAAATGCTTGTTTTTTCTTGCTTTTACTTTTTATGTCTCACTGTCTGTTGTATTTTCGCTCTCTTGATCTTGCTCTCTTCTGATAGCTCTGCTGCTCTTTTTATCCCTATGTTCTTCTCTCATCCTCATCTTTGTCTCCTTTTATCTCTCTCTTTATGTTTGCCTTATTTGCTCTTCTTCTCAACCATTGTCTGCATCATCCTCTTTCTGTCCTCTTTTTCACTCTGTTCTCTGATACCTTTGAGTTTCCTCTTGCTCTCCATTCTCATCTTTCTCACTCTCCACCCTACTTGCAGAGTGTGCACCTTTAAGCACTCTGAATAAGGGGGACATCATATCTGACAATCTCTGGCTGATATCCATCACCTCACAAATTCTAAATGCTAACCTTTGACTTTTTCACTCTATTCTATAATTCCCTTCATTTTGTGGTCACTTTCATGTTAATGTGTTTCTCTTTTGCTCTGGTTCTTACCCTATCTCATTCTCTCATGCTATTTCTCACTTAGTTTTCACATTCTCTTAGTCTATCTTTCTATCTCTTTTGTTATTTTGGTCACACATAAGACTACCAGATTTTGAAAACAGCAAAAAAACTGTATATTTTAAAAACTCTAAAAGAATGACTATTTTACATCAACTGAGGGGTATGGGATGACAGTGCTTATCAACATCGAAATGCCAAGGAAATAAATAAAATGCCATTTTAAACACTGTTTCATACCTGCTAATTAAATTGCTTTCTGATAACAGAAACTAGCCAGTCCTCCTTTGGAATACATAAAAATGTGCCTCTTTCAGTTAGCCCTCTATGAAAACAGGGACACAAGACAAATTTCTTGAAATTTGAAACAACCGGGGTTGTCCTGGTAAATCCGGGGCACCTGGTCACCCTAATCACACACACACTTCATAACCTTTGTTTCTCGTTCTGTTTTTCTACAACATTCACTCTTTTTTATATCCCCATTTTCTATCTTGCTTTGTTTTTTTATATCTATTCTCTGCATATCAGGTTTCAGAGAGGCCCTTCCGGGTCGCAGAGTAGAAAGGGTCTTATCTAATATATGGTTCATATGAGGGCAGATAGAGTCATATATATTTGAAGCTCTGGCAGCAGTCGTTGCAACAACGTGATTTCCCGCTATCCGGCGTGGCTACCGGGCAGGGAAAAGATGCCTAAATGCAGCAGAAGGGATCCTGATTAAAAGTCTCCCTGCGGTGCTGCGAGAAAACCACCGGAACGGCAGAAATCGGCGACTACAGGCGGAAGGACGACTTCCAAGATGGCGGCATCGCCGATTTGAGGAGACTTCGGGTGCGGCGGTGGAGGGACTGAGCCAGCAGCTGGGGTGCTGTGAGTCACCGGGCCACGGGCCGGATCGTTGAGCAGCCACATTCTGGGCAAAGCGGCGCTCGGTACTGGCGGGAGGTTCGTTTGACCTCCGGTGGTTCGAGCGCGGCACTCTTATGTCTGCGCTGATTGCGGGGGCACACAGGGATGGTGCCTGTGATCGTTCCCCCGTCGACACCTGGTTCAGCATTTCCAAAGCGCCCTTGGGGATCTCCTCCCCACATATTCACTTGCTCGGCCGCGGCCTGTGCTGTTCTCCCCCTTTTCCCCATAGGGCCCCATTGTTGTAACCCTTCCTGGCGTGGCTGCGCTGCTCCGGGAGCGAAAAACGGAATACAAACCTCAGCAGTGTCTCTGCCCCAGCCACCAATTTATGCTGCAGCAAACTTGAAACATTAACTGCCGACTGCACATTGCCTTGTCTTCAAACAACCTGCTCTGTGGAAGTACTGTGCCAGGACCACTGCTGCGCCACAAGCTCCATTGTGGGAGACAATAGTGAAATACCCAAAACCTTCCCTGTTGTCACGAAAATACAAACACGGGTTGGATGCCCATTCCTTGCTGATCAGTTCTGCTTGCCTAATCTCTCTTCGCCAGCTACTTGCATCTGCTCTGCGGCCATAACCTGAAGACTCTGGCATTGGGCTTAATTAATACTTGGCGGGTGGAACTGCGGTATGGGCCGCAAAGACCCCAAACAGCGCCTACTCCCCTTCGAAAAGGTCACCGAAGTAGCCCAAGAAGCCCCTGACAACATGGAGAAAGGTGGCCAGAAAGACACAACACCAGAGGGTGATAGCAACCAATTAGGTTCACTGCTACAAGAGATGAGAGCGGGGTTCAGAGCCTTAGATGTGCGCTTTGATGCCCTAGATAAGCACATGGCGGATCTGGGATCGAAGATCCAAGTTCATGACAGAAAACTCGACGTGGTGGAATCGCATACATCAGATCTAGGAGATGGAAAGGCTCAATCCTTGAAAAGGCTCGGCCAAATGGAACGTTACCTCAAAGACATCGCAAGAAAGAGGACTTAGAGGCGCGCAGTCGCAAAAATAACGTGCACATTTTGTGTGTTCCGGTATCGACAGCCGCTGGTCGCATGGACACCTTGGTAGAAACAATCCTGATAGACTTGTTTTGTAGAGAAGTCTTCACTATGGGCTTTGTGATAGGACGCGCTCATAGATCACTAGGTCCAAGGTCCAATCCTGGATGCCCGCCCAGACCATCACTGCCCGTGTCATGAACTTTAGGGATCGAGACACGGCCCTGCGCCTGGCACGAGAACGGGGCGAAACGGCATGGCAGGGCTCCAAGCTGTCCCTATACCCAGACTTTACAATCATGGTACAGGAGGCCAGGCGGAAATACACTGGAGTGTGGCGCCGCTGCCAGGGCGACCGACGCTGGACGCACATACGAGAAGCGATAGAGGGCTTCTCCTTAATTGACATAGGTTGTACGCAAAACCCACATAGCACTGACCATACTCACTACACTGGCAGTCATACCATATGGACGAGACTCGACTATTGGCTGGCATCCCCAGAACTTATCCGTTGGTGTCAGGTGATCCGGACGCTTCCTCACACATATTCGGATCACTCCCCTGTATTATTAACATTGAAGGTCCCGCGACCCAAGGATTTTGAACGGCAGTGGCGATTCCCCAGCCACGCATTAGATGATGACGTTTTTAGACAGGAATTACGAGAAGCGATAGAGGAATACTTCGTCATTAACACTGGTTCAGTAGACACTGTGGCAATGTTATGGGAGGGTTTTAAAGCATACATGAGGGGCGTGTATATATCCAAAAATGCAGGGGTAGTGCAGGATTTGTGCAGTACGTTAGCCCGCCTGGAAAAGGACCTAGGGCCGTTAGACTCTGAACGACGCAATGGCGACAGGTCCCGAAATAGACAAGCAACGTTTGTCCCTGCTCACAGAATTCAAAGATACCGCTGAGAGGGAGATCCTTTTTATGGGGAAATACTACAATGCCAGGAAATACGGCGAAGGTGAGCGGCCGGGACGAGTCCTAGCACAGATGATTAGACCTCCCTATTGTAAGTCATACATCCCCGAGTTGAGAACTTCGTCGGGACAACAGGTCACTGACCCACTGGATATCCAGGGGGAATTTATGTCCTATTTTAAAACATTATACACCACTAGATTGGGTCAAGACAGGGTGCAGCAGAAGAGTTATTTGTCCGAGGCCGCTTTAGTTTATCTCGAGAAGTTTATGCAGGACTTTCTCGCTGAGCCTATCTCTGAGGAGAGCATTGATGAGGCATCTCTGCCCTGAAGAGTTCCTCGGTCCCGAGGCTCGACGGTTTCACTGCGGATTTTTATAAGGCCTATGAAGATTTATTGATTCCCCATCTCCTTAAAGTATATGCAGAATCCCTGGAGAGGCAGATAATACCTCCCACCCTGTGTGAGGCAGTCATCATTCTTCTCCCCAAACCCGGCAAGGACCCTCTGATATGTGGTTCCTATCGACCGTTATCACTCTTAAATCTAGACTACAAAATAATGGCAAAGGCTCTGGCATGTCGCCTGTCTCTCTTAATAGAATCTATCATTTCCCCAGCCCAGTCTGGTTTCATACCCCATCGCTCGACAGCCTTCAATCTACGCACATTATTTAACATTCTGCATAGAATTAACCCGGTAATCCCTGCTGCGGCAATCCTATTTGATACAGAAAAGGCATTTGACTCCCTTGAATGGCCTTTTATTTTATCCAACATGAAGCGCATGGGGATGCTGTTTGGTTTCATTGGCACGACTGCCCTGCAATACAGTCAACCGCTGGCCCGACTCCAACTAAATGGTACATTGACGGCTCCCTTCTCACTTTCACGCGGCACGGGACAGGGCTGCCCGTTGTTGCCTCTGTTGTTCATTTTAGCCATGGACCCACTAATACGGCACTTCCAAGAGAAACACCTTCATTTATTTATTTATTTATTTATTTAAACTTTTACCGCGCACAGCTACCCACAGTGGGTTTCCCGGCGCTAGGGACAGACTGGAGAAGAAGATATCAAATAGCCAGCATACAGGATCCAACTTCATAGATGTTTACAGTTCACCACCGGCCCATTGTTAGTATCATTGTATGCAGATGACACAATTTTATATGTACGCAACCCCCAGACTAATTTGGATCCCCTTATCCGGGAAATTCTCCGCCTTGGAAGACATTCCCGACTGGGAATCAATTGGAACAAATCTGTAATTTTTCCACTCACTGCCAGCACAGACAAGTGGGACTTGGAATTCCCCCTGGAATGGAATACTGACTCGTTTAACTACCTGGCCATACATATACACTTAGAAACAGAACAGATCATCCGCCGTAATTACGGACAGCTATTTCCAAATTAGAGACTCAAACAGAGAAATGGCTAAAGCTCCCACTATCCATGGCTGGACGAGTTTCCCTCAGTAATATGGTCGTGCTTCCTAAATTTTTATATCTATTTCAAAACATCCCAATACCTCTCACGAATACATTTTTTTCGACCCTTCGATCACACTTAATAAGATTAGTATGGGGTGGCGGATACGCCAGGGTAAACTGGCAAGTTTTGACACTCCCCTGCGATAGAGGTGGGTTTGGGGTCCCTGATTTACAACTGTACTATTTAGCTGCACAGTGCAGTTTTGCACAGACATGGTACCACCCTGATGCCAGAATTCCATACCTCCGACCAGAGTCTGACTTAGTTTTTAGCAGCGATATTACCGAAGGGTTTCCCCAAAGATATCCAACGAGCATCGACCACTAGTTGGGCATGGGAGAAATTATGTTGCATAACACACACACCATTGCTTTATTCTTCAGATCTCCCACTCCCGAACCCTAAATGGATACCTATAACTAGCAAAAAGCTCATACAGAAGACATGCGCTAAATTTGACATTGCTAAGATAGGCAATCTATTTCCAGATGGACATACTTCTGATCCCGATGATGAGTCCTTGTTCCCTGGTGCCACATTCATGGACAGATACGTCCTTCTATAAATCTGTTCTGCCCTGCGAGCTATTTTACCGGACTACCCTCTGGAACCTCCTTCCTTCCCCCCACTCACGACAGTGATAAGCAGCGAGATAAGGGTACATCTAATATCCCAGCTCTATAAGGCATGCGCTGCAATCGTAGACAGAGTACGCACTGCATGGGAGACTGACTTGGGTAATCCGATCACAGACGAACAGTGGGCTGCCTGCTGTACAGTTACGAAAAATGTCTCCCTTAATGGCCGACACAAACTAATACACTTTAAGTTTCTTCATAGGATATACATTACCCCTCCCCCCCCAAGACTCAACAGGATAGACCCCGCCAGACCGTACCATTGTGCAAGATGCAGCGCTACAAATGCGGACTTCGCCCACCTCGCCTGGACTTGTCCACGCAAACACTCATACTGGATAGGAATACATAAGATAGTGAGTGGCTTGGTTAAGGTACCGATGACCCCCTTGCCCGAGATTGCCCTGTTGGGATATGTAAAGCATTTCCCACCGGTAATTTGCAGGTTTGTTGCCATCAGCTTACTACCGGCCAAAAGGGAAGTATCCATTCATTGGGGTGGCAGAACAGCACCCTCGGTGAAGGGATGGCTGAAGAGCATGGAATCCTGTTCCACACACAGCGACCAATACGCAATAACGGTCCTCCCCCACCTCCAGGTCCAAAGATATCTGGGGAACTTTCACAACATACCTAGAGGCGCAGCGACAAGACCTCCCCTACCCAGAAAGAACAGGGCATAGTCCCAACAGGGGTGGGTTAGACTGTCCCGAGATACATGTCAATAATCAACTACACCGGATGCTAAACTCCTTTTTTGATGTCGGTACAGAGGATGTATTCCCATGCCATGATTGTAAACACCGCTTATGTGAATTAGAGTCAAGAACGATTGTAACAGAAAATATGTTAGCAGCCGGGGACTTGCTTTATTTGGTCGAGGACCGTAGGCTGCGCTTGCACAGTCTCTGTGAGAGACTTAATGTTTTGTACTATGGGGGCTTGAACCCGCCTCTCACCTCCATTGGCTGGCTTCCTAAACGGAGGCCAGGCATTGGAGGAGAGGGGCGTCACTCCGTTCAAGCCCCGTCTCTTTCGGATTCGGGGCGTGTTTTTGCGTTTCTTTGACCTGTGACGTCATCCGTCACTCAGAACGCAAAAAACACGCCCCCGATTACGAAATTTTCGGAGCTTTGCGGCTGCCATTTTGCTGCTCGGTAAAACCAGGAGAGCAGCGTCTACCGAGGACATGAGGTAACTATCCCTTGTCTTGCCTCTGCCACCCTGTTTGTGCCGTTTTTCATGCCCCTGCCCCCCTGTTTTTGCCGTTTTTCTTGCCTCTGTGCCCACAGCCCTCCTCTGTCCCGCTCTCGCCCCCCCTTCCCTACGCCCGCAGCTCTCCATCCCGCTCTCGCCCCCACTTCCCTCCACCCGCAGCTCTCCTTCGTCCCGCTCTCAGCCCCCCCTTCCCTCCGCCAGCAGCTCTCCTTCGTTCAAGTCCAAGTGTGGTCAGTCATTAAAGCCACAGTATTCTGTACAGAACATGCATTCACCACCAGTCTGGGCCACTACTAACGAGAGTCGCGCGGTGTGTATCTTTTCAGAAGCGGTGAATCTTCTCTGCTTCCTATTACAGTGGGTGGGTGTAATCTTAATTTCAGTCATTCATCATTGCGGCGGCTGGTATTACTACCCTCCAGTTTAATTTCTTTCTAAGTGTGTGACTGCATCGCACTGATGAGCCTCCAACGGGGTGAAACGTATGTGTGGTATTTCAGAGATGCCAGAGGCTAGCCGGAACTGACACAATCTATAGATCACGTCATTAGTTTGAGTGTTTCCCTTGAATTGCTTGAGATATACAGTGCTCTTGGCTTTGAAATGTTGCAAACCTGCAGATTCTGCCTGTGGCTTGATTCTGGTGTGAAATAACTTGATACATTGTCACGTTTTCAGCAGACTTGCATCAGAAATGTTTGTTTTGATTTTAAAAATTGAGCCCTGATGTATCTGAAATTCTTCTATAAAGCCGAGCATGCATCAAGTGAAAGCAAACGAGGTAAACAAACTGTACGATTTAAATCAGTTGCAACATATTGCCGTCCCTGCAATGTGCTGCACACCCTGTCACCAGCACTGAAGCACACCAGCACCACTCAAAAACAATTATGACAGGAAAGGCCCAGTAAATACGTTACCATTAAACTGAATAAAAGGAATTCAATTATTAACAGTGCTTAGAAGTGTTTTCTGAAACCCGACATGAATACTAATGTAAAATTCCACAAAGGATTTACAACAGACAGTTAAAGGAAACGCATCTTTTGTCTCTCAGAGAGGGCGGTCACACAGTAACATCAGACTGTCTGACGGGCGCTTTGTAGCACCCACAGGTGACCCAGGTAAAACGAACCCTCTCCATGCCTACTGCTTATTTTCTATTTTTAAGTCGCCAACCCAGGATCTGAGCAGCAGTTTTAGAATCCGGCGGCGGAGCCGCTCATGGGGGTCTCCCGTGCCTCCCGGTCCCCCTCGGTCACTAAGGGAGCTGGGGAGATCTGTGTTTTACTCACCATTGATTACACATTATATGGGCATTTTTCACAATTTGACTTTCATGGCAGTGTTTAGATGTTTTTCCACACGGATTTGTTTTCCCTCACTGTGCTTGCTCCCCTGCCCCCTGGCTGTGCTTGCTCCCTGCCCCCTGGCTGTGCTTGCTCCCCTGCCCCCTGACTGTGCTTGCTCCCCTGCCCCCTAGTTCCCCTGCCCCCTGGCTGTGCTTACTTCCCTGCCCCCTGGCTGTGCTTGCTTCCTTGCCCCCTGGCTGTGCTTGCTTCCCTGCACCCTCGCTGTGCTTGCTTCCCTGCCCCCTGGCTGTGCTTGCTCCCCTGGCTGTGCTTGCTCCCTGCTCCCCTGGCTGTGCTTGCTCCCCTGCCCCCTGGCTGTTCTTGCTCCCCTGCCCCCTAGCTGTGCTTGCTCCCCTGCCCCCTGGCTGTGCTTGCTTGCCTGCCCCCTGGCTGTGCTTGCTTCCCTGCCCCCTGGCTGTGCTTGCTCCCTGCTCCCCTGGCTGTGCTTGCTCCCCTGCCCCCTGGCTGTTCTTGCTCCCCTGCCCCCTAGCTGTGCTTGCTCCCCTGCCCCTTGGCTGTGCTTGCTTGCCTGCCCCCTGGCTGTGCTTGCTTCCCTGCCCCCTGGCTGTGCTTGCTCCCCTGCCCCCTGGCTGTGCTTGCCCCCCTGCCCCCTGGCTGTGCTTGCTCCCCTGCCCACTGGCTGTGCTTGCTCCCCTGCCCCCTGGCTGTGCTCGCTCCCCTGCCCCCTGGCTGTGCTTGTTCCCCTGCCCCCTGGCTGTGCTTGCTTCCCTGCCCCCTCGCTGTGCTTATTTCCCTGCCCCCTCGTTGTGCTTGCTCTCCTGTGTGTGTATGTGGCTCTGGGTGTGTGTGTGTGTGGCTCTGGGTGTGTGTGTGTAGCTCTGGGTGTGTGTGTGTGGCTCTGGGTGTGTGTGTGGCTCTGGGTGTGTGTGGGGGCTCTGTGTGGGTGTGTGTGGGGGCTGTGTGTGTGTGGGGCTCTGAGTGTGTGTGTGGGGCTCTGTGTGTGTGTGGGGCTCTGTGTGTGTATGTGGGGCTCTGTGTGTGTGTATGTGTGAGTGTGGGGTTCTCTGTGTGTGTGTGTGGGGGGGCTCTGTGTGTGTGTGTGGGGGGCTCTGTGTGTGTGGGGCTCTGTGTGTGTGTGTGGGTGGCTTTGTGTGTGTGGCTCTGTGTGGGTGTAAATGCAATAGGTCATGCATTTGCGAGCGATTAACCTATTGGCATTGTAAATGACAATGCCATTTATTTAATGATTAAGCTATTGGCAATGTAAATGACAATGCCATTTACTTAAGATGTAAAAAAAAAATGTCATGCGCAATGCCAAGAGCTCTACCTTTCATAATGCCGAGACCATTACATTGTAAATGCTTGTGTAACATGTGATCACTCTGCGGCATTGATTGAGCCCTTGACAGTGTGTATTATGTCTACCGGTACTTGCCAAACGATTTTACTTGTCCTAGTGTACTTCTTTACTCATACCTAAATGCAAAATAAAGTTTAAAAAAAATATGGGGTAAGAGCTCACTGAAGCCTACCCTACGCCCACACAGGAGCAGCAATCATTAGTGAAGCAGGTGCAAGGAAGCTCACCAAGGTGCAATTTCTGTAATCAGATGTAGGATAGATATATAGCCAATCACCGTTGCATGCAAGACCGTCTGTCTATCAGATCGGATAGATGGCTTTGCATACCCAACGAGACTACATGCTAGGACTTATCAAAGGCAATAATCCTATCATGATTTTATCAAGACTGGATGCGATAGTGATTACCAGCTTATTGACATTGCATCTCTTAATAAGAATAAGCGACTTGGTGTTCTTCAATAACACTATTTCAATATGGATCGAAGGAATTAAATCAATCATGATTGATACAGTGATTGCCTATATATCTATACTACATCTGATTACAGAAATAGCACCTTGGTGAGCTTCTATAAAAGACTATTCCAACCCTGATGAAGTCCATGTTGGACGAAACGCGTTGGCTGGGCTGATGCATTTGAGTACAAATAAAAAATACATTGAAAAAAAGAAATCTCAAGACTCTGCGCTGTATTTTCTGATTTGGTGGATCTTATAATATTTTGCATAGTTTGCAAAGGAAATGAGGTTAACATGCATGAGTATAATTGATGAAAGAATCTAGTTATAACTGCATGCTCCTTTTCAGAATTTGACAATCCTAGTCGGGATAAGGCACACGCAAACCCCAAATTAAACTGTGGTCAACCCCCTGGTAGCTTGGTACGGAGCAGTCAGGCTTAATTTAGAGGCAATGTGTAAATATTTGTGAAACAGTGAAACAGCGTAAAAAGCACACAAAATCAACACCAGGTTAGAAAAATAGAGCTCAGTTTCATCAACAAATCGAAACCCAAAAGGCAAAAATCCAATTAGTATAACCGGAGATATGAATTTTTAAAGTATAAACTTCTATATAGCACCTAAAAACATAAAGCGCCAACCGAGGCAATCTGGTCATGCTGGACCAGGTTAAAGCCAAAAGTTCACGCTTATCACGATAGAGCGCGAATTAGGTAGAGCCCCAGATTAGTTCAGCTGAAGGTTTACCTTCTGAAGTTTTGAGCCAAGAGCCCCATTCGCATTGGAGAGGGTCGCAGGCAGTAAGGAGAGAGTTGATGGCGGTGATGGACATGGCACAAAGAGCAGGCCAGGTGTCACAGAAGGTCGGGCTGGAGGTTTACGTTGTTGGTCTTCCAGATCGATTGATGCTTTCCGTGCAAGAAGATAGGCGGCAGGGGCTCGTGCTCAAGTTCCGTGCGAGCAGTGGGATTCGGGTGCGAATGGGCTCATTTGCACTCATGAAGAGTTCGAAAGCTTGCTTTAGGAGCCCACTGAACCACAGCATGAGTCTAGGGCCTGAGAAGCACCATTTGGGAGCAAGGAATGCGCTGAAGACTGGGCCAGGCACTTCCACAAAATGAATGGGAGGTCAGGAACAGCACTAGCCCTCACTGCACAAGCTTCTGTTGATTGTACATACAAGAGTATGGCTTTAACCCGTTTACTGCGGCGGCAATTCCTCTGCGGCGTTAGAATGCGTGGGTGGGGCTGAGTAGGCCAACGGACGTGCGCAGCACTACTGAGGTAGTGTTTGCAACGGCCGTTGGCCGACGAACGAACGCAAAGGGTTAAAAAAAATATTTGCTGCAAACTTCAGATCAGCCAAGTTAAAAGATGCTCATGTTATGTTATGTTATGTTACAGTGCATTTTTATAGCGCACAGCTACTCTAAAAGAGTGTCCCGGCGCTTTCCACAGGCAACTTACAGTGTCAAATCAACATAACAAATAAGACAGAACCCCAGAGAAAAAAAAAAAGAGAGAAAGAAAAACCCACCTAAACAGAATGATTAAAAAGCCAAGTCTTCAAATTCTTCCTGAATTGAAGCAGGTTGGGAGTGCTGCGGAGTGCCAGCGGAAGCGCATTCCACAGCTGGGAGGCCTTAAGGCTAAAAGAACGCCCCCCAATACGGGCCTTCCTCACGCGTGGGACCACCGCAGTGAACAGGGATTCTGAACGCAATGAACGAGCTGGGCGATAGAAAGCTAGTCTTTTCTTCAGGTATCCTGCGCCTGAGCCAAACAGAGCCTTGTGCACCAGCGTCAAGGATTTAAAGACAATCCGCTTCCGGATAGGAAGCCAATGGAGCGTCTGCAGCAACACCGAAGCCCGTGCTCGTCTATGCAGGCCAAAGATTGCCCGGGCTGCCGAGTTCTGTGCCACCTGCAGACGCTGAACCAGATAATCCGGGAGGCCTAAAAAAAGGGCGTTAGCGTAATCTAGCCTGGATCCGATGAGCGCCTGCACCGTAATCCGTCTGTGCTCCGCAGACAGAAGGGGTAGAAACTTGCGGAGCATTCTGAGGATGCCGAAACAGGTGCCGGACAGGCCAAGGATGTGCGTTTTCAGAGAGAGTTTATTGTCAAGCTTAACACCCAAGTTCTTGGCAACCAAGGATGATTGTGCCGGAGGACACATGGCGGCCGGCCACCACTGCCGCCACTCGGGATCGAAGGCACAGCCGAAAAACAGAACCTCCGACTTGCTGGAGTTGGCCTTCAGACAGTTTTGCTGAAACCAGCTGAAGACCCTGTCCAGGCAGTCCCGGATTCTCTCCCCGTCAAATGTCTGATCTTTTTCACATGTGAAGAGGAGTTGTGTGTCATCGGCATAGGACACGATCTGGGCTCCGTAAGCCTCCACCTCGGCCGCCAGAGGGGACATAAAGATGTTAAATAATGTCGGGCTCAAGACCGAGCCCTGTGGAACCCCAACACCCAAGTTCAAGTTCAAAAGCTTTTATTCGATTTGTACATACAAATCATACAAGCAAAACACAATTGAAATATTAAAAATCACGAATAAGCTTTCCTGAAAAAGGCGAAAAAGCTGAAGTGCAGCAGGTAGGAAATAAACATGCCTCTATAGGTCGACATGATCTTATAAAATACACGACATTCTTACATAGACTACCTAGGAGTCAGTAGAAATTACTTACTAGGCCTTTACTGGGAACTGTATATTAAAAATTTGTTAAATAATCATTCAATACTGCGGAACACTGTATAAATACCTTAATACAGACATTGATATAAAATTCAAGGAGAAGTAAAACATATATATACAGACAGGGATAATAACATTAATTTCATCATAAATAAACCCTGGCAGCTGTATAGCACAAGTACAGACAGGTCAGTAAACAATTTTTAAAATACAATACTTTTCCTGGCAGCTGTACATTTTAAAATAAAAGTAGCCAAGAAAAAACAAATCTCCTCGTTCACTAGTAAGGATAAGATTAGCAATGCTGTTTGCGTGGTACAGATGTTGTATTTGATAAAAATTGGTTTAAGGTATTTAAGCCTAAAACACTGGTAAAATTTACAAAAAAGTAAAAAATGGCAACTACTCTGACGCGAAGTACCATCACACGGACAAGGTGTGTTTGAACTAGTCTTTGTGTTTGGAAAAGCAACCAAGTGGTGTACAATACCCAATCTGACCCGTGTTAAAACATACTGGTGAGAAGGGCGGGTCACAAACACAAGATAGGATTGCAATCCAGGAGCTAGATTTAGATCTTTGTATAATTTCAAAGTAGCAAGATTTCCAACAGCTTTGTCTCGCTCAGCCTTACGAAATTTAAGGAACGTTATCTTAATTTCTTTTTTTGTAATAGATACAACCTTTTCCGGCTCACGGAACACATTAATGTTAAACAAAAGTAGATACCAATGGTGGATGTATTTTAACCATGATACCCGTGAGGAATGATCCAAACCTATACAATCAAGGATAATATCCTGAGTGAATCGAGTCTCCGACTTAGCCCAAATAGATCGCCACAATAAAAGTGGCCGAACTGCTGCTAAGTCAGAGATGTACTCGATCCCAACTTCATCATGGATCAACTGTATGGAGGCGGAGGGAGGAACGCATAATAGCCTCCTTAAGAACTTGTTTTCCTCCTTCTGCAAGAGAATACCCTCACAGTGACCCCACACCCCTGCCCCATACAGAGCAGAGGAAACACAACATACATTATATATGTTCATCATATCATAGATACTTCGTGAGCCAAGTTTAGAGGCAAAACGAAAAATGCTACTGGTGGACCGTAACATTTTTATTTTTACGGCATCAAATTCCGCATTCCAGGACCCACTGTTACTATATGTTATTCCCAAATAACAAAAAGATTTAACAGAGGTCAGCTTTTCCTTATCTAGGAAGAAAGTATGTTTTACCTGCTTGGCTGCCTGACCACAAGACATTACGTATGTCTTAGTTTTATTCACACGAAGCTGCCTAGCTTGTATAAACTGTGTGAAATTATCAATAAGGCGCTGTAAGCCCAACTGTGTTCGAGATAAAAGAACAGCGTCATCCGCGTAGAGTAACAGCGGAACAGGTTTACCGCCAATCAAGGGGGCATCTGCTAAAATGTTGGTCAGGGATCGGTCTACCCCGTTAATAAAAAGGGAAAATAAAAGCGGGGCTAAAACACAACCCTGACGAATGCCCCGAGACACTTTAAAGAACGGGGTACATTCGCCAAGGGTGCCATAGCGGACTTTACATGAGAGTTTTTCGTATAGTCTGGCTAAAAAATACACTATTTCCCTTGGTGCCCCTGCATCAAGCAGAACCTCCCAAAGAATACTATGGTTAACCAAATCAAATGCGCTGCTCAAATCAGCAAAACATAAAAAGAGGTTGCCACTTTTGGCCACAGTATATTTGCTGATTAAAAGGTCCAGGTTAACGCATTGGTCCAGTGTACCCAGACCTTTGCGGAAACCATATTGGACTTTAGTTAAGATGTTAAAATCAGTTACCCAGTCTTCTAGCCTCTTTAGCAAAATCCTGCTCATCACTTTTACAGAGGCATCCAATAGTGAAATTGGGCGATAATTAGAGGCCTCTGACTTATCGCCCTTCTTATGTAAAGGGATGATAATCGATTGACCCCAGGTAGAAGGGAATTCATTTTCAGCCGCACAATTAAAAATCCTTGTCAAAATGGGGGCCCATAACGCTGTTTCATCTTTATATAAATCCAGCGGGACCCCATCGGGGCCAGGTGCCTTGCCTCCTTTACTCAAAGAAATTGCTTCCTGACATTCTTCCAATGTTATAGCCAACGAAAGGGGCAACCATAGATTTGTATCTGGTGGTGGTAACTCAGATGTTGGCCCTTCAGGGTTAAATATTTTCGAGAAATGATTAACCCAGTCGCTACATGCCACATATGAGGTCAGTTCTGGAACATTTTCTCTACTGAGAAACGGACTATTTATCGTTTCCCAATAGAGTTTGCTGTTTTTAGTCTCAGCGGCCTCCCTCAGCTTGTCCCACGCCTCAGACTGTAAAACCCTTTTCCTTTTATTAATGGCTAATTTATAACTAGCCCTGAGGTGTTGTATCACAGTCTTAACGCGTGGTTTGGTACCTAGCGCTTTCTTTAGGTTGCGGAGGGCGACGATACATGTCTTGTCAAACCACCCCTGCTTTTGACTACTATTGGCTGACGGGGACTTAGTAAAAATACCCTCAATAATGATATTCAGAGATACAAAACATTCTATTAAATAGCCAGAATCACTGTCATCATCCAGACAATAACTAATTTGATTCCTGCATTGGGTGACCACCTCCTTCTGCTTAACTTTGGAATTTGTACTGGTCCATTTAACCCTAAGGCCCTTTGGTCTAATAGGCACTATATCGGTTGTACATTTACCACCTGAAGCTGTTGAGGTGCCATGGCCCAAGAGGGTAACCCTTAAGCTGTTATGGTCACTGAGACTTTCCTCGTTCACATATAAATCAGTGTAGTCTCCACTGCTAGACAACAAGATATGATCAATAAATGAACCTGCATCTCTGCCCGTGAATGTAGGACATGGTATTGCCCGGTTGTTGACATTGCAGTTAAACAGGGTCATATCTAGCATGGCTAGCATATTGTTTAGGGTGGAACCATAACTACAGTGTTGAAAATGAGGGGAATCCTCCTTCTCCCCCTGATCTCTCCAATGACTATTTAATGCTACATCAAAGCCACAGATATTCCCGTTAGATAGATGGCAAGGCTGCAAGTTAAAATCCCCAGCCCATACCACCTCAGCCTTTCTTTTCGAGATATCTAAAGCTTTAATGATTTCCTTTTCTAAAGGCAGTAAAATATCCCCCCTGGTGGCATCAAAAATGTTGTTATAAAAGTTAACAATAACTAAGTCAATGTTCTTTCTGCATTCCACCCTTATAACTTGGCTGTGTGTCCCCACGGTTGTACTATATTTAACCGTACAGTCACATAGCCTAGTTGACACTAACAATAAAAGGCCTCCCTTAGCCCTGCCCGAGCTGGATTTGGTTGCACTGAGACAAAAAGATACATACCCTTCAATATTAATAGGGTCTGGACACCACGTTTCCTGTAGTAAAATTAAATCAAAACCCTCGCCCAAAAAGCTGGTCCAAAAGGGTGTACCCAATTTACTAGCAAGACCGGCAATATTCCAGGAAATAAGGGAGATTCCTGCTGGTTTCCCAGCATTACCAGCAACAGATAGCTCCTGCTGGTTTACTGGTGATAATGAAGCAGGACCCTCTTCCCGAAAGATGGTAACCGGACTTAGGCTGGGGCTAGCACTAGTTGTACATATATCCAGGCTACCCTGAATGCCTATGAGCTGGGAAGATCTTAATGAAGACAGTTCAATAGAATCGTAAGGTACGACTGGGGGCTTGGCAGAGGGGAAGGAATACTCCTTCTCAGAATTAGGGTTATTAAGATCCGATGCTTCTAGTGAGCTGAGTCAGTCTACCTCATCTAGCACGGCATATCTATTTGGGTGGGCGAATTGTGAGGACATGGGGTCTTGAGAGTGGGGCGGGTCCTGCCACGTTTGTTGCCAAGAATATTTATCCAATTGAGGTGGCTGAAAGGATTGCGGCCATTGGTAAACTGGCTGGGGTAAAGGTGGTGGGAAGTGAAAAGGGTGTTGCCAGTGGGCTTTTGCTTGATGCATAGGAAAAAGTGGGGCATTTGGGGGCTGCTGCTGTAAATTAACATGATGTGGAAAAAAAGGGGGCGGATAAGGTGGTTGCAACCAAGATTTTGCAGGTTGCTGTGGAAAATATCCGGGTCCACTATTGCTTTGAAAAGTGGGACAGGGGGTGTTAGGTCGTGCGGGCTTTGATAGAAAATAAGACAGGGGAAGTGGGTTAATTTGGGTCGCAGGACCACTATTGGGTGCATTACACACGTAACTTGCTGCCCCTACATCCCTAAAATTAACAGTTATTACGTCCCCTACTATTGATTTCTTGCTTCTGCCCACCCAATCCCCTCTACGTACGGTAAGGATTTCACCGTTCATGTTGTTAGGTAGGGGTTTATGTAGATGGAGCCATTGAGCACATTTATTCCTAAGCTCGGTAAACGATTCTTTTACTCCCTCCTTTAATGGGGGAACCGCCGTCAACACAACTACAAACGGGGAAACCTCTGGTGGTAGGTTTATGGACCTAAAACGTGTCTGCTTTGGTTTGGGCACTTCAGGTTTATTTATAATGGGAGGTGCAGAAGTTGAGTTAGGATTCCCTGCTGCTTCTTTAGCTTGAATAGTGGGGGTAGCAGTATTAGTAACAACAGAAAGTTGGGTCGCCTGGACAGGAGTATTCTCTTTTGTAATGTGGACAGTCATTGGTTGAGCGGGAATATTCCCTGTTTGCGGCTTTGGGGGTATAACTGGGTTCCCATGGACTGCAGTACCTTGAGCCGTATTTGGTACACCTTTGGGGACCTGAGTACTCGTTGGACATTCAGTGGTTGATTCCAGGGTCCCTTGTGACTGGACAGACACTTGTACCTGCTTTTTTTGTGGCCATTTAGATTGTATTAAAGAAGTAAGCCTGTCCACTTTAGAGATTAAGGGCTTAATTTGGGCTGCTAAAGTGGCTTCTAGGTCTAGTTTTAAGTCTATTACCATGTTTTGCACCCAGCACGGGATACCTGATGTCAATTGTGGGGTAGGGGAGATCAAATTATGATTCCTTGCTTTACTTTTACCCTTCAAAGTGGCCTTATGGGGTTTAGGAGCCCTTCCCCGTGGAGCAATGGGTACAGAAACTGTATCCACAACCTTATGCCCACTCAGACTCGGCTCCACTTTGTCAGGTGACTGACAAGTTTCGAGATCTGGCGTAGCCTCCAGGTCTTCAAAAGACGGGTCCGAGTCTGATGGGGCAACCGATAGATCTACAGTATTCGGTACAGTCGAAACATGATTAGTGGACAAAGTTATAGGTAATGAACAATTATTCACAATCTGCGGAACAGGAGATTTAGCCTTTGCCAAAGGGCCCAGGGATGAACGCCTAGCGTTAGCGAGGTCCATAGAGACTCTTTTTTCCAATAAAACAATACTTTGATCAATAGTCTCATGTACGCGTGAAATAAAAAGATCAATAGGACCAGTCACCTGGGCTACCGCCGTAGCTTTTTTCGCGCAACTTCGGGTTCTGTTGCGTATGGTCGACATCTTGGGTGTTGATTTTCAGGGGTGAAGACGCAAGAGGTTCTGGGCCAGGGCCGTCCTCTAACGGCCTTAAACGGCCCGCTCTTTGCCCGGTCTTCGCCCCGGTAGTCGCCCCGCGCGCGTCCCGCGTGCGCGTTGCTGCAGCACAATATATGGGAGGGACAGGTGGAGGGGCGGGAAGAGGACCAGCTGCGGCCGATCAGCGCCGCGCTGCCTGCTGGTCCTCGCAGTCCCGCCTCACGCCCTCTGTAGCAGATGCCGGCTCTACAAAGCCGCGTTGGTGCTCCTATGCACTCGGGGGTTGGTCCAGCAACACAAGACTGCCAAATAGCCTGGCCTTCGAGCGGCACCCGCGGAGCGGGGGCCGCGAGGCGTGGGTCTCGGCAACAGAAAGATGAGGGTAAGGGAGCTGCACACGCTGCACGTCAGCTGAAGGAGAGTCCCAGGCAACTCACTCGGCACGGTGGTTTTGACCGGTGGGGGGGCGGGAAGAGGACCAGCTGCGGCCGATCAGCGCCGCGCTGCCTGCTGGTCCTCGCAGTCCCGCCTCACGCCCTCTGTAGCAGATGCCGGCTCTACAAAGCCGCGTTGGTGCTCCTATGCACTCGGGGGTTGGTCCAGCAACACAAGACTGCCAAATAGCCTGGCCTTCGAGCGGCACCCGCGGAGCGGGGGCCGCGAGGCGTGGGTCTCGGCAACAGAAAGATGAGGGTAAGGGAGCTGCACACGCTGCACGTCAGCTGAAGGAGAGTCCCAGGCAACTCACTCGGCACGGTGGTTTTGACCGGTGGGGGGGCGGGAAGAGGACCAGCTGCGGCCGATCAGCGCCGCGCTGCCTGCTGGTCCTCGCAGTCCCGCCTCACGCCCTCTGTAGCAGATGCCGGCTCTACAAAGCCGCGTTGGTGCTCCTATGCACTCGGGGGTTGGTCCAGCAACACAAGACTGCCAAATAGCCTGGCCTTCGAGCGGCACCCGCGGAGCGGGGGCCGCGAGGCGTGGGTCTCGGCAACAGAAAGATGAGGGTAAGGGAGCTGCACACGCTGCACGTCAGCTGAAGGAGAGTCCCAGGCAACTCACTCGGCACGGTGGTTTTGACCGGTGGGGGGGCGGGAAGAGGACCAGCTGCGGCCGATCAGCGCCGCGCTGCCTGCTGGTCCTCGCAGTCCCGCCTCACGCCCTCTGTAGCAGATGCCGGCTCTACAAAGCCGCGTTGGTGCTCCTATGCACTCGGGGGTTGGTCCAGCAACACAAGACTGCCAAATAGCCTGGCCTTCGAGCGGCACCCGCGAAGCGGGGGCCGCGAGGCGTGGGTCTCGGCAACAGAAAGATGAGGGTAAGGGAGCTGCACACGCTGCACGTCAGCTGAAGGAGAGTCCCAGGCAACTCACTCGGCACGGTGGTTTTGACCGGTGGGGGGGCGGGAAGAGGACCAGCTGCGGCCGATCAGCGCCGCGCTGCCTGCTGGTCCTCGCAGTCCCGCCTCACGCCCTCTGTAGCAGATGCCGGCTCTACAAAGCCGCGTTGGTGCTCCTATGCACTCGGGGGTTGGTCCAGCAACACAAGACTGCCAAATAGCCTGGCCTTCGAGCGGCACCCGCGGAGCGGGGGCCGCGAGGCGTGGGTCTCGGCAACAGAAAGATGAGGGTAAGGGAGCTGCACACGCTGCACGTCAGCTGAAGGAGAGTCCCCAACACCCAATGGCGACATCTCGGCGGAGCTCTGGGAAACCCAGACCGTCTGGCGGCGGCCCTCCAGGAAAGATGTAAACCATCTGAGCACCGTCCCCCTTAGGCCGATGTCGTAGAGCCTGGCAAGCAGCGCCTTATGGGGAACGGTGTCGAAGGCCGCCGACAGGTCCAACATGTGGACACACTTGTGTCAAAAACATATTTTATAGATGCGGGCAGCAAGTGGGTAAAGTTTGTGGTTGTAGTGGCCCAGAAGAAAGGTAAGAATGTGCAACTTAAGATTCGGCGACTATGGCGGCATTCAGAATTATGCCTGAAGCCTCCAAAAGCAGCCCGCCGGAGCTTGAGGAATTGCCAGTTCTGAGTTGCAAACTGCAATAGTCTTTAGTCTACAGACCTGAGGACGTGTGACTGGGCGCCCCAAGGCCACAACGAGCCTCTAACAGCCTGGTCGCAGGGCATTGGATTTATTTAGGCATTTTTTTATAGCGCATACTTTACCCAGCAGTGTCAGAGCACTTTACAATAGAGCGAAGTACATAGGATTAGATATTTTGGTAACATATTTACAGAGTATAAATCCGCCAAAAATTACACGATACAAACTAAAGTTGGAGCGATTAGGGTTCCAAAAAAACACATTCCACAGTTGAAGCGTATGGACAAACAAGTCTCCAGTGAGGAACACGAAACAGTCAATGCCTCCAGGCTGTGTTGGTGTATTGTTTTCACCCCGCCCCCACATCCACTGACCACTCCCACAGGCCCCGCCCCCAACTCACACACCCTGCCCCACTGCCACAGGCCCCTCCCCCCACAGACACCACACCCTTGCAGGTCTCATACGTTAATGCTCTTCCACCGCTTCCACTGCTGCCTCGAGGCCTTGTCTCCGCTTACCTCTCTTGTGGGTTTGAGGGGGGAGTGGCCGGAGCAGAAGGGGGGCAGTGTCGGCCTAGTTGGAGGGGACACACCCGAGGGCCCCGCGTGACAACAAAGCGGGACAAGAGCCGCTCTGATGATTTGCATTTTTCTATATTAAAGCTATTATGTGGAATTTCTTTCTTGGTGGTATATACGTATAATTAACGGATCTTGTGTAGATGTGATTGAGTAGAGTGGATTGAATGGTGGCTATACCTACTTAGTGATACTTTTGATTCCAAGAGGCTATTTTAATTTATACTCTTCAATAAAGACCAGATCTCCAGAGGACAGCGGACCTGTCCTGAAAACATTTAACTTCAAGGATTTCGAACAATTGAACTCTGAAGTTCCATCGTCTGACCTTCTCAACTCTCAACCCACCTCCAGTCCTGGCCACCGTGACTATAAACCTGTCAATTTATAAAGATGTGTTTTCTTCTTGGTTTCAGTGTCTAAAAGGTGTCAGCCCAGTATGTTTATGGTATGCCTCTCCTGGAGTTCATGGACCTAAGGCTTCGTGCCTGGCATATAGAACGGATGACAGAGGGCGTCCACGCCCAGTGCCCCAGGTGATCTGAATGGCGTCTGTGTTGAGCCCTTTTACGTAAACTCAGGCCATAGGCTGTGTGTCCAGCAGCTTCCTACGTGATCTCAAACTCCCTGACATACCAAGGCGCCTAAACGTCTCGATCATAAAAGACTGTTCCAGGGAGTGAAACGCCTTATCGGCATCACCAGCCTTCATGTGTGTGTTTTCCCGATGCAGAACTGCGAATACCGTCCGTAGATGAACCGGTGTGGATTTATGTGGGACAAATCCCAACTGTAATGGGGAGACAATTCTCTCTCGTAGGAGGGATAGCCGAGTTGCATCACCTCAAGCAGGAATTTATTTCTAAGCTTTATAAAACTCTACACCTGACCTTCAGATCCCGGAGCCTTTCCTCCTCCTGGGGCGTCTATAGCTGCAATGATCTGTTGCCCAGAGATCGATGGCTTATGACTGGATGTGAAAGCAAATTAATATAGCACTGAATAACTAGTTCGGGAAAGAAGCGTCCTGGTGCTAGTATAAACACATAAGTATCAAAATCCCACAGCCCCTGAACATGATTAGAAAGGTTTTGATTTGTTTCCTGAAAGAACTCATGTTTTCTTGGGCGCTCAGGGCAGGTGGGAGGGCCTTCCATTCCAGGTACCTGCAGTCACCACAGGCAGAGAGCAGCCATCTATTCTGATTTTTATAAATTTAGAGACTTTACACCGCAAAGCATGATGGGTTCACACCCCTCGGCCAGCTGATACTAGGCAAAAGGCGAGGACATTTAAGAATGAATCCCCTGATTGTAGAGCATTTATGACATAAAGTGCTTTATATTGACATCTTTTCAGGACAGGAAGCGGTTGCAATTTGACCAGTTTTTTGGAGATCGACCTTGATTTTATTAACCTCAGAACAAGCCCAACTGCTGTCTTTGTAGCAGCAACAATCTATGTAGGCAATATTCAGATATGCCTACATATAAGGTGATGCAGAAATCCACTATCGATAGAATCAGAACCTGTACCAGGTCCCTCCTAGATAAAGCAGGGAATAATGGAAGTATTTTTCTGATAACTTTCAGCAGTCAGAAGCCTGTAGAGCAGGTGATTTTAATGTATCCTTTTAGGAACAGATGCAAGTCCACCCAAACTCCCAGTTTGCTGACATGATGGAATGGGGTGGGCAGAGCTCTCAAAGACACCGGCCGCCACCCTTGTGCCATGAGGCTCCGGTCCCAAATACCACTATTTCCGTTTTTTCACTGTTTAGCGCCAGGGAGTTTGAGCTCATTCAATCAGCGACTTCCTGGCGGCAGCCCCTGAAATTAGTGAGCATTTTCTCTGTATTTAATTCTAATCCAATGATTTGTGTACATTCGAGTAGAGGTGATATTGAATGGCTCCATCAGGCGTATTTTCTTCTAATCTAATGATTTGTGTATCATCGAGTAGAGGTGATATTGATTATCGAATGACTCAATCAGATGTATTTTCTTCTAATCTAATGATCTGTGTATCATCGAGTAGAGGTGATATTGAATGACTCGATCAGGCTGGCCAAGTGGGCCATGTAAAGATTGAAAAGATTGTGGCTCAAAACCAGCCGGGTGTGTCGGGGGGGGGGTGAATTGTCTTAGGGTTGATCTGAAGTTAGCTGAGGCCACCGCTTGGGTCAGATCTTTCAAAAAGGATAAGAACCAAGCAGGCACTTTCCCCAAAGACCTACAATCTCCAATCTCTGTAGTAAAGTGGAGTGGGAGATGGTGTCAAAGGCTTCTGATAGATCTAATCAGATCAGAGCCCCGCCTCCCCACCCCCATACATAATGTCTCTAATATCCCACGTGGCTTTAGCTCTGTTGGAGCCCTGGATGGACTTTGTGCAGAAGCTGGTGGGACTCAGGGTATTTGGTGAGCTGCTTGTTCACCGTGGCCTCAGTTAGTTTGGTGAACATCAGGAACAGAGAGACAGGCCAATCCTTAAAGTTAGAACTGCTGGGACTACTGGAGCAGACATCTGGAAGTAATGTTGTCTAAAACACTCTGGCTGCAGGCTGGGGTGCAACGCAGGGCGAGAACAAGAAGGTTGGGCTTGAATGTGTCCCAGAGTAATTACCAGAGCCTGGGATGAACTCAAACATCCCACCCATCATTTTGCTTATTCATAAATATGCCACGTGTGCCCATGTGTGGGTCCCGTGCGCGCTGCACCGCTGGAATCAAGTCGCACCCTCCAGTCAGAGCCCAGATGTGGGTCCCGAGCACGCTGCACCGCTGGAATCAAGTCGCACCCTACAGTCAGAGCCCAGATGTGGGTCCCCTGCTCCCTGCACCGCTGGAATCAAGCCACTCCCTGCAGTCAAGGCCCAGATGTGGGTCCCGTGCTCGCTGCACCGCTGGAATCAAGCCGCACCCTACAGCCAAGGCCCAGATAGGCTGAAACTGGTCTTGGGTTGATTGTGTTCTGGTTCAGAAAGGATCTGGATTGGCTCTTCATGCTGGACTACTCCTATTGGAAGAAGTCTAAAGCTGATTTGCATATGTCTGCTTCCTGTTTGAGGTGGCAGTGTGGGCCAACAACCAATTGATCTCCCTCTCAGGCTTGGCCTGGTGAGGACCTGGACGTGAGCCGGAGTCTAGTGAGGAAGAGGATGTGATCAGGGCTTGTTGAGGACTAGGACGTGAGCCAGGGGCTTGTGAGGATCAGGATGTGATCAGGGCCTTGTGAGGGCCAGGACGTGAGCCGGGGCCTTGTGAGGACCAAGACGAGTGTCAGAGCCTGGTAGGGACCAGGACGTGAGCCGGAGTCTAGTGAGTACAAAGATGTGAGCCGGAGTCTGGTGAGGATGAGGATGTGATCAGGGCCAGGTGAAGACCAAGATGTGAACCGGGGTCTTGTGAGGACCAGGACGTGGGCTGGGGCCTTGTAAGGATGAGGATGTGTGCCAGGGCCTGGTGGACCAGGAAGTGAGCCAGGGCCTTGTGAGGACCAGTAAGTGAGCTGGGGCCTTGTGTGGACCAGGATGTGAGCAAGGGCCTTGTGAGGACCAGGACTTGAGCCAGGGCCTTGTGAGGACCAGGACGTGGGCTGGAGTCTAGTGAGGATCAGGATGTGAGCCTGGGCCTGGTATGGACCAGCACGTGAGCAGGGGCTTGGTAGACCAGGACATGAGCCAGGGCCTTGGGAGGACCAGGACGTGAGACGGGGCCTTGTGAAGACCAGGACAGGAGCCAGGGCCTTGAGTGGACCAGGACGTGAGACAAGCCTTGTGAGGACCAGGACGTGAGCCAGGGCCTTGTCTGGACCAGGACTTGAGCCGGGGCCTTGTGAGGACCATGACGTGAGCCAGGGCCTTGTGAGGACAGGACGTGAGCCAGGGCCTTGTGAGGACCAGGACTTGAGCCAGGGCCTTGTGAGGATCAGAATGCGAGCCAGGGCCTTGATAGGACCAAGACGTGAGCCAGGCCCTTGTGAGTACCATTACATGAGCCAGGGCATTGTGAGGACCAGGACATGAGCTGGGGCCTTGTGAGGAGCAGGAAGTGAGCTGAGGCCTTGTGAGGACCAGGACGTGAGCCGGCGCCTTGTGAAGACCAGGACGTGAGCTGGGGCCTTGTGAGGACCAGGAAGTGAGCTGGGGCCTTGTGAGGACCACGACGTGAGCCGGCGCCTAGTGAGGACCAGGATGTGAGCTGGGGCCTTGTGAGGACCAGGACGTGAGCCAGGGCCTTGTGAGGACCAGGATGTGAGCCGGGGCCTTGAGTGGACCAGGACGTGAGACGGGGCCTTGTGAGGACCAGGATGTGAGATGGAACCTGGTGGACTGGGATGTGACCCAGGGCCTTGTGTGGACCAGGACATAAGCCGGGGCCTGGTGGAACAGGATGTGAGCCGGGGCGTGTGAGGACCAGGACGTGAGCGTGGGCCTGGTGGACCAGGACGTGAGCCGGGGTCTGGTGGACTAGGACGTGACCCGGGGCCTTGTGAGGACCAGGACGTGAGCCGGGGCCTTGTGAGGACCGGGACATTAGCCGTGGCCTTGTGAGGATCAGGACGTGAGCCGAGGCCTGGTGGACCAGGAAGTGAGCCGGGGCCTTGTGGGGACCAGGACATGAGTGTGGGCCTGGTGAACCTTGTGAGAACCAGGATGTGAGCATGGGCCTAGTAGACCAGGATGTGAGCCGGGGTCTGGTGGACCGGGGACTTGTGAGGACCAGGACGCGAGCCAGGGCCTTGTGAGGACCAGGACGTGAGCTGGGGCCTTGTGAGGATCAGGACGTGAGCCGCAGGCCTTATGAGGATCAGGACATGAGCCAGGACCTTGTGAGGAACCGGATGTGAGCCAGGGTCTTGTGAGGACCAGGACGTGAGACGAAGCCTGGTGGACCAGGACGTGAGCCGGGGCGTGTGAGGACCAGGACGTGAGCGTGGGCCTGGTGGACCTTGTGAGGACCAGGATGGAGGCGTGGGCCTGGTAGACCAAGATGTGAGCCGGGGTCTGGTGGACCAGGACGTGACCCAGGGCCTTGTGAGGACCAGGACGTGAGCTGGGGCGTTGTGAGGATCAGGACGTGAGCCGGGGCCTTGTGAGGACCAGGACGTGAGCCAGGGCCTTGTGAGGACCAGGACGTGAGCCAGGGCCGGGCGAGGACCAGGACGTGAGCAGGGGCCTTGTGAGGACCAGGACGTGAGCTGGGGCCTTGTGAGGACTAGGATGGGAGACGGGACCTGGTGGACCAGGATACTGAGCCAGCTCTCGCTCCATTAGAGATGCCAGACTAAACACCTGGTTTGTCCTCTCTTGCAGGACCAGGGAAGGGTCAGTCCAGAGATCCAAGGACACTAGAGACTGGGGCGCTGGCCTTGCACCCCCTGTTTTTCATTGTATTTCTCCCTGATACAGAAAAAACTGTGTGAAATGTCCTTGAGAGAGATTCATATTATCACAGATCTCACAGGACTCACAATCTGCAGAAGGAGGCTGAGAATGAACAGCCTTGCACATGAACTGTTCTACTCTTCTCTGCCACGATGCCCCGGGAGGTACCAAATATTTCAATAGAGTGGTCCCCGAATATTCATGCCTGTACTTTCATGTGATACGCAAGTGCATTCTGGGGGTTGTAGTCTTGGTTACTTCACTAAAGACAGTGGTTTAAAAATAAACTCCATGCTTGGAGGAGATGTGTGACTTTGACAGGAGCCATCTGAGGCTCTGTGGTAACTTCAGATACTTTTCAAAAACTCAATTATGAGCTCTTAAAATAAAATGATATGTCTGGAAAGGAGCATCTCTGGGCGGTGAGAGCAGTGGCTGAGGCGGTCCACATTCTTCATACCAAGAGAACAGGACTGGCCTCACCTCCTACCCCTACAGGGCAGGTTTCATCCCAGCAGATGACATGCCTCCACTCCTCTGCATCCTCCTGGACAGGCCTCAACCACTCTGCACCCCTCCCAGATACGCCTCACCTCCTCTGCACCCCCAGCTCAGGACAGTTGCCACCTCCTCTGCACTCCTGGACAGGCCTCACCTGCACTTAACCCCATGGACAGGGCATGCTTCACCTCCTCTGCACCCCGGACAGGCCTCGCCTCCTATGCTCCCCCTGGACAGGCATCTCCCATGCACCCCTCATGACGGGCCTCACCTCCTCTGCACCCCTGGACAGGCTTCACCTCCCTAGCACCCCTGGACAGGCCTCACCTCCTCTGTACCCCTGGACAGGCCTCTCATCCTCTGCACCCCTGGACAGGCCTCACCTCCTCTGCTCCCCTGGACAGGAATCACCTCCTCTATACCCCTGGACAGGTCTCACCTCCTCTGCACCCCTGGACAGGCCACGCCTCCTCTGCACCCCTGGACAGGCCAATCTTCCTCTGCACCCCTGGACAGGCATCACCTCCTCTGCACCCCGGGACAGGCCTCAACTTCTCTGCACCCCTGGACAGGCCTTTCCTCTGCACCCCTCAGGACAGGCATCACCTCTTCTGCTCCCCCTGGACAGGCATCTCCTCTGCACCCCTCAGGACTGGCATCACCTCCTCTGCACCCCCACGGAACAGGCCTCAACTCTTCTGCACCCGCTTCGCAGACCTCATCACCTCTGCACACATGGACAGGCCTCACCACCTCTCCTCCCCCTGGGGAGGCATTACCTCCTCTGCACCCCAGGACAGGCCTCACCTCCTCTGAACCCAGGGACAGGCCTCACCTCCTCTGAACCCAGGGACAGGCCTCACCTCCTCTGAACCCAGGGAGAGGCCTCACCTCCTCTGCTCCCCCAGGACAGGCATCTCCCCAGCACCCCTCAGGACAGGCCTCACCTCCTTTGCACCCCGGGACAGGCCTCACCTCCTCTGCATGCCCAGGGACAGCTACCACCTCCTCTATACTCCTGGACAGGCCTCACCTGCACTTAACCCTATGGACAGGACATGCTTCACCTCCTATGCACCCTGGACAGGCCTCGCCTCTTCTGTTCCCCCTGGACAGGCATCTCCCCTGCACCCCTCAGGACGGGCCTCACCTCCTCTGCACCCTTGGACAGGCTTCGCCTCCCCTGCACCCTTGGACAGACCTCTCCTCCTCTGCACCCCTGGACAGGCCTCTCCTCCTCTGCACCCCTGGACGGTCCTCACCTCCTCTGCACCCCTGACAGGCCTCTCCTACTCTACACCTCTGGACAGGCCTCTCCTCCTCTGCACCCATGGACAGGTCTCTCCTCCTCTGCACCCCCACAGAACAGGCCTCAACTCTTCTGCACCAGCTTCGCAGGCCTCATCACCTCTGCACCCATGGACAGGCCTCACCTCCTCTCCACCCCCTGGGGAGGCATCACCTCCTCTGCACCCCTGGACAGGCCTCACCTCCTCCAAAACCAGGGACAGGCCTCACCTCCTCTGCTCCCCCTGGACAGGCATCTCCCCTGCACCCCTCAGGTCAGGCCTCACCTCCTCTGCACCCTGGGACAGGCCTCACCTCCTCTGCATGTCCCGGGACAGGCCTCACCTCCTCCGCACGCCCCGAGAGAGGCCTCACCTCCTCTGCTCCCCTGGACAGGCCTCTCCTCTGCACCCCTCAGGATAGGCATCACTTCTTCTGCTCCCCCTGGACAGGCATCTTGTCTGCAGCCCTCAGGACAGGCATCACCTCCTCTGCACCCCTGGACAGGCCACACCTCCTCTGCACCCCCACGGAACATGCCTCAACTCTTCTGCACCAGCTTCGCAGGCCTCATCACCTCTGCACCCATGGACAGGCCTCACCTCCTCTCCTCCCCCTGGAGAGGCATCACTTCATCTGCATCTCTTGGACAGGCGTCACCTTATTTGCAACCCCCCCTGAAAGGACATGCCTCACCTCCTTTGCACCCTTTGGACAAGCCTCGCCTCCTCTGTACCCCCCTGGACAGTCCTCACCCCCTCTGCTCCCCTGGACAGGTCTCACCTCCTCTACACCCCTGGACAGGCCACTCTTCCTCTGCACCCCTAGACAGGCCTCACCTCCTATGCACCCCTGGACAAGCCACTCTTCCTCTGCACCCCTGGACAGGCCTCACCTCCTCTGCACCCCTGGACAGGCCTCTCCTCCTCTATACCCCTGGACAGGCCTCTCCTCCTCTGCACCCATGGACAGGCCTCACCTCCTCTGGACAGGCCTCTCCTCTTATGCACCCCTGGACAGGGCTCACCTCCTCTGCTACCCTGGACAGGCCTCTCCTCCTATGCACCCCTGGACAGGCCTCGCCTTCTCTGCTACCCTGGACAGGCCTCTCCTCCTCTGCACCCCTGGACAGGCCTCTCCTCCTCTGCTACCCTGGACAGGCCTCTCCTCCTCTGCACCCCTGGACAGGCCTCACCTCCTCTATACCCCTGGACAGGCCTCTCTCCCTCTGCACCCCTGGACAGGCCTCTCCTCCTCTGCACCCCTGGACAGGACTCACCTCCTCTGCACCCCTCTGGACAGGCCTCACCTCCTCTGGACAGGCCTCTCCTCTTATGCACCCCTGGACAGGCCTCACCTCCTCTGCACCCCTGGACAGGCCTCTCCTCCTCTGGACAGGCCTCTCCTCTTATGCACCCCTGGACAGGCCTCACCTCCTCTGCTACCCTGGACAGGCCTCTCCTCCTCTGCACCCCTGGACAGGCCTCTCCTCCTCTGCACCCCTCTGGACAGGCCTCTCCTCCTCTGCACCCCTGGACAGGCCTCACCTCCTCTGCACCCCTCTCCTCCTCTGCACCCCTGGACAGGCCTCCCCTCCTCTGCACCCTTGGACAGGCCTCACCTCCTCTGCACCCCTCAGGACAGGCCTCACCTCCTCTGCACCCCTGGACAGGCCTCACTTCCCCTGCACCCCTGATACAGGCCTCACCTCCTCTGCACCCCTGGACAGGCCTCACCTCCTCTGCACCCCTGGACAGGCCTCACCTCCTCTGCCCCCTGGACAGACCTCACCTCCTCTGCACCCCTGGACAGGCCTCTCCTCCTCTGAACCCCCTGGACAGACCTCACCGCCTCTGCACCCCTGGACAGGCCTCACCTCCTCTGCACCCCCTGGAGAGGCCTCACATCCTCTGCATCCCTGGACAGGCCTCACCTCCTCTGCTCCCCACTCAGGCTCAGCAGCAGGAAGAGCTGAGCTCTCCTGACCTCATCATGAATGCCTGGGGGGGGGGGGGGGGGGGGGGGGATCTGATCCTTGGATTCATACATTGCCCAAGTGGCAGCTCTCCTACCTGAGCAGAAACCTGTCCAGGCTCTCTCCTCCTCCTGGGGGGCAGATCTGGGGTCTGATGGGGGGGTCTGAAGATGGAGGTAACTGCACAGTCAGACAGGGCTCCTTCCTCCTCTGCTGCAGGCTGCACTCATCAGGAGAGGCCGGAAGTGATGTCACCGCCACTGCTGGTGCTGTCTCTGCCACCGCTGACCGGGAAGAGGAAACCCTTCTCCCTTTCATCCAATGAGCAGCTCAGTGGCTTCCATCAGCAGGCGAGGAGCGCCCTCTGGTGGCCGCTGACGGAACCGCCGCCTCCAGGCTCCAGCAGTGAACACATTTCACCCAAACAAGCACTTATACCTGTAAAGACCTGGGATTTCAGATGTCACAGACAGGAATGTTTTTAAGGGTCAGACAGTTCAAGTACAGGGCCTCACACTTGGCTGCTGCTGTAAAAAAGCATTTATAGCTTTACTTCAGATGAGCATCTTCCAAACACTGATGTAAAGAACTTAAGAGTATTTACAGAAAGGTGACAACTGGAAGCAACAGTTTGTATTTCAAAGAATATATCTGTATTTCAATGAATATATCTGTATTTCAATGAATATATCTGTATTTCAATGAATATATGGGCATATGGGTCAGTTTTCCAATTAAACTGGGCAGCTTATTTTTTAAAAAAAAATCATTTATTTGCTGGTTTTTCAAATCCACAGCGTAACACACAGGAAAGTAAACAGCGGAAAATACCATGGTGTTTTAAACACCAGATCAAATAGAATGTGTCATAGGTCATGTGTCAAAGCGACAATTAAAGGAACCGCTTATTTCTAATTTTCCTGCGTCTGTGTCTGATTCCTTATATTTGATACGGTTTTATATCCTTAAACAAGACTGAAATTTAGGCCCTAATTAGGTTTTGAGTTTCTGATTTAAGAGCACAACTGTCTCCTAAATTATCAAGATAGCGGCCTCTTCCAGGCTTTGTTGTTTTGTTTAAAGTAACCACCATCCTCTCTCAACAAGGATTCACTGACAAAAAATAAAGCAATATATCTTTGAAACAATTAATTCCTAAGATAGAGATATCAAGTAAGAACCAGAAATTTCTCACACAGTTTGCATTGTATCATAAAAATGAGTGGGTGTTACTGGCCTGAAGAACAGGGGAGGGGCATTTCACTACTCAAAAATATTCTACTCCTTCAGATAGGCCCCTATATCACAGTATGCTCGTCATCAATACACCATTGATTAGTGAGTGTGTCAACACTTTGTAGCATTGTCATGCAAGCAGCCTTGAGTGCCTCCACAGCAACATTAGTTTGCACGTGCATACATCAGAGCCCTCAAGCCTCACTCATCACGAGTGACACTAACACATTTGGAGGTCGGTCTGACCTGGCCCATTCTTCCAAACTTTAGGGATTAACTAGAAATTCACACGTGATTATTTGGCACAGAGCAGACCCTCTATCCCACATTTTGTTGGCAAAACCTTTCTCATATTTCACCATGAGTACTGCACACAGTTCAGTAGATTAAAAAATTTAATGTTTATTTTAGTGAGACTTGGTTGTTAATTTTATCACTTTACATGTGTTCTCACCATGTCTGTAAATTTAGTAATGCCTCTTCCTTTGGTATTGTCAAAGTCAAATGTTAAGTGACACCGCTCCCTGTGTCTTTTTTTAATACCTCAATTCTCTAATGATTTTTCATATACAATGAGCATATAACAGGGATGGAAGTTTATCGATTCAGCAGAGTCCAAGATACTGTGTAAACTAGAACTTGTGAGAAGACATTCATACCAGGAAAAACAATATATAAGATAACCTGTCCAGATAGAGGTGATGTGGCCCAGAAGATCCTGCAGATTATCAGGGAAGGAGGACGAAGGGGAACACGAGGAGAAGGGACGTGGGAACAGGGGAGAAAAGTCAGGGTGCCAGGCCCCATGGTCGCCCCCCCCCAAAAGCCAACTCCCACAACGAAGGCCGTAGCCAGAAAACTCTTACCATGGTGTGTTAAATCCTGGAATATTGACATTTTGTGAAGCAAGGTCAGAAAGGCCATTAATTGCAGTGCCTGCCCTAGGTTGGTCATCAAGGTATCCCAGTAGCACAAAGTGCTGTACAGTCCGCAGGAAATGTAAAATGTCGCAGGCAACTGTGCCACACCGTCAATACCTCCATCACTTGGAATCGTCTGCCGTTTTTGCTTTATAGATCCACTCCAACGTCCAGTGCCAGTGGTGTAGGGACTTGAAATAACTGAATTTCAACCTGGCCGCCTGGAGGAAACTGCCATGGTCTTTCCAAAGGTCGTGCCCGTCCTGCTCAGACAGTGAGAGGCACAGTCTCTGCTCCCACAAACAGCATAAAGTGTGGGCAGTGGTGCTCAAAAAAAGGCTGTCCACAGCTGTAAGATACAATCCCACCATAGTGTCCTTGCATCCTTTCCACATCAGGATATAATGCAACATTGGGTCAGTCTGTAGATCATAAGGGGGAGCACCCAGCATGCAGATGAGCTGTCGGTACTGTCACTGATGCGATTGTGGCAGCCCATAATCACACATGAGAGTAGCAAAGGGGGCCAACTCACCGTCCCCTACTATATCGTCCACAGAGCAAATCCCTCTGGTCCTCCACTGTGTAATGGGAGTTCAGGTCATACTTAGCCCCAAGCAGCTTCTTGAGAAGAGCAGGGATCAGCAATGCGTTATACGTCTGAGCCAGGTGAAACGTGAGGTCAGTCAACCAACACTGTTATGCCTCACAGTGGCACTTATAGGCAGCCAAATCGATCATCGAATTACCTCTCAAAGGCCTTCTTGCCCTCCCACAGCACCTGTGCATAGGAGATGGAGCCAACGTTCTCCTTTAAGTACTGGCTCAGATATTGGCACCATCTGTGTTGTCTTCAGGGGCTTTATACCATGCTGTGTGCATACGTCAAATGGCCTGAGGGGTCAAAGATTATGGTGCTTAGCATGGGGGCGTGGCCAACTGCCGAGCATGAAGGACGTGAGCTGAAAGAGCTTCGTGCCGAGCCCCGACACTTTGCCAAGAATCCTGTAAGATCGGGGGCCATTGGAGTCACAAATCAACACATGGTGCGGCGTAACACCTGAGGCACCGGCAACTCTGACACTGAGGATCCGGACACCGATTTTCTTCGTTCCTGCACCGCTGCTTTTTATAGCAGCGAGCCGGCAGGGTGTACTCGAATGGAGTGCTGGTTGGTGCTGGGAGTATCGGAATGATTTGAAGACATGGAGTGACCCCCGACCTATTGGAGTTAACCGCTGGCTGGATTGAATGGCCCATGCTGCCTGTGTATGCGCTACCCAGAACTCGGCAGGGCGATAAAACTGTCGGCTGGGCGAGGAAGAGACAAAATGGCGGTCAGCAGCGAGTGAGAGCGGCGATTCACTACAGGCCACTGGGGAGCTGCTGGTGTTGTGCATAGACCCTCGCTCAGGCTAACAGAACTATACAGCACACCCAAGGTAGACCAGGGTAGACTACTGCTGGGGTGTGAGAAAGAGAACGCAGGGCTCAACTTCGGGTCGCCATGGAAAGAACCTTCCGACATCCAAAATCAGCGAAGTGCATTTCAGAACCTGAAGGCCAACTCGAACAGCCAACAACCATCCTGTTATACTGTCTCTTCACAGAGGGACTACGAACCGAGGCCGGAGGTGGGCTGTGTCGAACCCGGAAGTTGTTTCCCCGCTCCAATGACAGGAGGGCAAGACAAGAAAGAGACGTCTTAGACCAATATCGGAGAGGAAGCGAGAGTGAAGGTGGAGGAAGATGGACACTGCGGAGGACGACGTGGATGATGAGGACGCCAGTGTAGGGGACAAGGATCCTGACGAGCGGTGGAGCAAAGAGTGGTGGTTCCCACTGGAGTAGGCCGGAGAGCGGCTACAACTCAGGAGAGTTGCAGCAGAGCCGGCGAGTGCTAGCGTCTCAGGGGACAAACGGTAGGGTGCGCAGGAGGAGAAAGGAGGGAGGCATACACAATAGAGGGCACCGGTAGTAAAATTGAGGACACAGCCTCAGAAGTTCGCGTGTTTCGCAAGTCACTTACATTCCCCTGCAGAATCAACACTTTATCGGTGTGGTCACTGAGCGTTGTTTTCACTTTCTTTTCCCTTTCTCTGCACGTTTCCAACTAAGGACCGTTACGGCATGATATTCCCTATTGTTTAAAGCACTTTTCCTTAGTAAGACTGAATCTAAGGAAACCCTTGCACCGGAGTGATTGACTGCTCTCTTTTCTCTCCTCTCCTATGAGCCTCTGGGGAGACGCCATCAAGACCGAGGAGGAGCCGGGAAAATCTGCCTCAGAATCCCCGAACAGCTCAACCAAGAGTGAATTTGGAGAAGAGCAGGAAGAAATACACTCTGAGAAAATTACCAAACCCATACCTGATAATAAAAACATACTTTTGAAATATATATTCAGCCTCCTCACCTGTTTATTAAACCTGCCATCCCACATGGGAATATATTCGACCTTTGTTGGGTGGGGAGGACGCGCTGCAGTACTGTTTCCTACTGCGCAATAGCCATGTGCTCCTGCCACGGAAACACGAAACTTGCGGCGGTGATACCTTGCAGACTTATTGCCTGGGTACCGGACACTCACACTGCGTGGAGGGCTTTGGATTACCCCACAGACCAACACCATGATGTCGAGGTAAATCTAGGTGCTGCAGCTGCGCTAGGGCACTACATGGTGGCTGGATGGTCGCACCGCGGCGGCAAAGAGTAGGGCTGTGTCACTTGTGGCCGTGAGACTTGGTGCGGTGAGATGACTGTCGGAAACACACTGCAGGCCCCCGCGATGGTGATACAAAGAGGAACTGTCACTGCATCGCCACTGCGCAACAACTCGCTGCTAATATCCCCTTCAAGATCTGATGAGGTGGCCAACGGCAAACAGTACTGGGGCATGGGTGCACCAGCTTGCATCGGAGGAGGTCTGACTGTGCTGTTGCCTTGCGAGCGCACGCCATCGCACCACCACTGTACGGCAAGACTGTCTCCAACACACGGGTGTATCTAAAGGGACTTGGTGCGGCTCCTGTGTGTGCGGCCATCAGTTGTCTGATGCCTTCCTGGTGCAGTGTCCTAGAACATAGCTGGGATAGTGACCCCCCAGCCTGCATACATTCCAGTGCAGTTGGGCTTGGATGGTCAGTGCTGCTGCCGGACTCCAAAGTACTGTAAGTGGAGCGAGGGAGGGTTTCCCCGCTTGTGGTTCCGGAGTGAGTTGTTGTGTGGAGTCGCTGCTCCTCTACATCATGGGTCGCACCAGGGTCAGACAGGCCTTCCCCCCTACATCTGATGACTCACATACTACAACAAGCGGGAATCATGTGCATAGCTTTGATACTGCTGTGGTTCCGCCCACGGGAGTTGAATAACACACTGATAAGCTGAACTTAATACTAAAAGAAAATAGAGATTTACGTATGGCGATTGAAACGCAAATAGGGTCACTCTCTACTAGCCTCAATCTCTTAAAAGCAGACCACAAGAAACTGGCCGGAAAGGTAAAATCCAACAAACTTGCTGTAGATGATTTGATCCTGCAACAAACTATGCATACTTCCCAAATAGAACAACTACAACGCCAGCCATGGGGGCTTCAAGACAGGGTGGATGATGCCGAAGGGAGATCACGCAGAAATAATGTCCGCATACTGGGAATACCGGAAAAGAGTGAGGGGCGTAATCCCACCCAATTTGTGAAAACTGGCTGCGAGAACATGTAGCGAAGGAGGGTCTGATGGATCTCTATAGTGTGGAGAGGGCACACAGAGTGCCGCCCAGGCTTTTCCTTCTGGGTGCGCCACCCAGACCACTTATAGCACGCATTCTGAATTATAAGAACTGGGACACGATACTTCGAGAATAAAACAATCTCCCTATACCCGGTGTGAGAAGTTGGCCTGATATATAATGCTCACTAATTCTAGTGATCACTTTGTATCAGTCCAAATAACCCTTACGGTGATTGGTTGTAAGTCAACCTTATAGACCAGCTATCCTAGTAGCGTGGACAAGAGCAGTCCTAGGCTAAACTCTGAATGGTATGTAAAGCCAGCTGTTTTACCACATATAACCCTTTGAATACCAAATGAAAAGACACCACACAAGTTGTTATGAAAATAAACTGTCTATTTATTTATAACATACACCTCTGAACTCTTTATGAGGTCAGAGGGCTAAGCACATGACAATTGCTAAAAAGAAATACGAGTATCCACACAATTTACACAAGTGCCTTAGGGGCACGACAAACCATATACTAAACAAATGGAATGCAGGAAGAAAGAAGAACAGTGAGAGGATCCAGAGGCTAGAGGATTGCTGGGACTATGCTACCAACTCAAGAAGACAGGAGCAGGAGGCCCATGGGACTCACGTGCAGAGTGGAAACTCACACGCGAGATGCGTACCAACGTCTATGGATCGTACTGTTTATAAAGTTAAGGATTCCGGACGAACCCAGCAGAGATGACAAAAACAACAGTGGACCTGGACACTAGGAGAGTGAACACGTACTACAGCACCTAGATGCTTAAGTTACCTAACCAACGGACTGCGGGTGCATAGGGCTGAAAGTGTGTCGGGTTGCTGTGTTGAAGTCAATGGAGCCTGAAGTAAGAGATTCTGGCAGGCGACCAGATGGAGGTGTCCGGAGTGATCCAAGGGTGGATCAAGGAAGCTGAAGACCTGAAAGAGAAGGGACAAAGTTCACAGCCACTAGCCAGTGACTGGACCCGGGACCAGGAGGGAACCAGGTGATGTCGTCGCGATCAGATGAAGAGGAGACGCTTGACTCTGCAGCTGCACGGACCAGGAGGCGTTGTCGACGACCAGGCTTGAGGCACAAGCTGTCCCACAAAGGCTTCTGCTGATGGCGGTGTTGGATCGAAGATCTGGTCAACAGGCCTTGGCAAAAGCAAGCCCACGCGGTGAGCAAAGATGTCGTCTGTCGCGGACCAGGAGGGCCCGGGTACTTCTCCTTTGCAGGGAAGCAAGGACCAGTCTGGGGGAACCAGACCAGCAGTGTAGATTCTTCGGGTCGTCGTCAGGAAGGTCACAAGCCAGCCGGCAAGTGACCAGACAACTAGGGAAGCAGCAACAAAGCAAAAGGGCCCCACGCAGATCTCGTGGATGCTGGGGGGCTGGTCTTTGGTGCAGGTGCTGCTTAGGGTTAGGGCTTCTAAAACCCCGTTGCACTCACTCGAGGATCCCTCGGCGGTCGTGCTGGAAGCGCTGTGCAGGTTTTTGAAGATGGCCGTCTTCACGTGTCTCGTGGCACCCACAGGTCCCAGCTGTGCTGTGGATGCAGGTAGAGGTCAGAGACGTCTGGTGGTCCGGGTCTCGTCGAGCTGGGCAGTCTGGTTCCTGGCGGAAGGACGTTGCAGCAAACCGCAAAGATGCTTGATGGTGCCTGCTTGTGCAGGGTGGTCACTCCTTGGCCACAAGGGAGATTCTTCAGTCTTCTGAGGAGCAGAACGTCGAAGGTCAAGAGTTTCTTCTTGGGAAGTAGTCAAGATTTATCTAATTTGAAATGGGACCAGCTCCTACCTTTATCCTGCTAAAGGGGGCTGCACTACGTCTAGGTCCCTCCCCTGGGTGGGACCAGGAAGGGGGGTGGTTACACCCCCTTTCCTTTGTCCGGTTTCGCTCCAGAGCTGGGGCTGGAGTGCCCCAGCAACTGGTTTGAGCCGGCGTATGCACGGGACACCTTGTGTGCCCCCGGCATGTCTCATTCCTTTCAGCCTGGTCCTACCTAATACACAAAGTCCTGTCTGGGGTGGTGCTAGCACCTCCCAAGGCAGGAAACCCTTTGTCCAAGCCTCCCTCGCTGGAAGGACTCCCAGCAGCAGGAGGTCAGACATGTGTCTGTGGTGGCAGCATCCATTTTATGATGCTGAGGCTCTGGTTAAGTTTAACCGGGGTTCTGGTTCTGTAAATGTTGTGTGCCTCTAGAAGGGTGGAATGCTATCCCCGTCGCCAGAACTGGCGAGGGGGTAGTATACCAATTCGTATGACACCTTACTCGACATGTTTTGATAATGCTATACCTAAGTTGGCAAATAACCGCGAGGATTATAATGCACTTAAGAGTATATGGTATAGCCTTATCGTGGAAACAGCTAAAGGACTTGGTTCCGAAAGCTGCAGACAGGCTCAGCTCATGCTAGAGCACAATCTCACATATTTCCAAGCACTCTGCCTCCAGGATTGATGAGGCCTACCATAGGAGTGACTTATAGGAATATATGTGCCCACTTTAGGTTAGATATAGGTGTCTGATTTAGATGGCCAGCCAGGGGTGGCATAATACATGCTTCAGCCCCTGGTAGGCCTAGGGTGCCCCTATGCCCTGGGTACCTAAGGTACACAGTACAAGGACTTACAAGAGGGCCCCCACACCAATTGGTGGATGTACTTAAGGTATATGTGTGTAATTTAGAGAGAGAACAGCTAGGCTGTGGGTCTGATTAGCAGGCCCACAGCCAGGGAAAGTCGTAAACCAGTGAAGCAAAAAGCATAAATCTGGGGTGATCATAGGATTGCAGACCCTACTCTCCTGCAGTGACCAGATTGCTCTGTGGGGTGACTGAGCGACAGATTGATACGGACAAGGGGACGTGCCTGCTACACTGGTTCCCGCATACTAGTAAACATGAGATTACCAGTAAGTTTATGGATTTAGGCCTCATTTTAGCCAAGAGGGAAATAACATCACATTGGAAGCCAGCGGTTGGCCCTAGCTATGTTAGGTGGAAAGCAGCGTTGCTCCAGTGGGCGGGAAGTGAGAGCTCCATAAGAATGCAGCAGGCGCATAGGTCCCACAATGAAAAAGGCCTGGAAGCGGCACGGGCATGGGAGGGCATGGGAGGCCACAGTCTAGTCCTTGTATTTCATGTCCATTTGTACTTGAGGAAAGCACAGCATTGATGGCAATTGTGTTTTCATTTTCTCTCCAGTACTCGAGAGCACGTTTGGACGGCTTTCATAAATCGAATTGATCCTTTCGCATAATGGCACACCATTAAAGGGTGAGTGCCTGTGGAGTACTGTTTCTCAGTCCAAAACCTTCATGTTGTAGGTTTGCAATACTTAGCCCTTACATTTTTTGTTACAGGTGTCAGCCCAAACCATTGGGGTTACATGAGAATATATGTAACTTAGCCCTTCCCTTCACCTCCCGTCCTGATGAAGACCCGTCCATGAGGATATAAACTGCCCGTCGTATCCTTGGGTCGAAACGTCGACAATCTCCCCTACATTGAGCCTGCATCTCCTGTGCCCCTGCCCACTCACCCCCTCTGAAGACACGAAACTACGAGCGAATTGACCGCCGCAAAGACAAAAAAGATTGACTTTTTCTTTGCATTAACCATTGAGGGCAGGCTCTTGTTGAACAAAACCAAGGACTATCTCAGCCTTGGACTCAAAGACAATCGTGGAACTCGCTATCCCCTGACCTCCTTGTCCTTTCTCTCTTTCACACGAGCACAAAACCTCTCACACTATGCACTTTACTTTTTCCTGGTAACCCCCTCTCTTTTTTTATTTGAAATAACGGTATATTTTTGTATAGTAATGTTGAGGAGGAATTTTATTGAAAATAAACAGTAGAGTCTTCTCTCCTCTACTTTTTTAAAACAATTGAATATCTCTTTTGTGTGCTTACTGAACACCTGTTTTTGGGCTATTGTGTGTTTTTTCCCTTTTTTCTTCAATACAGGATTAATTTCGCACATGGAATAAGAATTAAGAAAGTTCATTTGCAATAATATCAAACATTGTGTGTGAAATTTGTGTCTAGGACCACCATATCTGTAACATTGAATACCCAGGTCCTAGGACTTGCTTTGGGTTACCCCGTATGTAATAACGATCTCTTGAGCAGGGACTCCTGCGAGGGTGTTGTGTTTTATATGTTAAATGTACCCAATGTGTGTGAATTTTGTATAACTGGTTATCCACAAAAATCGAGATAGGATATGGCAGAGAAAGACACTCTAACTTATAGTGAGGAATACATCAACAAACTCATTGAGGCCCAGAAGGGTGGTAGCTTTTTGGGGCGCTCCACAACCCCCATCGACCTCACCTTGAATGATAAAATCAATAAAGTTGAGAGACTAGAGAAAAAATTAATTCGTACTAGACTACATGGCCATGTACTAACTCAATATTTACAGGCGAATGTAATCCCAATAGGCTTACAGGTGAGAAACGAACCTGCCATATTTATCAACAACCCACAATTCAAGGGCAAATTTAGCTTTATCAGTAATAACTGCTCCAGGCACTGGATGGTGCTTGGAGTTGAGACTGCCCTTGAAGAGGTAGAGCGCCTGATAAAAGAAATTGCAGACCTCAGAAAGGAGATAATAGACGATAAGGCTCTGAACAACGCTAAAGAAGCGTTGGAACGCCTTGAAAAGACACTGAAAGACTTTGACACCTTCACTCAGTCAACTAAATTAGACAAACTAGCAAAAGATCTGAAGTTTTACGATAAGACAAAGGTCTACCCGTATCTGGCAGAGGGGTATTACAACAAGGAATCCCAAGGGAGGTTTTCAACTAGGGGGAGGGGTGGGTACAGGAGGTACACTACTTTCTCCGACTCCTCTGCCACCAGCAACTCAGAAAACGAGCAGGAAAGACCCAGCACCAGCAGTAACTCATACCCTGACTATTCCAATACTTTTTTAGAGGAGGAACAATGGGGAGGGTCCCTGGGGGAGACCCAGGGGCCGCGGACAATCGAACTGTATTCAAGGGAGGGGTGGAACAGGAAAGAAACAGGTCCACTTCAGACCGGAACAACATGGGGAAATCAGAACCCGGCAGAAACACTACAGGTGGTAGCATTCCAACCTGAACCTAGAAAAGACAGCTCGATAATTAATCTGTCCACCTATGCCCTAAAACCAGAGAAGTCTAGAATACTTGAAAAGGGCCTCTCTTTTGTCCCTACCAGCCTTCCTAACACAGTCAGTTTAAAAACTGAGTTGCACCAGTTTTTCAGAAAGGTGAGACTGAAACATCATTTCAACAAAATCCCTTACAAACCTACATTTAGCAATACTGGCCTACGGCCTCCCTCCACCTTTACGCCACCAGCACAAATGATGTCAAATAAAATTCTGGCATTCGAGCAAGTGGTAATGAGAGACATCAACCAGGTGCTAGCTAAAAAGAAATACACCAAATTTAATACCAGCAAACAAGAGAGACTGGCACTGGAAACCCTTAAACAAAACCCTGACATCGTGATTAAACCAGCCGACAAGGGTGGGGCAATCGTTATACAGAGTAGGGATGACTACAAGTCTGAGATAATCTCACAGCTTGGGGTGGAAGGCAATTACAAGAAACTACAGTCTGATCCCACTAAAGATATAGGCGCTGACATAAAATCTATCACTAGCAAGGCCTTAGAGGATGGTTTTCTAACCAAACATGAATACGAATACCTTAACAACAGCCACCCTAGGCTACCTACGATCTACACGCTCCCCAAGGTGCATAAACGGTTAGAAAACCCCCCGGGACGACCCATCGTTTCCGGTTGTGGTTCAGTGTTAGAACCCCTCTGTAAGTACGTGGATATATTCATAAAACCCATTGCTGAGACAACCACGGCTTATTTAAGAGATGCCATGCAGGTGATACAACTGGTGGATGAGTACCCTTTTGACCGCACTAACAACTTGCTGGTCACTATGGATGTAACATCACTCTACACCAATATCCCACAAGAGGCAGCACTTGAAGTCATCAAAGGGGTCCTGGATGAGAGGCCGAGACCTTGTCAGGTCCCGACGATTTTCATTCTTGATCTCCTTGAAATTGCCATGAAGAAGAATTTCTTCTACTTTGATGGTGACTACTATGTTCAAACGAAGGGCGTAGCCATGGGGGCCAGTTTCGCCCCGGACCTGGCCATAATCTTCATGAACTCCTATGAACATACCTTTGTACTCAATGAGACCAACCCTTTCCATGCCAACATCGTACTATGGCGTCGTTACATAGACGATGTGTTGATGATATGGCAGGGTAGTGAGGAACATCTGAGACACTTTCACACGTGGCTCAACAGCCAATCCAATGACATCCAATTCTCCCTCGAATTTAGTGACAATAAGATCAATTTTCTGGACATCAGTATAGTCGAAGATGAGGGACACCTACGAACCACACTCTATAGAAAACCTAGCGAAAGGAATACTTTGCTTCGCTACTCTAGTCATCATCCTCGCAACCTCAGGGATAACCTACCCTATGGGCAGTTTCTGAGGTTGCGTAGGAATTGTAGCCGGAAGGTGGATTTCTTCAATGAATCATCGCTATTGATTGAGCGCATGGCAGACAGGGGCTATCCACGCAGGCTGCTCAAAAAGGCCCGTAAAAAAGCATGGTTCTGCCACAGGGAAGTCCTTCTCGAACCCAGATCGAGAGAGAAAGATACCAACAACAGAATGACCTGTGTAACTACCTTTAACACCAGGAGTAGTGACATTAAGAAAATCATAAACGGTCACTGGCATTTAGTTGCAGACGAGATAGGGATCCCAGAACCTCCTATGCATGCGTTTAGGAAAGGGAAAAGCGTGAGGGACCATGTAGTCCGATCCCTGTTTCTCGGCAAACCCAGCAATACGCAAACAACCCTTTGGAATACTCCGCCTGTGATCGGCCACTATAAATGTGGCTCGTGTAAAGCCTGCCCCATGACCCTGGAAATCAAACAATGTACGCACAGCAACTACACCCACACTATGCGCCAACAAACCAACTGTAATACAGCCGGTGTTATTTATGCGATCAGATGCCCGTGTGGCTTCCTATATGTTGGCCAGACCATACAGAAGGTAAAAGCTCGCATTCTGCAACATGTAAGCAGAATACGCTGCAAAGTGCAGGGCGCTTCCCTGGTGGAACACCTTCTGACCTTCGGTCACCCACCAGAAAGCACGCGTTGGTGGGTTCTGGAGAAAGTCCAGGTGAATGTAAGGGGTGGGAATTTTGCAAATACCCTTAGCCTCCGAGAATGTAAATGGATGCATATATTTGACCCAGTCAACCGGGGTCTGAATGAATATGAGGAAACAACAAGGCAAATGGCTATCCTGTATAATGGTTGATGTAATCGTGCTGGTTTAATTTCTGTTCACAGGCAGCCAATGGAGACTATATGTAAACATGTGACCAGCATGTATATAATTATTTATGTATCTCGTAATTATGGTCTACTACTTAATTTGGCGCCGACTGAGCATCTCCCAGCAGTCGCCAACAGACAGAGCCCCACTGATAGGCCACGCAGTTCTACTGAGGAGGTATGTTACAGCAATGGGCATCCTTGAGCTCATCTTCCCCTCTTTGGACTGTTGATCCCTTTAGCTAACCATACATTCTTGCCCACAGACAAAGCGTGTATACTGCTCGACCGACCAATCAATCACCATCCGTCGCCCAACACAGCGAGGGTGAGTGTAACTAGCGTTCTCCAACGCTCTTTATGTCATTGTGTGTAGTATTGTCACAGTCTAGTCCTTGTATTTCATGTCCATTTGTACTTGAGGAAAGCACAGCATTGATGGCAATTGTGTTTTCATTTTCTCTCCAGTACTCGAGAGCACGTTTGGACGGCTTTCATAAATCGAATTGATCCTTTCGCATAATGGCACACCATTAAAGGGTGAGTGCCTGTGGAGTACTGTTTCTCAGTCCAAAACCTTCATGTTGTAGGTTTGCAATACTTAGCCCTTACATTTTTTGTTACAGGTGTCAGCCCAAACCATTGGGGTTACATGAGAATATATGTAACTTAGCCCTTCCCTTCACCTCCCGTCCTGATGAAGACCCGTCCATGAGGATATAAACTGCCCGTCGTATCCTTGGGTCGAAACGTCGACAATCTCCCCTACATTGAGCCTGCATCTCCTGTGCCCCTGCCCACTCACCCCCTCTGAAGACATGAAACTCCGAGCGAATTGACCGCCGCAAAGACAAAAAAGATTGACTTTTTCTTTGCATTAACCATTGAGGGCAGGCTCTTGTTGAACAAAACCAAGGACTATCTCAGCCTTGGACTCAAAGACAATTGTGGAACTCGCTATCCCCTGACCTCTTGGTCCTTTCTCTCTTTCACACGAGCACAAAACCTCTCACACTATGCACTTTACTTTTTCCTGGTAACCCCTCTCTTTTTTGATTTGAAATAACGGTATATTTTTGTATAGTAATGTTGAGGAGGAATTTTATTGAAAATAAACAGTAGAGTCTTCTCTCCTCTACTTTTTTAAAACAATTGAATATCTCTTTTGTGTGCTTACTGAACACCTGTTTTTGGGCTATTGTGTGTTTTTTTCCTTTTTTCTTCAATACAGGATTAATTTCGCACATGGAATAAGAATTAAGAAAGTTCATTTGCAATAATATCAAACATTGTGTGTGAAATTTGTGTCTAGGACCACCATATCTGTAACGTTAGACTTAGGTCAAGCTGCGATTAACTTCTGATTAAATTCATGAATTTTTATCTTGTGTTCTGATTAACTTGGACATATTATATCTGTTAATCTGTAACTTGGAAGATGTTTTATCATTTTATGTATGACTTTTATGGTTTTCTTTTATAAATCCGAATAAAGTTTGTTGATAATAATCACTAGGGCATTCATTTACAGGGTAGCATGGTATCCCTCACAATAACTCCAGGAGTCACAGTCCACACAATATACATGCTTTGTTACCCCTACTCCAACCTTACATATACCACCAATCACCTGCCCAAACTTCTTTCTGCTGATGCCAATGTGATCCTCCGTCAACCCGCAGACCATATTTTTGGCCCCTGTGAACACGCCCATACAATAAAAATGCTGCAGTTGTAAATACATATCTGACAATGACGCTGCCAGGCTGGCCACCGGGCGGGTGCCCGCTCTGATGTTTGCGGATGACACTCTGTTGTTATCTAAAACATCATCGGGCATCCAGCGTACTCTGGACGGCTTTGCAGCATTCTGTGCTTCACGTGGATTGGAGATAAACTTGGACAAGACCAAGTTTATGATTTTCAATTCACCGAAGCAGTCCCGTCCAAACCCCATTCTCAATGGTTCTGCCTTAGAAAGAGTCAAGACCGTTGTCTACCTCGATATTACCTTGACGGAAAATTTTGACTGGTGTTCCCAAATGTCTAAATCAGCTCTTAGGCTATCCCGAGTAACGGGGGGCATTAGTAAAGTCCACAGAATCTCGGACTTCAAACCGGCAACCCTGGTTATTGAAATATATCGACTCCAGGCTAGAACGGCCTTGACGTATGGTGCTGAACTTTGGGGCCATAAAAATACATCTAATCTCCTGAGGGTGGAGCAGGGCTTTATGAGGAGGCTTTTTGGCTTGCCACTAAGTACACCACTTATCCCTTTTGCGACTTGATCTGGGGCTGGAATTAATAGAAGAGTTAGTAGCAGCACGGCCCATGCTCTATTGGAAGAGACTTTGGTCAGTGCCAGAACTGGCTCCATACAGAGAGGAATTCCTAGAGGTTTGGGCTCTTCTAAAAGGCAAGAACATCCCGTGGCTGCACCACATCAAGACTCTTAGTATCCGGATTGGCTTGTCTGAGCTCTGGGAGACCCCTGAGGTGTGTTGCCCGGGGATATCCAAACTGGAACTCATAAGTCAGCTGAGGCAACAGAGCTCACTAGCTTTACAGAGATCAGGTTCCCTAGGGAGACTGTCTGCAGAGTTCCTCCTAGTGAAAACTGAATTGCGAGCAGAGAAATTCCCAGATGTAATTTATCCACCCCTTGCGAGGAAGCTTTACATCCAGTTAAGGCATGGCAGTCTACCATTCAGGGCATTTACTTGCAAATGGGCAAAATCAGAAAATATAGCCTGTCCGGCATGTAATTATAAGCGATAAGATGTTTGCCATGTTATATTTTTTTGCCCTGCGTATGAAATTATAAGGAAATGCTGGCTGATTCCGTTATGTAGGAATCTAGGGTTCAGATATTGCACTCAGGCCTGTAGAGTTTTAACGTATGATACTCACCCCCCCCCTCCCACCCTCCCCCCCCATCGTCTTTGCCTTATCTCGTTTTTTATTTGGCATGTGGCGTAGAAGGAATCGTTTTGGATAAATATCTGTGTTTAATCATGAATTTTATATCTTCAAGTCCTTGATAACTACCTAGTTTAATCAATTTTTATGTCTAATATTGACTTGTTCTCTATTTATTGTTTTAATTATTCGTGCTTTTCTGTATGTATTTTACTTGCACTTTTATGGTCCTCTGACTGAAATAAAGTTATCTATGATGATGATGAAATACATATCAACTACCATTTGTTTTGTTTGAAACATGTTATTGAATAATAAGACCAAATAAACATAAGCTGATTATTAAAGCAAAACAAAACATCAATTGCTATACACATAAGAGACAAAAGTTGTACATAAAAATCAACATAGTGTAACACAGCAAAGTTATGTAGAGCACAATTCTTAATTTCGGGCAATCTTTACAGTTCAACAACAGAAACGTTCATAAAGAACAGAAAAGGAAAGAAGGTGGTAACAGTGATTTCATTAATGTAATGCTTCCTAGATATAGAAAAACAAATACTAATTATTTTCCTTAAGCAATAAAGTCCGCACATTAAATACTAAGAAATATATTGAACAATGAACATTTCATTGGTAATTAGAATTCAATTTGAATATTTTAACCTCTTTAAAAGAGTTCAAACAGACCCAGCATGAGCTCCGCGAAAAATAGAAATTGACTGAATTGCACTTAGAGAAAATGTCGTGATAAGTAATCTATTGATGTAAAATACAGTGGGCAGGCAATGCTTGTAGATCTAATCTATTCAGATTTTAACTCCATAGTTTGTATAATAAATTGACTGAGCATAATACTTGAAGGTCCATCTCTCAGATCAGTTCTATTACAGTTTTAGTTGCGATAATAGAGATCATTGATAAATAGATTTTAAAAGCCATGGGTGGAATTGATCCTTGCTCTGAATCTAGATCATTGTCTGCAATAGAAACAAGTACAAACAGATCAAATCTAAAAAGATTGAATATGTTTATTATAGTGGTTTAGAGTAAACCAAGAAGACACACATTGTTCCTGAAAATCAGAAAATGTATCTAAAGATTATGATTACATCCTATTTTATGTCGAGAGACTGCTTTGGCTGTGTTCCTGTTTAAGTGACAACAATTGCAAATATATTTAACATAACATTAAAGCTGGATGTCAGAAATTCTGTCTTTAAGTTATGTGTGATGATTTTTATTTGATCTGAAGCAACACTAACACTAAATAGGTACGTGCACCGGTTATCGTTCAACTAACATTATTAGTAAACTTAATTTGGAGGGAATTGAGAAAAATGGCCTCATGTACCAAGGGTTTTATTGTTTAAAAAATCCACTGGTTCGGTAATTCACAGACTTTGCAAATGCTAAACCCCTTTTTGAAATGTACTAAGCCCATTTAATAATTCAGAATTTGGAAGGGGCATGTTAACAGTTTCCCTTCTGAATATTTAATACATCCTTAAGGTATGTATTAAGCTTTGAAACCATATGTGGGCTGAAAAACAGTAACAGGAGGTAGTAACCCAAGGGGACATTTGTGAATTTGAAAGTAAAATGGGGTGCATTAAACAATGCCTTTAATGTTTTCGGCCATGTTGAAAGGGGAAGGTCTTAGCCAGTCGGGATTCCTATTTAAATTTGGCAATCCAAAATTCTTCAAAAAAATCAAATTGAAGGTCCTGCATGGCTTGGCGAAAACATGGACTGAGGTAACAAAATCTATTAAACAGGGGTATTATTGCGATAAAACGCCGCTTTGGGGGTTACCTGATAGTCCAGCCTGGTTGGAAGATTCCCTATCCACTCCTTTAAGAGAAGCAGGACTTAAAGAAGGGGGGATCTTTTCTATGAGGGGGACCTGCTTTCATGGGAATATCTACAGAATAAAATAGGGCCAACCCTTTCAAGGTTCAAATACATTCAAATCCGAAGCCGGACAGTAGCATATAACGATCCACTAACAAAACGTAGCAAGTTTCCTCTCAGAGGGCATAGTCAATTAATAACTAACTTGGTTGGTACCCCTTCAACCAAACGTGAGATTTCACTATGGTATAAACTTCTTTTAGATGAATCTGATGGGGAATTTAAGCTACCAGCTCAACTTTGGGGGGACGTAATATTGACTCAAGATTTACAAGAACTTTGGTCCTCCTCATTCGAGCTTTTAAAAAGTTTGGTGAAACCCTCATGGCTACATAGGAACCATCTTTTTACCCTTCATAGGGCGAATTACTCTCCCCAAAGACTATCCAAATTTGTCGCAGGAAACTCAGTGGCATGTGCGCGGTGCGGGCTGATTGCAGCTTCAGATATTCATATGTTCTTTGAGTGTCCTCGAATTGCACCATATTGGGAGGCCATAGGTAAGACTCTTACGGCATCGTTAGGTATCCCAATTACTATAGATTTACCATTAGTGATTTTTGGTCTCCTGAAAACAACTCAAATTACAGTTAAAAGCCTGGTCTTCTATACGGTCCTCTTGGCAAGGAGAGAGATCTGCAGGAGGTGGAAGGATCCTACGCCCCCTTCCCATGCGGATTGGTTGATATCAACTTTACAGACAGCACGTATGGATTTAGCCAGATCGGGAAACCAAAATAAAAGGGCCTTTTGGCATTTGTTTGTATGGGCACAATAAAGATCCGGGGTTTTTTTTTTCCCCGGGTCCAATGATTATACTACTATGGTGCCAAATACTAATGTTGTCTGGTCCCAGTCCGGCCCAGGCCCAGCAGTAGGCCTCCCCACTGGTAGCCTAAAGGAATATCAAGCTGTGACAGTTGCGGGATTAATGGCCTTCCCACTCGAAATGAAATGATCACTCCCAGTTAAAATCACTGTGTCAACTGTACTAGAGCATATTCTAAATGGCTTTCTTAAACCATGGTGGATATGAGGACAAAAAAAAAAACAATGCCTTTATTTAAAAGCAATCACAGACACAGTAGTGTGCTGACTCTACAAGCAACCACTGTTTACCAAATGGATTATTAATTAGTACATGAACCTCAGTATTTTCTATATTGCTAAAATTTAGTCTCTAATATTTTTGTCATGTGGTGTAAATATTTGTTCCTGTTATTTCCCATTTCAGTATTGTCATGAAATGTACCTATTCTTTTTGTCAAACATATTGAAATATCTGTATCACAATTTTTGGGGCATTCTAAAAAGTGTTTTCACTCTCTAACTTGAAGCTTCCTATGGAAATACTGACGCGCAGTCCTGGTTTCTCCTAGATCATTTAGCTTTCTCACTAAACCAAGCACAATTTTCCTTTGAGAGCGGTGGTTATTGTAGTTAAACGCACTGGGGTTAGTTTAGAAAAGACAAATATAGAACTTCCTTTATCTTTAGAAATAATAATTGCAAAAGTTTATGTCCAATAATTTCAGATAATTTACTGATAAAGATATCAGATAAAGATCCCCTAATTTCTTATACCTTGTGGTATCAAAAATCTGCTAGAATTACAGACTTCTCTTCTAGATAAATCCAGGTTTGAGAAGGTATTAAATGCGATTATCAACTTTCTGTTATTTTAACACATTTTCTCAGTGCACAGAGTATTTTCCCTACATAGATCACAACATTTCATGCAATGGTCTGTGCTTAAACGTACAATGAAGGGGTAAAAATGTATTTCTACCACAGAAAAATATAGATATTAGTCGTATGTTAAGAAACAAGGGTGAGTAAAAACCTTTTGGGTGGAGTAAAATTGAAGACATTATTATTGTGATTTTTTGGGTATTTAGTTGATTTTTGCAAGCACTAACACTTCTCTGTGTAAAGTAAAGACCTTGAGAGTTTTGTAACTTTCAGATACTCAAATTGTAGATTCTGTTGCAATTAAAAATATTTCCAGGCCTGAAATTTCTTTGGAGGTTGCATGTGGGCAGCCTACGTTATCCAGCAAGAGTTTCTTGATGAATCCTATTGCAACTACAATATGTGCTCTCTCATGTAAAGTCAGGTTGTGAGAAGCTTTTCTGCAACTCAAGATACGCCTTACTTTTCACCTGGTGAGGACGCATTTCTCATTTTTAGTGAGATCTCCTTTCTGAGTATAATGTTTCTGGCTTTCCCCTCCAGTATAAGGCTTTAGTCTAGTGTGAATTCTCTCATGTGAAGTGACATTGTATTCAAGACTAAACCTTATCTGACATTCAGAACACACATGAGGCTTTTTTCTCCCGTGTGAGTTTGCTCATGTCAAGTGAAAAGTAATTTGTAACCAAAACTTTGCTTGCATTTCGAGCACTCATAAGGTTTTTCCCCAGAGTGGGATCTCTCATGAAGCATAACACTGACTTTCAGATTCAAGCTTTTATGGCATAAGGATTTTCTCCAGTGTGGAGTTTCTCATGGTGAGATAGTGTTTTTCTCTGCAGCTTTTCTGGCATTCAGAGCACTCATAAGGTTTTTCACCAGTATGGAGTCGCTTATGGTTAGTGAGGCTGTGCCTATTAAATAGGAATTTCTGGCATTCACAGCATTGGTAATGTTTTTTCCCTGTGTGCGTCTGCTCATGTAGAGTGAGATTGAGTTTAAAATTGATGCTTTTCTGGCATTGGGAGAACTGAATTATTTTGATGGTGTGGTGTGTGGCGCTTGTAACCATCTCTACCTCTGAATCTTATCTGACATTTAGAGCACTGATAATTTTTTTTCTCCAGTGTGGATTCTCACATGTTGAGTGAGATGAGATTTCATGGTGAAACATTTTTGGCATTCAGAGCACTGATAAGGTTTATCCCCAGTGTGGCTTCTTATATGCTGAATGTGATTGCTTTTTTGACTGAAACATTTGTGGCATTCAGAGCAATGATAATGTTTTTCCCCGGTGTGGGTTCTTATATGCTGAGTGAGGAATCTTTTTTTCATTAAAACATTTGTCGCATTCAGTGCACTGATAAAGTTTAAACCAAGTGTGGGTCCTTGTATGTATAGTGAGTCTCCTTTTGTTAATGAAACATCTCTGGCATTCGGAGAACTGATAAGGTTTTTCCCCTGTGTGGGTTCTTATATGCAGCGTGAGACTGCGTTCTTCACTGAAACATTTCTGGCATTCAGAGCACTGATAAGTTTGTTCCACAGAATGGGTTATTGCATGTCGAGAAAGACTTTGTTTGTTACTAAACCTTTCCTGGCATTCAGAGCACTGATAAGGTGTTTCCCCAGTGTGGGTTATTGCATGTTGAGAAAGACTTTGTTTGTATCTGAAACATTTCTGGCATTCAGAGCACTGATAAGGTTTTTCCCCAGTGTGGGTTATTGCATGTCGAGAAAGACTTTGTTTGTATCTGAAACATTTCTGGCATTCAGAGCACTGAAAAGGTTTATCCCCAGTGTGGGCTCTTCTATGCTGAGTGAGACTGGATTGTTGACTGAAACATTTCTGGCATTCAGAGCACTGGTAAGGTTTATCCCCAGTGTGGTTTCTTCTATGTATATTGAGATTGTTTTTGTAAATGAAAGATTTCTGGCATTCAGAGCACTGGTAAGGTTTTTCTCCAGAGTGGGTTATTACATGTCGAGAAAGACTTTGTTTGTTACAAAACCTTTCCTGGCATTCAGAGCACTGATAAGGTTTATCCCCAGTGTGGCTTCTTATATGCTGAGTGTGATTGCTTTTTTGACTGAAACATTTGTGGCATTCAGAGCACTGATAGGGGATGATGTCATGAGAGCACACCTGGAGCTGTGGAAGTTACAGAAGAAGGGCTGCCCTGCTGCCTTAAGACTGCCCTGTTGCTAGAAGGACTGCCTTGCTGTCTGAGAAGGAAGACTGGACCTTCTTACCTACATCCCAGTGTCCTCTGATACTGCCTCACTGCTCGACCAAGCTACCACTTTAGCGAGTAAGGTTCTATCTAAATTTAACCTCTGCCTACCTCTGGAGGGCCTTGGACTCTATACACACTGTACCTCACTTTGGTGCAGTATACAGAGCCAGTTTCTTACAATACCTCACAGTATGTCTCTCTCAATTCACATGTGATTTTTGTTGTCCAGTGGAAAGAGCAAGCTACTTCTGGTAAACTTTTGCAATGCTGGAGTTACACACCGGGTTGAGGGCAATATAACTCTGCTGGGGTCTGTACTTCAGGATAGCATCTTGAAAGGTCAGAGTTATCACTACATTTTTTTACAGGGGATTTCAACACTTATATGTGTGGGGACATCATGCACTGCAGGTATACTGATCCTGCGTTCTGAATCCTACGGGGATGCTGTTATCTTTTTAAAAATACTACTGTTTTTTTTTACATTATTATGGTGCACATTTTGTTTTCTGCACTTTGTTCTCCTGATTGTTGCTGCCTCCCGCCTGCCGCGCACCCCGTTCCACCGCGGTCTATACCGTTTGTGTGGAGGGTGAAAGTGGCTTCATTTCTCCTACGGCCGGCTGGTGAAGGGGTGGAGACATGGGGGTTGGAGCTCTAATGCGCTAAACTAGTCTCCCTACATAATAAGTATGCCCTGTCCTCCGTGCAGCGGACACGCGCAGCGGGCATGCCAAAGGCAAGCCCGTCTGCCCCCGTCGGCACCAAGACCGCTCCAGGGGCCAGGGATGCTGCCTCTCTGCCATGAGTTGACTGCCCCAGGCTATGGTATTCGAGGGAGGCGCTTTTGGAACTGGGGAGGAGGAACACACTGTGCTGTGATAGTATGTTTAACATCGAAAGGCTGCACAGAAAGGGGCCGTCTGCCTGTACAGAGTGCCGCATTTTCTGCTTAGGAGGACAAGTGAGTAGTCACTTGGGTAGAGCAACTAGTGAAATCCCCATTAAAAGTAACAAGCCACTACAGGGTTTTCTCATTAACACTAGATCCCTGATTAAGAATACGTGGCGTTTGAAGACTTTATGCTCCAACATTCCCCTGACTGGGTATTTTTAACTGAAACCTGGGCAAATCAGTTTTCTGGTCCAGAGCTTGTAGAGGCTATTCCAGCTGGCTTCTGACTTTTTAGACTGGACAGGGAGGGGCGCCGGGCGGTGGCCTAGGTATTTTGCTCAGGGATTCCTTCACTTTTAGATCTGAACCTCTCACTTCGTCGCTGGATTCTTACCAGGCCCTATATTTTTCAATGAATTTTACCCCTACGGAGAGCTTTTCAGGGGTCCTACGTTATAGGCCCCGGGCTCCAGGGCCTTGTTTAGCCAAGACCTGTGCAATAAGTTTAAACCCTACCTGGAGAGAGCCAATTTTACTCTTCTGGGGGACTTTAACTTTCATTTAGAAAATAAAGCGAACCTGGACACGCAAACGCTCATGGAATGCATGAATGGCTGCGGTTTTGCACAACTAGTTGAATTCCCCACACATTCTGTGGGTCACACCCTTGATGGAATTTTCTCCAATGATCATCGGTGGTGGTGTTGGGTGTGCCACTCCCTTTGGCATGGTCGGATCATTATGCTATTCCTTTTCAGCTAAGGGGCAAGAGATCAGGCTCCGCCAGCTCTGCCAATAGGGAGGTGGGCAAAAAGCGAAATTTTTATTTGGTTACTAGTGAAGAGGTCGCCACTGCTTTTGCTGATTTTCAGCTCTCTGAACTTTTAAGTGCTACTGCAGGGGCTGATATCTTCTCTGAGAAGATCATAGTGGTGATGGATACCCTGGCCCCTCTAAAACCTTATTATTCGGCAAGGAAGAAGCCTTCTGCACCTTGGTTCTCTGACCGGTTACGTAAGATGAGACAAGTGTGCAGAAGAAAAGAAAGGATTTGGCGGAGGGATTTGGCACCACAGGGTAGAGACTTACATAAGCTTTCCCTGAAAGCTTACAGAGCAGCCATCGTCGAAGAAAAGGGAAGCTACTATTCTAAACTGAGAGCCTGTCATCTTCCAAGGAGCTTTTTAACATCTTTAACTCCCTTGTCGCGCCCACTGTCTCAGATGCGGTGGAGCCATCCCAGGCGCTCTGTGATAGATTGGCCTCTTTTTCTGCTCCAAGATATCGGACATTTATGTGCAGTTGGAGATCTTAAACGCGAACAAGACACCCAGTGGTCTCCCTGTAACCTATGTTAGTGACAGTCCGAGAAAGGTGACTTCAGCAAGTCTCTCTTCTTTTCCAATCCTCTCTCCGGAATTAGTCGGGAAATTCAATTCAATTCAATTCAATTAACTTTATTTCGATAAAAAGATATCATAAAAGTTCATAGGCAGTACAATAAAATACAGTCATAAAAATATTTATAAAACCAGTATATACATAAGTACTACACATATGCCTTAGTTAATCGAATTAATCACAGTAGGGATATAAATATGAGTTGTTTGTAAATGTAACATTTTTCTTAAAAAAAATAAATAAATACTATGTAAACATTTCCTATAGACATTATCGATACCAGCTGTAATCAGTGATCTTATTTAGGTTCATATTTTCTCGCCCGCTTTTTTCCTTATGAAATACACTGCAAGCAAATACCTACTAATGCCAAATACAAAAACCTGACGCGTATCTTTTAATAAGATTCTTTCTGCATCTCTGCACCTCCGCACTCCTAGATTTCTACAAAGATGTTTAATCCACTTTATCCGTTGTGCCTTATAGGCAGGGCAGAAGAACAGAACATGCGTGATGTCCTACCTCCCACCTCCATTACACATGGTACATTTGTCATCACTGTTATTGCTCCACCTTGCAACACAACTTTTTAACAAGAGTATTGTATACCTGAATTTAAGGTATAAGGTTTTAGCTAGTGGTGGGTTCACTTCATTCAGGAAGGATTCATAGTGGGGGTCTATTTTGAACAACAGAAATTCTCTGGTTAGAGAGCCATTTGATATGTCGTTAGTTCTGTGTTCGTTCATATAGGCCCAAAAGATAGCTTTTAGTGTCTTGCTTGAATTAGGGGTTAATGCGTAAGGGCTATTCCAAAAATGTGACAGACCTACCCTCTAAAACCATACTCTTATGTGTGTGAACCATGTGATAAAATTGGAGGTATCCAGATCTTTTAGCTCCTCTAACTCTGCTCTATAATGAAGGAGTGTCGGTGTGGTCCATAACCGTACCCAGAACATTAGTGGTCTAAGTATTGCGAGATGATCAGTGCGCCTCATCTTGAGGTCTAACATCATCGGGATTATAGGGGTGCGCACGGGTATCTTTAGAAGAGATCTATAGAATATATTTTCTTTCACCTCAAATGATTTTTTACATGCAGGGTCCCACAGTTCGGCCCCATATAAGGCAGCCTCTTGAGCTTTAGCTCGGTACACCTCAAGAGCAGGGAGCACTGCTTTGTTCTGGCTATTCCCGTGCCTTTTTAGTATGGGGTGACTGTTCTGAATTAAGAGTAGCTTACTTTTTTCAATTTGGGTTTTCCACTGCATTTTAGAATCAAGTGAGACCCCCAAATAATAAAAATTTTGGACATATTCCAGTTTTTGGTTTTTGAGCAGATTTCCTCTGAAAGAGCTGTGAGGGTTTATGGCCATATATTTGGTCTTGCTAGCATTTATCTCTAATCCCTTGTCACTGCAGTAAGAGGCAAAGGAGTTGAGAAGACGCTGTAAGCCATTTGCAGTTTGAGATATTAGAATGGTGTCATCTGCAAACAGTAGTGATGACACCACCTCTCCCCCCAGTTTAGGTGAATCATTTCTACATTTGCTAAAATAAATAGGGACATCATTAATAAACAAGGAAAAGAGGGTAGGCGCCAGGACGCAGCCCTGGCGCACTCCTCTTCGTATGGGGATAGGACTCGTTAATTCACCCCCAGGGCCCCACCTTACCCTAGCAAAGTTGTCACGGTGTAGTCTTATTAGCTGCTCTATGATATTAGCTGGTAGTCCCTGTTCCTCAAGTGCTTTCCACAACAGATGCCTGGGGATAAGGTCGAAAGCGGCTCTTAAGTCAATAAATGTCCCTTCTTTAGACTAATGTATTTCCATGTCAAACAGCAAAACCTGAACACTTGATCTACTGTGCTGATTTTGGTTCTAAAGCCCGCTTGGAATTTGGAATGTACATTCCCTTTTTCGATCCATAGGTTAATTCTATTTAAAAGGTGCCTAGCGTATATGTTTTGCAGTACATCTATCAAACTGATAGGACGGTAATTTACTGGGTCTCTCCTATCCCCCTTTTTGAAGATACAGATAATTACTGCCCCCCTCCATAAAGCAGGTATTTCAGCTCCCGCAGCTATAAAATTAAACAAGTGATTAAGATACGGCCCCCAGATGCTCGGCTCGTGTTTATACAAATCTCCTGGAATGGAGTCTAAACCGGGGGCTTTACTTTTTTTCACCATATTTATTGCTAAAATTGTTTCCTCCAGGTCAAACTCCAGGATACTCTTTTCCTGATTAGATACTGGGTGGCAGTCCCACTCGACCTCAGAATCCGGGGCTGCGTATAGGGAAGTGAAGTGGCCTATCCACGTGTTTTCTTCCAGATATACTTCTCCGGTACCCTTTTCTTTGTGGTTTTTATTACCCACTAATTTCAAAAATAAAAAAGAATCTTTGTTCCTTGTTGCCGCTAACATGATTAAATCATCCCAGGCTGATTTGGCTTTCACAAGAACTTTCTTATATCTTTGTCGCGCTTCCCTTACCTTTGAGCTTTTATCCTTGGTTTTAATTGAGTTTATTAGTTCAGATTTGGCCCTCCGGCAGGCTTTATTATACCATGGTTTCCCAATGGGCCGCCTATTTCCAATTGCTGAATCTGCTTTAACTGTCTATGTTAGCATTGGTACTATTGCACTAAAGAATCCCTTATGTAATTCCAGAAACAAATCCCCATCCATTATCCATTGGAGCATCAGTATATGTAAGGGGGGAATAGGTTAAGACTAATAAGTTGTACATGTTGGCTAACTTAGTTCCATTGTCCAGAATCTCTACTCATTTGACTGCTCGACGGTTGTTGGAAACAATTACATTATCGGTTCTTGTAGGGTGGGGACTAATGGGGTCTGCAATATTAGGTATTATCGTACCTTTTAATAGTAATTCAATTGGCCGGTGGTCACTTTCCAATCTTAGCTCTACCTTGTAATCAATCGCATATTTCCAAAGGTCGAGGGACAAAACTATATAGTCTAACTTTCTATGGTAGTTATTTCTATAAAAGGTAGGAGCCATCAAGGGAGACGGCCACTACATGATCTTAGCCCATTGATCATCATTACACTCACTATTTGAAGTGCAAGAGATGTGCAAGAGACCGATTTTAAACTGGATATTTCAGGTATCTCGTTTACCATGTCTTCCTCCTCGTGAATATGTTCCAGTCCCTTTATTGGCTCATATTCGCAATTAAAATCACCTCCAAATATTACACCTGCACCTTTACTATTCTCACTGATGATCTTTTCCAATTGGGCAAATACTAGTGATTCTTTTGATACCAGGCAAGGTCGGCTATAAACATTATATACATGCAGGGCCCAGTCACTATTTTAATGCCAAGGATGTCGGGAGAGTGCGTCTCTAGCTGCTGCACTGTTCCATTGATGGTGATTTTAGTCCAGATAACTAAGCCTCCGGATGGCCTACCTCTGGGTGAAGGGGTGGCTGCAATAAAAAAAACTCTTGTAACCCACACGGTGTACATTCTTAATAGCCCACGTGTCCTGTAATAGACATATATCAAATTTCTCAATGTATTTATTCCACCCCGGGTCTATTATGTTCTTCCTTAAACCAGCTATATTCCATGACATAATTTAAATAAGTGTCAATTGGCTCAGTAGATACAGTGGAATTAATAATAGTATCTGGGGTCACTTCAATTGAAATGGCTACATCTTTGCCACACATGTTATCCTTAGTCACTTCTTCCATTATTTACACATATGGTAGATTTATTGCCTATACCTGTATTAGATTCCACCCTTGCCTGACTCCCCTGGGTGTGTAGTGGATGCAGTCAATCCACTGCTTCCAACTGGGATAGCTCTTGGAACCTATTGGACAGAGCAATCAAACTTATAATGTTGGGGAAGGCTATAGTTTTAATGTGATGAGGTTTGTAGAAATAAAGCAATGGAAGAGCATGAATGTTTGTTTGAGTTGTGGAAGTTTCTTCTTGGGATCTTAACAGGGATCGAGCCAGATGTGGGTGTCTAAAGTTGATGACTATACAGTCCCCAGTGATGTCTTTCGATGAGACTCCCACCCACCCTACCCTTCGTACCATTATGATATCGTTGGGTGCCCTATGATTAAAAATTTTATGTTTGGCTAGCAACTCGATGGTTTTATTTTTTAAATTACTCCAAGATTCCAGTTGATTTCTTTTTAGTACCGGAACACCTGTCAACACAATGACATAGGGGCATGAGGCGGGAGGGAGGTCCAATGCATCCATATTAGGGACCAAATCTGTCCCCTTAGGGCTGTATTGTATATCGCTACCTAATTTGTGTGGGGCACCATATATATCCTTATCTATAATTGGAGTTGGTGGAATCCTCCTCTTAGGTGGAGACAGACCAACCAACTCCTTGGTGGCATTAGGGCATGGTCTATCTAGATTAGTCCCACCTATATCCTTTGTGTTACCCACTGGTGCTTGTACATCAATATGCCCCCCAATCTTTATTAGTGGAGCTTTTAGTGTAGTGATCAGCTCTTGACCTTTCACTACTAGTGTTTTCCCTTCATCTATGCTCTTCCCCATATGGATAACAGCGGTGTTAAGTTAGACAATTTCAGCATTCAATCAACGGAGTTTACTGTTCAGTGACTCTTCTTTTTGTTTATGAATTAAGGATAGAGCTGTTTTTAAAAAGACTGTCATTGACTGTTCAATGCCTTCTAATACTCCTGTATCCCTTAAAGAATCATTAACGTAAATGCCTTCAGTTTGTGTACCCATGGTCCTTAATATGAGCCCTAAAGTTACAGTTTCCTTAGGTGTGACCCCCCCTTTGGTAACAGATTTCTTTTTTTTCTAGCTGATTTCCTTCTCCCTGGTCGAATTATCGCTCTTCTCACTATTAATTTGCCCCCTTGAGCCTTCGCAGTCCGTAATCTACTCGAAATGCCCGGGCTTGACGCTAAGTTGACTATAGCCTGATTTATGGTTGAAAAGGAATCGCAGAAGGGCTTTCATTATTAGGATTTTGCATAACTTGGGCCGTTTGAGATAATGGATGCTCCAATGTTGACGTGTCCATTTGGGTAACATAGGTCGGCAATGTAGAAGTGTCCAAGGAAAATCTTCTCTGTACAAGGTCCATCTCACGTTCTACAAGTGCCTCCGCTCTTGAAATAAAATCTTCCAAAGTACCATTACGTTTAGACACAGATATTTTACTCAGTGTAGGTCCAGACATAGTCAATGATTATAAATCGATAGCACAATATATAAGGGAGTAATGAGCAGGGCTATGAACGGCTCGCCAGCTCAATGAGGGGGATTAACGACAAACGCTCACGACCAATATGAAACAGTACCTTTACTCTGTTTAGATGAACTTCAAAAGGAGTGGGCCCAGCCCGGCCTCCTTCGGCCTGTGACGGCCTAGGACGGCCCGCCCTTTGCCCGGGCTTCGCCCGGCTCGTCTCACGCGCGTTCCCGCGACGCGGGAGGCAAGTGGATTTTGAATCGCCTCCGGGCGCGGTGATTGGCAGGGGCGGCGTCAGCCGCTGAGGAGTCTGGATGCTGTAGTCCTCCTCACTGCGGCCGCGGTGACATGTGCGGCGGCGGGAGGACAAGACAGAGCAGGGCAGCAGCGTCGGCTCAGGACCCTCCAAGATTCAGGAACCACAAAGTGAAGAAAGAATGCCCTAAGCGTTTACTTGCTCGGGAAATTACTTGAGGGAATCAAATCGGGGTCGCCCCTGGATCCCTGCCCTCTTAAGGTCCTGAAAGGAGCCAAGGGGGCCCTTGTCCCCTTTCTTACCGTGGTCCTGAATCTAGCCATCTCACAGGGCCAGTATCCCCGAAGATGGAAGGCGGCTGTGGTCAGGCCTCTTTTGAAAAAGCCTTCGTTAGACCCGCCTAACTTGAATTTTTTTTGCCCCTTTTCCCTTCAGCCAGTTCTAGCAAAACTCCTCGAAGTCCATCTGAACTCTCATTTGAGTGCCTATCTGAGGGAACATCAGATTTTGGATAGCTCACAACATGGCTTTAGAAGGTTCCATAGCACGGAGACAGCCCTCACTGCAGTTGTGGATAAGATTCGAGTACAGGTGGATGCAGGGTACACCACCCTCCAGATCTTACTTGACCTTTCAGCAGCTTTCGATACCCTGTCTCCCCAGAGACTGGTGGAGCATCTTAGGGAGATAGGGGTCGGGGCTCGGCCTTGGATCTTCTAACTTCTTTCCAGGAGGAGCGGTCCCAAATAGTCAAATTGAGCAGCTTCCACTCGGAGTCCTCCCCTCTAGTCTGTGGGGTTCCTCAGGGCTCGACTCTGAGCCACACCTTATTTAATATCTATGTGGCCCCTCTGGCAGGGGTGGTAAAGTCATTTGGGTTGAAAGTTTTGTCCTATGCGGACGACACCCAAATTATGGTGTCACGCATAATGTCAGGGATTCCGCACAGAATTTTAAGAACTGCATGTTAGCAGTCTCGTCCTGGATGGTGCAAAACTATCTCAAATTGAACGGTGAGAAGACAGAGTTCTTGGTCTTTGGAGATAGCCTTAACATTTGGTCTAGGGAGTGGTGGCCTGATGCCCTGGGTGCCTGCCATATCCCAGTCTCCCAGGGGAAGAAGCTGGGAGTTGTGGTAGATGATTCCCTTTTCAATGAATCTACAGGTCTCCAGAACAGTGGCCGCCTGTTTCGGGCTCATCCGGATCACAAGGAAGATCTCTCAGTTCCTCTCACTGAAAGCTCGTAAAAACGTGGTGGTTGCGTTGATACTGTCCAGACTGGATTATTGCAACGCCCTATATTTAGACATCAACAAAGGGCAGCTGCGACGTTTACAACTTGTGCAAAATGCGGCTGCCAGGTTGGTGATGGACATCCCTACACTAAATACACAATTAACAATGGGTCCAAGGGGAAAGTGATTAGAGACCAAGTAGTATTATATCCCCCATCCACAGTATGCCAAAACAAAAATGGATACTACTGGTCTAACAATAAAGTAAGATGCAACCAAAAACTGAATCTATAGTAGCTGAGCATGTGTTAAACAGGAAAAGAAACCCATCAGCCCAGATTCTTGGGCTTTATCGATTATAGTCCCAGTATTTAAAAAGGGAGATCGGGACAGTACCTATTGTTATAGGCCTATTTCTCTTCTGGACTCTATGGTGAAGGTGGTGGGCCACATGTATCCTGGGTTGATGAAAATAACTTTTTATCCGATTTCCAAAACAGCTTTCGCTCAGGTCGTTTAAACCTGTACATGGTTCTGAACAAATACACTGAGGCTCGTTCCAGCCCCATATACCTAGCCTTCATGGACCAGTCCTCAGCGTTCAACTGTGTCAATAGGTCCAAGATGTGGCAGTTGATGTCCTCCATTGGCATTGACAGTAACATCATTTTCTTTCTGAGGGATCTTAACCGTGATTCAACCGAGGTTGTCCGCTATTCAAAGGATCTGAAAGTGTCCAGTCAGCTTGACATCAAGAGAGGGGTGTGTCAGGGGTAATTTTAGCACCCTTTCTTTTTAACCTATATATTAATTCCTTGGAGAAGGCCCTTTTGGCCACAAATGCTGATCGTCCCCAGGTAGACGAGCGTAGCCTGCCAGTCCTATAGGAGGGAAGCTAGGGGCCTACAACTTCTTCTGAATTATTTTGCCCTTTTTATGGAGGACTTGGACCTTTTGTTTAATCATGCCAAGTTGTTCATTAAGCAGGTGGGACATCGTAAAGCTAAGCAGTTTACTTTTAAACTCGGACTTTCGTCAATGCCGAAGACAAATGTTTTCTCCTATTTGGGAGTTGTGTTTGACGATTCCCTCGGTTGGTGCCCTTTGCTTACTTGGAAGAAAGGGGATCTAGGGAAAGCTTTTGCAGCTGTTTTTAACTTTGCCAGCAAAGTAGGAGGGAAGCCAATGGGGTCTCTTTTGAAGATATATGAAGCCAAAAATATCTCAAAGGTTAGCTATGGGGGTGAGATATTGGGCCATATTGGGGTAGGGGCAGTACAAAGTGCTGAAAACTCTTTCCTGCAAAGGCCCTTTCTGTCCCACAAAGCACCCCATTTTATGTCGTGCACGAAGAATTGGGGATGCCTTCCCTATCAGATTTACTGGCTTTCGCCCCCTGGACTTGTGGCTTAATATTTGGGCTAAGCAAGAAAATACACTTAATAAAGACGTCCTATGGGAATGCCTTTCACTTGACCATGTCTCAAGCATCCAATGGCTCCAGTATATAAGAGTTGGCCTCTCCAGGGTAGGTAGGAACTATTCGTTAACCCTAAGCGCATATGTAAGAGGGACCTTTCTCTGGTCAAAGAGTGTTTTTTAAAGAATGAGCTGCTGTGATAGAGAGGGAAATGAGCTGTGTAAGCCTAGTGTGCGTAAGTACATTGTGTTAAAAACTGTACCAACCACCGAACCTTATCTTCTAGGGCTTAAAAGCATCCATGATTGTTTTCTATTGACCCGGTTTCAGCACAACCTCTTCCATTACCTCATGGCACACCCTTGTGGCTCCCATAGAGGCCAGTGCCTCAAGCCCTGTGGCTGCAACGGTGAGTCTCCTCAGGACATGATGCACGTTATAATGTTTTGTAGTTTTAATGCTGTCCCTAGAAAGTTATTTATTATTCCCATTCTCAAAAAAGTGGGTTTTAGGCGGGTGAGACCAGCTCTTATCTTTTTACAACTCGTCTCTAATGACACTGTTTTGCATATGCTTAACTTTTTTCGGGTCGCTGTTAGGCTCAGGTACTTCTGTACTGTAATTCATGAAATTTTATCTTGTGTTCTGATTAACTTGGACATATTATATTTGTCAATCTGGAACTTGGAAGATGTTTTATCATTTTATGTATGACTTTTATGGTTTTCTTTTATAATACCGAATAAAGTTTGTTGATAATAATCACTAGGGGATTCATTTACAGGGTAGCATGATATCCCTCACAATAACTCCAGGAGTCACAGTCCACACAATGTACATGTTTGGTTCCGCCTACTTCCAACCTAAAATATAACCCCAATCACATGCCCAAACCTGCTGATGCCAATGTGGTCCTCCGTCAACCCGCAGACCATATTTTTGGCCCCTTTGAATGCGCCCCTACAATAAAAATGCTGCAGTTGTAAATACATATCAACAACCATTTGTTGTGTTTGAAACATTTTATTGAATAATAAAACCTAATAAACATAAGCTGATTATTAAAGCAAAACAAAACATCAGTTGCTATGCACATAGGAGACAAAAGTTGTACATAAAAATCAACATACTGTAACACAGCAAAGTTATGTAGAGCACAATTCTTAATTTCGGGCAATCTTTAAAGTTCAACAATAGAACCGTTCATAAAAAAACAGGAAAGGAAAAAGGTGGGATACAGTGATTTCATTAATGTAATGCTTCCTACATATAGAAAAACAAATACTAATTATTTTCCTTAAGCAATAAAATCCTCACATTAAAATACTAAGAGAAATATATTGAACATCAAACATTTCATATGTAATTAGAATTCAATTTGAATATTTTAACCTCCTCAGCATTATTTGACTCATGATTACAACCTGAATGCTTTCTGGAAAGGAACCACCTCATGGGTCTCAAAATCATATATTTTGCAACAATACGATTCAAATGATAAACTTGAATTTCAATTCAAGTTATTGATTTAGGCCTTTTTGGAGATCAACAATTTTAAAACTAAACAAAATCCATACATTTTTGTGAAATTGTCACCTAAACTTTAATTCAATTCACCTTCTAATCAAACACTTCCCATTCCAGCAAGCATCACAGGACCACTTGTTGTAATTTTCCTAATTAGTGATAATTATACGGATGGCTGGGTGCACCCTGATGCCTCATTATGTACGAGGGCCTTTGGTGTTCGTCTGTACTAAGCGAGTGACAGAGTTAGTGGAGTGTTTATTGCTCTCTATGTCACTCTACTTCTGAGCACCTAATACAGCTTGTACAGTGGTTACGGTCATCTGGTCACCTATATTATGCTTAATATAAATAGTGCACAATTTAGGTGTTTGTGTCTGCCTACAACGTGGACCTGATACGATTAGTAGTACCTACAAGGTGGATGGTACAATTCAACAAGAGTCTAAGATACTTCCGCACAACTGACTTTGCATCAACATTACATGGCATCAGTCTTGCTGGCAAGCCAACTTAAAACTTATCAGTATTGTATCCATTATTATCAGAGACTATACTTGCCTCTTGGATACCACTTTACAACAGAATTTTATTAATTTTCCTACGGTTGTGTGTGTATAATAAAACAACCTACCCACCATAAATGATCTATCTATTCATCTTTTTGGATTCTGGAGTAGCATGCTACTTGCCGAAAAGCGCTTCAACAATTCATCAGGGGTAGCAGGCGCTATATAAATGCAAACCCTTCCCTCTTCTATCCCTCCACTATCTTTTTGAACCCAACTAACAGACCAACAGACCAACATGTCCAGCTCTCAAATAAATTTTATATTTCCTTACACTAATTCATCACTAACCATTTTTGGATCCTGGAGTAGCGTGCTACTTGCCGAAAAAGCGCCTCAATGTTCGTCAGGGGTAGTAAGCGTTATATAATTGCCAATACATTACAATTTCTGTTTGCATCGGGCTGCACTAACATGAGGATAGAAGTAGAGAGGGGCTTAGAGTTGATCTGCCCAGAAAGTAGCATACAACAGAAAGTGTGTGAACAGTCTATATGTTGTGCGCCTGGCAGAGAAAAACACAGCATACAATATCTATCGAAGAGTCTATTGGCTCAGTCAAGGCTTGTATTTTTAATACAATTAATGTTCGCAAGCACAAGGATAGGAAAAAAGCTTTCTAAATATACAAAAGAAAATTGGATGATTTTTACACTCCGGGCCAAACCCATCTCCCATGTAGCAGGAAGGATACACTGTGAATGCGATATCCTTTGTGGAAATGTGCGCCTCTACAGGAGTTACATCTGAATTATCAAAAACATACCTACCCCCAAAAAGAAAATGTTACTGGGGCAACTGGAAAGTAAATGTAAAGGAATAAATAGGCACTGTATCAATACTGAAGGCATTTTGGACAAACCGTGGTTAAAAGTTTCAGATGGCAAATTCGAGGAACCAGGCTACCAAAGCACAGAAATGCGACAGGAGCCTCCAGCTCTGGGTCAGATTCCTGGAATGGTGCACGCGCCGCAGGGACCAGATTTAGGGGGCACACAGCTTTCTCTTAAACTATCTTGACTTATATGGTGCAAAACTCTAGGGGCTTTCATTATTTGGTATTACAACGCATAGATATAGAAAACAGATCCCACGCTCCGGACTTCAAAAGAATAGATTCTTAGGCATTCTGAATTTTTTTTGTGCAATTCATGTTCGCAAGCACAAGGATAGGAAAAAAGCTTTCTAAATATACAAAAGAAAATTGGATGATTTTTACACTCCGGGCCAAACCCATCTCCCATGTAGCAGGAAGGATACACTGTGAATGCGATATCCTTTGTGGAAATGTGCGCCTCTACAGGAGTTACATCTGAATTATCAAAAACATACCTCCCCCCAAAAAGAAAATGTTACTAGGGCAACTGGAAAGTAAATGTAAAGGAATAAATAGGCACTGTATCAATACTGAAGGCATTTTGGACAAACCGTGGTTAAAAGTTTCAGAAGGCAAATTCGAGGAACCAGGCTACCAAAGCACAGAAATGCGGCGGGAGCCTCCAGCCCTGGGTCAGATTCCTGGAATGGTGCACGCGCCGCAGGGAACAGATTTAGGGGGCAGCACACAGCTTTCTCTTAAACTATCTTGACATATATGGTGCAAAAATCTAGGCGCTTTCATAATTTGGTATTACAACGCATAGATATAGAAAACAGATCCCACGCTCTGGACTTCAAAAGAATGGATTCTTAGGCATTCTGAATTTTTTTTGTGCAAGGAGGGATTTAAAATTAAATATGTTGCCTGCAAAAGGTCAGAGGGCACGGCGTGCCCCGGAGTGTGCATGATTTGGTTCCCATAACTCCTTGCAGGAAGGAGCTCGTGAATTTGAGTCTCCACAGATCTGCCGTGGGATCTCTGACGGGTCAGTTTATCTCTCCAAGCAATTCATTTCTTCTTGGTTACTGCTCAGAAACCGTCAGACGAGGTCCATTTTTCATGGGTTTGTCGTACTCCAATCTGCCATAGCTTCCAGGCACATGGTGATAAAACAAAACGCCTTATTAAAAGAACAAAGATCGGTCAGCAGGTTTTACAGCTTTTTGTTAACCATTGAAAAGGTCCCAAATCAAGAGAGGGAAAGGCAGAAAAGGAGAAGGTGATAAAGAGAGACAGCAAGGATAAACAAGCACAAGCACAAACACAAGCGTGTGTTCAGAGTTTAAAGCCCTTACTAAAAGCCTCGCAGAGCAGCGCATTCGGGCTGGCTCAAGCGAGACCTAAAAATGGTGTTCAAACCAATATAAGTATAAAGAAGGGTTTTAATATACAAAACCATCCAGTGATCGTATTAATCTTCATAGAGTGGTGAATTCACTGGTGGTACCTAAACGAATACATACATAGGAAATATAAGAATGGTTTGAAAAATCTAGGTCAGACATTTGAACAACTGTACTAGCGTTTCATTTCAAAGCTATTCAGTCCAGGACATACAAACCTGTCCGAACGGGACACAACCATATAAGATTCACTACAATAACAATATACTGTAGAAAGTGTTAATCCGCTGACGTGGGGAAATGTGCCTCATCTCACAGTGGCAGGTGGCTCATGGTGACTCTCTGCCCAGTAAAAGAATTATATCAAGTGGAGCATGGTAAGAAAATAAGTCTTAAATATTTGGAATGGCTTTTGGTTGAATTTTATAAAATGTGCAGCAGGTGTCTGCAACCAGTCGATCGCGAGCTACCAGTAGCTCCCAGACGCCACTGGATTATCTCACAGCTTTGAGTTCATTTTTAAATAAGAACAAGGTCATATTTTCCTTTTAAAGTTAAGGGAAGGCTGTGTTTATTTTATATTATTATCATCAGGCTGCATCTAGCAGAGTCTGATAATGTAAATGTTAATTTTTTTACCAAGTGCACGATTACCAAAAAGGCATCTTGGCACTAGTGTCATTTGAAACCTGACAGTCAGGGATATAAAATACCTAAACATTTGCCTAGCAGTTAGATGAGAACATTAAACTATGGCCTGAAAAGAAACGCCTTAAGTCCCTTCCTGAACTTCAATAGTTGAGGCTGACCTCAAATGATTGGATAGAGTTTCACCATTTGGAGGTGGAGTAGGAGAAACATCTTCCTACCCAATGGACACTTTTTATTCTGGGTAAACATACCTGCCTAGTATTGCTGGACCATAGAGTACGAGAAGGGGAATGTCATTTGAGCATCTTGTAGGAAGCGAGGGCCAACCTGATGCAGTGCCTTGTGGGCACAGCATAAGGCTTTGAATTTAATTCCTGTCCTAATGGGCAGCCGATGGAGGTCTTAAATGGCTTCAAAGGCTGAGCAGAATTTGGGGAGGTTCTTCATCACTCTTGCTACCACATTTTGGACGGTTTGCAACCTATTGAGCCAATATAAAGATCAATGAAATAATCCATTTTTGATACGACAAGAGCCAGGATAACACTTTTCCTAAGCTTCATGGGAAGGAAGGGCAAGATTTTCATTGAGTGTTTTAACATAAGGAAACAGGAAGAGGTTACCTGATTGTAGTGGTCAATAAAAGTGAGGTTTGAGTCAAGACGACTACCCAAATTTCTAGCCTTCTGGACTGGGTGGAAGGGGCTCGAGACTGTGTGGCCACCAAAAGGTGTTCCAGAAGGAGGAATCCTTACCAAATCGCATCCAATTAGCGATGCTAGTCATACTCGTTCTAAAATCTTTTGCCACTTTTTCAGGTTCTACAGTAACCAATACCACTATTTGGGTATCACTGGCATAAAAGAATGTAGAGAACAAACAGGATCGAACTAGTTAAATAAATTGAGTGCTGTATGCATTAGGCAAAGTCAGCCTTATTGAACATCTCCGAAACCCCACAATGAAGTGAAAATGGAGCAGAGGTCAAATCTTCCAAAGGTACCAATTGCTCTCTGTTTGACAAAAGGAACCTGGTCAGTTTGATTGCAGTACCGTTGATGCTTACACTTTCTAAACGGCTTACCAAAGAGAAATGGTTAACCGTATCAAATGTGTCCGAAAGATCCAATAAGATCAAGGCTGCATTAATCTCCTCTATCCACAATGGATCTGTTCTCTTCAGTTACCGCCGCTAAGGTTGACTCTGTACAGTAGTAGGGTCTAAACTCTACTGTTGAGTAGGATCCAGACAGTCAGTATTTTCAAAAAAGGCGGTGATCTCCTGATTCATGGCCTTTTCTTTAATTTCATAAGGAAGAGGAAGGACCAATTTGGATCTGTAGTTCTTTACATCTGAGGGATCGAGGGAAGGAGTCTTCAGAAGTGGCAAAATCAATGCCTTTTTCCAAGCATCTGGAAAAGAGACGGACTTGAGCACCATTGTCATAACAAAGGGAGATGAGCAGAAATGCTAGCTGAAACTGATTGTAGGGCAAGAATCTACAGGGCTCCACATTTCATAGTGTTGATAAGATTAGAGACTTTGTCTTCAGAAAGTGGGGTGAATGTACTCATTACCAGGAAATGGTAAGTTAGTTTATTCATCGTACGTTCCTCCACTGTATCTGTCCCTAAAGATGATCAGGTGTTATCTTAAAATTCAGGAATATTTTATTTACTTTGGAAAAAAGAATTTGGTTAGTTCATCACAGCTTTTTGGCTGGGAGTTGCTAAATGTTTATAAGCAAATGATGAAAGTGATTTAACTGTGTTTGAACAATAGGCTGTAATTCTTCCTCCAAAATTGTTATTGGTGCCTACATTTTCTTTGGCATTTCTTGAGATCATACGAGTACCATGGCGCGGAAGGTTGCAGACAGATCATTAGACCTCAATCTAAAAGGCCAAACTTGACAAACTGTCTGATAACAATGCGCGAGATGATTAGCCTTGAGTAGCTCAAGATTTTCACTGATCAGAAGTAGCTCTCACTACAGAAAAGGTTGAAGATTCCTGTTGTAAACACTTAATATCCCCAAAATCAAATAATTTGAAAAATGCAAAAAAAAAACACAGAAATGTGCTACAAAACAAAGAGTTTCCGTTGGTCCAGTTGCGAAAGGAGGCCTGTTTTTACACTTGCAATAATTGTCTAGGATAGATAGGACAGGCATGATGCAAATTGTGAAAGGGAGATGGGCACACGTTACTTACACCCTTTTCAAGTGGGAGTTCAAAAATATGGATCCAGCCCACAAGGTTATGAGTTTCCCAGAAGTGTACTGAACCCCAGACCGACCGGAGCCTTGAAGCAGCAAGAGTATATTGTAGATACCAGACAGCCCAAGAGCTCTAGAAACAGCAGAATCTACCCTCCAAGACTCTACACAAGAACAACAAGCATTGAAAATGCAATAGGTCTCAGATTTATTTGAGTTAGAGCAAATGGCATTGTAAATGGCAATGCCTTTTAGCCATGTGTTATGGAGTGTATGCATGTGGTGTGTAGTGAAATTATGTGGGTTGGATTGGAATTGTTAGTTGTGGAATTGTGTGGCGTGAAATTGGTTCATTGCGTACAAACCATTTCAGTATGGCATCTGTGTCCACAATTTTGATGAAGTGCAATTTGTATAAGCAGGTTAGTCAAAAAGTCCACCCAGGTGTGGATATCCGATTATCAAGTAGTTACATTCCTAAAGGCAGGGGAGAGTTCACCCAGTGCAATGCAATAGGTCTCGCATTAAGTTTGAGCTATTGGCATTGCAAAATATTGCAACACCAATTGCAACAAAAGTCTATAAATTGTAGGACAAAAAAATGTGTATTTATTTTTGTAGCAATGGTGGCATGCTGCTCTTTAGATGAATATGTTTAAAAGTAAAGTGCGCCATACTGCCATTGCTACAATAGTTAATTGTGGATGTGTTAACAAATGATGTGTGCACGGATGGCTGGTGGTGGGTGTGCCTGTAGAAATTGTGCACTGATGGCTGGTGGTGTGTGTGCCTGGTGGAAGTGTGCACTGCCGGCTGGTGCTGTGTGTGCCTGGTGGAAGCGTGCACTGACGGCTGGTGGCGTGTGTGCCTGGTGAAAGCGAGCACTGACAGCTGGTGGTGTGTGTGCCAGGTGAAAGCGTGCATGGACGGCTGGTGGTGTGTGCCTGGTGGAACTGTGCACTGACGTGTGGTGGTGTTTGTGCCCGGTGAAAGCGTGCACTGACGGCTGGTGGTATTTGTGCCCGATGAAAGCGTGCACTGACAACTGGTGGTGTGTATGTCTGGTGAAAGTGTGCACTGACGGCTGGAGGAGTGTGCCTGCTGAAAATGTGCACCACATAGAGCACCACTCAACCCCCAAAGCCTACATCACCACTCAACCCCGACCGCATTCAGCACCGCTCAACTTCCAACACCTACAGCACTGCTCAACCCCACGGCATACAGCACCAGTCAACACGCAACACCTACATCACCACTCAACCCGCAACGCCTACAGCGCCACTCAATCCCCACTGCGTACAGCACCACTCAACAAACAACGCCTACATCACCACTCAACCTGCCACGCCTACATCACCACTCAATCCCCACCGCGTACAGCACCACTCAACCCGCAACGCCTACATCACCACTCAACCCGCAACGCCTACATCACCACTCAACCCGCAACGCCTACAGCACCACTCAATTCCCACCGCGTACAGCACCACTCAATCCCCACCGCGTATAGCACCACTCAACCCGCATTGCCTACATCACCACTCAACCCGCAAAGCCTACAGCACCACTCAATCCCCACCACGTACAGCACCACTCAACCCGCAACGCCTACATCACCACTCAACCCGCAATGCCTACATCACTACTCAATCCCTACCGCGTACAGCACCACTGACACTTTGGAGGATACCTGTTCTTTCCTGCCCGAGGGTCTGGACAAAACCAATACATCACTAGACAGCGTCTCTGGGCTGTTATCTTACACTGTGTACACAAAAATGAAAGCGGAATATTGGTTTCTCCCATGCTCTCCAGACCGCCATCTTTAGTTGGGTTACGTTTGAAATGCTGTTATGCTAAGATCAGAAACATGTTGAGCAAAACAATGAAGAGCAAAAAGATGGCACTGCGAAAGTCACATAATAAGGCACAGGGTGGCTATTCCTAGCTATGATTTGACTGCATTGCCCTCTCTGACTCCAACAGCTTAAACAACATTGCATCCCTTGGCTAGCATCAGTCATTGAAGCTCTGCCCTGTATAATGTCACTGACCATGTCATGAGTGATGTAATATGTGACGTCATCAGCAGTGCATTGCACGCGCAAGTTATAGTGAGTCCAACTAACTATAACGTGGGAATTTCAATGGTTTTATGTCAGTAAAATTTCCAGGTAACTATAACTGGTGTGAAACCTATGGTTTGTTCAGTGAATTTAAAAGGTTTTTAAATGCTAATTCCTAACTATAACTGGTGTGAAACCTATGTTTTTTTCAGTGAATTTCTTAGCTTTTTTAAAGGCTAATTCCTAACTATAACTGGTTTGAAACCTATGTTTTTTTCAGTGAATATATATATATATATATATATATATATATATATATATATATATATATATATATATATATAAAAATTGGTGTCTGCTGTGAAGAGTGCTGAAAATAACATGTCACACAAATAGATATATTTTATGAAACACAGGTGCCACATTCACAACCACGTGGTGCTCTGATTCCAAAGTCGAAGATAAAAAATAATTAAGTACTAAAACGCTTTGTGAATCAACAAACCTGAAGAGTGTTATTTTCAGCTTCGTTATAACTTAAAGAGTTTTTAAAGGGTACTGAATTAAAGAAGGCAGGGCACAAGGATATGGGTTCCTTTCTCAACATAGCAAACTGTTGTGTGCCACAAACCCATACAATACCGGGGGGAGGAATTTCCTAAGTACACGCTTAGTAACAATTTCACAGAATGTTTCAAAAAATGACAGGCCAGTAGGCAAGTTTCATGTTCTACGACAGTCCACACCACACTGGATGATGAAAAGATATTTTGAATTGGCACGGGTTTGTTTACAAAAATGTAAATAAACTGATGCCCTGGTCTGGTTTCAGGGACCGAGGAATGCTGACAGACTCCTACAGGTGAGCAATAGATTTGCAAATCATGGTGGGACCCACGAAACCTGCACCTGCTACACCGAAGAAAACCACGGTAAACCACGAAGCCTTACTGACCAGACTTCGAGATAGGATGGGACTAACTGGAAATGTGCTGAATTGGTTCGACTCCTTCTTACGGAACAGGACACAAAGATTCCTGGTCAATCATTCTACCTCAACCCCATGTCCTAACACAATAGGAGTCCCACAAGGATCGACACTTTCTCCAGACCTGTTTAACCTATGTTGAACCACTGACAGAAATTCTCCGAGAATCACAGATATCCTACCACATGTACGCGGATGATACGCAAATTTACATAAAGGTAGCCTCCATTGAAGACATTGATCGGATGAACAAGTCCTTAGGAAGAGCGCTGCAATGGTTATCCACCAACCACCTGAAGCTAAATGCTCACAAAACAGAGTTTCTACTAATTTCGCCACCAAGGTGCCAGTCGGAAATAAGGGAATGGACCAAACTAGAGACTGCACTAAACTGTACCCCAACATTAGTAGAATCAGCTAAATCGCTTGGAATCACCCTAGATGAGAACTCGACATGAAAGTTCACATTAATGCAATGACTAAAAGTGCCCGCTTCCACCTTAACTACTTAAGGAAAATGAAACCCTACATCTCTGAAATTGATCTAAAGTTAGCTATCCAATCTCTTGTTATCTCTAGGATTGAATACGGCTGCTCCACCTTAGCAGGTCTACCAAAAATGTCAACAGCTCCGCTAAAAGCCTGCCTCAATGCAGCGGCAAGACTGATCACAGGATCAAGGAAATTTGATCATATATCCCCTCACTTGAAAGCATTAAACTGGCTACCTAACGAAGCCAGAATGCAAATGAAGTTAGCATGTATAACCCACAAAGCGCTTCACTTCAACACCCCTAGATATCTAGCCAAGAAAATTAAGATATCTGGAGGTGACAGACCAGCTCGGAGTGCCGTTGGTCTACTATTGCGGCCAGCCAGATTCCGAAAGAAAAAGACTTACGACAGAGTATTCTCTGGAGTGGCCCCTAGAATCTGGAACTCCCTTCCTCCAAGCATCAGGAAAATTCGCAATATTGCATCATTTAAGCGGGAAGTGAAGAGCTTCATGATGAGCAAATACCTTGCTTAGATAAGATGCCCCGACCTTGAGCTGCTCTCAGAAGGAGAAGCTCCAACTGGAATAATATCAAAGCTATTTGGTGACTCAAGACTTGAGATTTATATAAGATGCAGAGATACTCTTACCTAATGACCTGAAGGGCAATGGGATAACATATCTTGACTGGGTATATGGCATATGATATAAGCGTAGCCTTACCCCACATCTTAATACGAATTGCTTGGTACCTGTGCTTCGCATATATACTATCTCTCATATTCATATCCACACTATCTACCTCATAACGGCCCTGTTTTTAGAAAAGGTTAACACTTGTTAAGCCAAAACTTTACCATCGCCTACCTCACCTCGGCTAGGAATATGGGCATATGATATAAGCTTAGCCTTATCACACCTATTAATGCGATTTGCACATGTGTTTGTTTGCATATATACTGTTCACATAATTGTATTCATTCTATTATATACCTCATATCTGTTTGTTTCCTATAATGTCAACACTTGTGTTGGTTATCTATTCTGATGTTAAGCGCTCTGATACCCACGGGTCTTGTTCGCGCTATATAAAACTCTACAATAAATAAATAAATAAATAAATAAATAAGATTCCCATCACTCCTCTCCCCAACCCACCCAGCGCAGTTGGATCCGAACTATTTTGTTACAGCCAGAATTGACAAGTCTCTCATTATTAGCATATATATGCCTTGGTAGAATAAACTAATGTATACACTACTAAATACAATAATACATCTGTAACCATAAAAAGGATATTTAAAATCAAATAGCAGCCCTTCCGTTCATTTGATGTCAACAGGTTCCATAATTCAGAATACAGGTTCAGCCACCTACAAAAGCTTTCAAATACAAAAGGCAACACTTCCGCTGATTACATGACAATATACGGGACAATGGGCGTATGCCTGGGGCAGGGAAGAGTCAGCATAATGTGGGTTACTGTCCCCCGCCCTCCGAACTCACAATCACAGAAATCAGTCCTACGGCGGCAGCTAGCAGCACACTTGGCCAGGAGCACTCTGGTAGGGAGTATGCCCAAGCAAAAAAGCAGCCAGCAGTCAGAACCGAAAAGAGCCTGGACCCTAGCTAACCAGGAACAGGTACAGTAGTTTTATCTCTGCAGTGGGAGGGGCTATCTTCCAAAACCCACGGGTTCAAATCTAGTCGGGTGGTGCGGACCCTGCAGTGTTTTTGCTATTTCGGTTTCATCCCATAGTATATATTCCAATTGCACATAAGGCTCGTGACATCCTCTGCAGTGACACTGTACTAGCATGATGTAAAATCTAAAACGCATTTTTAAGTCCTATAACGCACGAAAGAATCTCTCACTTTGAGCGACGGACAGAAGCTGCCAACCAGCACGGCCGGAGTGGAGAAGCTCACACGAGTCAGCCCAAGCCGGGCCTCCGCCTCCCTCCAGCGCAGCAGCTATCTGAACCCATCAAACCTCGTACACTCACAGCAGCTTAATAAACACAGATAGGCAGTAAAAGCCACCATCTTGGCTGCCAGCAGCTGCCATCAAGACAGAACTGTTTGTTTAACCCGGCTGGGACCCCCGAGAGCTCTGACAGCCCGCTTTAGATCAGAGCCACTGCACTCCCTGCACTGCTTTTATGGCATAAGGATTTTCTCCAGTGTGGAGTTTCTCATGGTGAGATAGCGTTTTTCTCTTCAGCTGTTCTGGCATTCAGAACACTCAGGAGATTTTTCATCAGTATGGAGCCGCTTATGGTTAGTGAGGCTGTGCCAATTAAATAGGAATTTCTGGCATTCACAACAGAAATTGAACATGAACAAAAATTAAACAAGGCAATAAAATCATTACAAATGGTGAATTGTCCTGTGAGGAAGGAAATGCGTATCAGTTTGATACAATCGACAATACGGGATGGGGGGGAAGCAAGGGGAATTGCAAGCCAGGAAACATTATAGCTGAAACATTAGTAGGAATGTCGGTTCAGGGGGAAGGTGGAGTATCCGAGACGTCTGTGAAGGGAGGTGTACATATTTCACCACGATAGGAGTTCCACTGGCCCCAGACTTTCCCCCATTTTTTGGGTCTGCCGCGCGCCACATATACTGTCTTCTCTCTAAACATGCACCAGTCCATATTCACCTTCCATGCCAAGATCGTGGGCGGTCTCTGAGATCCCCACAACTGTGCAATATCTCTCTTGGCAATCATATTCCCGAGGGTCACCCACTGAGTCTGCACCACATCATAATCAGTCGGCTCCCAAACATTCAACAAACAACGCCTAGCTTCAGGCAACAACGCAACACCCGTGACCTCCTTCATCACAGCATGCACTCGACTCCAGAACCGCACAACCGCCGGACACTCCCAGAGAATATGGAGGAAAGTGCCCGTTAGGCCGCATCCAAGCTTACACAACCCATCCAAAGAGTATCCCATACGAATCAGGCGAGGACCAGTCACATAAATCCGGTGGAGGACTTTAAGCTGTACGAGCCGGAGACAGCACTGAATAATTTTGATGGTGTATTTTCTTATGGCGCTTGTAACCATCTCTACCTCTGAAACTTTTCTGGCATTCAGAGCACTGATAAGGTTTTTCCCCAGTGTGGGTTCTTATATGCTGAGTGAGTCTCTTTCTTTCACTGTAACATTTGTGGCATTCAGAACACTGATAAGGTTTTTCCCCAGTGTGGGTTCTTATATGCTGAATGAGACAGCTTTTGTCACTGAAACATTTCTGGCATTCAGAGCACTGGTAAGGTTTTTCCCCAGTGTGGGTTCTTATATGATGAATGAGACTGTATTTTAGACTGAAACATTTGTGGCATTCAGAGCACTGATAAGGTTTTTCCCCAGTGTGGGTTCTTATATGATGAATGAGACTGTTTTTTTGACTGAAACATTTGTCGCATTCAGAGCACTGATAACGTTTTACCCGAGTGTGGAATCTGACATGAGCAGTTAGAAGTGATTTAAGTTTGAACTCTTTTGGGCATTCAGAGCACTGATAAGGTTTTTCCCCAGTGTGGGTTATTGTATGTTGAGAAAGACTTCTTTTGTCTCGGAAACATTTCTGGCATTCAGAGCATTGATAACGGTTTTCCCCAGTGTGGATCTTCATATGATGTGTGAGACTCCTTTTTTCACTGAAACATTTTTGGCATTCAGTGCACTGATAATGGTTTTCCCCAGTGTGGATCTTTATATGATGTGTGAGACTCCTTTTTTCACTGAAACATTTGTGGCATTCAGTGCACTGATAACGGTTTTCCCCAGTGTGGATCTTTATATGATGTGTGAGACTCCTTTTTGTACTGAAACATTTGTGGCATTCAGAACACTGATAAGGTTTTTCCCCAGTGTGGAATCTCAAATGTTCAGTTAGAAGTGATTTACAATTGAAATGTTTTGGGCATTCAGAGCACTGATAAGGGTTTTCCCCAGAGTGGATTCTTCTATGCAGAGTGAGATTGTGTTTGTAAATGAAAGATTTCTGGCATTCAGAGCACTGGTAAGGTTTATCCCCAGTGTGGGCTCTTCTATGCTGAGTGAGAATGTTTTTTTGACTGAAACATTTCTGGCATTCAGAACACTGGTAAGATTTTTTGCCAGAGTGGGTTATTACATGTCGAGAAAGACTTGGTTTGTTCCAAAACCTTTTCTGGCATTCAGAGCACTGATAAGGTTTTTCCCCAGTGTGGATTCTCATATGAATAGTGAGATAAGATTTACGGCTGAAACTTTTTTGGCATTCAGCGCACTGGTAAAGTTTTTCCACAGAGTGGGTTAATGCATGTCGATATAGACTCGCTTTGATACTAAACTTTTTCTGGCATTCAGAGCACTGATAAGGTTTTTCCCCTGTGTGGATTCTCATATGCTCAGTGAGATAAGATTTACGCCTGAAACTTTTATGGCATACTTTGCACGGAGAGTGATTTCCCCCAGTGTGGATTCTCATATGCTCAGTGAGATAAGATTTACGCCTGAAACTTTTTTGGCATACATTGCACTGAGAGTGGTTTCCCCCAGTGTGCATTCTGTCAAATTCTGTGAGATAAGATTTATAGCTGTATCTTTTTTGGCACAAGTAACTTTTTTCCCCAATTTCAGTTATTTTGCCTTGATTGAGGCGGGTTTGAACACTGAATTTGTTCTAACAGTGTTTTTAGAAGGTGTATTCCTAGGGTTAATATCTCTATGTTTAGTTTTCTCTTACTATTATGCCACGGTAAGAGTGAACCTGATTTTAGAGTCGGGCTTGCTTAGATATTGTTCAGCATTTATCTCTAAAGGAAATTGCGTGTAATCTTCTTAACACTTGAATTGAGCAAAATATGTCTGGAAGCAGCCCTGTAAAACCTGTTGAAATTGTTCTAGTAGATAATAGTCTTTAGGTAATAGCCTCTCCGGCAGTAAATTATTTTGTGACTGATGTTTCTCTCCAATCTATTTGTATAGGTTCTTAGCAATGCAGTAATGAGGTGTTGGTCTGATATTTAATGATTAAACTGATAAGTACCTTTTTGCACTGACGTAAAGGTAGTAACTGAGGGTGTTAGAACATGCACAGTACTATTGTGGATCACCAGTCGCAGAACATCAGTTCCTTTTATCCTTTCTATGTTTGGTGTAAGGTTAAGGTTTGTAGTTCCGAAGACGAGGATTTATTTACATTACCTATAGCGCAACGGTGCTCATCTAATCCATTTTTATAATTAACAGTTTTACATATCACTCATGCACAGCAGATAATGTTGAGGCGATTTACATAGAATTACAGAACAGTACACAATAAAAAGGAAACAATATGAGATGGTCATGAACACAATAAAGTGGTGAATTTTTAAGGTTTTCGCAAGAGTGAGCAGAGTGGGCCGTGGTGTTCTATCCAGAGGCAGGTAGTCTCAAACTTGTGTAACTAGTTAACAATGGTTGTTGAACAAAGGTGATTTTTCAATCTTTTGCTTGTCAATGCGTCAGCTTCAGAGTCTTCTTTCAGCGTCTTTTCTTTGATGGTATGCAGAAGATACCTTTTGTTATAACTTTCTTTTATGCAATGTGTGCTTCCTCTCTAGAATTACAAGATGCTTTAGATGAACGTTATTCTGCCATGCTGAGGCAATTTGTCTTTCTGATAATATTTCAGATGAGGATGCTGAAGTGGTCTTTCTACATTATTTCTGATGCTGTGTGCACAGATATGGTTTTGCTCTGGGTTAATGAAATGCAAAATTAGAGACTTCACTTACAGGTATAGTACTTTCCTCGCCACACCTAGAGTTTTGGAAATTATTTAAACGTAGAATGCTGGATGTCCTTCAATTTTTCAAAATAATCCTTCTTATGGCACTGACATTCAGTTGCTTATTGCTAAATCTTGCTTTCTTCCTCCGTAATTTCAATCACCTAGAGTATTAAAATGAAATAGTTAATACATGTACATTTCCAAAAATATAATTTACAAGCCAAATTAATGCAGAATTTGGAAAATGTTGAGCTGTTTTTCCAGACACAGCACAGTGTAGAATGGTAGCATGAAAGTACTTGGATGTAGGAGGGAGGATTTGTAGAATTTTCAACAATTTATTAAGCTCACAAAGGATACATGTACCCTATGAAGTTGTAACATAGAACCCCAAAGGCAGATATTAAAGTCATATGGACTGGCACCAAACAGCTAATATAAAAATATATACTATTAATTAAATTTGTAATGCAGATTTCTGGGACTGGAATGACTCCCCCACGGACAAAAGGCATTTTCCCCTGCCCTGAGTTACCACCTACTTGTATCTGGTATCCTGACTTTTGAGTTTTGGCCTCAGTCTCAAGCAAACCTATTATGGGCTGCGAGGACTATGCCTAGACCAATCCCTCAAATATGGTCCAGAGTATGAATCAATAGCAATGAAATGAAGCCGTACTTTCATGTGTTCATTTTATTCCACCTGATTATCAGTTGTTAGGTTTTTCTGCACCTGGATTTACTGGGTGCAGAAAACCAAGACACAATTTTTTTCCAGACAGAAAAATTAGACTGCAAAGACGCATAAGACTCTGGGTGCAGCAGAAGCAGCCAAGACTTATGCTGTGTTTTTTTACTAACTGGGAGAAACACACAATTCTTCCCTCTGTTGGTGTTCACAGTCGTTGTCGGCCTGTGATTCGGCATTGAGTGCAAAGCGTACCGAGTATTGCTGAGGGGCCGAGCCGAGGGGGAGTTGACGAGCAAGCGGAGCGGAGCCTGGGACAACTGCCCGCATTTGTTTTGTGACCGGTTCCTGCTCCCGAAGATTTCTCCCGCTTCATTCGCGTCCTGTTATGCGGGCGCTTTAAGTTCTATGGATCTGTTGTGGGGGCAGGAACGGCTGCTGCCGGCACCGCGGTGCTAAGGTGCTGCTAGTGCTGCTGGTGCGGCGGCCGCTGCAGAGGTCAAAGGAGCCTTGGCCTGCGGTGCTGCTGGTGCGGTGGCTGCAGAAGGGCACAGAGGAGAATAGAGGAGCACAGAGGAGAATAGAGGAGCACAGAGAAGCCTTGGCCTGCCGCCTGATTTTACGTATTTACTAAGCATTGAGCAGAGCAGACAGAGCTGAGCCGAGGAGTGGAGGGAAGTGCCCACATCTGCCGTCTGTAGTGGGACTAGCTCTGGATTCCGCTCTTGCTCCTGAACGATTGCCAGCATTCTCCCTTGTACTCTTGTCAGAGATGAATAGCAACGAACAAGCAATGAACAGTGAGTGGTGAGTAACAAGTGGCAAGAGGTGTGTGGCGTGTGACGAGTAGCTAAGATTGATCGGTCCCTAAGTCGCTGAGCCATTGGAGCCTGTAATAAGTCTGTAATACAAAATCTTAGAAATTATGGAAAGGGGAAAGTGACAATAGACTTAGACCCTCTTGAAGCACCCCTCGGCCCCTGAATTACTCTGCATACCTAGACTACAGCCCTACCCGGTGCCCGGATGTTAATCAATCGGTTAATTAATTAATTAATTAAGTAAGTAACCAGCAGTACCGGTGGATTCTGTACAGAGGTGTGCTTTGTGGGTGTTTTCCCTTGGAGGTGTTTGGTGGTGTTTTTGTCCTATCAAAGCACCCTTTGGTCTTGTCACTGGCCCGTTTGAGTCTCTGAAAGGAGCAAGACTTCTTCTCCTTAGAGGGTGTATTATGAGGTCAGGAAAAGAGCGGCCACCTTTCCCTCCTATCAAAAGGAAAAGAAAAATACAACAAACACCGATATTAGATACGTTTAAAATAAAACTGGCAGTTGACATATAGTCCTTTAAATCATCTAAGGTCCATACATTTGGGAAACTGGGAAAGTCGCTGTCAAAGTTTGATTTTATGAAAGATCCAACTGATGCTATGCTAACATTGCTAACTAACCCATGTGATCTTCAAACTCCAATTAAACCACTGAGTAGAACAAATATTATATCCCCTAAGCAAGGAGTAAGTGAACTAGGCCACCCTAAATGTAAATGTAAATGTACAGGAATTTATATAGCGCAAATCACTGAGCGGTTTCTAAGCGCTTGCTTAGGGAACCCGTCCTGGTATTCCCCTGTGAGATAAACCCGGCAGGGTATCCGCAAGGTGAAAGCCAGGCATCCCGCCGCAAGGGGCCGTTGTGGAGATTAAGCAAGCTATTGCCCAGAGTCGCAGAGTGTGAACCTGTGAATCGAGTAGGCACCGGAGCGAGAATTGTCGAGTCCATGGACATTTTTAGGACTCAAGACTCCGCTGAGCTGGGAATTGAACCCTGGTCCCGGGCTGACCTCTGCTTCCAGGTCTGCCTCCTCTAACCAGTGAGCCACACTTCTCCACTAAAGCTGAAGTCGAACAAATGTCAAATTAAACTAAGGACCAAGTCAACCATTGGGGTCAAATAACGGACCTAGAGATGTTAACTATTCCACTTACTGGTCGTTCACAACAAAAGGACCCAAAATACACAAATCTAACAATGGGAGATACGCAGCAATTACTACCAACTTAGGCAGCCAATGCCAGTAGAAGTGCAAGTAAAAATCAGAAAAGCTAAAGTTATAGGGGAACCATCTAATTTGGGCCAAATAAATCAACCAGACCAAGAAGCTCCAAATGAACTAGATGGTGGGGTGAAAATCATTAGGGAAGCCAATACCCCACTGAAATCGGATCTTACTCTGTCTAAAATGAATTCAGTTCAAAAACAGGACCAGCCGAAATGTAATCAAAATAACGGATCTCAAATTAATAAGGATGAATACACCAGCAACCCAGAAACTCTGCAGCGTTGAAGTACTACGTATGAAAAATACGTTTTGAATAGTAGTCCACAATTCATTAATTCTTGTGACGAGGGACATGATTTTCAAGGACCACAAAAAGAGAAGTATAAGGACCTATCATTCATAAATGGGCAACACCATAACCCAGGTACTCAGGTACCAGGAAGTGGGAACGCAGCAGCAATTTGGTATTTATTCTTCAAAACCTAGCAATTAACTCTGGAAGCTTTAACATATCAGTCCAACAAAAAGGAGGTCCAAATAGATCTCTTGAGCGCTACGGCATTCTCTGTTGCTGGAACTGAACTGAGCAGAAGATAAGAACACAAAATAATCTAATAGTAAGGGCACAATCTCAGCCAATATCTACGTATGCAGAGTGTAGTTGTGCCCCACTAATTAAACTGGCTACCATTCCGGATATTTAAAAAACAATAATTGAAGATGTAAAAGTGAATTTTCCTAATGTGGGAATTCAACCCATCAAGACCGACTGCCCCTCTAAAGATCCAATAAAATGTAAAGACAATACTGTTGTTGTTAATGAAAAAATAGATGATAAAACAAAAGATCAAGAAGTGATAAACCTATGCTCAACACAATCAACAATGACAGACGCAGCTCCGGAAGTTCATCTATCAAAAAGACAGAGGAAAAAACAACAGAAAGCAAGAAATAAAGCTTCTAAAAGTTTTTAAAAAAACAAATACATCAGATATAGTGAGATTGAACACTGGAAACAACCTTGACTAAATATCATATTGTGAAGGTGAGGGTAAACACATGTCTCCAACAAAACCCTTTTACCCTCTATTTAATAAGGATCTATCGGAGGTACAAGCAGTTATGAAAAATAAATGCCTAAACAAGCAAGCTGATAGTATAAAAATTATAGAGAATGGGAACATTCAGTCCTTAGAAAAGCTGCAAGTGGAGGAATGTAATAAACAGGTGGAGAATAAGCCATCACAATTGGAAACAAATAGAGCAAAGAGTGAGAGTATCAGAGGGGATGAAACGAATAGAGATTTGTTAAAAGCCTGGAAGGATATTAAATTACCACAAGATCTGGGAATCGAAACGAAGTAGTTACATAAACATTGACAATTATGGTCTCAAACTGTTAGTAATCATTATGGAAGGTTAATTGAGCATGCTGAAGGTGAAAATAGCCTGGAACAAATTAAATTTAATAACCTAGATCAAAAAGAAGGAGTGGTGCAGGTAATTTTTGCGATGGAATATAAATCTAGGGGTACTAATGATATCTTGACTCGTGGAAAACATATTAAAATTGTGTAATGCAGTACCCTCATTAAAGGAAATTAAATGTACCGACATAGAATCAATTGAATTCCTCACAATCAAAAATAATCGTGAATCGACATTAGTAATTTGGACATCTTCTACTGCCGCCAGCCTTATTATACAAGAACATAATCGCTTTCAGGACTGGGGAATAAAAATAACAACTCCCCCTGCAACGTCCTTTTGTTTCAACAAAATTACAAAATCATAACCAAATGAGAACCGAGAATAATAAGAAATACTCAATATTAAAAAAAAACATAGGTATGACCAACGGTCATCTTTTAAAATCATTAGAGGGACAAATAGGAGACCTATTATTTGACACTGTCAAATTAGGTTGGCTAACAGCAGCCCTCCATAATATCAGGCAGGATTGACATCTACAATCTGAAGTTCCTTTAAGGGTCCCAACAATTATGAATGAAAGAGTCAGATTATGTTCGAGGAATATAAATGGGGTTCAAGCAAAGATTCAGAATAACCAACTCGCTACTTTGTGCTGTTTTCAAATCATTTGTTTACAAGAGACTTGGGCTGTAGTTCCTTTTAGATTGGAAGGGTATAGGGTTATTACTCATGAGCTAAGAGAACAAGTAACTATGGCAGACCTTGTGGGGGTTTGGCTATTTTTATATCAACTGAGCTAAAAATGGAAAGTGAAATGGACGTCCCAAGTCAAAACGATTATCTAATTGTCAAAATATGATACAAAGAACAAAATATAATTAAATCTCTTGTAGTAATCAACATATATAATTACAAAGAACAATGGCGACCAATTTGATAATTATAATTTTGCAGCAACTGGACAATGACATCCAACCTGAGTTTATTATTACCGGTGATTATAACATGAATATGCTATGATCTTACGATAGAGATGTTGAAATACAATGGCAAAATTACTTATGGTCAATTCCAAGTTTTTTATCAACTATGGGTATGTGGGAACAAAAGATGAAAACATCGGCAAGACTCTTGTAAAAGAATGAGAAACCATTGGTCTAAGAGTCCTAAATGGGCGATTTCCTCAAGATTCGCCACCAGCATGGACTTTTCAAGCAGGGGATCATAGGTCTAGAATAGAATATACCATAGCATCGTTGAATCATTTTCATTTTATTTCTATCAAGGAAATCAACCTGACACTGGCAAATAATGCAAATGTTTGGATTTTACTGCAATAGTATCCTAAACAGACACACGAGTTGAGCTTACCTTGCGCACGATCTGTAGCACACCTCTGGCATACCGCAGGCGCTCATTGAAATAAACCCGAGCCACTTTAAAAACGGCATTAAAAACTCACAAGCAAATATTCCAAGCTTTCTAAAATTATGAAATTTACTTTGTTTAATTCACAAGTTTTATACAGCTCCTGTTACAAAATGCAACAATGTTCACTGTCCACGTCCATCTATTTGCCCTTTAAAGCCCACAGCTCTGACACATAGATAGTCTGAAAGAATCACAATCAAACAACATGGAGGAGGTAACAAAGCAGTTGTAGTGAACAGATTAATGTAATGTTAGGAGTCCCTTTGGGAACGAGCAAACTCTCCTTTAAAAAATTAAAATACAAATTAAATTCCAGTGCTTCAAATCAACTTGTTACAAAGAGAAAACCCACAGTGTTCTGGCAAACTCAAATCTTTCATTTTATGATAAACAGAAAGTACAAACCTGATTCACTCTAATACAGGCAACATTACACACATTTTTTATTCAAATAGTTTGTTGACTTGAAATTTTAACCAGTGGTTTCAATCTCAAACATGTGTAAGAACCAGAGTTCAACAGAATCATTTTATATTTTTTATCATACTCCGATGTGTGTCCAACTTGTTATCAGACTTCATAAATAATGTTTTTGTAAGCTCCTTGGCATGTTTATATTCCATATAAATTCTTGGTCATTGAAGTACCCTAATTTTATGGAAGTTACAACTATGGTGAGTGAAAGGATATCGCTAGTACACTGTGGACACTGATGGAAATCCATGCCCATTTTATTATTTGTTTTTAATATTGTTCACCTCTACCCATTACAACATACGTTATAATCTAAAGCTGAAACACATTTTAGAAACTGAAACAGAAATTTGAGGAATAGAAACCAAATAAAATATACATTATATCAAATATTTCAGTTCATGGCGGCTAAGGCTGTGGTGACACTTGAGCCTTTCTCATAGACCTCAAGGCCTTTTCTCGCAGGTGTTATTCTAAATCATCAAGCTTTTCCTCACCATCACTTTCAGAACCCTTTATAGGTAAACTATCATCGTCCATTTCTCCTCTTTCCAACAATGAAGCAGGAGGGCTAGGTGCCCCCTCTGCATTAGAACACCTTTCTTTCTTGTGCTTCTTGTGTTTCTTGTCCTTTGTAACCTTCTTTTTCTTCCTGCCACCTTCTTGGTCAGAAGTCCTTACAGGAGACGGACTTGGTGAAGCACTTTGAGCTTTCTTTGCTGGTGGTGCGGGTGACTACGTTGGCGAGGGAGATCGTGATCTGGATGGTGATGGGGGTGGGAGCATCATTTTAGGTGGTGGCTCTGGTGATCCTGAGACGGATCTAGACGAAGACACTCTCCTCACAGGCAGCGGACTAGGAGAAGCCCTTTTAATCTTCTTAGGTTCATGTGTCCATGACACTCTCCTGATGAGCCTAGTGATTGGAGATGGTGATTGCTGTCTTCTTGGGGGTGAAGGAGAAGGTCCTCTGCGAAGAGGGGGAGGAGGAGTTGGAGAGATACGGGGAGGTCTTGACCGAGGGGAAGGCGAATGCCTTTTGTTCTGCAGTGGGGATCGCATTTCACGGTTTGACCTGCTTGGAGGGGATCCTTTTCTATGTTTTGAAGATAACGAAGGAGAGTGTCTCTTTGCCACTAGAGAAATTCTTTGTTTTGGAGGTGGAGATCGAGAAATGCTATGTTTTGGAAGTGGAGATGAAGATAGTCTTCTTTTAAGAAGTGGTGGAGGTGGGGGTATAACAGTTCTTCTTTTGGGAGGCAGTGAAGGAGTATACCTTCTCTGTATTGGTGGAGAATACCTTCTTGGAGAAGGGGAGCACCTCCGTGGAGGAGGAAATGGTGTCCTGCAACTGAGAGGTGAAGCTGATCGACGTCGTCGTGGAGGAGGTGGAAGTGAAGGAGTTTGGCGCCTTCTTACTGGAGGTGGGGATGGGCTTCTTCGTCGTCTTTTAGGCACAGGAGACTGACACCTCTTTGCCATTTGCTGCATTGTAGGAGAGAACTCTTTTTGACATCTTCGTGAAGGTGATGAAGTTCTTGAGCCTGAATGACGTCTGCGATGTGCCATTTCACAATTTTTCACATTTCTTTTAGGTCTCTCTTCAGAAGAGGATGATGAACCAGAATCTGTACCAGGTGAAGACTGCCTATTTTGTCATTTATACTGCCGTCTTTGTCACAGAATCTGCTGCTGCCATTCTACTCCCTTCGTCATCTTCAGATTCTGACAATTCCACTCTTTTCGTTTTTGGAGCTTGGGGTGGTGAAGATCTTTTTTCTAGGATTTTGTGTTTTGGTCCTGGAGACACCGAGCTGCAACCTTTCCTTTGATAACTGGATTGCTGAGGCGAGGGAGATCTGGGTTCTTTTTAAGGGGGGCTAGGAGGTGGAGATGGCCTGTGCCGCCTTCTAGGGGGGCATCCAGAAGGAGACCCGCGGGGCTTTTGAGGAGGACATGATGAAATTCGCTTTGATGGTTTCTTTGGAGGAGGCGGAGTCTTTGAACGTGAAGAAGAGGAAGACGAACTGCTGCCAGATAAAGAAGCTGATGAATGGCGTCTTCTTCTGACTGGTGTTCTACTTCTCCTGTGTTTAGGAGGAGGTGGAGGGCGCCTGGGAGGACTACGTTGGCGAGGAGACGACCTCCGCCTTGGGCTTGAGCGCCTCCTCGGTGAATAGGACCTGGAGCGTGACCTGTGGTGCCGCTGAGATCTGGAATGAGGAGGTGAATGTGACCTTGACCGGGACTTAGAACGTGATCGAGAACTGGCCCGGGGCTTCTTCTCCATCTCTGTTTTAATACTTTGCTCTGGGGATGGTTCTTGCTTGATGTCTGGGGTAGGTTCATGTTGCATTACTTTAATAATGTCACTGGTTGAAGTTGCTTCCTGAACAGAAGGCTCCCTTATTAACATAGAAGGCTCAGGTTCGGGAGGTTCTGGTTCTCTCTTTTCAGGCATAGGACTAGGACTGCGACTCTTTGATCTGTGCCAAGGAGATCGTGAATGGCTGTGTTTTCGCTCTCTTCTTCCAGGAGATCTTCTCCGCGGGGAAGACAACCTGGATTTGCGTCTTCTCGGACTTCTGGATCTTCTGTCCCAACCCCTCATTTCTCGATCTTCTTTGTCCTTTTTATCTTTCTTTTCATCTTGCTTCTTTAAAAACGCCAGCTTTTCTTGCTCAATCTCTCTCTGTTTAATTTCCTCTTTCTTCAGTTCCAGAAAAGCAGTGGGTATGCCAGCAATATTTTCTTGAGCACTCAAAAGAAGCGGCCAAAGCTCTCCCATGAATTCTCTGGCCTTCTTACCATTTAAAAACCCAGTAAATTAACACATTGTCTTCGAATCCCAGAATTTCAGTAATTCGCTTAGTTATTAATGGCTTGATAACTTCCATATTAACCTTGACCATGTCTACCTTTGTTTCCAGGCATTCTGTAAATTTTAGCTGTTTCAAAAGCTTCTTCTGTTTGTTGCTGAAACGATTCTCTTGCTCGGCACTTGTACCGCGGAAGAAGCCCGCGTCCATCTTGCCTCTCTGGGAGAGCTCTCGAGGTCCCACAATGCAGCGTGAACGGGAGGCAATTTCATAATCTATTTCATAAAATTTTGTCTTATCAGATAGAGGGAATAAATATAAGCGACCACGATCAACAAATAATTGATTTAAACCTAAATGGCCTAAGATATGAAAACTATACAACACTTCCGGGTGAAATAACAACAGTAAAATATAAGAAACTTAATTGGTCAGATAACAACAAAGATTCTATTACAAACACTGCGCAGGCAATTGTTGATTTTCACTTCGAAGGAGATTATTCGAATGCTGTCGAAAAATGGTCTCTCTTCACAAAGCAATTAATTACCAGTCAATCTCAATATTATGCTAATAAATGTCAGTGGAGGAAAAAAAACAGCATGTTCATTGGTGAAAATGTTGTTTGAAAGCCATCAATTCAAAAAAAAAATGTAACAGAATCCTGAGATTGGTAAAAAAGTTCCCAGTTAATTTAATTTACAGAGTAAAGCTTAAAAAGATAAATACAGGAGAAGGAGAATGGTCTGGAAGGACAAAATGAAAGAAAAGCAATAGTTGTGGGCAAAAGCTATATATGCTTGCAAAAGGAGTAATTCAAGTGCCACTTGTGTGGAGGGAGGAGAGGGACCAGGGGAGTGACAAGAAGCCCTCCGCCAGCCTCGACCCAGAATGTGACGTAGGTGGTCCGCCGACCCATGTGGCGCCGCCAGGGCTGATAGACCTCCGTCGAGGCAGCCGCCTGCGTGGAGGGCCGAGAGGGGAACAAAGGGTCCCCGTCCAGCGTCGACCCAGAGCGGGACGTGGGGGGTCTACTGACACCTGTGGCGCAGCTCAGCCGTGGACAAGGCCGTCGCCTGTCTAGAGGGCCGAGTGGGGCTCGGGAATGCGACCCGAGCCCCGCAAACCTCCTGCGACACTACAGGGAATCCCGCAGGAGTTTGAGGCGAGGCAGATGTGCCGTGGTCTGAAGGAGGGACCCCCGAAGGAGCCGAGCCAGTTGGCACTGGGGCGAAGCGGAGGGCCCCGCGCAATGCAAGGGATTCGCCGACGTCCCAGAAGGAGAAGGAGGAGGAGATGCCAACGAGGCCTGCAAAGCCGCTGTATATGTCTCCATCTGGGTTCTCGACGCCCCCCTCACCGGGAAACGGTGGATAGGAGAACGACACGCGGGCCGCATCACCAGCGGGGAGCCCACGCCCCCGGCAGGCCGAACACCAGCCCCCGGGGACAAGCTGCGACACTTACCCACCGGGGAGCAACGCTCGTGCGACATCGGAGAGGGTTGAGGATGCCGACGAGGACGGCCACTTCTGAAACCGCCTGCGGAGGCTGATGAAGCCGATCTTGTGAGATGCTGCCGAGAGTAGTTGCTTCCAGCGCTCCAGCCGCGACTTCTGCTTCAACAGTTGGCACGCCTCACAATCAGTGGTGCTGTGATCTTCCCCTAACTCCACATGCACCCTCAGCCTCCTAAAGCATTTTATTCATTCATTTGTATTTCTTTTTTCCTGTCATGGGGATGACTGCTCAGATATCCTTACAAGTAGGATCTTTTGAATTCTGCATGAACTGATTTACTAATGTTCCTAGTTGAAAATGTCATTTAGAAGTTAAATATATGTTTCTGATGTGAGGTAGGGTGGGTATGTGTGAGAATGCGTGCGAGAGAGAGTGTGTGTGTCTGTGTCTGTCTGTCTGTCTATGTCTGAGTGTGTGTGAGTACTTGAGCGTGGGGAGCCGGCTCTCACTATACTATACCAAAAAGAGGTATAGTGTGCAGAGTGTCCAGTGGATCACCCAGAGATTTTACAGAGGCTAAAGTAGATAATATTAATGCTCTTTTGTGGTAGTGTGGGGGAGCAGTTAGACGTATATGAGGGTAGTTTTAAGCATTTGTTGTACACACAGTGGCAATAAATGACACACGCTGTTGTACACACAGTGGTAATAAATGACACACACTCAATTAATAAATCTGAGACCAATTTATAAAATGACACTTGGTTAGATTCATTTTGCGGAACCACAGAATTTAATCTTGAGTAAATACGTTTTGCAATAGAAATTCTGTTCAATATAAAAAGTGGACAAATAGTGCAATTTTCAGACTTTGCAATGTTATCTTATGGGGTGAAGAAAACATTCAACATACATACAGGCAACATCTACTTCACAGCTTTCCAAACTTTTCATGTTGGTGACACATTTTTTGGAGATGTATAATTTTGGGACACAGTAAGGCAGTGTAGCGAGCGAGCGTAGCGAGCGAGCCCAAAGCACTTAACGGGGGCTCGAGGGGGTCTCCTGCGGAAGAAAATTTTGATATAAAAGTGGGCAAATGGTGCATTTTCTAGCAAATTTGAGACCATGAGGTTGAACACAGGCCCCTGCAGCGGATGCCTTTTGTCCACTGAGCCACCAGACCCGGCATACACACATCTTTCTTTCTCTCTCTGTCTCCCTCCCTCTCTCTATTTCTCCCTCCCTCTCTCTTTCCCCCTCTCTCTATATCTCTCTCCCTCCCTCTTTCCCTCTCCCTCTGTCTCACTCACTCTGTCTGTCTCTCTCTCTCCATCCCTCCCTTTGTCTCCCTCTGTCTCACTCACTCTGTCTGTCTCCCTCTCCCTCCCTCTGTCTACCTCCGTCTCTCTCCCTCTGTCTCACTCTGTCTCCCTCCGTCTCTCTCCCTCCGACTCTCTCCCTCTGTCTCTCTCCCTCTGTCTCCCTCTATCTCCCTCTGTCTGTCTCCCTCTGTCTGTCTCCCTCTCTCTCTGTCCCCCTCCCTCTACCTCCCTCTGTCTCCCTCTCTCTCTCTCCCTCCGTCTCCCTCTCTCTCTCTCCCTCTGTCTCCCTCTCCCTCTCTGTCTCTCTGCCTCTGTCAGTCCCTGTCTACCCCTCTATCTGTCTATGTCTGTCCCTGTCTCTCCCTCTATCTGTCTACCCCTCTATCTGTCTGTCTGTCCCTGTCTCTGCCTCTATCTGTCTCTGTCTGTCCCTATCTCTGTCTGTCTCCCTCCCTATGTCTCCCTCTCTCTCCCTCTGTCTCCTTCTCTCTGTCTCCTTCTCTCTGCCTCCCTCTCCCTCTGTCTCCCTCTCCCTCAGTCTCCCTCTCCCTCAGTCTCCCTCACCCTCAGTCTCCCTCCCTCTGTCTCTCTCTCTCTGTCTCCCTCTCCCTCCCTCTGTCTACCCCAGACTCCCTCCCACTGTCTCTCTCCCCCTGTCTCCTTCTGTCTACCACGGTTTCCCTCTCTGTCTCTCTCCCTCTGTCTACCACGGTTTCCCTCTCTGTCTCCCTCCCTCTGTTTGTCTCCGTCCCTCTGTCTGTCTCCTTCCCTCTGTCGCCCTCCTCCCTCTGTCTCTCTCCCTCTGTCTCTGGCCCTCTGTCTCCGGCCCTCTGTCTCCGGCCCTCTGTCTCCTTCCCTCTCTCCTTCTCTGTCTCCCTCTGTCTCCCTCCCTCTGTTCCCTCCCTCTCTCTGTCTCCCTCCGTCTCTCTGTCTCCCTCCGTCTCTCTCCCTCTGTTTCCCTCCCTCTGTCTGTCTGCCTGCTTCCCTCTCTCTGTCTTCCTCCATCTGTTTCCCTCCCTCTGTCGCCCTCCTTCCTCTGTCGGTCTCCCTCTGTCTGTCGCCCCCTGCCCCTGCCTCCGTCTCCCTCCCTCCGTCTCCCTCCCTCTGTCTCCCTCCCTCTGTTTCTCTCCCTCTGTCTCCCTCCCTCCATCTCTCTCTGTCACCCTCTGTCACCTCACCCCAGCTTTCCGGGCACACACACAGCCCACCTGAGTACTTCACAGGTCTTTAAAAGACCATTCACTTTTTAATGAGGCTTGGTTGTGAATCGCCCAGCCCCCATAGAACAGAGTGTCTAGGAATGCCTCTTAATTAGCAGCAGTGCTAAGTGCCCGCGACACACCCACCATTTGCAGGCGACACAGTACTGTGTCGGGACACACAGTTTGGAAAGCTCTGACCTACTTACAAGACCATTCTTCGGAAGTTAAGGTTAGTATTGGACAAGGTTCAGTTCAGAACCAATAGTGCACCACCAGCGGCACGTGGGTGCCCGGGTGCAGGTGCAAGTTCAAGGTTGGAAACCCAATACAAATTAAGGGGGACTGGGGCAATCAGACAGAGGCTGCTTACAGGTAAGTAACAGCGGCTTGGGGGAACTAGTCTCTGGGAGTTGAGGCCAACACTGGACATGGCCCAAGGCAGCACCATGACTACACCAAACCACCAGCGGTACGGGGACGCCCGGGTGCAAGATGCCAACACAGCATCAAAGACAGGCCAAGTTGGAAAAGATCTGCAGGCTCAGGCCAGGAGGCTGGTCGAAGGAAACCAAAAGCTGTCATGGTAAGTTTCGATTCTCGGGAACGTAGCAACACCCTTTGTCCTCTTCACCAAAGCCCAGGACGGATGGTTGCAGGGGTGCATTTTGGTGTCAGAAAAGGCATACCAGAGCACCTCAAGGTTGAGGGGGTCTCCTTGCAGAGGCTGCAGGTAACATGTGAGTCCAGACGATGTCCGCTCATGGTGGACTCTCGCTCTAGACTGCCTGGGATCGATCCTCTAGAAAGGAGCTAATCTAACTAAGGGCTGAGCCCTGAATGCCAGCCTTCTTGACATGGTCCACCAAGATCCCATGGTTGACCGTGTCAAAGGTGACCGAGAGATCCAACAGCACCAGGGCCTATGGAGTACCCCTGTCAGCCCTCTCTCGCAGCGAGTCCAATACCGCCAGTATTACAGTCTCCGTTGAGTGGGCAGGCCGAAAACCAGCTTGGTGTGAGTCGAGATAGTTGGATTGTTCAATAAAATTGGACAGGCACTTCACCACATGAGCCTCCAGTACCTTTGCCAGGTATGGGAGCAAAGAGATTGGGCGGCAATTCAACACGATCTGGGGATCTGCCCTGATTTCTTCATAAGGGGAATCACAATTGCCTCTTTAAAGGCCTTAGGGACACAACCCTAGAATAGGGACTCATTCAGAAGAGAGAGGGCTGGACCCGGGAGGTCGGTGAAGGCTTCTTTTAGGACGTTTGGTGGGCAGCGGTCCGTAGGGGATCCAGATTTTACTTTAGACAAAAGGTCCTGGAACACCTGTGTACAGTAGTTCTCTGCAATCTTCTCTGCTGGTGCAAATCAGTAGTGCCCGGCTCTTCTTAGGTCATCAGGAACTGAAGTTCAGAGACTGGGGATGCTGCCTGAAAACTAGATTTAAGGGCGTTACAAGGGAGTGACAGGTGGTGTCCAATGGGCCCTTTGACTGGGGTGTCTACGCCCTCTAACATGCCCACCTTCTGTGAGAGGAGGACACAGTCCTAGCCCTAACTGGATAAGACCCATCATCTTCAAGATGGTGGGCACTGAAAAGCGTACTTGACCTAGCTTCCAGCACCCGAAGGCTGGAGTTGGCAGAGGGGGGCACATCTCCTCTTCTATCAAAGGTTTCCCACCTGTCCTGCCACCAAAAAGGGGGTGAGGACAGGATGGAGGCCAGCTCCTTCGAATAGGAGAGGCTGGGGTCACATTACAAAGGAGGAAAGACCTTAGAAGCTTCCCACCACGGACGGCTCTTCCTGTGCAGGGGGAGACGTGAACACCTCCACCCAAGAAAGGCATTGTTCTCAGCCTCAGAGTGCGCAGGCACTCTCCCCTGAGGTCAGAACACACTCTGGTGGTAACAGGCTGGCTCGGGCCAGTCAATGACCACACTAAGGATTGGTAGGTTTTAGGGGACCCGTCTAAGGGGCCCTCTGTGTGCAATTTTTAATGAAAGTGACACTGGAATCAGTGCAAGTATTTTATGTTGAGATGCTTGGTGCCAAACATCACATATTTCAGTGAGGCCATCATGGAGCTGGCGAACTCATAACGACGAGTGTCCAGCCTATGTACTTACTATGACTTCCCGGGTTCACTTACAATATCCAGGAATCGACTAGAACAGTGATTCCCAAACTGTGGTCCGAGGACCCCCAGGGGTCCGTGACACAATCCCTGGGGGGCCTCAGGCTGTAATTTTAAAAGCACAACAAAGTTCCTTGTATAATTTGCAGTTTTCTAGCAACAATAAAAGTGTCAAGATAACGTCTGTGATTAATGTACCTCCTGGAGCGAGATCTAGTGTCCTGAGGGCGAGATGAGAGTTTTGTCAAGTGGCAGCTTTGACTTATCTAATGTAGCACAGAGGGTTAATATGCCTACTGCAAAGAATGTGTACCATGCATTTTAAAAAACTATTTTTTATGTGCATAGGTTAGTGGGTTACTGCTTTTGTAACCGAGATTCTTTTGTTATTGTGCAGTTTATAAGTGATGATCGTAATCTAGCACAGTAACCTAAAAACTGTCATCAAAGAGCTGCTTGCAACCTGCATGGTACAAGTTAGAAACATATGTTTGTTCCAAGTCTTTCATTATCATGATGCTGCTAAAAAGGTCTATTTGGGTGGAAATACATTTTTATTGTTAAAGTCAATGCTAGCCACTGTGTTATGTTCTGAATTCTGAGTTTGTGCTTCTCCGCTTCTCCAGACCAAGGACTCTTTAAAATGCCTACCAGTATGAATGTGAATCCTACACCTTGTACTCGCATTTGCCTTATGTAACATTTTCTATACACTGGTTTACACGTATGAATCATTGCATTAGCACACATAGAACTTGCAAAACATCATTGTTTTCCTGATTGTTTATGTGCAGGAAGGGATACCTTCCTGTACATAAACAATCACCAGAGGTGATATGCTTTTTCTAAGCGAGCTGCAGAATGCAACACACATAGAAGTGTGGCTCAATGGTTAGAGTGGCAGACCCTGATGCAGAGGTCTGGCAGAGGTCTGGCCCGGGACCAGGGTTCAATTCCCGCCTCAGCGGCTCTTGGGCTCAATTTCCCCGGACCTGATCATTCTTGCCTCGGTGCCTATTCTAATCATGGGTCCCACTCTGCAACTCTGGGCAATAGCTTGCTTAATCTCCACAACGGCCCCAATAACACTAGGATGCCTGGCTTCACCTTGGGGGTGCCCAGAAGTGGGCACTTCACAGGGAAAGGCCAGGAAGGGTTCCTCAGCGGTATTCGTACATGCGCCGAGATGCCTCATGATGATTCGTGCACTATACAAGTACCACTACATTACATTACATAGAAAGAGGAAAAAAACAAGGAGAAATGAATACATATTCTCGTTGCACCTCCCTACGCCTTCCCTGGGGAGCATAGCATTCAGACACATTTGCAGATTTACCATTTCTAGTAAATCTGGAAATGTGTCTGGTTTCATGGGTGTTGCGTGGGAACACCCACAGCAACACCCATGGAACACCCCTTTCACGCAAAGTGCTTTGTGCAAAGGGTCCATATTTAGAAGACCAGTAAAAGTCACGCAGGGTGGCTTTTCCTGGCTTGGAAATATGGGGCACTAAAATGCGCCACTGGTGCGTCACGTTTTGTGACGCACCCGTGGTGCAAGGAGCTTGTGTGTGTGATGTAAAGTGCTCTTACATCCTTCAATGGTATGAGAGATGCTATAAAGCAAATGAAATACATGTGACAGAGGGGCTATGGAGAGATGAGAGGCACTGATGGAGGGTGACAATAAGGGAATCATTGAAGAATCCCAACAAAGATTGTCGTATCCTGGTTCATAGTAAGGTCATCATTTACTATTCTTTTTTTTTTGTGTGAAAAACTTTATTGTGCAAAAATATCATTACAAGTATGGGCCTACAACCACAGGGGCCGGCCGCTAGGACATGGGAAGCAATTGTATAAACTCACAAAGCAGAGACCGAGCTCTAGAGGTCCAGCAGAGTACAGGATACATTTTCAGCAACACAGGATGTAAGCAGGATATAGATGTTTTTAATTTTTAGAAAGAGAACAGAAAGGGAAACAAAGAAACAAAACTCAAGGCGGAAAGCGTTCTAGACAATGTCGTGCTCAGATGGGGGGGACCTACAGTACCGGATGACGAATCAGGAGGGCAATAAAGATGATCAGGGGGGGAGGCAGTAGGGAAGTCAGACAATCAGGAAAAAGGAGTAAATCGTAACAGGAACCTCAGGATCAGGGGGACCGAGAAATGTCTGGAGTGTCTTCGAAGGGGGGTGTGCAGATGTTCCCTCGGTAAGCGTTCCATTGACCCCAAATTTTACTCCACGCCCTAGGCTTGCCCCTAGCCAAATATACCGTCTTCTCTCTAAACATGCACCAGTCCATATTCTCCTTCCATACCGACACGGTGGGAGGCCGTTGGGAACCCCACAGCTGCGCAATATCTCTTTTTGCGATCATGTTCCCAAGTGCCGCCCACCGGGCCTGGGCAACGTTGTAATCATTTGGCTCCCACACATTCAACAAACATCTACGAGCCTCAGGCTGCAGAGCGACCCCGGTGACACATTCCATGACCGCATGCACACGCTGCCAATACGCCGCCACCTCACGACACTCCCAGAGGATATGAAGAAAGGTGGCACTCATTCCACATCCGCGCTTGCACAACCCGTCAGAGGAAAAACCCATAGCAACCAAACGAGGACCCGTAACATACACACGATGAAGAATTTTGAGCTGCACGAGACGGAGACGGGCAGGAATAGCGACCTCTTTCGGGGAGGATAGGGCGGACTGCCAGTCCTCGTCATCCAACTCCAACCCGTCTCCGGTCCAGACCTCCCTGAGACGCACAAGGAGATCTGCTCAATTGTTAATTAGTTTCTTATAGATCAAGGAGATCGTACTATCGGGCAGATGACCGTCAAGTATACGGTCCTCGAGTGGGGAAGATTCAGGAACCGTAACACCAGCTGTGAAGACAGACAGCAAAGCGTGGCGAACCTGCGCATACCTGAAGAACTCCCGATCCCCCAACTCGTACTCACTTTGAAGCATCGCAAAGGTCTTCACCGCGCCCTTCACCCAGAGATCACCAACTCTGCTAATACCAATCATATCCCAGTTCTCAAAACCTTTCGTTGTCCAGAGGCATCCCAATTGTTCAGAAGCATACAAAGGGGTCGCTTACTATTCTTTAAAAGCTGATACAATTCAATATATAATGATAAATTTGTTGTAGAATGAACCATTATTTCCTAAATTTTCTTGGGGGCAGAGCCTCCCAAAGCCCCCTTTGCAGAGGTCAGGCTCATTCACTGCACATGGCGTGCACTGTATTTGCCAGGGCTGCTTTGGGTTTCAAGTCTGGCCCTGGAAGGAACCTCGTACTGCGAAATAAAACCAACCATTTAAAGGTTAGTCACCGAGATGCAGCACTAACCTTTTGAGAATTCTTTCAATATAAAATACCAAAATCCTTAGTAATTTGAGTATTTGTTTTGTGTGCACGCGTGTGTTTATTGTTTTTGAATTACTGTTTTAATGTTTGAAATTTAAATAATACAAATTGCTTGGTGGTCCCCGGCTTCCAGTGGTGACTCAATGGGGGTCCTCAGGAGTCAAAAGTTTGGGAACCACTGGACTAGGATATTGCAGGGGCATCAAGGGCCTTTCATGCAGATATGCCCTAACAGGGGGGAGAGGATGCGGTGCAGCAGTCAGAGCTGCCGCCTCGGGAACTGGGGATCCGGGTTCAAGTCTCTGCTTCAGCGCAACATCCTGTGATTCTGGGAAAATCACTGTCTCTCCCGGTGCCCATAGACAGCGTCTGTAAACCCACACAGGTGATGAGCCGCACTATATAAATCTGCGAACTTTAACTCACTGCCTGAGATATGTGTAAGGCACCCCTCTAGCAGTGTTCATGGGAATGGCACACAGGGATGTGTCAAGAATAGAAGTCCCCATAGACAGCGTCTGTAAACCCTCACAGGTGATGAGCCGCACTATATAAATCTGCGAACTTTAACTCACTGCCTGAGATATGTGTAAGACACCCCTCTAGCAGTGTTCATGGGAATGGCACACAGGGATGTGTCAAGAAATAGAAGTCCCCTCGGGCATATGAATCTGAGTAAAAATACTCAAGCAACTTACAAAACACACTTCACTAGGTATATATGCAGCAATCAAACAAGGGCCATGCAAAAAAGTAAAATCCAAGTCAAGAAAACATATTTCATAATAAAATAAAACACAGTTTGATCATAAAAACATATTAGAACGGGACAGAAATACAAGGAAAAGTTTAGTTCCTATTAGTAAAAAAGGAAACACAGGGAAATGATGAGCACAGTTAAGCTTTGCGTCAAAAAACTGTTGTCTCTCAAAATGTCATGTGTTTTTCCTTAAGCATCGACGCCCAAGGGGACTTCTATTTCTTGACATTTGTCTTTTAATGCCCACTCCCTTTGGTGTTTGGGTCCCTCTCTTTTATTAGAGACACAGGGATGTGTGCCAGGTCGGCTCTTCAGTTTTGTCAGTAGGTGACGGAGTCTGAATTTAATAATTGTCCCACTCAGTAAGAAGGGATCTATCACCCAATCCCCTTCTTCTCTGTCGTCGTCAGTTGTGTATGCGTCCTCCGGGTGATGAGACATCGATGCCACCGGAGGGGGCGGCCTGATGATCGATGAAGGCAGAGGAAGAGGCATCTGTGGGACAGATTAGGTCGATTCTGAGGGAGGAAATATGCGGTAGTAGTCATCAAGCACATGTTGCAAATTAAAGATGAGAGACATGGGCATCTGCACAGTTGGATTCTCAAGTGGTGGTTGAGTATTAGGCTCAGGGTAATAATCATATCCTTGGTCATCATCAATATCTTGGCATTTGATAAGAAGCTCGGAAGGAGTACGAGCAGCACGGAACCGGTCATCCTCTTCCGAAACCTCCTCATTAGCCCCATAGTCAAAAAGCTCCACAGAAAGATTTGGAGATGGTTGAATTGGCAATAGATCCAAAGAAGAGTTCCTACGTTGACATTGAAGTAGGTAAACATCCGTCGTTCCTGAAGGCGGCAAAAGTGTTGCTGAAGATTTCAAGGGGACTAGAGACATCAAAGCTGAAGGTGGAATCAAGGATGCCGCCGCGGACTCATCGGTAAACGACGAAGAGCGTGGTTGAAGTTCCGTAAGGAAAGGCTTCTGTGCTGTCGACGAGGCAACCGTCGACGAAGCAGGTGGAGCCTTGAGAGCCATCGACTGTCTCGTCAGCGAGGAGGCATCCGCCGATGACTGACCGGAGACAGGCCTCTTTTTTGTCGACGACAAAGTGAGGGAGGTTGCAGACGAGTGAGGCTTCACCGACACCATGACAAACGTTGACGGAGAGGACACTGACAACATAATCATTGTAGGTTGAGGAGAAGAGAAGGTGGAAGTCGTCGTTGTAGCAGTGGCGACGGAAGTCATCATCGTCGAGGAACCCATTTTTTAGGCAACTTTGTCACAGTAGGAGACGACGCTGGAGACTTAGAGGTTGATCTCGGAGGCGTAGAGGGCATAGGTAGTCCCTCACGGAGCAGGAGCCCTTTGTGAGGAAGAAGTCAGGACTTCATGAGTAGAGGTGTGGTCTTTCTTGAGCACCTTAGCCTTAGCAGATACCGTCTCCGTCTCACAAGCCCTCTTCTTAGAGATAACAGTCCTGAGAGAGGAATCACTCTCAACATCTGATAAGGGATTATGCTTGGTCTTGAGTTTCTGTAACCACAGAAGTAGACGTCCCTCTCTGTCTCTTAAAGTCTTTTGAAGAAAAGTCCTTCAGATTTTACAATCTCTCACCTGATGTTCAGGGTGGAGGCAATAGATACACTTTTTGTGGGGGTCTTCAGAATGAAGCCGGAATTTCCCACAAGACTCACAGTGTCTGATGAGTGACCTCTTTGTAGTAGACAAAGCAGTGAAGATATTCTGAAGAGTTTCTGAAGGGAAAAGGTAGTTGTACTGAGCAGAGCTCAGGGAGGCTCCCTTCACACGACGTGCAGTAGAAAATCTGAGAGCCTGAGCCTCTGAGGAGAAGGTTCCAGAGGGCGCTGTTGCCTGATTGGCTGGAGTTTGTACCATATCTAATGACTTGGACAAAATATTAAAGTGACAAGTTTTTTCCTATTAACGTCCATGTTGCAATACTTACTATTGCTCTTTTAGCTATGCTTTCGCTATGCTATTGCTATATTGCTATTCTATGTACCGTGGGAATCCCACTTCGTTGACGAGGAATGATTCAAGCATGTGAATCTCTGAAATATACCCCATTACTGGAGAACAGCAGTTTTCTCACTACTGAAGCTCTTAACCAAGTTGCTTTAGCCTTTGTCGTCTCTCACATTGACTACACTAACTCTTTACTTTGGCATTCCAGCATATCAATCAAAAAGACTGCAACTAGTACCAAACCAGGCTGCTAGATTAATCTATCGCCAGCCAAGAATGCAGTATGTAACCCCTCTTATGAAAAAGTTACATTGGCTTCTAGTAGTCGAACGCAGTGCATTCAAGATGGGATGCCTCCTCTTTAAAGCGCTACATGCCAACTGCCCAGTGTCTGTAACTACTCGGGTCCAGAGATATATCCACACTCGGGATCTTAGGTCTTCCCATTTAAATCCCCTAGCTAATCCGTCCTTTAAATGCTAGAAATTGGGGGCGGGGGGGACTAAGATTTGTGGTCCTGGCTCCTAAATTTTGGAATTCTCTCTCTCATGACACTAGATAGATGATATCATATCCTCAATTTTGGAAACTCTTAAAGACCTGGCTATTTCGCCAGGCTTATGAATGAATCACTTAGTGGCAGTACTCCCTTGTCCGCAGTGCCATGAAACCTTGTGGAGTGCGTGCGCTTTATAAGTATTTTTAACATAACATTTAATGTCGAACAGGAGGTAAAGCAGCTCACCACTCAGCCATCCTCAGGAAAGTAAGAGTAGCATAGTAAGGAGCTGACACAACAACACAGGGCCCATGTACTTCTCACAGTTTACTCATCAACGGCAGACGTGGGAGTTGGCCCTTTGCAGAGCTTCTGTAGGGATCTTGCATGTTCCATCTCCATGTTCCATTGCCTGCTTCCCCAATGCGTAGCCTCGCTGGGTAAAGCATGACATATGGTATCTGTTCTTGGAGTAGCACCTTCTTGACATTCTGAAACTCCTTCTGGGCCGCCTGCACCTGTGCCGTAAAATCTGGATAGAGGGTATTGTTTTGGTACGTGATCGTTCCCTTCTGGTGAGTGATCCGTAAGACAGTGTCCCGGTCTCTAAAATTGAGTAATCGAGCGATTATGGTGTATCACCTGGAGGAGGGTGCGCCACCAAGGAGCGATTAGCCCGCTCCACCGCAGACATAGGTGACAAGTCATCCGCGCCGCATATCTCCCGCAGCATCGCCTCCATGTATTCTTCAAGGCGGCCCACATTTGTTGATTCCGGCAGACCCAAAACTCGAATATTATTGCGCCTCGATCTCGCCTTGATATCTGTAGTCATCGCCGCTACATGTTGTAGCCCATCCTCTGCGTCTGATATTCTCTGTTCCGCTTCCCCAATGCGTTCCGCATGTTTGTTGAGTTTGGCCGAAAAGTGATCCATTCTCCCATTGAAAGCCTCGATCTTACCGTCATTAGCTTGAAGACTGGCCTGAATGGCAGCTAGCGATTTCTCCAGTGTTGAGGGTCCCTGGGAGGCCAATTCCAGCTCTGTGTCAGAGGCCGCGTTTTGAGTAGGTTTGCCCCCCTTACGCAGCTCAAAGGTGAGGCGTGGTTGAATCTTCTCTGGTTTTCCCATTATGGCCTCACCCTTCAACAGTCGGCAATTTGCAGACCACAAGTACTACCCCTCGTTGTATTTAAACGAGTCACTCCTAGGGGCCGGTCAGAGGGAGTAGTGATGCAACCCAGTTGGCCCCAACTACTAACTGCCCCACAATCAGTCCACAACAGCAGGGAATGTTCAGCAGGAGACTGTGAGTGAGACACTTTAACACTGCGCACCACACAAACAGGCCAGAAGGGTGTAAGGAATCCAACAGTCAGGTGTCTCGCGGCCCAGTACGGAGCGCTCGCCCGCAGTGCAAAGCTACAACAACAATCCAGCTGTCTGAAGCAGCGTCTGTTATTCAATACCGCTAGGAGAACCGCAAGAGAGAACCCGCTCCCAGGGGGCCAGCGCCGTGTCACCACATCCTCGTGCAAGTCCCAGCACCGCTAGCCACTCCGCGTCCCCCAAGAGGTCCGGATAATGAAGGCGCCACCTCCCGCTGCACAGAAATTGGTCTCTGAAGGCGCCAACTGGGCAAAGGTGAACGCGTGCAGCGTTGCTTGTAAATAACACAGGGGAGAGATGTAGATGTGGGTGGGGGCTAATTGTCTGAGCGCCTCAGCAACGAACGGCCGCTCTGACATGGCCGCCCCTCATGAGGCCTAGGTGCGGCCTAGTCCGCCAGCTCGTGCCAGCCGCAAGCATGTATCCGCAGCCAAGCACGGCCGGCCGCACCCCGGTACAGCACACACTAGTGTCCGCAGCCCCCTGGCAGGTCACTTATCTGCGGTCACGGCACCACTGCAGTCTGCAGATACTCCGTTGTGTCCCAAATGAATCTCCGCCTTCCCAGATCGCTGCCATGGGCAGTAAGGGACCACAGCACGGCTGAGCCAGGAGAGTCATGGTGCCATTACACCCGTGCAGACGGCTCACCCCTCTCACTGCCTAACGCTCCTCCGGGCAATCGTGACGATCAAAAACCACCTCAGCCGATCAGTCGCTACATCAGCTACACAGCTCCAGCGATACAGAAAAATGGTCCAAGACCTCTATGTTTTTACAATACCTGAATTAATCAGTAAATTTTACAGTTCAACAAACTCCGAGGCTTGTCATTACAGATCAGCTCAACTCAATAAATGTATCTCATTCTACAAGACATGAGAAATTCAAAACAATTCGAAGAAAGCGGCAGAAAAAATTGTATTCGACCCAGAGTAATATTTAATATTTCTAGGTCAACAAGTTCATCATTTTGAACATTATTATAGTTAATAACAGTGGTTGCCCCAATTAGAGAGTGCAGATAGAAAAAGTTATAGGTGATAAAGTGTGTGAGAGATTAAGATGGAAAGGAATTCACAGAGAGTATTTGTGACATAAAATAATCATAACAATTTCCTATATAACATACGAAAAAATTAATTGATCGTACTGTTCAACCTGGCCAAAATAAAAATCAATTTGCTCAAATGTTTTTTCTTAAATGTTCATGACTCATCAGTGTCAACAGTAAAGTCTGCACATCAATATACAGAAACAAAATGGTCCAGGTTTTTTATTACTAGGGGCGTCGACGTTTCGGCTCGTCTTTAAGGCCTGTCGGTCAGTTAAGCCTTGGCCATGCGAGTCTTCATCAGGACAAAAAACTGGAGGGGCAACCGGGGGTGATAGATGACCCTACAACAAAAGACAATAGTTCTATAAACTGCTGCCGCAACTGCTATAAGATAAGACCCTAATCATGTCTCAAAACACAGCTCCAGCGGCAAAAGCCATGGATGGCGTGGTGAAGGCAGGATAAGTGAAGGATATTTATCGGCGGCCGGCAGAGCAACACTATAGTGCGGCCATCTTGCAGATCGCCAGGCCACACCCCCCTCCCTGGGGATTAGCCTTTTACTGATGGGATAGCACTGTTCCTATACCATGTTCCGAGGCATCAGTCTGCACAATGAATTTCTTGACATAATCTGCAGATTTCAGAGCAGCTGCAGAGCACATCGCTTCCTTCAGCGTGTCAAAAGCCTTTAGACAGCTCACAGTCCAGTTCACTATTTTTGGGCATTCTTTTGGAAGTCAGTTCTGTGAGGGGTGCCACAATGGTGCCATAATCCCTCACATGCCTCCTATAGTACCAGGGAAGCCAAGGAAGGCCATCACTTGAGTCTGGGTAGTTGGACCAACCCAGTCCAGAATGGGCTAGATCTTGGGTTGTAAGGGTGAACCTGGCCTCCACTCACAAAGTGATCCAAGTATGCAACCTTTCCTTGTCCTGTCTGGCACTTGCATGCCTTGATAATGAGGCCGGCACTTCTCAGAGCCCCCGGTACTTTCCTAAGGTGGATCATGCGCTCCAGCCAGATGGAGCTAAAGACAGCAATATTGTGTAGCTATGCTGCACTCAAGGATTCCAATACAGCAAGATGCATTTTTCAAACCAAAGGGCATTACAGTGAACTGATAATACCCATTTGAGATTGAAAATGCAGATATTTATTTTTCTCCTGGAGTCGTCAGACCTATCTGCCAGTACTGTGATGTGAGATCAAACGTACTCAGATACTTGGCTGCTCCGAACCTGTCAATAAGTTCATCTGCCCATGGAATTAGGTATGCATCGCTTTTGGTCACAGCATTCACGCCCCAATAGTCCACACAAAACCTAATTTCTTTCTTACCATCCTGGCTATGAGGCTTGGGGATTAAGACAACTGGCCAGGTCCAGGGGCTCTCAGAAGGCTTTAGAACTCCCAATTCCAGCATCATGCTTACTTCAGCTTTGATGTTCTCTTTCACATTTTCAGTCTGCCTGCATGTTTTATTCTCGAAAGGTAGTCTTTCATCAGCGTCTACATCATGGATACACCAGCTAGTCTGGAGAGAGGTCAAAAAGAAGAGCTCAGCAAACTGATTTAGGACTTGCCTGCAATTAGTCTCCTGATGGGCAAGTAGGTTGTCTGACAAGACCACACCTTCCACTGACCCATCTTTTGGATTTTTGGACAGGTCAGGGACAGGTTCACTCTTTGCTTCCCGATCCTCATCTGTAACCATGAGCATGGTCCCATCTGCCATGTCATAGTAGGGTGTAAGGCGGTTGAGATGGACGACCTCTTATGGTTTCTGTCAGAGCCATGGTCTACCAGATAGGTGACCTCCCTTTTTCTTTCTAGGATAGGGTAGGGTCCACTCCACTTACCTAGCAGAGCCCTAGGAGCCACAGGACCCAAACCCCACACTATCTGCCCAGGCTGGAACTCAACCATAGCTGCCTTTTGGCATTACCAGAGCTTCTGCAGCTAGGCTTTCCTCAATGTTTTTGCTTGCTTTTTCCATGTACTCATACATCCTGGAGCAAAAGCCAAACACACAGTCCACTATATCTTGCTAAGGTTCTACACAAGGTTTCTCCAATCCCTCCTTCACAAGGCACAGTGGTCCCGACAGGGAATCCCAAACAGAAGCTAAAATAAGAAGGACCCCACTCCTTTCTGTGACCCTTCCCAATAGGCAAAAAGCAGGCATGGCAGTAAGACATCCCATCTTATTTTGAGTTTTTCAGGAAGTCCACCGATCATGCCCTTCATGGTCTTGTTAAATCTTTCAACAAGGCCATTACACATAGCAGAGTGGCTATCTGTAATGGCCACTATCGCTCCTCCTCACGGATAGAGTGGTCGCTCCCTGTGCTCCTGGCTGCTCCGTGGTATCGTAGCGCTGCTCTGCAGGAAATAATTGATTTGGCTGTTTATTCTAATTGCTCGACTGAACGTGGTATCATAGCGCTGCTCTGCAGGAAATAATTGATTTGGCTGTTTATTTAAATTGCTCGGCTGAACGTGGTATCATAGCGCTGCTCTGCAGGAAATAATTGATTTGGCTGTTTATTCTAATTGCTCGACTGAACGTGGTATCATAGCGCTGCTCTGCAGGAAATAATTGATTTGGCTGTTTATTTAAATTGCTCGGCTGAACGTGGTATCATAGCGCTGCTCTGCAGGAAATAATTGATTTGGCTGTTTATTTAAATTGCTCGGCTGAACGTGGTATCATAGCGCTGCTCTGCAGGAAATAATTGATTTGGCTCTTTATTTACACTGTCTGCGCGTTTTCCAATAGCGCTCCGCTCTGCTCCTCCCCCCGCCTCCATTTTGTTTATTTGTTGTCCTCCTCGTGTGCCCGACCCGCCTCCCAGCTGAGACGCCCTCCCACTAAGTTAATACAGCGCTGCTGTGATGTGCAAGCTGTGACTCGCTCCTCCTCACGGATAGAGTGGTCGCTCCCTGTGCTCCTGGCTGCTCCGTGGTATCGTAGCGCTGCTCTGCAGGAAATAATTGATTTGGCTGTTTATTCTAATTGCTCGACTGAACGTGGTATCATAGCGCTGCTCTGCAGGAAATAATTGATTTGGCTGTTTATTTAAATTGCTCGGCTGAACGTGGTATCATAGCGCTGCTCTGCAGGAAATAATTGATTTGGCTGTTTATTCTAATTGCTCGACTGAACGTGGTATCATAGCGCTGCTCTGCAGGAAATAATTGATTTGGCTGTTTATTTAAATTGCTCGGCTGAACGTGGTATCATAGCGCTGCTCTGCAGGAAATAATTGATTTGGCTGTTTATTTAAATTGCTCGGCTGAACGTGGTATCATAGCGCTGCTCTGCAGGAAATAATTGATTTGGCTGTTTATTTAAATTGCTCGGCTGAACGTGGTATCATAGCGCTGCTCTGCAGGAAATAATTGATTTGGCTGTTTATTCTAATTGCTCGACTGAACGTGGTATCATAGCGCTGCTCTGCAGGAAATAATTGATTTGGCTGTTTATTTAAATTGCTCGGCTGAACGTGGTATCATAGCGCTGCTCTGCAGGAAATAATTGATTTGGCTGTTTATTTAAATTGCTCGGCTGAACGTGGTATCATAGCGCTGCTCTGCAGGAAATAATTGATTTGGCTCTTTATTTACACTGTCTGCGCGTTTTCCAATAGCGCTCCGCTCTGCTCCTCCCCCCGCCTCCATTTTGTTTATTTGTTGTCCTCCTCGTGTGCCCGACCCGCCTCCCAGCTGAGACGCCCTCGCCCCTCCCCCTCCACTATCCATATATGACAGTAGCTCCCGCGCGCAGCGTCTACGCGCAGCGTCCGCGCCCAATCCGCGCCGAAGGTGCGCCAAAGGTAAGCCCGTCTACGCCCGTCCGCGCCTGGACCGCGCCCAGCGCCAGACCCCTTGCCCCTCGCGCTGCCCAGCCCCCCCGCATTACCTACGATGCCGCCACCCTCCTAGCCCTTAACCCCGGTCGCGCCCCCGACTGCGTCCAAGCCGCTCCTGGACGCACCCATGGACCGTTCTCCTGCTTCTCCTGCAAATTTAGCGGCACCGACAACTTCTCCGCCACGACCACACCACAGATTCCCGACCCCAACCACTTAGAATGCATCCTTCTCAACACCCGCTCGGTCCACAGGCACGCCATTGACCTTTGGAACCTACTTGACACCATCTCTCCTGACGTCGCCTTCCTAACGGAAACATGGATGAACGCTTCCTCCGCCCCTGACATCGCCATCGCTATCCCTGATGACTATAAGATCACACGCAAGGACCGCACCGACCATACAGGAGGAGGAATCGCTATCGTCCATAAGAAAACTATCCGCATCTCAACCAGCTCTGATGCCAACCTCGCCAACTCCGAACACCTCCACTTCCAGATCCACATCGACCCCAAGACCACACTCAGAGGCACCCTCCTTTACAGGCCACCAGGACCCGCGCACAATTTAGTGAGGACATCACGGACTTCATCACTCCACACGCACTCCCCTCCAAAGACTACATCCTTCTGGGAGACCTCAACTTCCACCTCGAAAAGATCAACGACCGCAACACCTCCACCATCTTGGACAACCTCGCCAACCTCGGACTTAAACAACTGGTCACTTCCCCCACCCACATCGCAGGTCACACTCTCGACCCCATCTTCACCTCCAGCAACCATGTCTCCTTCATCCACACTACGGATCTCCTCTGGACTGACCACAGTTGCGTTCACTTCACCTACAACAAGCCGAAACCCATCATCCACCCCCAACCAACTCTGCAAAGAAACTGGAACAAAATCACCACAGAACAGATCTCCACATCGCTCCTTCAAACCTCCCCAGCCCTCTCTTCTAACGCCAACGAAGCCGCCTCCAACCTCACCCTTTGGTTATCCAACACCGCCGACAACTTAGCACCACTGAAAAAACGTCAACACAAACTTGGCATCAAAAAGGCCTCATGGTTCAACGACGACCTCAAGAAGTCCAAGAAACTGTGCCGCTCCTTAGAAAAGGCCTGGAAAAAAGACCCATCCATCAGCAACAAGGACGCCTTCAAAAACGCCACCCGTACTCACCACCAACTGATCCGAAAAGCCAAGAAAACAGCATTCAAAGATCGACTTGACAACAACGCCCACAACAGCAAGGAACTTTTCAACATCGTCAAGGAATTTTCCAACCCCTCGGCCAACTCCAACGACATCACCCCCTCTCAAACCCTCTGCGATTCCCTAGCCTCTTTTTTCCACAACAAGATTGCTGACATCCACAACAGCTTTGACAACCAACCCGGAAGCCAACCCACCCCACCATCAGCTGACCATCTTCCCCCCGTTAACACCCTTAACGCCTGGAACCCAATCTCCACTGAGGACACCATCCGCCTGATGAATTCCATCCACTCTGGATCCCCCACAGACCCATGCCCTCACCACATCTTCAACAAAGCAGACTCCGTCATAGCTCCACACCTCCGAGACGTCATCAACTGCTCCTTCAACTCCGCCACCTTCCCAGAAGACTGGAAACACGCTGAACTCACCGCCCTTCTGAAAAAACCAACAGCAGACCCCACCGAACTCAAAAACTACCGCCCCATCTCGCTCCTCCCATTCCCGGCCAAAGTCATCGAGAAAGCTGTCAACAACCAACTCGCCGCCTTCCTCGAAGCCAACAAATCACTCGACTCCTCACAATCTGGCTTCCGAGCCAAACACAGCACTGAGACCGCCCTCATCGCGGCAACAGACGACATTCGAACTCTACTGGACAATGGAGATACAGTCGCCCTCATCCTCCTCGACCTCTCTGCAGCCTTCGACACAGTCTGCCATAGCACCCTTCTACAACGCCTCAGAAACATCGGAATCCAAGGAAAGGCACTGGAATGGATCACCTCGTTCCTCTCTGGAAGAACCCAGAGAGTCCGCCTCCCACCATTTAAGTCAGAGGCCTCAGAAATCATCTGCGGCGTACCACAAGGATCCTCACTCAGTCCCACCCTCTTCAACGTATACATGAGCCCCCTCGCGGCCATCGCACGCCAACACAACCTCAACATCATCTCTTACGCGGATGACACTCAACTGATCCTATCTCTCACCAAGGACCCCAGCACCGCCAAAACTAACCTACACGAGGGAATGAAAGAAGTCGCCGAATGGATGAAACAAAGCCGTCTGAAACTAAACTCAGACAAAACAGAAGTCCTCATCCTAGGCAAATCCCCTTCCGCATGGGACGACTCTTGGTGGCCGGAAGCCCTCGGAAAAGCACCCATCCCGACAGACCACGCACGAAACCTAGGCGTCATCCTGGATTCTTCACTATCAATGAACAGACAGGTCAACGCCGTATCCTCTTCCTGCTTTAACATTCTTCGCATGCTCAGAAAAACATTTCGCTGGATCCCCTCCGAAACAAGGAAAATAGTCACCCACGCTCTGGTCACGAGCCGACTGGACTACGGAAACACCCTTTACGCAGGTACTACCGCAAAACTCCAGAAGAAACTACAACGAATCCAAAACGCCTCAGCCAGGCTCATATTAGACATCCCACGCAACGAACACATCTCTGGTCACCTTAAAGACCTCCACTGGCTACCCGTCAATAAGAGGATTACTTTCCGACTGCTTACCCACGCACACAAATCACTCTACGACACCGGACCAGAGTGCCTCAACTCCCGACTGTCCTTTTACACCCCCTCCCGCCAACTTCGCTCTTCCAGCCAAGCCTTCGCCACTGTACCTCGCATCAACAAGACCACCATGGGAGGCAGATCCTTCTCCTACCTGGCTGCCAAAACATGGAACTCACTCCCCGCTTACCTTCGCCTCACCCAGAATCACCTAGCGTTCAGAAAGCAGCTTAAAACGTGGATATTCGACAATTAATCCTACCCCCCTTCCTAGCGCCTTGAAACCCTCTGGGTATGTAGTGCGCTATATAAATGTTATGACTTGACTTGACTTGACTTTGGCCACACTGACCAGGACGTATGCAGCGGGGGATTGGAGGTCCCACATTTCGACCCCTAATATTATGCCGTTCAATTGCAACACGCAGCTCGATGGCTCAACACAGACCCTAGTTGGGAAATGCGGCTGTCGGCGGGAATGGTGGACGCTGGTTGTCTTCCAGAGCTGTTAATGGAGGAATCAGGTACACTGAGAGAGACTTCATATATTGTGCGACAGATGGCAAGAGTATGGCAATGGTTTGTAGTGAGAGTACTTAAGCACGCACCATTCCATAGGGAGCTCCCAATCTGGATATTAAAACCAATCAGGCAGATAGCACTCAGTATGTCCTTCCAGGCATGGAGGGAGGGGGATGAGAGCAATAGGATGAATTGTACCTAGATGAGACTTATCGCCTTTAACATGCCCGCAAAGAGTTTGGTCTAAGCCAGGGGCAATTTTTACAACATGCGGGCTTGCCTGACGTAACTAAGTACACCTGGCCATGCTATCCGACAGCTCCACCGCATACTCAAACCCTTGAGATACTGCTAACCTATGGAGCGTGTAGACACCTAATTATGCATCTTTACAGAACAATGCGATCAGATACAGTAGGCACTACACACGGGCCCGAGAGGCCTGGAATTTAGACTTTGACATTCCAATGGAAGATCAAGACTGGCAGCGGGCCTGTGAACTAACATGCATGATTTCTAGTAATGCCCATTTTCGACTGATACATCATAATTTTCTGCAAAGAACCTACTTAACGCCACAAGACCTTCATCGAATGGTCGGGTCTTGCCCAGATATATGCCTGTGCTGCAACACTGTGGGGGCCGATTTCTTACATGAACCATGGTCCTGCGATGCAAAATACTCCTTCTGGCAACTAGCTGTCGAAGAAATGGTGCATTCCACACAACTAAGTATTGAGCTGACACCCAAATGCTGTTTATTAGGCCTGTTTAGATGTTATAAGGGCGCAAGATGACCTACACATTTGGTCAGTCGTCTATGGTACTGGCATGACGTAGAATTGCAATCACATGGCTGCCCCAGCATGCCCCAACGATTGCGCTCTGGCAAAGAGATGGGCCTCTTCTTCTTCGGCGGCCGCTTCTATCTCGTCTTGGTCATATTCTTCCCCAAAGATATCCAGAGTGTGTTGAATGCTTTGATGCTGCCTCTCTCGTCATCGAGCGTGATGATCGGGTAGAGTCCTCTTGGACAGGAACGACTTACAAGCGTTGCAGTCTTCCTCCTTGTGCTCCGGAGAGAGGCACAAGTTACAAACTTGATGTAGGTCGGTACGAGGGTACTTGGCGTGGCACCCAGGACAGAAACAGAATGGAGTCCGTTCCATTTGCAGATGGCTGGCCCTACGCAGCAAGGTATGACGGTTACCCACAAGGTTTTCTATCGAAAATGAAGAGTTTGACGATCGATTTGTAACAAGGAATACAGGGAAACGCGTACTGAAACAATACCGTTGAGGGTAGAGTGGGCTGCGCACTGAGGGGAACCCGAAGAGCGGTTTCGGAGTGCAGCAATACACATCCGAACTTGTTTGGGGTAAAAAACAATCTAACAATGGAGTCGATGCCCATGCGCAAATATCACAGAAAGGAAGAGTCATCTTACCTCATGGCTGGAAAGACTTCTTCAAAGAAAAACAACTTGCAAACATCCGGACCAAACACAAGATGGCAGGAGTATTCAAAGCATGTACATCTACAGCACACATGCCTCAAACAGAGGATTAATGGCCCCAAATCCCTGCCGTGGTATCTTGTCATGTTGTGGCTGAGTGTGCCATGTGATGTGGCAGGCTATAGTTCTTGGTGTGATTTAGTCATTTTTGATAAGGTGGAGTGCTGAATGGTTAGGCAATTTTTGATTTTCTTTGTTTTTGGGATTGTGTGATATAGTGCGTTACCTACTGTATGATGTAAGTAAAGAAATTACATTGCTATTATACTATAAGAATGTGGGGTGAGTGTATTTAGGGCCGAAGCCTTGACGATTATATGCAGAATAACAGGTCTGGGAGGTCACAACTGACTAGAGCAGGTTAGCAGCTGCATAGGCCTTGGGCATTGATCCTATTGAGGATAATATGTGACGGGCACTGGTGACTGGAGCTGGCTAGCAACAACGCTGGCCTCTGGTATTCATTACAAGCAGGGTAACAATACATGTCAATATTGACTGGAACTGGTTGGCAGTAGAGTTGACCTCTGGTTTTGTAGATTAGCAGGATTTAAGGTACAGGGGTCACTACTGACTGGAGTTACTAAGCAGGATAATAGGTCTCAGGGAGCCAATTCTGACTGAAGCTGGTTAGTATGCCTACAAAGTTACATGATTCTATTAGGACCCAGAACCATTTTATTTAGTGATGTCCATCGGCACACTTTCCTGCATCTTGTAGTCAATTGAATATTGACAAACAGAAGTGTTATTTCCAGAAACAGTGAATTCTGCAGCTTGTCTGTGTATCTTTTATCTGCACCTCACGCACTCCTCACATTCCTCTCGAGAGAAGATCCTGCCTCCTACTCATTAGTGTTGTTTCAGTAACTGTTTCTATCACGTGTTCATGTTTCATTGAATTGTATTAGGAGAAAAGTGTATAAAAATACATTGTGTAGCATTAGCATTATATACTCCAACTTGCTTTAGGGTGGATGCTCTCGTCCATTGCAAAGACAATTGTCACTTGTTAGTTTGCTTGGCCTTTTGCTATTTTTGCAATAAATGTATGATAGATTTGTTGGCCTCCAGGTGTGTTGTATATTGTTTTACATAGCACAAGAGATGCTGAGGAAAATGACAGTCCAGTATAAACATTCTTCATATAAATCAACTCACAAAATACTGTTCTGGAGGTTCAGTCCAATGGACATTATCTCTAACTGAACACCCTAGGAAGCATGTGCTTTTCAAACCAGTTGCCCTCTGATGCGGCGTCCTCGCTATTGGATAAGTCAGTATGTCCTGACCCTTAGGAGGGTTACCGTATCTAGTGCACCCTGTTAGACAGCGCTCACCTGTGGTAGTAAGATGTTAATAGGCACCTTATCACCTATGCACGGTGCAAGGCTTGAGTTACAGAGCTCCTCACGCTGTGGAGAAGATTAGGTCACATTTACCCATTTTCCCATATTTGGTCCTGATGAAATGCCAACAGATTGCTCCATGACTACACAAGGCATGAAAAAAGTTGACCTGAAGTATAGACCCCAGCTTACCAGCAGGTCCATAGGTGATCAACACTTTCACACAGTGATAGGGGCCATTAGTTCCTCAATTTCTCTGCCACTGTTTTTAATCTCAACATGGACCAGGAAGATCACATTAACTATATTGTGGCAACAGGTCAATAGTTGATCTTATATTCAGACTTTACCAATCTCACATCTTATGACACACCATCCTCTGTCCTACTATGCTCATCCAGCGTACTTAATAAAACATCTTCGGGGGAGGAGCCGAGCCGGAGACCATGATTGCCGCCTGATGACCGGCTCCGGCCGAACCTGCTTCACCGGCCTATTATCCGGTTAATCATCCTGCCGCCGCCTTGTGCAATAGGCGGGGGAAGCCTTGCGGTGCCGGGAGCAACCATCCCGGGAATCCTGTGTGCCCCCGGGACTGCGCAGCGCCGCCTGGAATTCTGCGGCCTGTGCGGCTCTGAAGCCGGGGACTCGAGTGGCCGGGCCCCCCGACCTGAGTGAGTCAACTTCGGCCGCCGGGACGGCCTTTTGCCGCCCCGGTCGGCGACCGGCTGGCGCTTTGCCACGAGGGCACTCTCTGGTGGCACGGGACCCCCACCGGACTGGTGGGGGGTCTGGTATAATAGTGGGGGTTGAGTTTGGTCCTCTGAGAGCCCCCGAGATCGTCATTGGAATCGGAGCAATTGCCCTCGCATCGCCGCCATTGGGGAGGGGCCCTGAGGCTTGGAGCGGACCCCCCTGGTGGCGTGGACTTGCCGGTGCTGTGCTAGGCGTGGGCTGTGGGACAGGCGGCCTCCCCCCTGTTGGAAGTTTGGCGCGGGATCACCGCTGGACATGGGTGGTGTCTTGCCTGGCACCCCCTGGGATCCTTGAGCTGGCGTGGGCCCCCGTGTGGAGTGGGCCCCGCCTGAAGATCTTGTTGGCTTCAGATTAGCGTGGGATAAGCGCTTGATCCTGGTGGTGTTTTGCCTGGCACCCCTTATTATCCTGGAGGCGGCGTGGGCCCCAGTGTGAGCCGAGCAGAACTTCTCGGCTGGGGGGCCCGGACCAGTCGGAGCTCCGCAATTTGGCTGCTGGTGAGGGAGCGGACTTGACCGGCCGGCGCCAGCCTGTGCAACGCGATCCACGGCATCCTTGGCTGGAGCGTGGCCCTGGGTTGGAGATTGTTGGGGTGAGGTGCATGGCCCTTGGTCTGAGACCATTGGGGAGGAGTGTTCTGCCTCTGCTGTGGCCGTTTCATCCTGCTGCATTGGTGGCCAGAGCTGCCAGCAATGGCGACGAAGACGGACTCTGAGCGGCGGGGCCCCAAGACCACCGGGGGGGGCCGGCAAGCCCAGGCTAATTAACTTGATAGATATACTCTGCCTAAGGGTTCGCCGGCCGAACTTAAGACGGGTCCGAGTGGTGGCGCCGGCGACCGTTCTGCAGCAGAGGAGCCCACACTGACGGATTTGATGGCGGCCATCACTGGAGTCCGTACATCTTTGGGGCAGCAGATGGAGACTCTGGATGCCAAGCTTGACACGGTCTCGATCAAGATGGGACTGATCAGGGCCGATCTGTTGAAAGTCAACGAGAAGGTCAAGTCGCTGGAGCTTAAGACGACTAGCCTCATTGACGATGTGAGCCAGCTCCTGCGTGAGGTGGGTGATCTCAGATCCTCGAGGGAGACCATGGTTCGGCGGCTGGACGAATACTAAGGGCGGGCCCGACGCAACAACGTCCGCATCCTTGGCATTCCAGACAAGGCAGAGGGGCAGGCCACAGACCTCTTTGTGGAGAACCTTATCCTTGACCAGCTTAAGCCGAAGGGGCTTAGCAAGTTCTTCACCGTGGAACGAGCCCACCGAGTGCCTGGTGGCAGGCCCCAGGTCGGGGCACCTCCTCGGCCGATTATTGCCCGAATGCTGAATTTCCAGGACCGTGACGCTATCCTGCAGGCGGCTCGTTCGGCGGATCCCCTGAAATTCGAAAATGCGACAATCTTGTTCTTTCCGGATTTCACCCAGGCGGTTCAGAAGCAAAGACAGAGGTTCATCGCGATCAAAAAGAAATTGAGGGACAGGGGCCTGCGGTATGCAATGATGTTTCCAGCACGCCTTCGTGTGGAGCTCGATTGGAAGGCCTGGTTTTTCGACAATCCTGAGGTGGTGGCGGACTGGCTGGACACTCTTCAGCACCCGGATCAAGAGGCAGACGATCGATAAGAGGCTGAGGAACAATGATGTGGTTGAGTGGGGCTTAATGGGGGGTGTTGGATAGTTGTGAGGGGTGTGTTTCTCCGGGTAGAGGTGTTAGGATTTTGGGCGGAATTTGGGTTCGTGAATTTGAGCAGTAATTATGATGTCCCATTGCATTGGGGGCCGGTGGGCGGGGGGTGGGTGGGTCAGTCTGTAGGCCCTCCTCTGTGTTCTACTTTTAGATTTTCGTAGTTAATTAGGGGCGACAGGCACACTGCTAGTTGGGGATTCGCTGAAGTTATATGCAGGGGTGCAGAGAGGGGGGTGGGGGGCGTTGTAGGGGTTTGTTATTGTTTTTTGTATGTACATTTTTTTTGCACTGGGCGCTTATGCAGTATAATGTTTGCTTTTGCCTTTTCAATGTCTTCCGTTAAAGGGGCAGTAGGGATCTCCACGCTGAGCTGGAATGTTAATGGGTTGGGGGACAAGATTAAGAGGGGTATGGTGAGTCAATTAATCCGTAGGCATTCCCCGGACCTTGTGTTGTTGCAAGAAACTCACCTTATGGGTAGGCGTTGCATGGCACTTCACTGGGGAGGCTATAAATTGGTTGCACACGCTGGCTTTACAACAGAGTCACGATGGGTCGGGATCTTGGTCAAGAACACCTTCCCTCTCTCCATACAGGCTACATGGATCGACAACAGGGGGAGGTATGTTGGTGTCTCTGGTTTGTGGGAGGGGAGAAGTGTGACCTTTTTGTCTGTTTATGTTCCTTCGACCCTCCAGACGGACACATTTCATGATCTTTGTAAAATTTTCCTGTCCTTGCCGGTCGGCTTGCTAGGTGTTGGTGGGGATTTCAATGCTGTGATGGATGGGAATGTTGATCGATGCCCGGCTCCTGAGCTGTTATCCTCCCAGAGGTGGTTGGCTGATTTTGTGGGCACTACGGGCCTGGTAGATGGTTGGAGGCTCAAGCACCCTGATGAGATACACTATACACAAGTCTCGGCGGCGCATAAATCCCTTTCTAGGTTAGATTATGTTTTGGTGCCGGCGGCTCAGGCTGCGTGGGTCCGGGAGGTACGGCACTTGGCCAGGGGGTTCACGGACCACTCACCTGTTTGGCTTAGTTTGGATCTCGGCAGGAGTGATGTGGCCCAGGTTGCACCGATAAGCACTTGGCGGTTCCGGGACCCAGGGGCTAAGAGGGAGATAGTGCGGGTGGCGGACAGGTACTTTCAGGAGAACGTTGACTCGGTGGCCTCCGCATGCTCCCTTTGGGAAGCTTATAAAACAGTCCTTAGGGGGGAGTTGCTTTCGTATATTTCGGGTAAGAAAAAGGAGGGGCGTGCCGAGGTTGATAGGGTGGAAACAGATCTGCTTGCGCTGGAGCAAGAGGTGGCATTTGCTTCCACGCCGGAGGGGTTTCATCGCTTGTCTCTCCTTAAGAATGAATACAGGTCCTTGGCCCGTGATAATGCTAAAACACAATTGGCCAATACCCAGAGTAGAATATATGAGCATGGTGATAAGGCGGGAAGCTGATTGCTTGGTTGGAGAGGGGGGATTGGGCGTCCCAGCTAGTTCCGGTGCTGCGGTCCCCCGGGGCTGACAGGGTCACTGACCCGCAAGAAATTGTGGAGGTCTTCGGCAGATATTATGAGAAGGTCTACGCGGCCGAGTGTCCTTATACGGAGGCCGAGAAAGCAGATATGATTAGGGATATCCCGATGCCTATTCTTTCAGACGACGACAGGGGATTCCTCGATTCTCCCCTCACCAATGATGAGGTGGCGCAGGCGATCAGGGGGGGTTCGTTCAGGTAAAGCGTCAGGCCCGAATGGGCTTCCTATTGAGCTTTACAAAGTCAATGCGAATAAGCTGGCTCCCTTTGTCATGGGTATGTTTATGGAGAGTAGGGGGAGAGGTCGGCTTCCATATGATCAGCGTGTGGCGAATATTATTGCCCTCCATAAGGAGGGTAAGCCGAGGACTGACTGTTCATCCTACAGGCCGACCTCTTTGTTGAATGCTGAACCTAAAATTTTGGCAAAGTTGTTGGCAAACCGCCTGGTTAAGGTGATTACTACACTGGTGCATCCCGACCAATCGGGTTTTATGACCCGCCGTAACACAGCTCTCAAATTGCGCAGGTTACACAGGGTAATTGGTGGGGCTTCGCAGATACACGAGCCGACAATATTGCTCTCTTTGGATGCCACTGTGGCCTTCGACAGGGTGGAGTGGCCTTATCGGTTTGCTGCCCTTGGTAAGTTGGGGATAGGCCCAGAGTTCATTTCTTGGGTTCGCCTCCTGTATTCTGGTCCACTGGCCCAAGTAGTCATCAATAATCACACGTCGTCAGATTTCGTGTTGGGGAGAGGCACCAGGCAGGGCTGTCCTCTCTCCCTGTTGCTTTTTGCACTGGCGCTTGAGCCGCTAGCGGCCTGGGTTCGTTGGGATAGGTCAATCAGGGGGCTCCAATGGATGCCAGACTGGGAGGACAAGATATCTCTCTAGGCAGATGATATTCTTTTGTATTTGTCCTCTCCTCGAGCTTTGCTTTTGGCATTTCTGGATGTCCTGGAGGTTTTCAGTAGGTACTCAGGCTTTCCTATTAATTGGACGAAGTTGGTCTTGTTTGTATTGAGCGGTGATCCCCTGGAGGTCCCCCGCGCTGTCCGGTTAAGTTGGAGGTCGCAGGTTTTAAATATCTAGGCATTTTTATATCCTTGGACCCCCGTAGCAGGTACTCTAATAACCTGTTGCCTCCGTTGGTTCGGCTCAGGCGTGATGTGGAACGCTGGAGGTCACTTCCTCTTTCCCTTCTTGGCCGAGCTGTTTTGTTCAAAATGATGGCTCTTCCTCATTTTCTTTATGCACTCCAGAATTCTATGGACCCGGTTCCGTAGTCGTACTTTAAGGAGGTCGAATCTCTCCAGAGACAACTTCTCTGGGAGGGGAGGCCCCGAATTGCGTATGTGAAATTGACGCTGCCGTGGTATAATGGCGGGATTGGCCTGCCCAATATCAGGAAGTATTATTGGGCATCACAGCTGGTGGCGGTTAACCAGGCTGTGTATGGCTCGCCACTAGACCCCGGCTACATTATGGACCGTGGCCAGATTCCTGGAGGGGACTTTACTAGGGCGCTGTATGCTAGGCCGGGATGTTTTCCGACGGTGGGACCAACGGCGGTGGCTGTTGGGGTCTGGCATGAGGCTAACCGCTCCCTTGGGTGGGAGGGGAAGATCACGTTTGCAACACCCCTCTGGAACTCGGAACGTTTGGGCAGCCTATGGAAATCAAAGGGTTTCGATAAATGGGACCTAATTGGGATCTCCTGAGTTGGGGATCTATGGGGAAAGGATGGTATCCTCCCATTTGAGACCCTGCAGGAACGATATCAGATGCACGGGAGCGAGAGGTTTCGTTATCTTCAGATTAGGCATGCGCTGCTAGCTAATATCCCCCTTGGCGTGGCGCCTCCGGAGGCCTCCCCGCTGGAGGATCGTGTACTACAGAGGTCTTCAAACTTTTTGATGCCGAGACCCCCTTGTAAAACCTTTTTAGGCGTAAGGACCCCCTTACGACAAAAGATTCTAGAAACTGGTACTCCTCATCATCAACAACTATCGACAACCATAAATGCGCCTGTTAGACCTCATCACATCCATCCATCCATCATTCATCCACCCACACTTTCACACATCCATCCACCCTTTCATCCTTCCATCCATACGTCCATCCTTTACCTATCCACCCATCTATTCATCCACCCACCTTTTCACACATCCATCCATCCATCATTCATCCATGCAACCTTTTACCCATCCATCCATACATCCATCCTTCTTCCATCCACCCTTTCATCCTTCCATCCATACATCCACCATTTCACCTATCCATCCTTCATCCATTCACCCTTTCATTATTCCGTCCATACATCCATCCACCCTTTCATCCATACATCCATCCTTCATCCACCCACCCTTTCATCCATCCATCCACCCATCATTCATCCCCCCACCTTTTCACACATCCATCCATGCACCCATCATTCATCCATGCAACCTTTTATCCACCCATACATCCATCCTTCATCCATCTACCTTTTTGTCCTTCCATCCATACATACATCCTTCATCCATCCACCCTTTCATCCATCCATCCATCCTTCATCCATCCACCTACCCTTTCATCCATCCATCCATCCATCCACCCATCATTCATCCCCCACCTTTTCACACATCCATCCATACATACATCCTTCATCCATCCACCCTTTCATCCATCCATCCACCCACATTTTCACACATCCATCCATCCTTCATCCATCCATCCACCCTTTCATCTTTACATCCATCCACTCATCATTCATCCACCCACCCTTTCATCCATCCATCCACCCACCTTTTCACACATCCATCCATCCTTCATCCATCCATCCACCCTTTCATCTTTACATCCATCCACTCATCATTCATCCACCCGCCTTTTCACACATCCATCCATTCATCCTTCATCCATCCATCTACCCTTTCATCTTTACATCCATCCACTCATCATTCATCCACCCACCTTTTCACACATCCATCTATTCATCCTTACATCCACCCATCCATCCTTCATCCTTCCTTCCATCCATCCATCCACCCACCCTTCATCCTTCCATCCACCCATACATCCATCCTTCATCCATCTACCTTTTTGTCCTTCCATCCATACATACATCCTTCATCCATCCACCCTTTCATCCATCCATCCTTCATCCATCCACCTACCCTTTCATCCATCCATCCATCCATCCATCCACCCCCATCCACCCATCATTCATCCCCCACCTTTTCACACATCCATCCATACATACATCCTTCATCCATCCACCCTTTCATCCATCCATCCACCCACCTTTTCACACATCCATCCATCCTTCATCCATCCATCCACCCTTTCATCTTTACATCCATCCACTCATCATTCATCCACCCACCCTTTCATCCATCCATCCACCCACCTTTTCACACATCCATCCATCCTTCATCCATCCATCCACCCTTTCATCTTTACATCCATCCACTCATCATTCACCCACCCACCCTTTCATCCATCCATCCACCCACCTTTTCACACATCCATCCATCCTTCATCCATCCATCCACCCTTTCATCTTTACATCCATCCACTCATCATTCATCCACCCACCTTTTCACACATCCATCCATTCATCCTTCATCCATCCATCTACCCTTTCATCTTTACATCCATCCACTCATCATTCATCCACCCACCTTTTCACACATCCATCTATTCATCCTTACATCCACCCATCCATCCTTCATCCTTCCTTCCATCCATCCATCCATCCACCCACCCTTCATCCTTCCATCCACACATACAATCATCCTTCATCCACCCACCTTTTCTGTGCCTCTCTCATGGGGGTGGGGTCAGTATCTCTCTGTGTCTTCTTCCTTCTTCCTCTCTCATGGGAGGGCATCTCTGTGCTTCCCTGCATTGGGGGGGTGGGGGGGGGGGGGGGGGTTGTATAAACACCTCACGGTGAAGAACAGTTTCAGGCACATTTCTCCTGCACAGGCGCCAGGTATGTGGGACTTGAACCAATGACTGTAATGTCCTTCTGCTGTTTGCTATGTGTGTTTGTAAAGCGCTCTGATACCTACGGGTTAAGCTAGCGCTATATAAAACGTTAAAAATAAAAATAAACCCCACAGCTAAGTCCATTGATTGAACTCAAAGGGCTACAGCCTCCTCCCCCAGACACCCCCCCCCCACTCCCCAGCACGTGTAAGTGAGCCCGGCTGAAACAGCTTCGGGACACACAGAAAGGCACACCCGAGTACTTCATAGGTCTTCAGAAGACCTTTACTTGTTAATGAGGCGTGAATTAGGCCTCCACCGTGATCACCCGGCCTCAATCAGCCTGACGCCAGGAACTGCTGCACGCTCCAACAGAATCTGCGACCCCCTTCCCAGGACTCCACGACCCCCCTGGGGGTCGCGCCCCACAGATTGAAGACCTCTGGTGTACTAGATGGTCATCTTCCGACGAAAACGATTTCTCTGATCTACAAAAAACTAATTAACAATGCGGAGGATCCCTTGGTGGCCCTGAGAGACCAGTGGACGGCGGATGGTTTGCTCCTGGATAATGAGGACTGGAGTGAGGCAGTGGCCTCTCCAAGGGTCGTTGCCATTCAGATGAGGCTTCGGCTGGTCCAATTAAAGATTCTCCATCGCTGTTACGTGACCGGCCCCCGGTTGGTAAGAATGGGTTTGGCTGTGAGTGGCGAGTGCAGGCGAGGGGGTGGTGAGTCAGGAACTTTTTTCATGTATTGTGGGATTTTGCTCTCATTCAGGGGTATTGGTCAGCTATTCATGCCAAGGTGAGGGAGGTGTGGGGAGTGGGGTTTGAGTTGGAAGCGAGGCGTTGCATCCTGAATGTCTGGGACCCGACTGATTTTACGTCTTATGGAAAGACGTGGGCCACACTGGCTTGTAGTATTGCGAAGCGTAATATAGCTCAGCTGTGGGGGGCGGTTCAGCCACCGACAGTCGGGAAATGGATGGATGATTTGGATTGGTGCATGTTCAGAGAGCGGGCTGTGGATGTGGCACGGGGTAGGCCCCAGAAATGGGGGAAGATTTGGGGGCCCTGGAATGCTTACAGGGGTGAAATATGCACTCCCCCGGTGGCCATGGAAGACCCGGAGGTGCTGGTGGATCCCTGATCCCGAATATAAATCTTATTGTTCATCGTTATGGAACGAGAAGATGTGAACAGATTTGTAATGCAGATTGCGGCTCAGTGCATTTATTGTAAGTGTATTATTTTTGTTTGTCTTTAATAAAAAGAATTAAAAAAAAAAATAACATCTGCGACACAGTGCCCTCTTGTGGTGCCCGCCAGGCATTGTAGCGCTGGCCTGGTGAGGAGTATAGCCCAATGATTAAGCATGTCACCTTCAGGTGAGTAAACGCAACTTGTCTTAAAAGCACATGCTTCCTAGGGTGTCTGCGTTCAGTTACGGATAATGTCTCTGGGACGAACCTCCGGAACAGTATACTGTAATTTGACTGTTTTATTTTAACAAATGTACATAGCAGATATTGGCCCTTCCTTGTTTCACAAAAATGATCGGATACCTGCCTCAGAGCGCACTTCTTACAGACAGTATGGGGTTATCGTGTTGCTGCTACAAGCTCCTTACCTGTGTGAGTTATCAGGATCGATGCAGGGAGCAGACCCAAACTAGCCACACATGGAGATCAATGACAAATACTGAAGAATTAACCGAGCTTCCAAGCTAGTGACCATTACATAATTGACCTTGAAAATAAAAGACACGTTTTTAGTATTCTGGTGACTCATGACCATAAAAAACAAAGGTTATAAATTCAATATTGTGTCAAATACTTAAAAAATGGAACTGGGTGTGCTGAATCGGATGTTGTCCCAGGTCATGTGTGACACCTTCCACCACTATTGCTTATGTGAGTTGTATTTTTTATTTATTTATTTTTTAAAAAGTTTTATATAGCGCTGGCTAGACCCGGAGGTATCAGAGCGCTTTACATGAGCATCAGATCATAGTTACAGGTTACATCATTACAAAGGTTACACAGTTCTTAGAGAATGGCAACATAGTTACATGTAAGGTCGAGATAAACAATAAGCACAAATACGTAAGGGGAAAAGCAGGCAAGGTGAGAGATTCCGGGGAGGGGGGGTTGGAGCATGGGAAGTAGACAGATAATGAGGGCGGGAAAGGGGAGGGGTGGGTGAGAGACACAGCATGGGAAGAGGAGAGGAAGGGTGATGGGGACACAAACCGGTAGGCGAGTCAAGGCAACGTCCAAAGTCCAGTAAGGTGTGATCCCAGGGCAGACAAGGGGAGAGATTCAGGGTAGAGAGAGGATAGGAGCTAGGGAAGAGACAATAAGGAGAGACGAAAAGAAGTCTGCCTAAAGACCGACTGGGTAGGTGACGACCAAGGAGGGAATCCACGGCCCATCTCCTCTATAGCTAAACCAAGTAGCTCCATCGGGCGTCAGACAAAATAGTTCAGTCTCAATACATTGAGAGAGGAGGGAAGGAGAGACATAAATAGAGGGAGGATGCGGTAGGAGACGACAGGAGAGACGAAAGGAAGTGTAACTATGTGGTTCAACAATAAACCAGAAAAGATCAACAAGTAAACATTATATCAAACAATCAGCAATACAATTAGGGTAGGAGAGAAAGGAGAAGGTAGTGGGGGGTAGAGGAGGAGGGAAAGTGAGGATAAGGGAAGAGACAACCGTAGAGACGAAAGGAAGTCTGTCTAAAAACCGACTGGGTAGGTGACGACCAAGGAGGGAATCCACGGCCCATCTCCCCTATAGCTAAAACCAGGTAGCTCCATCGGGCATCAGACAAAATAGTTCAGTCTCAGGTGGCAAGGGAAGAGGTTCACAGAAAAACAGGGTGGGGACAAAGGACAGGCGCAAGCGAGGGCAGAGGACAGAAGCTGGAAAGAGTAGGAGCGGAGGGGGGGAGGTTGGGGGAAGTGGGAGCACATATTTCAGCAGCAGCAGGTTCATTTCTTTTATTTAGCGCTGGCTGGACCCGGAGGTATCAGAGCGCTTTATATGAGAGTCAACAATGTAACAGAAAACGTTCAACAATCACACAAACCATTCAAAACATAAGCAATACAATTAGGAGAGGAGAGAAGAGAGAGGAGAGAGCAGGATATTCAACTGAATCCGCGGTCCTCTTTTCCATAGAACGCCTGAGACAACTTGTTGATGGAGGGCAGACGGCAGCGTTGGTACTTTTAGACCTTAGTGCAGCATTTGACACCGTGCTGCACTCAACGCTGCTGTCATGCCTCTCCGATATAGGAATAGAGGGTCCAGCCCTGGAGTGGATAAAATCCTTTCTGGAAAATAGGAATTTTCAGGTGCATTGCCCTCCTTATAAATCATCTCCTCGTAAGTTGAGGCATGGAGTTCCACAAGGCTCAAGTTTGAGCCCCACGCTGTTCAATATTTATATGGAGCCTTTGGCACATATTGTGGAATCCTATGGTGTGGATATCGTCACATACGCTGACGATACCCAATTAATAATCCAACTTGCCAACAACCAGCCTGAGGAAGCCGCTAACTTTTCCAATTGTATGCGGGCTGTGGCAGGATGGATGAACAGCAACTGCCTCCGCCTAAATGGCGATAAAACGGAGTTGTTGGTGGTCGGTAAGTCCCCCTCCACCTGGTCGCAGGACTGGTGGCCAACGGAATTAGGGCCAATCCCCCGCTCAGCAGAGGTTCTCAAAAATTTGGGAATTATGATCGATGCAGAGCTTTCCTTCAAGCAACAGATTAATAAAATCACTGGAAAATGCTTTGGAATATTGAAAACTCTCCGCAAAGTTCTCGATCTGCTCCCCTTCGGTGCCAGGAAGAAACTTATCCACGCCCTGGTCACGCCACATCTGGATTATGGCAATGCCCTTCTTCTTGGCCTGAGCAAAAAAGGCATTCAACAGCTACAGGGTGTCCAAAATGCCGCGGCCCGCTTGGTACTCAATCTTCCACGCAGGGCATCCGGTAAGACAGCATTGCGTAAACTTCATTGGCTCCCTATTGTGGAGCGCATTAAATTTAAGGCACTATGTATGGCTCACCGCATTGCCCAGGGAAAAGGCCCCAACTATCTGCAAAGACTCCTCACTATCCATCGCCCCACCCGAAATCTCAGATCCGCCGGAGTGATGTTATTCCAACTTCCCCGTGTTCACAAGACCAGAATGGGAGGCAGCTCCTTCCGTTTCTTGGCTTGCAAACACTGGAATAGCCTCCCCCTAAACCTTCGAATGGAGCCCTCCGAAACAAGATTCAGACAATATTTAAAAACTTATCTCTTCCCCAAATAAAGAGTACTCTGGTACTTTCTGTCTCATCTGGGAGTAGTAGCATTTCAGCGCGGGGACACACCGTCATAGGTGTAACCAGGCGCTTTAAAAATGGTTTTATTATTATTATTATTATTAGAGGAGAGAGAAAAGTAGTGGAGGGGGCAGGGGAGGTGAGAAAGGGATGATAAGGAAAGAGACAATAAGGAGAGACGAAAAGAAGTCTGTCAAAAGACCGACTGGGTAGGTGACGACCAAGGAGGGAATCGACCACGGCCCATCTCCCCTATAGCTAAACCAAGTAGCTCCATCAGACATCAGCCAAAATAGTTCAGTCTCAAATAAATTGAGAGAGGAGAGAAGGAGAGATATAGATAGAGGGAGGATGCTGGAGGAACCAACAGGCGAGAAGAAAGCAGGTGCAACAATGTGGTTCAACAATATACCAGAAAAAGATCAACAAGTAAACATAATATCAAACAATCAGCAATACATTAGGAGAAGAGAGAAAGGAGAGAGAAAGTAGTGGGGGGTAGGAGAGGTGAGAAAGTGAGGATAAGGGAAGACACAACCGTAGAGACGAAAGGAAGTCTGTCTAAGGACCGACTGGGTAGGTGACGACCAAGGAGCGATGTTGGTTAAATTCAGAGGCCTGACGGAGATGAAGCATTACATGGCTCTGCTTAGCAGTGAGATGAATGACAGTTCCCCAGCCCTTCCATTCTTTGACCTACAGAGGCTCGTTGGCCATTCATATTTTTTTGCAATGACAAAGAAACTTATATTGCAGCTTGTGTCAACTGAAGAGATAAAACGTCTGGGCGTGTTTCATTAACTACTGACAAACATGAACAATCAAGAACATGAGTTTCTGGAAAACTATCAAGCACCCAATCAGAATCAGCCGCCCTTCACACTCAGGAATTCTTGAGGCTTTGGAGAGGGTTAATTGCACGTGGTATAGGAGGAACACTACATCGACTCAAAGCTCACTTCTCAGGGATGTACTGAACTGCCAGCCTCATGACACACTTAGCCAGCTTTTCACCTCCTCCTCCTCAAACTGTTGACCAGCTATCAGGGCAAATGAGCCTGCAGCAAAGCATCGCTGGCTTGGTTCCACACCGGACCAAGCAAGGTGGTCAACTCCATACTCCTCCAAGTCAGCAAGCACTCTGGTCGAGCCAGTCCTAACCCACATGAATGTTCCCCATCACAACTATTTTAATGGTACTAAGTTATGTTTCTGCCAAATGATTGAGTCAAAAATTGAAAGGTTTTACTATGAAGTGCTGAAAGAGAAATCATGAAGTTTTTCAATATTTCTGAGTCTGCAACAGTACACAGGAGCATTATTTCTCTACAGCAGCAAATCATGTATGTGCCCTGTAGAAAGCATGTTTGAATGAAACATTGAATGCATTGCAGCCAAAAATCCATGCAACAACATAGAGTGCAAGATATTTTGTGTTATTATTTCATCAGAACGAAATGCCATTCCTAATGTGTACGTAATTTTAAAGACAACCCCAGATAAATGTAGGGTCAGTGTTGTTCTTCTGCCAGTTAAAAGGCTATCACCATTAATGTGCCAGGAAATAAAACACTATGAGAAATCCTACTCTATGGCAGGGTGCTGCCTGCTACTATATTGCTGTTTACTTCCAACATAATCTGATTTATACATACATACTCCAGGGTGCTGCCAGCTATCGGGTCTGCACACAGCAGACTGGAGTCATTCAGGAAGGAGGTAGGCTCTACATTTCATCTTAAGCCCTTAGGTTACATTCACAGCCTGATGGGTCCGGAGAACTTTTTTCCTCGCTCTAACTGCGCCGAGCAGATGGACTTAGCCCAACATAGGCTGTGCTGTGTGCTGGGTGATGCCTGGCATCTTATTTTCGTTGGCGGGAGGATGAAGCTCTGATAGGAGCTACTACAAGAAGAGCAGAGAAACAGGACCACAGATCGCCACAGAGCGACAACTGCCCAGAAGCTGAAGAAAGAACTGTGAAACAGCTAACCTCCTCCACCCTGGAGATTCTCCAGGGTAAGCAAATGATGGTAATGACATGGAAACTGCAGCATTAAGGTCACACACAACAATATTGTTCCCTTTAAACCACAGGTAACAGCCTACAAGAAAAAACTAAACAAAAAGCAACAAAACTAGAAAATACATTTCCAAATACTGCCAAAGAGTTAATACAAATGAACAATATTAAACTTTGTTGGTACCTTAGTAATGTGCTCACTTCTTGGCTTCACTCCATCTGCAGCGATAACGCTCTGAAAGGAGAAAATACTGCTGTGAGTCTCAGAGTCTTCAGTGTTACTGGTCTTAGTCACGAAGACTGTGGTGTCGGAAGATAACTTTCTCTTATTTGGCTTTATAGTTCCACCAGTCACGCCATCGCTTTTAGCAGACACGCTACTGTCAGTGGCATCATAACTTCAGGCAGATCAGCAGAGCGGATATCACCACTCACATTGGGTGAACAGACTAGTCTCTGCTACATACATCCACTCTGTTTTCAAACTTGCTTGGGGCTGTCAAAATACAAAGAGCTGCAATATATTCTTCACACTTTCCTGACTACCTTGTTTTAAAAGGGTGTGACATCCAAGCGTGATCTTGGTTCATCTGCAAGCTGAATATTTTGTAGAGGTTCTATTGCCACACTATACTAGTCTCACATTCCAGTTTGTCCACAGGGTGTTTCAACCCTGGTAGGTTATCAACTGCCTGTTTTGCAGATAATTTCAGATAGTTTCTGTAAGAAACTGTATTATTATTTGTCGTAGATGAGGAACAATCACAACCATTGTCAGAGTGAACTTTCAAAGCCGTTCAATTAATCTACGATCAACCCCCTGGTACCTAAGCACCGAACAGGCAGGCTTAACTTAAGGTAATATGTAAAATATTTATGCAGAAACCAAAAAAGTAAAAGTCAAAATGCAAAACAATAAAAAACCCAAACGGAAATAGAAAAATTTAAGTAAAATGTATTGAACAAAATGACACTAAAATGACAAAATCCATTAAGGGGAATGAGATATGAACTGTAACGCTGTAAGAATCACAAGGTGCCAATGGATGAGGGGCCCGGGCATGGATTAGTCACTCTGGAATTGACTGCCAAGTCAGAGGAAACCGGAGGCCATGGCCTGCAAGCACAAAGTGCAGGAATTAGAATTAGTGGTGCAAGAAGACATCTAGTGCTCCAGGCTCAGATAGGGCTGCTGGCCTACAGGGGGATTTACGACAGGTTCGGGCGCAAAGTAATTAGACTATTGAGAACAAGCAGCAGATGCCCAGCAGGGCAATAGCAGATGGTCGATGGCAGCAAGGCCCAGGCGAGACTGAAAGGGAGTGACACCTCTGGCCCTCAAAATCATGCAACAGTGTATTGGAGCTCAGCGGGAGGACAAAAACCCGATGACAGCCAAGGCAGGCCGGTCTGGTGGTGTGGTAAGAGATATAGCAGCCATGTCCTCAGAGAGAAGCAAGAAGGATCAGAATCTAAAAAATATGCTGACCAAGCTCCTGATGACCGGCAGAGGAGAAGGGAGGATCACCCCAATGACACAAATTAGCCAAGATGCAGACACCTCTGAAGCCCCAGTTACCCGCGCCTTTTTAGAGTCGCTATTTGGTGCATTACGAGGCGACTTGCAGATGCTGAAAAGGGACATAGCGGGGGAGATGAAGGAGATAACCGATGGAGGCCACACGTTACCAAACGGCATCAACGTCCCGCCTTATGATAAGGCGGGACGTCGATGCCATTGGGGACCGCGTGGCCTCCATTGAGGATCAGGAGCAAGCCCGGGAAGAGGAGATGGAGCATCTACAGCAAGGACACTCGGGCTCAAGGCTCAACATAGCGATCTCCAGGCACACACAGAAGACCTGGAGAATCTGTCTTGGTGAAACAACATCCGCGTTAAGGGAGTTCCCCCTAAAGAAGAAGGGCCAGACATCACACAATACCTGCAGGGTCTCTTCAGGAGCATACTGGGTGCCCCCACCGGATATGTTGGCTTACATTCCAGACTTTCAACTAAAAGAGTGAATACTACGTGCTGCCAGGGACAAGCAACACTAAGATATTAGGCCGACTCCATAGCTTTGTACCAGGACCTGGCTCTAATACCCCTTCAAAAGTGTTGGGTGTTCCGAGTGGCAACCACGCGTCTTCGAAATCAAGGAATACCGTATTCTTTGGGTCACCCTTTCCGGCTGATTTTCATATGGCAGGGCAAACTCCTCCAGCTCAGATCCATGCAGGACACTTGCCAGGTGCTGGGCATCGAGAATCCAATCCAGGAGGAGACAGAGGGCCCACAGACCAAAACTCCTCGAGAAAGATGGCATAAGCTCTACAGGAGGCGTAGCACAGAGCGAGCGACGAGACCGGACCCCAAGACCATGGCACAAGAAAGACTGGTAGTGCTGGAGACATTGTCGAAGAAGACATTCTCTCATGATGACACCGTGAACGACTGAGGGATAGATAAGTGACATTTGTAAGGCTGGGTGGGCGGCGAAGAAGTCTGCGGGGAGCGTAGAGACACGGGGAGTGTAGAGACACGGGGAACTGGCCACACACGTTCCCAACTATTTCGACTTCCAAGGACGCACATGCATGAAAGGCGGGCCCTGGACAATTTGAGGTTAATGGGTTTCTAAGTTGGGGTTAGGGAGGGGAGGGTGGAGAACGGGTATGCAGGTTAAAGGCATTGAAGAGAGGATCAAAGTGCAATGAAGGCCAGGCAGACTTTGGGAGCTCAGGGGGAAGAGGGATCACAGGGACCCAAAAACCGTCCAAAGCTAGTGCACTCACTATGATACGCTATTTCCCAGCCCACACTGAAAATTCTCACTCTCAATGCGAGAGGTCTCAACAATCCCAATAAAAAGAGGTCCATCCTTTCCTACCTGGATAACATGGAGGCAGATGTGTGCCTCCTCCAGGAGACACAGCTCCTCTCCAAAGATTGGCACAGGAACTATCTTGCTGGTTCTGGGAATTGGCTGAACCACAAGAGTCAAAAAGAGGAACTATCTTGTGTAAAACAGAGACCATCTGCTCTCTGGCTTGCAGTCAAGGACAAGTGGATGAGAGGAGCAGATCAGCACAGGAGAAGAGAACAGAGAGTTAGAGAAGGAGTTGGGTCGAAGAGAGCAGCAGATCAGCACAGCAGAAGAGAACAGGTAATTAAAGGAGGAGGTGGGGTGGAAGAGAGCAGCAGAACAGCACAGGAGAAGAGAACAGGGAGGCAGAGAAGGAGGCGGGTTGAAGAGAGCAGCAGATCAGCTCTGGAGAAGAGAAGTGAACAGGGAGTTTGAGAAGGAGGTGGGTGGAAGAGAGCAGCATAACAGCACAGCAGAAGAGAACATGTAGTTAAAGAAGGAGGCGGGTGGGAGAGAGCAGCAGATCAGCATAGGAGAAGAGAACATGGAGTTAGAGAAAGAGGCAGTGGAAGAGAGCAGCAGATCAGCACAGGCGAAGAGAAGAGAACAGGGAGTTAGAGAAGGAGGCAGGGTGGAAGAGAGCAGTGGAGGACATGAGGGTGGTAGAGTGGTAGAGTGAGGGCGGTATAGTGAGGGTGGTAGAGTGAGGGCGGTAGAGTGAGGGCGGTAGAGTGGTAGAGAGGGCGTGAGGGGGGTAGAGTGGTAGAGTGAGGGCGGTAGAGTGGTAGAGTGAGGGTGGTAGAGTGGTAGAGTGAGGACCGTAGAGTGAGGGCGTGAGGGTGGTAGAGTGGTAGAGCGAGGGCGGTATAGTGAGGGCAGAGTGAAGGCCGTAGAGTGGTAGAGAGGGCATTAGAGTGAGGGCGGTAGAGTGGTAGAGTGAGGGCGGTAGAGTGAGGGTGGTAGAGTGGTAGAGTGAGGGCGGTAGAGGGGTAGAGTGAGGGCGGTAGAGGGGTAGAGTGAGGGCGGTAGAGGGGTAGAGTGAGGGCGGTAGAGGGGTAGAGTGAGGGCAGTAGAGTGAGGGTGGTAGAGTGAGGTCAGTAGAGTGGTAGAGTGAGGGCAGTAGAGTGAGGGTGGTAGAGTGAGGGCGGTAGAGTGGTAGAGTGAGGGTGGTAGTGTGAGGGCGGTAGAGTGGTAGAGTGAGGGCGGTAGAGTGAAGGCGGTAGAGTGAGGGTAGTAGAGTGGTAGAGTGAGGGCGGTAGAGTGGTAGAGTGAGGGCGGTTGAGTGAGGGCGGTAGAGTGGTAGAGTGAGGGCGGTAGAGTGGTAGAGTGGTAGAGTGAGGACCGTAGAGTGAGGGTGTGAGGGTGGTAGAGTGGTAGAGCGAGGGCGGTATAGTGAGGGCAGAGTGAAGGCCGTAGAGTGGTAGAGAGGGCGGTAGAGTGAGGGCGGTAGAGTGGTAGAGTGAGGGCGGTAGAGTGAGGGTGGTAGAGTGGTAGAGTGAGGGCGGTAGAGGGGTAGAGTGAGGGCGGTAGAGGGGTAGAGTGAGGGCAGTAGAGTGAGGGTGGTAGAGTGAGGTCAGTAGAGTGGTAGAGTGAGGGCAGTAGAGTGAGGGTGGTAGAGTGAGGGCGGTAGAGTGGTAGAGTGAGGGTGGTAGTGTGAGGGCGGTAGAGTGGTAGAGTGAGGGCGGTAGAGTGAAGGCGGTAGAGTGAGGGTAGTAGAGTGGTAGAGTGAGGGCGGTAGAGTGGTAGAGTAACGACGGTTGAGTGAGGGCGGTAGAGTGGTAGAGTGAGGGCGGTAGAGTGGTAGAGTGAGGGCAGTAGAGTGGTAGAGTGAGGGCAGTAGAGTGAAGGCGGTAGAGTGAGGGCAGTAGAGTGGTAGACTGAGGGCGGTAGAGTGAAGGCGGTAGAGTGAGGGCAGTAGAATGGTAGAGTGAGGGCGGTAGAGTGGTAGAGTGAGGGTGGTAGAGTGAAGGCGGTAGAGTGAGGGCAGTAGAGTGGTAGAGTGAGGGCGGTAGAGTGGTAGAGTGAGGGCGGTTGAGTGAGGGCGGTAGGGTGAGGGCGGTATAGTGGTAGAGTGAGGGCAGTAGAGTGGTATAGTGAGGGCAGTAGAGAGGTAGTGTGAGGGGGTAGAGTTGTAGAGTGAGGGCGGTAGAGTGGTAGAGTGAGGGCAGTAGAGTGGTAGAGTGAGGGCGGTAGATTGGTAGAGTCAGAGGTGTTGGTAGGGGTACCTGTCAGACAGTGCTTTATGAGTTGAATATGCGCTGAGATGGTTTCCTGAGGTGGGAAAGCTGGTATGTGTAAAGCAGTGTCCCCAGAGGTGGTAATGGGGCACGTGCAAAGCAAAGCTTCCAGAGTGACATTTGTGATTAAGTTGTCCCCTTCTTCACATTACATAGTGCTTTGCTTAACATTTTTGTCTCTTGTGGTACAGGATGAATTCATGAAAAGAAATCGTGAAAAGGAGCACCTCCATCGTAGCAAAATGTCAAAAATAAAGCTCAGGAGATTAACAACATCCACGAAACCAACAAAGTCCTGAGAGGTTGGAGAAGTTTTTGAAAAGAAATGAAATGTGAATAAACAAGGGAGGGTCAGTAGTGTGTTGACAAAGGAGAAGAGAAGTGGGGGCAGAGCGTTGAGTAGGGCTAGCAGCAGTGTGAGGAGGAAGGGGAGCAGTAGCACATGGAGGAAAGGGGAAAAGCATTGCCACTAGGTGTTGGAGAGCAACAAAGGAGACGGTGGGGGGAACAATGGTTAGTCGGCGGGTGAGGGAGCAACCGAGGTGCTTGAGACTGACCAGCTGCACGAAGAGGACGAAAGTATTCGCAGAACTTTAAAAACCATAACATCCTCTTTGGAAAATGCATTTACAGTGAAGAAATTTGTGAACGTGTTTGGGTTAAGTTTTAAGTGAATTTTACGTTACCCTACAGTGAAGTTACTGACCTTGTAGAATATAAGATAGCCAGACTGCAGAAAGAAATAAAACAAACAAGTGGGGGGCTGCTGGTGGACACTCATGGAGTGCTTAAACAACAAAAAAAAGTGCTTGGCGCGGCGCAGCCTGCAGTGGCCCGGAGAGGACAAGTAGTTCACACAATCTGAACACATACAATATTAAATGTACAAAAGCAGCATGTGTCAGTGTTCATACAACAAAAAAAAGTGCTTGGCGCAGCGCATCCTGCAGTGGCCTACAGTGGCCCGGAGAGGACAAGTAGTTCACGCAATCTGAACACATACAATATTAAATGTACAAAAGCAGCATGTGTCAGTGTTCATACAGCGTGCTCAGCTGGCTACTACATGCAAATGAGATATGCGTCAGTGTTTCCCTTAACAGATCAAGAACATCGCCGAAAGAAAAACAAGAAAGGCCAGAGCTGCACAAAAAAGCGAGTCTAACAGAGGGCAGAAGGGCAGTAAAACGGGAAAAAACAAGTCTAATAGGGGCAGAAAGGCACAAAAAGCTAGACTAACAGGGGCAGAAAAAACGCAAAATGAAAGCCTTTGATGCAGCAGGGGGCGGAGCGGATCCCTTTGAAGTGAAGCTGCTGGCGGCACCACGCTGGGGAAGCAACAGATGGCTGGCTTTGATGTGGTGATGCCAGGCAGGCAGGCAGGCGGGTAGAAGCGCGTGCACTGGACACATGCACTTCTGGAAAGCCGCATTTTTGAGAGCTTAGTTTAGCTCTTAGTTTAGCCCCAATAGTCTCTTCCTATTCATTCCTTGCGGAATGGAATAGGACGAGACCTAAAAAACATTTGTTTCAAAAAGCTTTACATTTAAAATGCGATTGTCTTAGAAGCATTCAGAGTAATTTTAAAAGCGACACATTCAATCGTTCAAAATACTCTGGCTTAAAAAGACTGTGCAAACAAGCAAGTTCTCAGTTAGTATTCTCTGGTACCGTGGGTCTGACCTGTGTCAGTTTCTCTGATTCTTCCTGTTTCTCTTGTTAAGCCATGGCAGCTTCTTGAGCTGTGCAGGGTGTGGGCATCTTGAAGGGCAGCCCCAGCTCTACCCCTCCCAATCCCCCCAATGAACGCACTACGGCTTAGCAAGAGAAACAGGAAGAATCTGATCTGAGCCTCTTGTCACCATACATTAGGAATAAACAGACTTGCTGAATAAATATTGAAAAAATGTAACAGACTCACTCAGTAACTCGAATGACTCAGCGAGCCTGTCTGCTCTTACACTTCTGGAAAGTTAGGGAAGGATTAGCAGAATGAGCAGCTTCTACTCCCATGGGACCACCGAGAGCAAAGGAGATACAGTGGCCCCGGCTCAACCCCGGCCCCTTTTTGAAGAATATTGAAATACACATGTAGCTGGGGCGGTTGACAGGGAGGATCTAGATCAGTGATACTCAAAGAACGGCCCGGGGGCCGCATAAGGCCCTCCAGGTCTTTACATGCGGACGCCTGGGCAGCACCAGCACTGGACTGCCGTTTACTCGACTCAGCACTAACATGAAAAAAAACGTATGTATACAGCAAACACTTCTTTAAAGGTTAATTGCAGTTAGGAAAAGGAGGTAACTAGGCCTTTAACTTTAGGAACACCTTCATTCTGGCATCAGTGCGGGCCTCGGTCACACCATAGACCAAACTTTGAGGCCCCCGGGAAAATGTTTGTGAGTACCCGTGACCTAGATCATCAAAAGGCGGGAGTAGTTAGACAGGAGGACAAAACAGAAGCATGCATCTCTAAAAGGCACAAACAGGAACCAATGAAAACAAGCATTGTCATAGCCAATAGGTTGCACCTTTAGGACCTTATAATTGTTTAGCCATGCAACAGTTGATGTTGTTTCACCAAAGATATTGTGCTGGATAACTAAACACTTATAAGGTCCCAGAGGCGAGACCTACTGGCTATGCCAATGCTTGTTTACCTGATGGGCATTGGCTCACCGCTACCTAGTTACTGAGGCCCTAGTGAGGTTGAGGCATATTAGGGGGAGTTTTAGCCACATCAGATGATGCTGTGCAGGCCCAGGCCCAGGTACAATGAGGCGCAGTCGCTGCTGCCTGGGAGTGTGTTCTTTCACTTTCAATTGACGGGGCTGCCCCCCTTTACTCTGGTGAAAGCCAAAAACGGAATTCAAGTCAATCTTCTCCAGTCCTGTCAAGTATCACGCATCACATGTGACAACCACGCATTTCAGAGTGGTGTTCCGCAACACCGCACTGAAATCATTGTCACGCATTTACAGCTCGCCAGCTGTGTGCCACCGGCGGCGCCTGTGCACGCACCTGTGCGCCGGCTCTGCTTCTCTGAGAGAGGTGGTGCCAGCCAGCAGCTGCTTGCTGGGCTCTGAGTCAGAGTTCATAAATAGTTAAAGAAGATCCACTGACTGCTCTCAGCTCTGGGGCAGCTGCGAGCGCCACAATGTATCTGCCCAGGCAGCTTGTGCAGTCTCATGCCTGGCTCCAGGCAGGCTGCATTGTAATTATCTCCTGCGGCGCCCCACGGCTAAACGGACACACAGTGCGCTGCCAATTACCGGGGGCGGGGCCTACCCTCAGCAGTCGTTGCTCCTGGCTGTCAATCACACTGCGGCACTGTGGGGGGTGGCCGGGATAATTATCCAGATGTGACCGCCGTAGTGCCAGTGGTTGCTCCTGCTGTGGAATATCCGATGTGACATGCTCTCTGCCTCGGCTCCCTCACGTCCTGGGACACAGGAGGAAGGAAGTGAGGTTGGTCAGAAGTGGCAGGGGACTCGAATCTGAGTCGAGTGAATCCTGCAGTGTCTGCGCATATTTGTTTGCAATGGTAGGTGACCGTAGAGCCTGAGGAGGAATGGACTCGAATCTGAGGCGAGTGAATCCTGCAGGGTCTGCGCATATTTGTTTGCAATGGTAGGTGACCGTAGAGTCTGAGGAGGAATGGACTTGAATCTGAGTCGAGTGAATCCTGCAGCGTCTGAGCATATTTGTTTGCAATGGTAGGTGACCGTAGAGTCTGAGGAGGAATGGACTTGAATCTGAGTCGAGTGAATCCTGCAGCGTCTGAGCATATTTGTTTGCAATGGTAGGTGACCGTAGAGCCTGAGGAGGAATGGACTTCAATCTGAGGCGAGTGAATCCTGCAGGGTCTGCGCATATTTGTTTGCAATGGTAGGTGACCGTAGAGCCTGAGGAGGAATGGACTCGAATCTGAGTCGAGTGAATCCTGCAGTGTATGCGCATATTTGTTTGCAATGGTAGGTGACCGTAGAGCCTGAGGAGGAATGGACTCGAATCTGAGGCGAGTGAATCCTGCAGCGTCTGCGCATATTTGTTTGCAATGGTAGGTGACCATAGAGCCTGAGGAGGAATGGACTTGAATCTGAGGCGAGTGAATCCTGTAGTGTCTGCGCATATTTGTTTGCAATGGTAGGTGACCGTAGAGCCTGAGGAGGAATGTACCGTTTTTTTGGGCCGGGGGCTGTATTACATTCAAAATAAGGTTGACTTGTTCTGACAGCTTGTAAGTGAACTCAGTGCATGGTCTCGTACGTTTTTTGCAAACTGCATTAGGACCAAGCATGGCAGTTATTGTGTGTTTTTTTGCAGGTGTAGAAAGTATTGTTGCTTTTTATATTTGTATGTTACGGCGTTGTGATCGGTTGCACGTTGTTGGTAGTGTCTCACAGAGAGCAGTTAATAAAAGCAGATTAGCTGCGTTTACCTAATAGGCTTTGAAAGAGAGCAGCAGATCAGCACAGGCGAAGAGAAGAGAACAGGGAGTTAGAGAAGGAGGCAGGGTGGAAGAGAGCAGTGGAGGACATGAGGGTGGTAGAGTGGTAGAGTGAGGGCGGTATAGTGAGGGTGGTAGAGTGAGGGCGGTAGAGTGAGGGCGGTAGAGTGGTAGAGAGGGCGTGAGGGGGGTAGAGTGGTAGAGTGAGGGCGGTAGAGTGGTAGAGTGAGGGTGGTAGAGTGGTAGAGTGAGGACCGTAGAGTGAGGGCGTGAGGGTGGTAGAGTGGTAGAGCGAGGGCGGTATAGTGAGGGCAGAGTGAAGGCCGTAGAGTGGTAGAGAGGGCATTAGAGTGAGGGCGGTAGAGTGGTAGAGTGAGGGCGGTAGAGTGAGGGTGGTAGAGTGGTAGAGTGAGGGCGGTAGAGGGGTAGAGTGAGGGCGGTAGAGGGGTAGAGTGAGGGCGGTAGAGGGGTAGAGTGAGGGCAGTAGAGTGAGGGTGGTAGAGTGAGGTCAGTAGAGTGGTAGAGTGAGGGCAGTAGAGTGAGGGTGGTAGAGTGAGGGCGGTAGAGTGGTAGAGTGAGGGTGGTAGTGTGAGGGCGGTAGAGTGGTAGAGTGAGGGCGGTAGAGTGAAGGCGGTAGAGTGAGGGTAGTAGAGTGGTAGAGTGAGGGCGGTAGAGTGGTAGAGTGAGGGCGGTTGAGTGAGGGCGGTAGAGTGGTAGAGTGAGGGCGGTAGAGTGGTAGAGTGGTAGAGTGAGGACCGTAGAGTGAGGGTGTGAGGGTGGTAGAGTGGTAGAGCGAGGGCGGTATAGTGAGGGCAGAGTGAAGGCCGTAGAGTGGTAGAGAGGGCGGTAGAGTGAGGGCGGTAGAGTGGTAGAGTGAGGGCGGTAGAGTGAGGGTGGTAGAGTGGTAGAGTGAGGGCGGTAGAGGGGTAGAGTGAGGGCGGTAGAGGGGTAGAGTGAGGGCAGTAGAGTGAGGGTGGTAGAGTGAGGTCAGTAGAGTGGTAGAGTGAGGGCAGTAGAGTGAGGGTGGTAGAGTGAGGGCGGTAGAGTGGTAGAGTGAGGGTGGTAGTGTGAGGGCGGTAGAGTGGTAGAGTGAGGGCGGTAGAGTGAAGGCGGTAGAGTGAGGGTAGTAGAGTGGTAGAGTGAGGGCGGTAGAGTGGTAGAGTAACGACGGTTGAGTGAGGGCGGTAGAGTGGTAGAGTGAGGGCGGTAGAGTGGTAGAGTGAGGGCAGTAGAGTGGTAGAGTGAGGGCAGTAGAGTGAAGGCGGTAGAGTGAGGGCAGTAGAGTGGTAGACTGAGGGCGGTAGAGTGAAGGCGGTAGAGTGAGGGCAGTAGAATGGTAGAGTGAGGGCGGTAGAGTGGTAGAGTGAGGGTGGTAGAGTGAAGGCGGTAGAGTGAGGGCAGTAGAGTGGTAGAGTGAGGGCGGTAGAGTGGTAGAGTGAGGGCGGTTGAGTGAGGGCGGTAGGGCGGTAGAGTGAGGGCGGTATAGTGGTAGAGTGAGGGCAGTAGAGTGGTATAGTGAGGGCAGTAGAGAGGTAGTGTGAGGGGGTAGAGTTGTAGAGTGAGGGCGGTAGAGTGGTAGAGTGAGGGCAGTAGAGTGGTAGAGTGAGGGCGGTAGATTGGTAGAGTCAGAGGTGTTGGTAGGGGTACCTGTCAGACAGTGCTTTATGAGTTGAATATGCGCTGAGATGGTTTCCTGAGGTGGGAAAGCTGGTATGTGTAAAGCAGTGTCCCCAGAGGTGGTAATGGGGCACGTGCAAAGCAAAGCTTCCAGAGTGACATTTGTGATTAAGTTGTCCCCTTCTTCACATTACATAGTGCTTTGCTTAACATTTTTGTCTCTTGTGGTACAGGATGAATTCATGAAAAGAAATCGTGAAAAGGAGCACCTCCATCGTAGCAAAATGTCAAAAATAAAGCTCAGGAGATTAACAACATCCACGAAACCAACAAAGTCCTGAGAGGTTGGAGAAGTTTTTGAAAAGAAATGAAATGTGAATAAACAAGGGAGGGTCAGTAGTGTGTTGACTAAGGAGAAGAGAAGTGGGGGCAGAGCGTTGAGTAGGGCTAGCAGCAGTGTGAGGAGGAAGGGGAGCAGTAGCACATGGAGGAAAGGGGAAAAGCATTGCCACTAGGTGTTGGAGAGCAACAAAGGAGACGGTGGGGGGAACAATGGTTAGTCGGCGGGTGAGGGAGCAACCGAGGTGCTTGAGACTGACCAGCTGCACGAAGAGGACGAAAGTATTCGCAGAACTTTAAAAACCATAACATCCTCTTTGGAAAATGCATTTACAGTGAAGAAATTTGTGAACGTGTTTGGGTTAAGTTTTAAGTGAATTTTACGTTACCCTACAGTGAAGTTACTGACCTTGTAGAATATAAGATAGCCAGACTGCAGAAAGAAATAAAACAAACAAGTGGGGGGCTGCTGGTGGACACTCATGGAGTGCTTAAACAACAAAAAAAAGTGCTTGGCGCGGCGCAGCCTGCAGTGGCCCGGAGAGGACAAGTAGTTCACACAATCTGAACACATACAATATTAAATGTACAAAAGCAGCATGTGTCAGTGTTCATACAACAAAAAAAAGTGCTTGGCGCAGCGCATCCTGCAGTGGCCTACAGTGGCCCGGAGAGGACAAGTAGTTCACGCAATCTGAACACATACAATATTAAATGTACAAAAGCAGCATGTGTCAGTGTTCATACAGCGTGCTCAGCTGGCTACTACATGCAAATGAGATATGCGTCAGTGTTTCCCTTAACAGATCAAGAACATCGCCGAAAGAAAAACAAGAAAGGCCAGAGCTGCACAAAAAAGCGAGTCTAACAGAGGGCAGAAGGGCAGTAAAACGGGAAAAAACAAGTCTAATAGGGGCAGAAAGGCACAAAAAGCTAGACTAACAGGGGCAGAAAAAACGCAAAATGAAAGCCTTTGATGCAGCAGGGGGCGGAGCGGATCCCTTTGAAGTGAAGCTGCTGGCGGCACCACGCTGGGGAAGCAACAGATGGCTGGCTTTGATGTGGTGATGCCAGGCAGGCAGGCAGGCGGGTAGAAGCGCGTGCACTGGACACATGCACTTCTGGAAAGCCGCATTTTTGAGAGCTTAGTTTAGCTCTTAGTTTAGCCCCAATAGTCTCTTCCTATTCATTCCTTGCGGAATGGAATAGGACGAGACCTAAAAAACATTTGTTTCAAAAAGCTTTACATTTAAAATGCGATTGTCTTAGAAGCATTCAGAGTAATTTTAAAAGCGACACATTCAATCGTTCAAAATACTCTGGCTTAAAAAGACTGTGCAAACAAGCAAGTTCTCAGTTAGTATTCTCTGGTACCGTGGGTCTGACCTGTGTCAGTTTCTCTGATTCTTCCTGTTTCTCTTGTTAAGCCATGGCAGCTTCTTGAGCTGTGCAGGGTGTGGGCATCTTGAAGGGCAGCCCCAGCTCTACCCCTCCCAATCCCCCCAATGAACGCACTACGGCTTAGCAAGAGAAACAGGAAGAATCTGATCTGAGCCTCTTGTCACCATACATTAGGAATAAACAGACTTGCTGAATAAATATTGAAAAAATGTAACAGACTCACTCAGTAACTCGAATGACTCAGCGAGCCTGTCTGCTCTTACACTTCTGGAAAGTTAGGGAAGGATTAGCAGAATGAGCAGCTTCTACTCCCATGGGACCACCGAGAGCAAAGGAGATACAGTGGCCCCGGCTCAACCCCGGCCCCTTTTTGAAGAATATTGAAATACACATGTAGCTGGGGCGGTTGACAGGGAGGATCTAGATCAGTGATACTCAAAGAACGGCCCGGGGGCCGCATAAGGCCCTCCAGGTCTTTACATGCGGACGCCTGGGCAGCACCAGCACTGGACTGCCGTTTACTCGACTCAGCACTAACATGAAAAAAAACGTATGTATACAGCAAACACTTCTTTAAAGGTTAATTGCAGTTAGGAAAAGGAGGTAACTAGGCCTTTAACTTTAGGAACACCTTCATTCTGGCATCAGTGCGGGCCTCGGTCACACCATAGACCAAACTTTGAGGCCCCCGGGAAAATGTTTGTGAGTACCCGTGACCTAGATCATCAAAAGGCGGGAGTAGTTAGACAGGAGGACAAAACAGAAGCATGCATCTCTAAAAGGCACAAACAGGAACCAATGAAAACAAGCATTGTCATAGCCAATAGGTTGCACCTTTAGGACCTTATAATTGTTTAGCCATGCAACAGTTGATGTTGTTTCACCAAAGATATTGTGCTGGATAACTAAACACTTATAAGGTCCCAGAGGCGAGACCTACTGGCTATGCCAATGCTTGTTTACCTGATGGGCATTGGCTCACCGCTACCTAGTTACTGAGGCCCTAGTGAGGTTGAGGCATATTAGGGGGAGTTTTAGCCACATCAGATGATGCTGTGCAGGCCCAGGCCCAGGTACAATGAGGCGCAGTCGCTGCTGCCTGGGAGTGTGTTCTTTCACTTTCAATTGACGGGGCTGCCCCCCTTTACTCTGGTGAAAGCCAAAAACGGAATTCAAGTCAATCTTCTCCAGTCCTGTCAAGTATCACGCATCACATGTGACAACCACGCATTTCAGAGTGGTGTTCCGCAACACCGCACTGAAATCATTGTCACGCATTTACAGCTCGCCAGCTGTGTGCCATCGGCGGCGCCTGTGCACGCACCTGTGCGCCGGCTCTGCTTCTCTGAGAGAGGTGGTGCCAGCCAGCAGCTGCTTGCTGGGCTCTGAGTCAGAGTTCATAAATAGTTAAAGAAGATCCACTGACTGCTCTCAGCTCTGGGGCAGCTGCGAGCGCCACAATGTATCTGCCCAGGCAGCTTGTGCAGTCTCATGCCTGGCTCCAGGCAGGCTGCATTGTAATTATCTCCTGCGGCGCCCCACGGCTAAACGGACACACAGTGCGCTGCCAATTACCGGGGGCGGGGCCTACCCTCAGCAGTCGTTGCTCCTGGCTGTCAATCACACTGCGGCACTGTGGGGGGTGGCCGGGATAATTATCCAGATGTGACCGCCGTAGTGCCAGTGGTTGCTCCTGCTGTGGAATATCCGATGTGACATGCTCTCTGCCTCGGCTCCCTCACGTCCTGGGACACAGGAGGAAGGAAGTGAGGTTGGTCAGAAGTGGCAGGGGACTCGAATCTGAGTCGAGTGAATCCTGCAGTGTCTGCGCATATTTGTTTGCAATGGTAGGTGACCGTAGAGCCTGAGGAGGAATGGACTCGAATCTGAGGCGAGTGAATCCTGCAGGGTCTGCGCATATTTGTTTGCAATGGTAGGTGACCGTAGAGTCTGAGGAGGAATGGACTTGAATCTGAGTCGAGTGAATCCTGCAGCGTCTGAGCATATTTGTTTGCAATGGTAGGTGACCGTAGAGTCTGAGGAGGAATGGACTTGAATCTGAGTCGAGTGAATCCTGCAGCGTCTGAGCATATTTGTTTGCAATGGTAGGTGACCGTAGAGCCTGAGGAGGAATGGACTTCAATCTGAGGCGAGTGAATCCTGCAGGGTCTGCGCATATTTGTTTGCAATGGTAGGTGACCGTAGAGCCTGAGGAGGAATGGACTCGAATCTGAGTCGAGTGAATCCTGCAGTGTATGCGCATATTTGTTTGCAATGGTAGGTGACCGTAGAGCCTGAGGAGGAATGGACTCGAATCTGAGGCGAGTGAATCCTGCAGCGTCTGCGCATATTTGTTTGCAATGGTAGGTGACCATAGAGCCTGAGGAGGAATGGACTTGAATCTGAGGCGAGTGAATCCTGTAGTGTCTGCGCATATTTGTTTGCAATGGTAGGTGACCGTAGAGCCTGAGGAGGAATGTACCGTTTTTTTGGGCCGGGGGCTGTATTACATTCAAAATAAGGTTGACTTGTTCTGACAGCTTGTAAGTGAACTCAGTGCATGGTCTCGTACGTTTTTTGCAAACTGCATTAGGACCAAGCATGGCAGTTATTGTGTGTTTTTTTGCAGGTGTAGAAAGTATTGTTGCTTTTTATATTTGTATGTTACGGCGTTGTGATCGGTTGCACGTTGTTGGTAGTGTCTCACAGAGAGCAGTTAATAAAAGCAGATTAGCTGCGTTTACCTAATAGGCTTTGACCATATTTAATCGCACTTACACGTCTATCAGTTAGCCTCAAAGATCCCCGTTTTTTCGTTGCATTCTTTCTCTTCTCGGAACTAATGAGCATCACCGGGCTCTAGATGGGAGAGGGAGCAGATGTGGCTCATTTGCTGCCACATTCACAGCGGTAGTTGTTGACCCAAGCTCTGGCTTTGGTCAACCACCGCAGCTGTTCAATGTGGCTGCTTAGAAAATAAACACACTGCACCCAAATACCTTAACTGTAAAGTAGTGTTTAAGACGTTTTTCATCTGTGACGAACACTTGCTCTAATATATATGATTACGAATTCAGCTTTAAGAGTTTACCCACAGGTGTGTATGTATGATTGTGTGTATATCTATCTCCTACTGGCGGTCGCAAATAAGTTAACTGTGTAGCTTAGGTGAGCCGGACCATTACACTGTGGCAGCTCACTTTACTGGTGTGACATTTTAAAGTAATACTGCCTGCCGTGCTGTGATCGCTGTGTGTGTCGCAGCCTCTCCTGAGGCTTGCCCAGAAATCACGCTTCCATGCCACTACTGACTGCGTCGGCCAGAGTCCTAAAGTCAGCTGACTAATTAATTTATGGTAGAGGCCCGACGCAGCTAAGCTCTGTGTTAAGGCCTCTCACATCCTGTTGTATAGTCCTGTGATTCGGCGGTCTAAACACAAGTCCTTGCTCTTGTTTGCTGGTAATTCTTAGCGGAGCCATGTGAGTCCTGCTTTCTAGATGTCCGCATTTTATTGTTTTCTTGTGGTGATGTCTGAGGCTGGTATTAGTAGTTACTTCACAAGCCTTACATTAATCCTGCTTACAGCATTCGCCTATGAATAAGGTTGCCAATGCAGTGGCAGCCTTACTAACTCTGTTGCTCACCCCACTCCAAGTGACCTGTCATGTACAACAAACACCACCCGATAAAAGTGTTTTGTTTTATACTCCTTGTTTCACCATGCTCCTTATCTTTTATTTTGGCATTTTTTCCGCCTTTTTATCCTTATTCGCCTTATGTGCCATCCAAAATTCACAAGTTTATTATATGATCAGCATTGTACAAGAGAAGCAATTAAATACCAATACAATAAAACACATACTTCCTATCACTTTTATGAAATATGTAAATAAAGAAGACTCTGTGTCAAGAACAGGAGAATGGGCACGGTCTTCAATGCTATGTTATGTGAAGTGATGCCCGCCCTCTTTCCTAGCAGCCAAGCTTATGTGTGACATTTTGATAATTTCATTATAATTATGAGTTACCCACACAGGCGTTTCTTTCTCATTGCTCAAATAGGTCTAATTGCTGATATTTATACGTTTCCCTCGTCTTCATTGCTTGAAAGAGTCACTCATAGTTGTTGAAATGTCACTCATAATTATCCTGAAGTTATGAAAATGTCACACGTAGCAATCTGAAACCTTGGCAGCTATGCTTCTCATCACAGGCTTTTCAGGCAAAACACATGTAAATGTTTGCTGAGGCCTTCAAAATAGTGACCCAACTCCAGCAGTGAGGGCCAACGAGCATTGTTGATACAAAATAATCATCGATCGATGCAGACAACAACAACAACAAATGAATCCCGGACAGCAGGCTCGAGACCCTCCAGCAGCAGACAGTCTTTGTATCTCATGGCCTCACCTGGGGTTCAATGTGGGTGCTGTGCACCCTGCTGGGGTCGGGCCTCTCCCGGGGTTCAATGTGGGTGCTGTGCACCCTGCTGGGGTCGGGCCTCTCCCGGGGTTCAATGTGGGTGCTGTGCACCCTGCTGGAGTCGGGCCTCTCCCGGGGTTCAATGTGGGTGCTGTGCACCCTGCTGGGGTCGGGCCTCTCCTGGGGTTTCGTGAGGTAGTTTGGGTGCTGTGCTCCAGGACTGAACCATGAGCGCAGGGTTAAAAGGGGGCCGGTGATGGACACCTGCGCATGCGCTGGGGATAGACACTGCTTTCCACAGTGGATTAACTGCGCATGCGCTAGGGATAGACACTGCTTTCCACAGTGCAGATTAAAGAAACCTTGGATTAACTGCGCATGCGTTGAGGACAGAAAGTGCCTCCTGCCACGGAACGCGGGTTAAAGAAAGCCTGATGGATGAACAACTGCGCATGCACTGAGGGCAGATAGATTGCAAGAAAGATTTATTTCTTTCGTTCACAGCACAGTAAAGGGCGCCAGCTCAGCGCCAGCTCAGGCCTGCGCGGGGGCACAATGAATGAGAGACAACTGCCTCGCGCCAGGGAGCACGAGCTGAGATGTATTCAAGTGCAAAGCTCCCCGGTTCGGCTCCTCTATGCGGGGGAGTGTCTTTCCTCCGCGCAGGCGCAGTGAGACTGAGCGTCCTCTGTTCAGGGCAGTTCACAGTCTATACTCCGTGCAAGGGCCTAATTCGGCGCCGGGAAGTAGTGTCTTCGCTTCGCACATGCGCAGCTGTGACGCGCGGTCCTGATGTGATGGATGTTTAGTTCGCGCGCGCGCCACCCCGGAGGGAAAAACACACCGGGCCCCACACACTCCTCACAGGCAGCCGGGCCCCCGGTGCCGGACTCGGCGGGGCTGCCCCCACCTCTCCCCCAGGCCCTGCAGCCCCACGGAGAGGTGCACAAGGAGAGGTGAGGAGGCCTCTGACCCCGCGCGCTGCATGTAACTTCCAATGTCCACACGTTGAATGAAGAGCATCAATGCAGCTGCACCAGCAGGGGGAGCTGCACTGAGGGCGGTGGAAGCTCAGTTGTGGGGGATCCCTGCAGGGTCTGTGTGTGACCTCGAGGATGCATTGGAGATCAGGAGCATGGGTTGAAGCGCTGTGAAGCCCTGGCCTCTGCAGCACTAGGAACATGCATGACATTATTATCAAAGAGAAGGTTGCCCCCATATCCGGGGTGGTGAAGCGGTCCATTTTTGTCTGGGTGGCGGGGACCTTCGCCGATCTGTCCGTTCTGCCCATGTTCGGCCCCCGGGGCGGCACGGGGTCCCAAAGACCCCCCAACCGGACCCCACAATGGTGTTCTGTTCCTTGGTGGGGGTAAATACCTATAGTCACTTAGATAGGTCACAGGACAGACGCGCGCAGCGGCAGCAAATTACTCACTGACAGTTCGTAGTATTGACCGGAAGTGACGCCTCCATGCAGGCGTCCCCCTTTTATTACTTCCCCGCAGGCCACGCCTGGCCTGCGGATGTGTGGGTGCATGAGGGGGCAAACACTAGACCGCAAACTATTACATCCCTATCCAACTATAACTTTTTTTTGTTTTAACCAAAACATGAAAGTCCAAACATATTACATTCAATGAGGCAAAAGGGAATCATGCATGATACTTGCGTGTCCCTTTGGTGGGAGTTCAGGGTCTCGGCAAGCAGGCTCTCTCAGTCTCTGAGTCTCTGGCTTGGTCGCGGATTGGGTCTCAATCCGTACCTCTGCGACCGGACATCCCCACTCCTGACATCTTGTTTGGGGCTACTGGTGGGGACATCAGATGTCGGCGGGCCTGTGGTTTCACCAGCTTCTAGTGGCCGTTCTGCTCCTGAAGTTCCGTCTTCATTTACCGTGACTATGTTCCCACCAAGCTGCAGCTTTTTTGGGGTCGTTCTCCACTCATTGGTCGGTGATACTTTTCTGAACCATGAGGTGTTTCGTGCCACTTCTTCACCCTTCCGTACCATCACCATGGTTCCCTTGGTTGACGTGACTGTCCAGGTACCTAGTTCAAACCGGGTTTGGAATTTTCCCCCAGGGCGTCTGTTCTTTAAGATGACTGGGGTTCCCGGTTTCATTTTCTTCACAGTTGCTCATCGGCGACAGCTGGCTCGCTGGTTGCCTTGTCTCCTCCTCTCCTGAGCTTCCTCATGGATAGCTGGGGCTGGTGTTACCCCTGGTCTGTTAGGGAGGAGATCTCGTCGAGATCCCTGAAACATGAGGCTCCAGGGACTCCTGTGAGTGGTGCAGTGGAGAGTGCTTCGATACTCCCGCAAGAACTCATGCAGCCTCTGTTTGGGGTTAGCATGCTCTGCCAGGGCTATGCGAAAAGTCTTGTTAAGTGTGCGGATAAATCTTTCCACGTCTCCATTGGCTTGAGGCCATTGGGGTATTATGCGTCAGTGATGGATTCCCCACTGCTGGAGGAAGGTGGCAAAATCAGTTCCTTGAAATGGAGGGCCGTTATCGCTGCGCACCTCCTGCGGGTATCCAAACATCGCGAAAACCCTCTCTAGCGCTGGTCCAACATGACTGAAAGCGGTAGAGGCCACCTTTTCTACCACTGGGTATTTTGAATAAGCGTCCAGGATTACCAGGGTGTGTCCTTCCCCCGGGAAGCTCCCAAAATCTACACTCACTTTGGTCCATGGGGTTGAGCAGGCTTTTTCGGTGATGACATGTTGGGGCCTGTCTGGGTCGCTTGTCAATTGGCAGGGCATGCATCCTCGCACATATTCTTCCACCATCGCTTCCAGGTCCGGGAACCACATCTTTTCCCTCATTCTCATCTTCATTTTTGTGATCCCCTGGTGCCCTCCATGGGCAAGTTGTACCGCCCGGTGCCTCAGGGACTGTAGGATGACTAGTCGAGATCCTCGCAGCAAGATGTTATCTGCGGTGGCACTCAGCTCAAGTCGAATCCGCCACATCTTCGTGAGTGCCTTTTTGTCTTCCGTGACCCATGAGTTGGTGTGACGAAGATAATCAGCCCATGATCCCTCCTGTACGGCTCTCAATGTCCGGGCGTACACTGCGTCAGTGGCAGCTGCTTCCTTGATCTTGTCCAGGGTCATGCTTTGGGGGCACGAGGTAAGCGCCACCCACTGGGCAAATTCGTCACATTCCCCATCTTCCCCCTTTTGGCTTTGTTCATCCGGATGGCAGCAGAGGAGGTCCGCTGGGTTTTTGGCACCCGGGCGGTATATTACCTCCATCTCATAGGGTTGTAGTTGGATCACCCATCGTTCTATGCGCGGAGGTGGGTGTGGGGTCGTCCCTTTGAAAAGGGATACCAGTGGCTGATGGTCGGTGACCATGACAAATGGGTGGCCCCTCAGGGATAGGTGGAAGTGACCGCATGCCCATTTGATAGCGAGGGCCTCCCGTTCAATTTGCGCATATCTGGTCTCTGTAGGGGTGAGAGGCTTGCTGGCAAAAGCTAGGGCCGTCCATTGGCCGGGTTCTTGTTCTTGGGTTAGTACCGCACCCAATCCTACGGACTGGCATCGACCAATACTTCTGTCCACTTGTCAGGGTCAAAGTAAGCCAGGGTAGCTTTTTCTAACAGGGTGTCCTTTATCCCTCGAAAAGCTTCGTCCTCTTTCGGTCCCCAATGCCATGCAGTGTCAGTCTTGGTCAGTGCCTGCAGCGGCTCAATCCATGTGGCTAGGCCGGGTATGAAACGGCCACAATAAGTGGCCATGCCTAGGAAACTCCTAACTTCCGTCTGGGATTGCGGAGCTGGGGTATTCTTGATTGCCTTAGATTTCCTGGGGTCCACCTGGATACCCTCCTGGCTGAAAACATAGCCAAAGAACTCGATTGTGGATTGGAAAAAGTGGCATTTCTCTTTGTGAAGTGTTGCCCCATAGTCACGCAATCTTCTCAGTGTATCTCAGAGATGTTTGTGGTGTTCCGTCGCAGTTTTGGAATGGATAAGAATGTCATCGCTGACATTGATGACACCGGGTAGACCGGACATCAGCTCTCTGATAGTGTTCTGGAATACCTCCGCCGCTGAGGAGATGCCAAAATTTAAACGTTTATAGCGCCATAGCCCAAGGTGGGGGCTGAATGTGGTAATGAAACGACTTTCCTCGGCCAGGGGCAGCTGGTGGTATCCTGCATTTAGGTCAATTTTGGAAAACCACCTCGACCCATTCACGTCTGCGATGATGTCGTCCATGGTGGGCGTTAGGTGACGTTCCCTTCTGATCGCCTTATTTGGTAGTCGCATATCAATGCACAGACGAATCGATCTTGGTTGTCTGGGTTTCTCCACGATCACCATTGGGGAAACCCATGGGGTAGGTCCTGAGACCTTTTCAATGGTGAGCCACGTAGGCTAGTGGATGCCCTCTGTACTGTCAAAGTTGTTGTTTACCATCGTTTCCCGAGCGCTTAGAGGCCTGTAGGTGATTGAGCGCGCTACAAATCAAAAATAAAAATAACAATAACAATAACAATGACCCCTTGGTCTTCCAGCTTTTCTAGTTCTTTTCCCACCAGTGGCCTCAAGTGGAAAGGAATCCGGCGATGTCGTAATGCGATGGGTGTCACCGTCTTGTCAATATGCAATCTCACTGGCTTGCATTTGATGCAGCCCAGTCCCGTGAAGAGTTCGGGAAATTGTCCTAAAAGTTAATCTACCTGATGATCTCGGAACTGGTTAGCAAAAGCTATCAGTTTGAGGTCCTCGGCCGTGTGGCTGCTCAGAAATGTGTCGGCCTCTCGTTCAATTACATGAATGGTCGCCATTACTTCCTGTTCATCCGCTTTGATGGGGACCGTAATTTTCCCTTTTAGGGGAAGTGGAGTATCCGCTCCATAGGCGAAGATTCGGGTTTTGCACGGCAGTATCGACGGACGGGGACGCAGTTTTTTGAATTGTTGCAAACCCATAACATTTACTGTGGCTCCCGTGTCGATCACCGCCTTGACTTCATTTCCCCCCATCTGGACGATGCACGTGGGCTGTGGTCGCCGGCGTTGCTTTAACTCTCGTGCGAAAGAGATGATATGTACCTCTTTGTCCTCCGAGTCTGACGATTCGTCGCCTACGGTTGGTAGATACCACCCTGGATTCCATTGGGCTCCCTCCGTGGGTGGTGTGTCACTCACGGATAGCTGTCGTATTGCCCTTGTTGGTGGATTCGGTCTCCTCCTCTCCTCACTGGCGGCTGCTGGTGTGTGCCTGGTGGAAGCGTGCACTGACAGCTGGTGGTGTGTGTGCCTGGTGAAAGCGTGCACTGACGGCTGGTAGTGTCTGTGCACGGGCGGTGACGATCAGCCCTCTATCATAATGATCCCCTAGAAATTCACTTGCCTCCGAAAAACCCATACCCACCCTGAAAAATCCTTTGGCACGTCAAAACCCACGCCCATCCTAATTGCTGAAAAATCCCTTACCACTCAAAAACCTACATGCACCCTAAACCCTAAAAATGTACTTGCCTCCCAAAAACTCATACCCATCCTGAAAAATCCCCTGCCACCCAAAAACCCATACAAACACTACACCTAAATGATTCATTACCACCCAAAACCTATACCCAGCGTAAACCCTAAAAAATCCTTCACTACCCATAAACCCATACCCACCGAGAACCCTAACATATTGCCTGCTCCCAAAAATCCACACCCACCCTAAACCTTAAAATTTCCCTTGCCACCCAATAAAATATACCCACGCTCAACCCTAAAAAGTCTCTTACCACTCAAAAACCTACACCCACACTAAACCCTAAAAATTCACTTGCCTCCCAAAAACCCATACCCACCCTGAAAATCCCTTGCAACCCAAAAACCTCATACAAACACTACACCTAAACAATTCATTACCACTCAAAAACTCATACCCAGCATCAACCCAAAAAAATTCCTTACCACCCAAAAATCCATACCCACCCAAAACTAAATATTTCACTTGCCCCCAAAATTTCACATCCACCCTAAACCTTAAAAATTCCCTTGCCACCAAAAAACCACAGCCAGACTAAACCCTAAAAAAATCCCTTGCCAATCAGAATCCCATAACCACTCTTGAAATAAAAATTCCTTTGCCACACTGAAACTTAACAAATCCCTTGCTACCAAAAAACCCATAACCACCCTCAGCCCTAAACATTCCCTTACCACCCAAAAAAATTATTCTCACGCGAAACGCTAAAAATTCCTTGTGACCCTAACCCCCAAAAATCCCTTACCACTCAAAAACCCATACCTACGATAACCTTAAATAAATCCTCACCTCTCAAAATTCACTGGTCAACCAAAAAACTATACCCAACCTAATACCGAAAAAGTACCTCGCCACCGAAAAACACACATCCACTCTAATCCCTAAAAATTCACTTATCATCCAAAAACCATACCCACCCAAAACAATAAATTGTCCTTGCCACCCAAAAAACAACACCCACTGTAAACCTTAAAAATTCCTTTGCCACTTAAAAATCCACACCCATCCCCAATGCTGAAAAATCTCTTACCACTCCAAAACCTACACCCACCCTAAACCCTAAAAATTCACTTGCCTCCTAAAAACCCATACCCATCCTGAATAATCCCTTGCCACCCAAAACCCCATACACACACTACACCTAAAAGATTCCTTACCACCTAAAAACCCATGCCCAGCCTAAACCCTAACATATCCCTTGCCCCAAAAAATTCAAATCCACCCTAAACCTTGAAATGTACATGGCCACCCAAAAAACAAACCCACTCAAAAACTCATACCCACTCTAAATATAAAAAATCCCATGCCACCCTAAACCCTAACAAATCCCTTGCCAGCCAAAGACCCATACCCATCCTAAGCCTTAGAAAATACCCTTACCACCCAAAAAGATACCCACGCTAAACCCTAAAAGTACCTTACCACCCAAAAACACACATCCAGTCTACTCCCTAAAATTTCCCTCATCATCCAAAAACCCATACCCACCCAAAACCATGAATTTACCTTGCCTGCCAAAAGTCAACACCCATTCTAAACATTAAAAATTCCTTTGCCACTTACAAACCCACACCCATCCAAAATGCTGAAAATTCCCTTGCCACCCAAAAACCTATACCCGCACTAAACCCTAAAAATTCACTTGCACCTAAAAACGTACCCGCCCTAAACCCTAAAATGTCCAGTGCCAACCAAAAATCCATACCAACCCTAAACCCTAAAAAATCCCCTACCACCCAAATACCCACACATTCCCTATAACCCTACATATTCCCTTGCCAACCAAAGAACCCATACCCACCCTAAATACTAAGAAGCCCTTATCACCTACAAACCTATCCCCAGCCTAAAGCCTGGAAATTCCATTGCCACCCAAAAACCCATACCCACCCTAAATTCTCAATATTCCCTTGCCACCCAAAAACACATATCCACCCTAAACCCTAAGGCAAACCTTACAACCCAATAATCTGTAACCACCCTGCACCCTTAAATTCCTTATCACCCTAAAACGTATACTCACCCTAAACCATAAGATTTACCTTGTCCCACAAAAATCCACACAAACCTAAAACCTTAAAAGTGTTCTAGTAACTCAAAAACCCCTACACACCATAAACCCTACAAAATCCCTTGCCACCAAAAATACTACACCCATACTAAACACTAAAAATTCCATTGAAACCCATAAAACCCATACCCATCGTAAACCCGTTCATGCGTCACTCTATGCCTGAATGGGTTTTCTTTTGACTTTTACTGGGTGCTCCCTTGTGTCTGCACAAAGCTATACTTCTATGAAGAGCACTTATGAGAGTGAAACACATGTCAGGGGTTGTGCTGCAGTGTGGTCAAAAGTGCTATTTATGGCACTTTCTGCCACATTTATGACTCGCAATTTGTCAATTTTAATGACTCGCAATTAGTGAGTCGTAAAAGGAAATGTAGTAATGTGCTCAGCTGCATTTTGCAATTCCTAGTGGAGTCGCAACTGACCTACCTCATCAATAATGATATACAATACTCCACTATACAATACTCCACTATACAATACTCCACTATACAATACTCCACTCCATGCCACCCCACTCTATGCCACTCTGTGCCACCTTCTCTACAACATTTTTCCCCACTCTTCTCTAGGCCAATCCACTGTGCACTCCTCCACTCTACGCTACTCTTCACCAACCTACTGTACTATTCTGTACGCCACTCTACGTCACTGTTCTCAACTGTTTCCCACTCTACTCAGCTGTTCACCACTCTACTCATCTGTTCACCACTCTACTCATCTGTTCGCCACTCTACTCATCTGTTCGCCACTCTAATAGACTCTATTCTATAACACTTTACTTCACTCTATGACACTATACTCTAATCTAAGACATTTTACTCCACTATATGACACTTTACTCCAATCTACAACATTTTGCTCCAATCTATGACACTATACTCTATGACACTCCACCCTACGACAGGCTACCGACTTGCATAATAGGGTTGATACATGCAACAACCCTTTTTAGCAGTCGCAGATGCCCCGGATCTCCAGTTCTTACACTTGGACGCAGAGACATGGGAATTAGGACCAAGGGCCACATGTATCAGCCTGATTTACAAAAATAACTTACAATTTTGGGTAATTAAACTTTTGAGTAAGTTTATTTTTTGGCTGTTCACAATTTTGAGTAATTAAACGTTTGGGTAAGTTTGTTACTTTTTGGCTGTTCACAATTTTTGAGTAAGTTTACTACTTTTTGGCTGTTCACAATTTTTGAGTAAGTTTACTACTTTTTGGCTGTTCACAATTTTTGAGTAAGTTTACTACTTTTTGGCTGTTCACAATTTTGAGTAATTAAACATTTGAGTATGTTTACTACTTTCTGGCAATTCCCAATACATGTCTCCTCCAAGCCAAAGGGGCTGTTGGCTGTACACTGTTGAGTAATTTATACTTTTGAGTAATTTACACTTCTGTATAAGTTTAATGATGTTTGGCTATTCACAAAATCTAAGTGTAAATGTACTTAAAAGTGTTATTTACACTCGAATGTTGTGATTAGCCAAAAAGTAGATGTTCTCAAAATTCTACATTTTTTCAAAAGTGAAAGTTATCTTTGTGAATCCGGACCTTATATATTGTCCTAGTGTTTCTCTCTTGTTATCTTAAAGGTTTTTATTTCCCTAAACTAGTGTCAAAGTTACAATGTTCCAGTATGAGATATGTTTGCCTTGCTATCTGTACTGTCTCTCTACCATTGCACTGGTCTAAGGCCATGTCTTGGAATTTGTGACTCCTTGTTCCAGTGTCTCTTCGCCAGGGCACATTTATTCATGTCCCAAAGTTTGTGTCTTATTGTACTGGAATCAATGCAACCCTGTATCATGGCAATTGTCTCTCTCTGTCCAAAAGCGTTTTCCTGCTTTCCCCATGCCTCCCATATGCACGTCTTTCTATGTCCATGTCTCTCTATGTTAATATTTGTCCATGTCCATCTCACCATATCACTGTCTAGGCAGCTCAATGTTCTTTTGACTTCCTGTGTCTGTTTTCGCATCTGTCTCCCTGTTTTAATGGATGCCCTTGTCTCTCTCTGATCCATGTTTTATTTTTTAATTTTCCCTGTGTCTCCTGTGTCCACGTGTTCCACATTCACCACTCCATGTTTATGTATGGCCACATCAGCCTCCCCCTTCTCGTTGTCATTGTCTTTCTCTACCCATAATTCCTCTTGTCTCAATCCACAGTGGCTGACTGCAACCCAGCAGCAAATCATCTGTTCAATGAAGCTTAGACCTGTAATTTCCAGGAATTGCTGGACGTTGTACTGAATACACTTTCATTGTAGCAGGAGCTTCAAAAAAGGGGGCGCTTTAATCAGAAAAGTATGTGCAGCATCCGTGGTGACTGTAATGCAGAAACCAGGATGTGATAGGAACTTGGAGAGTAATAGTGAAGAGTGCAGATAAAGCGACGTGCACGATCTGCAAAATGTTTTTTGTCTAGTGGAGAACACTGAGTTTCAACCCAGATGACAAGGTGCGAAAATTAGCATTTTACACTATCCTGTCAAGATTAATTATTCACAGTTCACAATCACACATTACAGACTTTACATGCTTATTTGTATACAGGCTTTGAACAGACCTGGAACTACAAATATCCTGGCTTTATGCTAAGCCATTAATTATGCTATTCGTGTGAATATTCATCCTTCTTGGAGCTCTCGGATTTAGATTTGTCAAATTCAGATTGCTGCTGTGCCCATTACATGAGCCCTAAACATTTTATAATTGTAAACAAATTAGTATAGCATTAAAATATAGATAACTAGCAACTTGCAGTATCACAGCATTGTATATGTGGCGAAAGAGGGCCTGATATGAGAAATATATGTTGTCATAAAACAGAAAATAGTTTTTAAATTGAGGTATATGATTAGGTGCACTTGCCGTTCTTTTGTTGGACACCTGCCTCTAAAGTAGGGTTCGTTGTATTGCATGGTAAAAGGTTCTGAAAAAACAAATCCACTTGAGAACATGTTATAAACTATTGCGAAATATCTCCTTCAAGTTACAGTTTAATATAACGCGGAATTTAAATTGGTAATCTTGTCTTCATTAAGGGGTGCAGACATCCATACATACAGCCCAAGCGGGTTCCCTTCCAACAGCTGCAGCCCTGAGCTGCCGCGTTTCTCTTCCATTGCTTGCTGCTCTGTGGGCGCCGGTGCCAGGGCGTGGAGCAGGTCTGAACGGAGCTGGGAGCATCATGCGCACGACCCTTTGTTATGCTGAACTCGGAATAGGGCACATTCACACCTGATTCTCAGCCGCAGTCTGACCGCAGAGGCTGACAAAGGGCCTCTCACCCGCAGCTCAACAGGAGTATGGGGGAGGGTTGCCTCAAATAACTGGGCACGGAAGGGCTTCTTATCTTCAGAGGAAGAAAAGTTGCAGCAATGTTACCTGCAAACTCTCATCCACAATCCTACATTACCTACAGCTTGAAAAGTTAGTAAAGTCAGGAATCTGCTAAAGCACCTACAGCGCACCTGCATGCAGCCAACATTTTTCTGTTACGGTTTTGCAATATCCCAATTTCATAAATGTTTCTTTCCATTCAGTCACACGACGGCTTGGGGGTACAGTGACCTGTTCATAATTTACCAATTGACTTACCCCGTTTTCTGTTCTAGTTTTAATATTGTACTATTTCTTTTTCAAAACAAATTCTTTCTTACTCAGTGAGTCACCCGTTTTATAGACACACATTCTGTGCACCATTATTTGTTTTCATTTTGTGTTTTACTTTTATCTTCATTACACCTTTGGCAAAAGATTGCCTTGAAATTTTAGGGCATATTTACGAGTTCTGGCGCATCTCTGCATATCAGCAGAGATGCGCCAGAACAAATGCGTCACGCAAAACTACCCTTGCGTCACGGCAGAAGCACCGCATTTACAATGCGGTGCGCCGTGGCCCAAGGGTAGGCAGATGCGTGACGCATCTCGTGACGTAAGGGTGGCGCATCGCTGGAGTCGCGTCGCAAGCGCGACGCAACTCCAGCAATGCTCTGGGCCGCCCAATACTTAACATGCTGCGTCAGTCCTTACGCCTGCTTCAAGCAGGCGTAAGGAATTGACATAGCAGCGTCGCGGAAGTGCCTGTGTGAAATCTTGTAGATTTCACGCAGGCACTTTTGTGGGGCGCACAGGCGCCGGAACGCCCACCCTGCGTGGGAACGCCCCCATTGTGACGCTGGGCTTTATAACGTGACGCATCTCCCTAGATGCGTCACGTGGTAAATGCCTCGCAGGGATGCGCCACGTTTACGCCGCTGTTGCGTCATGCAAGGCGGCGTAAACGTGGCGCAAGGGGCTCGTAAATCTGCCCCTTAGTTGCTACCCTCATCTACAGCGTCTAACATGCCCAGACAGCGTGTAAAGATGTGCCTCATGCATAATTTTAGTGGCACCTGCTCCTCATGCTCAGCTTCAGTACTGAGTGTGCATCCCTCCATAACAGAAGTTCCATGGAGTGCCATGTTCAGAGCAGCAAACACCATAGTGTGCTTTCAGTGCATTGTTTGCATAGCTGCCGTCTCAGGCATGCGGCTCCGCATATCTGCATATGTCCAGCATGTGTTTACTGTACATTGTGTGTGCAATAATGTGAATACAATATGGCTTCAGCATTAAACATGCACTTATTTCTACACTTGCGACAAAGACTTCACATGGACGTTGACACACCAAAATGCCAGGGGTAGTGACAGTGACATGACACACCCTTTTACCTTAATGGCATCACAAGAAGAGACCATGCAATGAATCTTCCCAGTAAGTGAGGCCACATAACTATATCATAATGGCAAACAGTATTTGACAGCGCTGAAATTCCCAAATAGCTGTATGATTACTATGACAACACTACACAGAAATGTGTAATATTAGGATGCTGGGGTGATCTTTGAAAGTGATGGAAAGTAATACTTGCCCTGAATTGTAGCGAGCAAAGTAAGTGAGTCAGGCCTCTTATATAAGGGTTCAGATGTGGTTTATGGTGTCTCTCCTTGAGAACATTGTGAATAAAATGGACTCAAATGCTGCATTTGAAGCACAATTTTCACATTCATTTGCTCAAAGGCACTATAGGAACACTCATTAAATATTCAAATGCTTTATAGTGTGCCTAATCAATGAATCTTGATGCTTCCCGTTTTTTCAAAGTGTGGATGGGTGCCCCCTATATGCCATGGATGCCGGCATGCCAATAATTACCCAGTGATAAAGTTTTGCCATTAAGGCCATCCATGAACCATGGCGGGGGGAAGCAGGAGGGGAACATCTGTTTTGAAATAGTACCTCTAGTGTGTCAGTGCCAGCATTTTTTCGTGATTGTCATGCCTTTATGCCACAGTTGTCCTCACTTAGGTGAAGAACTACCTCCAGCTAGCTAGTGGCGGCCTAAAAATTATGCCAGATGGGCAAGAATAGAAGTTAGGGATCTGAGCAGTAGTCAAGCAACTTATTATTATCGGCAAATATACTACCTACTAATGTACAGTTATGTCATTGACCTTGGAGCAGAACACCACGTGATATGAAAGATTTTTAATTCAAAGAAATGCTACTCATATGGTGTTCTTGTAAAAGGTATATTATATGGAAAAAAGACAATTAAAAAACACACACAAACATTGGCACTTTGTCAACATTTGTGCCTAAATGAATGTTTAAATCCGAGCTATCTTTGCTCTGCTTGAGGAAAAAAATTATCACATCGAGTTGCAATATGCAGTTGTTTTTTGGGGGGTTTGCTTATTGTGGGAGCCAGCTTCCTCACATAAGGTAAAGAATGTTACTTGGTTATTTCTTTTTCACAGTAAATTATGCTTTGCTTTTAAAATTGTGTTATGCACTAATGTTAGTGGACTCCAGTTTGGGATGTTACTGCAGTTGGTAGAAATCTACAGACACTGGGGTCAGAAGCCAAAGGGGCTCGGCTGGAGCTGGCAGTGTCAAGGTCTGGGCTCTTTGTCATTCAGAGCTGCGCGGGACAGCGCTCCTTCGCACCTCTTCCTGGGCCTCAAGAATGACAAAGGAAGCCCTTACCTTGCACATCGAAAGGAGGGGGAGGGGTTGCCACAGAGGATGGAGTAGGGACCCGATAGATAGAGCTGTACTCCTTGAAAGTGTAATGGGAAAGGGTTTGCAGTGCCGGTCATGGGAGCTTTTAGTCTCAAGCCTGGGAGATGGTGAATTTAAGCACATGAAACACTGACCTGGAAATTGTTTTTAAACATAGTCTACAAGTCAATTTGTGGAAGAAACAGAGAATAATTAAAATAGTGAAACAAAAGACAAGCTACAATAAATCTGTTAATGTTTAAAAAACAAACTGTACTCCTGCATTACTGCGAAAGATTATCTGCAACATGCACACCGGGAACTGTCTAGAATGTGCCTGCGCTACTATCCTATTGTGAATTTTATGTGCAAAATGTCTGACCTTCCATTAAGTGCTATGATTTTCAGCACTGGATCGTCGCAAGCTTCTCCTTAAAACCGAAGTTGAGTGCAAAAACGCTGGGCTCATTAAGAGCAGAATATGAAATCATTGCTTTATTCTTTAGATTAAAGAATTAGTAGTGCATAACTTTTCTGATTGCAAATGCATGACTACAAGCCTCCGAATGTAAACTACGCTTGGCACCTTTCAGGACTCTGTGCGACCATATCGAAGTCACACATCCTTGTAATATTTCAGACCCAGTAGGGAACCATTTAGTTCTTGTGGACACGTCACAAGTAGAGAATTATTTTGGGCATCGCACTCAAAAGCACTAAAAAAGTTGACAAACACACCAGGGGCGTAGGAGACACTTAATTTCTGGGGGGGACAGGGACAACCTTTTGGACTTTCCAGTGTCCCGATACAAATCGACCATTGTCTGGAACCGTACACTCCGTTAAAAGAATACAATTGCATCGTTTTGTAGTGAAACATTGATAAAGGCAGGCATGTAGTCACAGTTTGCAAGTATGCTTCGATTCACAAAGTAATTAGACCAAATGAAGATTACTCTAAGGCCCAAGAGAAAGGTGGGGAGAAATCTAAAGAAAAGAGTCTTCTGAAGGTCCTCAAAAATCTTTCTCTGGGGGTAGGTCCCATTCCGTTTCCTACTCTAACAAGAACCTTGGTGCTATTTGTGTAAGGAAAAACGTAAAAGGACAAAGGATGCCAATTGCTCTAAGTCTAGCACCAATACTGCTACTACTACTCCTAAACCTCCTAGTGCCACTAGCAATAGCAATGGTTGTAGTAGGGCCCCCAAGAGTTTAGCTGGGTTAACCTTGTGTACTAAAGAGGGTTCTGGCTTAGTCAGGACACCCACTCAGGCTGTTTTAGTCTGTGATGGTGGCTCTGAGCTCCCGACCCTTATTCTAAGTCCCACTAACTTGGGCAAATACAGACAACAGCCTCTCATCAATGGTCAGGAAGCTGTGGCATACAGGGGCCATTGTCACTGTGGTGACAGAAAAACTTGTGTTTACCAAGCAGATTCTACTTGGACAGATTTACCAAGTGACCGATGCTAACAATACCAGGACAGATGATTCCATGGCAGATGTCTTTCACAGCTGGGGAGGGGTAACTGACCCAAAGAGAGTTGTGGCATCCCCCAACCTACCTGTGGACTGTCTACTGGGCAATCATTTGGAAACATCAGACTGGTCTGAAGTGGAGTTCAGGACTCATGTAGAAATGATGGGAATTTCCGCCAGTATCTTTGCTGTCTCTAGGGCTGAGGCCAAGAGGTTAGGCACTGAAGGAGCCCTGGATCCTGAAGAAATGGACCACCCAGCTCCCAAGAGAAGGAGCAAGAAGGATAAAGATGTCTCCTCCTCTCAGACTTACAATGAGAATCAGCCTCCTCAGGGAGATGATCTCAGTACTTGTGAAGGAGCTTTACGAGAGGAGCTTGGGCCTGACAAGGCAGAGCAACTGGGGTCCTTAGATGACCCCCTTGTACTCCAAGTAACAGCCTTTCAGGGTCTGCCAGCAACCTAGTGTTGCCGACCACAGACACGATTCTGCCCTCCTGCTACTGAGCTCAAATTAAGCAAGGGAAGGTAGAACAATAGGTTTCCTGTCACAGGGAGGTGTGACCACCTCCCAGACAGGACTTATTATATTGGGCTGGGGTGGGGGCGCTTGCCAGTGGCACCAGACTACTTTGAAGGCCCAAATTTGTGCCTGTCTTGCATACTTCTGTTTGAGACAGTTCAGGAACCCCTGGTTTCCACTTTGGCACGAAAATGGACAAAGAAAAGGGGAGTATCCTCCCCTCTGTCCAGCCCCGCCTTTGGGAGGGACCCCAAAGTCGTTGCAACCCTTTCCCTAGGGTACTTAAGGGCTCCCCCGTGGGTAGGTCCTCAGATTCTTCTTGGAACAAGACTCTCCTTTGAAACCAAGACACTCTTCTATAGTTTGGGCACTTGGACTTCGCCGAACTTTGACTGGACCAGAGACTGCATCAAGGAAGGCTCCTGTTGTTCCTGGTCCCTCTGTTCTTCAAGTCTTATGCGTCTTCTGTGTTTGTGCATCACTAAAGTTCTCGAGAAGGCCTGTGGGCATCAAGGACATCCGAAGTAATCTCCCTTGCCACTCCCCTGCATCTGAAGGCACTGCAACAAAGCTGACCGGTCTGCTGCTCCTGTCATCCAATGGACTTCACGTGGCCCAGCAACACAGGTTCTGATTCTACAGCCCCTAGAGGCCTGAACTGTCATCTCTGCAATTTTGAGGACAGTATATCTCATCGAAGCCGCTGGTACCACTCATGTGCACTGCGATGAATTGCTGTTGCCAAGGCTTGTTGGCTCTGCACTCCAGGGATATTTGGGCTACAAGACCCTTCAGAACCTCATCCCTCAATTATAAGCATCCTCACTGCATCCTCTGCACTGTGGGCCTCCATCTTTTGTGAGCTGGCTGAAGTCCTCTTGTGACTCCTGTGCCTTCGGCATGTGGGTCCTCTTGAGGGTCTTCCTTTGCTTCAGTGGGCTCCCCTGCTTGCTCAGGTCCTGCTCTGACTCTCCTGCACTTGGTGAGTCGCTTGGATCTTACTGGTCCCAATGTTTGCATCTGTTTGCTTTCCATGCCATTTGCGGCTACCAAGGCTTGTTGGTCCTCCTGCTAGACACCGACCACCTGAACACCGACACCCAATATGGGACAGCTCATGCATGCCTCCTGGTCTGCCTCAGTATCTCCTGGTCCTCGCAGCTGCAGCAGCACGGTCACCGTCTTCACTTTTGAACCTCCCAACATCGGTGGGGAATGTGCTTCTGTGCCTTCTGGTCATTTCAGAGTGGGATAGACTATATCCCCTCTGCTTGCAGGTTCTTTTCTTCAAGAATCCATTCTTGGATTCCACTGGACACCTTCAAATGCTTCTTCAGAGGTATCTTCTTTGAAGTCTTCCTTTGTCATCTATGGTAGGTTCCGACGTTAATTCACCCCTATGCACCTGGCTTCCCTGGTGAAGTTAACCTGGTTCCTGGGGCATCCATGGGTGGGATTACTTCTAAAGTGTTTTTTCGGGTCCTCTGGGAAGGGTCCTTCTTCTGAAAAACTGCAACCGCAACTTCTCCATTGGCGTCCATCAGGCATGCGGCTGTGTTTCTACTCTGCACACAGCCCCTTGGGGTTCCTGGGTACTTACATTGGGTAGTTCCTTGTGTTCCCATCTCCTATGAGTTTTCTGGTCCAAGTCCCATTCTCCTTGAAGTTTGCATTGCACTTTCTTTGCATATGGTTTGGTCTTCCCCTGGACACCAGTGTATATTTCTGCTGCTTACCTAATCATTTTGAAGTAATCTTGTGTGTATTGTTGATATCTCTGGGTAGAAGATATACCAATGTGTTAGTGATTGTGTTGCATAATAAAAAGCCTTTGTTTATAAACATTGTGTGGTTATTTTTCATCTAATCTACACTGTTAATTAAATGTGGTAACACAAGCTGCTTTACACTCCTTCAAGATAAGTCTGAAGGCTTCTCTCCACAGCTACCACTTTGAGAGCTTTATATGGGTATCAAAGACCACTATAATCACCATACAGGTTGCCTGTATTAGTGCAAGGTGCATCTCCCCTGAGAATGTGCAATGTGCCCCATATCCTAAGCCAGCCTCCCACAACCGCCAACATCACCTCTCTAATATACTTCTCCCAAAAGGGCACAAGTCCTAAAAAAGAGAAGTGGGGCACTAACCAAGCTAGGCAGTATGTAAGTGACATCACAGCGCATGACATCGCACGTGACATCACAACACATGACCTCACTGGAAATTATATCACATCAGATTTTAAGATCTTGCATATGTTAAGCAGGTCTATCATGAGTAAATTTGAGCGCATTACAATATTTAACAAATTAGAGTTTGCGTCGAAGTTGTGCCAAAAAGTGATGCAACCCTGGTGCAAGGACTAGGCCTTCACTTATACATTTATGTATTAAAACTCTGCCAGAAAGAAATTGGCAATAAGGAGAAACATGGCTGTATATCTGTTCTGCTTAATTGGTTCGAAAAAAAAAGCATTTTTAAATATCTTATGGGGTTAAGGCACCTGGTGCAGTGCTCTTTACGTACCCAGTAAATCTCAGGAAATAATGATAATAATGGTAAGATAACTCTGGAGGTGAATGCTCTTGCTGGAGCGACAGTTGTTTTGTCTAGTCCCAGTTTTGAATCAATGTAGCATAGAGGGTTAATATGTCTCACGCAGAGCACATAATGTGATATACAGATGATGAATATTTCTTTTATGGGTTATTATTTTTAACACAGATATCCTTTATTTACGTGCAGTTCATGAATTGTAATCCTTATAATATAGCAAAACGAATTATAAAGGATAGGACATGTGACTCCTACACCTTGTAACCCTCACTATCTTATGTAACACATCCTGTAAATTGATTTACACACATATGGTTTATTGTGAATGTATAATGTATATGTGTGATTTAAAGCGCTCCAACAGCCTGGATTGGGTTTAGTAGCGCTATAAAAGAAATAAGACAAAATAGTGGAATTTAAATAGTTATTTGTGTAAATATTAGGACAGACCAGCACATTGACATAACATAATGCAAGATGGCTTAGACTATGTTTGATGCTAATTGTTCTCATGTTCCAGGGAAAGGTTCAACTGCTCAAAATAAACATTCCAACAAAACATTAGGTTTTGAATGGCTGAATTGTGCAGTGTGAAACAGTCAAATGAGGTAGGGTCTGGGCTGAGGAGGGACAGTATGCAGTCAGCTAGGGCCGACTTTAGGGTGGTGTGACCGGTGCCACTGCACCAGGCACCAAGCTCAGGGGGTGTCATTTGCCTCTGACCAAAATGCATGCACTGTCCTCTTCCATTTCCACAACATTGTGAAAATAGAAGATGGACAAATGCGCTCACGTGGTTGCAGATGGATGTACACGGACAATAAGTATGTCCCTCTGAAGATGCCTCCTCTGCTGCTGCACATGCAGCAAGCGCTGCTGCTGGGCCTCAAGTCCACCACTGTACCAGTGCTTGTGCTGTGCACAACAGCTAGTCTAAGCAGGCGTGCACCCTTCTGGCAACAAGCCCAAGGGCCCTCGCAGGGGCAACCCTCAGATACAGGAGAGGAACATCACTGGCCTTCACTCGAGTGTCCATCACAGGAAATTGAGGCAAAGCACTGTGGCTGAAAACACAGCTCTTGTCTTTTGGTATGTACAAACCTTCCTTGTCTCGCCGTTTTTCATGCCTTTATGTTTTATTGTGACCAGTCTGCTTGTCAATGTTTTTACTTTACAGCCTGCCCCCTTAACACAGCTGTTCGGATCCACACTGTCTTACTTTACAGTGGTAGACAGTCTGCCTGAGCCTATTTACACTGCTCTCCTGCTACCAGAGGCCTACCAGTGTGTCATGGACCCCAGTGCAAGAAAGAAAATGTGCCCTTCAGGCCAGTGGGTCCCAGTGACCCTGTGTGCTGTGTCCAGTATGCCCTTATCTCTCTTTACGCTACTCTTTTGGTGTATAGCCTACTTGTGTGTCTAAACTGCTGTCCCTTATATGCAGTCTATTTTTTGACCCTCTTTACACTGCTGTGGCTTGTGCTGCTCTGGTGTGTACAGGCTGCCCGGTACCAGTTTTCCGCTTCTGTCATGGTGTGTACAGTCTGGTATGGACTGTTTTTTATACCGCTTTCGATGCATACACAGTCTGCCATCCGACGAATTGAAGTGGCTAGGATACCAGATGTGGCCTAAAGCATAGAGCTTCTGACTTTGCAACTGGGCACTTAGGCTCACTATGCTGTGACTCTGGGCAAAGTATTTAATTTTCCCATACCTGGAAAAAACATGAATCTGACTTGTGTACTATAATCTGGTGTTTACATAAAGCACTGTGATCCCATTCGGCCAAGTTTGCACAATATGAAAACTGCAAACGTGGATAAAATGGTGGGTGGACACCCTGGCCTAACCTGCTAATACTTTTTCTTTGTGTCTTATAGAGCATCAGATGCATTTCATTTTAGAAGTCTCATTGGTTTAAGCACCTTACAGTAGCTGTGCTTCACGTAGCCTTGCACCTGTCACTGTGTGTGCCACACAATGCCTTTCAGCAGTGTGAGCCTATTGCATTCTAGGCACCTCTTTCTATTCCTTTACTTTGTGTGCCTCTAGTCCAAATACCTTTATTGTTTTCAGGAAATTAGTAAATAGCACATTTACTTCTCATGTGCTCAGAGCGCCGTAAATCTGAGTCCCTTAACAAACATTACACCAGCATTGTTTTCCCGAATAACTTAAAATTAAAAAGTTTGTTGGGGCGCCCACAGAGATGGTCGCACTGGGCGCCACCAACTCTACAGCCGGCCCTGCACTCAGCAATCAACAAACTACGTCATCCTTGAAATGAAATGCAGACTGCAGGCAGTGAGTGAGGCGAGGGAGAGGTGTGAAAACATTCCTTAGCTTTGCGGCAGAACAAAAGGGAAGGTCACAGGTCAAGTACAGGGCCATTAGCACGTGAAAGGACTGGCGCTTTGACATACCAATGGCCCTGCCACAGACAGAAGAGAGAGGGGAAAAACGTTCGTCCCCTCGCCCCCTCCACCCATGTCCCCCGCGTCCCCCCCACTACAAAATCTGGGGGGGATATGTCCCCCGCGTCCCCCACGGTTCCTACGCCCATGAAACACACTATGCAACGGAAAAACATTCTTATAAAGCTCTGGATAACGACGAGTGATATTGCCACTTCACTGTACATTGCGTACAAGCTCTTCTATTTATTAGATAATATTTCCTCATGGCTATCCAAGTATGTAATTCATAATAGAGTATCTTGGAGAATATGTTGGTAGGTGGACATAGCAGGACATGCAGTCTGTGATACAAAGCACATAGGTATCAATAGTGATCCATTCCATGCTTGAAGTGTATGGAAACCCTCCGAACATGACATGAAAAAGTGAAAATAAGACCATAGTGAACCAAATATGAGCTTGCTTCTTATTGTTTTTTATTTAGGCCATCTGGTCCTACGGCTATAGAAACATTCCAGTAATCAATTAGCGTAGTCACTCTCACTTTTTAATTTCTCACCTCAATTTCAATAAGAACTGAACAGTCAAATATGAGCACAGGAGCTATGCTGTTATGAACACCAAATAGTTTATTTATATATCCCACCCAAAAGGCTTGAGGGATCTCTTCCTTTAATAGAGTATATAGGTCCACAAATATATCTTTTGAGATTAATCCATATTTTCTTTTAGTGCCCCTATAGTCTCGAACATGTTCTCTATAGTGTTCCAGTTCCTTATAACTGTATTTCATTTCTTGTGAATAATCAGATTTTCAGAATCAGGTTTTCTCTTTTGATACTGAGGTGAATTAGTCAATAATTGAAAGTGGCTCCCATTTCCTACACACTTCTCTGAGGTGTTTAAGGTTACTGCTAACATCTCTAGGTTATCACTGCCAATTTATCGCTCAATCAAGCAGGATTTAGAAAGCGTGGCTAATCATCTGTGAGGGTGGTAAGGGACTTGCTGCTTCGGGTGGGTTCAGTTGAACAGCCAGGTCTCAAGTGCTTTCCGGAATTCAGGAGAGAGATCGAGGTCCGGAGCTGATGGGAGAGGTCGTTCCAGGATTTGGGAGAAAGGTAGGAGAAGGAGCACCCTTCACTGTTGCATTACCAGGGGTTGTGTGTTAGGGAGAGGGAGGAGGAGCGTAGGTGTCTGGAGAGTTGGTGCACCTTCAGTCGGTGGTTGATGTATGATGGTCCTTGGCTGTGTAGGGCTTTGTAGGTGTGGATCAGCATCTTGAATTGACTTCTTTTCTGTATGGGGAGCCAGTGGAGTTTCATGAGGTGAGAAGGTGATGTGTGTCTCTTTAGGGAGGTCAGGGATGAGTCTGACCACTGAGTTCTGTATGATTTGCAGTCTCTTCAGCAGGTTAGTGGTGATTCCTGCATGGAGTGTGTTGCCGTAGTCAAGGCGGCCAATGACTAAGTGACGGTTCATCTTGTATTGATGGGGAGCCATTTGAAGATTTTCTGGAACATGAAAAGAGTAAGGAAGCAGGCTGATGAAACTGTGTTGATCTGGCTTTTCATGGTGAGTTTGCTGTCAAGGGTGATGCTGAGGTTGCAAGCATGGTCTGTCGGAGTTGGTGAAGGTCCTAATTTTGGGGGTCATGCGGAGTCGTTCTATGGGGAGGTGTTGTTGCTGAAGATCAGCACTTCTGTTTAGTCTGTGCTCAATTACTGGCAGTTGTTTTTCATCCAGTCAGTGACACTCATCATACACCTGCGGAAGTTGGCCCTCGTGGTGACGTCTTCTGAGTGTGAGAGGATGAGCTGGGTGTCATCTGTGTAGGATATGATGTTTAGTCCATGAGCTCTGATAATGTTGGCCAAAGGGGTCATGTAAGTGTTCAGCTGTGTGGGGCTGAGGAACATGCCTCGAGGGATGCCGCAGATGATGTTCTTGGGTTCCAAAGTGAACGGAGGTAAGCAGATTCTCTAGATTCTTCTAGTGAGGAAGGAGGCGATCCATTTGAGGGTATCTCCTTGGATTCTGATGGGATGATGTCTTTTGATTAAATTGTGGTGGAATATAGTGTTGAATGCTGCAGAGAGATCAGGGAAGATGAGGGCCGCCATTTCTCCTTGGTCAAGGAGAGTATTAAAGTCATCGGAGTCAGCAATCAGGGCAGTTTTGGTGCTGTGGTTGGTGCGGTATCCAGATTGGGAGATGTCCCGAAGATTGTTGTTCTCCAGGTGTTCTGCAAGTTGGCAGTTGATGTTTTTTTTAGGACTCTGGTGGGAAAGGGTTGCAGAGATATGGGATGGTAGTTCTTGAGTTCAGTGGGGTTGATGGATGGTTTCTTGAGGAGGGGTTTGACTTCTGCATGCTTCCATTATTCGGGGAAGGTGGCCAAGGTGATGGATGCATTTAAAATGGCAGTAAGCTTGCTGCTGATTTTCTTGCTCCTAATATTGAAGATGTAGTGGGTCAAGGGTTTGTGGAAGCTGTGGTGTTCTGTGTGGTAAGCTGGCCCCAGGAGGTGAGTAGATGGTCCGGGCTCTCATTTTTAGGAGCGAGGTGGCAAAGGAGGTCAGAGGGGGCAGGTTGGAGTCCAAAGTTTTTGTAGACGGTGGAGCTACTGTCATGGAAGAAGTTTGCAGGGGGTTGCAAAGTTCCTGGCAAGTGGTGATGATGATGATTTCGGTGGCTGAGGGGTTGGAGAACTCTTTGATGATTTTGTAGAGTTCTTTGCTATGGTTTGGGCTCGCTTTGCTGCAGTCCTCCAGGGCATTCTTTTTTGTCTCCTTCAGGTGCTGGTGGTAGTGGTTGAGGGCTGACTGGAAGGTGGCTCTGTCTGTGGAATCCTTGCTAGTTCTCCATCTCCTTTCTAGTTGCTTGTAGTTGCGTTTCATGGTTCTTAGTTCCATGGTGTACCAACTGGCCTGTTTGGTGGATCTTTTGTGTATGCTGGGATTAGTGGGGGCGACTCTGTTCGTGCAGTCAGTGATCCAGACCAAGACGTTCTTGACAGCCTGTTCTATGTTTGCTGTGGTATCAGGGTGTTGAGGGCATCAGTCCACTGGCTGTATGACACTTTGATCAAGCTAGGGTAAGGGGGCACTGGAAGGCTTGGTGGAAGTGCAGGGAGGGTCATGTGATGATGTAGTGGACAATGGTGTGGTCTGTCTAGGGGAGCTCGGGGACATGACTGTACTTGACTCTGTCGCTGGCCATGAAGATGGGGTCAAGCATGTTTCCTGTGTTGTGAGTGGGGCTGGTAACTAGTTGGGTGAAGCCGATGTTGTTCATGCTTTCGAGGAGGATGGCCATGTTCGTGTTGTTGAGGTCATCGAGATGGAAATGTAGGTCTCAGAGGAAGATGTAGTCCCTAGAGTCTATAGCGCGCTGTTAGATGAAGTTGGGAATGTTGTTGCAGAAGCTGGCTTGTGGTCCTGGAGGTCTGTAGGCGAGGATGTCTCTGATGGTGGATTTGCCATCAGTTTGGAGCTTGAGATTAAGGAGATCCATGATTGGGTTGGTGTTGTCTTCCATCGTATGGCACTTTACTCCACTCCCTAACACTTTACTCCACTCTACATTACTTTGCAACACTCTATGCTACACCGCTCTACAACACTGCTCTTTGCCCCTCCACTCTTCATCACTCCATTCTATGACACACTAGTCCACTCCATGCCACTTAACTCTAGACCACTCTACTCCACTCTACAGTACTCCACTCTGAGCCACTATACGACTCTACTCCACTCCACTCTAGACCACTTCACTCTGACACTTTACTCCCCTCTATGCTCCACCACTCCACTCTATGACACTCCACTCTACGACACTGCAGAACACTCCATTCCACTCCAAGACCCTCCACTCTATGGCACTTGATGCTACTTTGACACTCTATGACACTTCACCCTTACTGCACCACTCTACTCTGACACTTTCCTACAGTCTACGCTACAACACTCTATGCCACTCTACGACACTCCTCTCTTCAACACTCTATGTCATTCTGCTACACTCTTTGCCCTCTACTCTACTACACTACACTACACCACTCCACTGTATACTATTGCACACCACTCCACTCCACTCCACTCCACTCCACTCTATGCCACTCCTCTTTGGCACTCTACAACCCTCCACTCTACTACACTACACTCTACTCTATGCCCCTCCACTATGTGACAATTCACTCTACAACACTCTACACCATTCCACTCTATGTCACTCTATGACACTTCAATCTGTGACACTCCATGGCACTGTACGCCACTCAATGCCACTCCACTCTACTACACTCCATGCCACTTCACTCCACTCTGTGACACTGCATGCCACGCCATGCCACTCCTTCTATGACACTCTACTCCACTCTTTGCTATGCCACTCCACTCCACTCAACTCTACTCCACTTTATTTCACTCCACTCTACTCAGTAACACTTTACTCAATTCTACAACACTTTACAACACTCTATGCTTCACAACTCTATGCTACTCCACTCTATATCATTCCACTCTATGGTATTCTACTCCACTCCACGCCACTCTATACCACTCCACTCTTAGCCACTATACGACTCTATACCACTCTATGCCCCTCCACTGTATGACCCTCTTCCCTAGGCCTCTCCGTCCTGCAACACTCCACTCTACCTCACACTTTGCCCATCCACTCTCCTCCACTCTGCGCCCTTCTGCTCTACGACCCTCCATTCTACGACCCTTCACTCCATGGCAGTCCAGACTACTCTACTATACTCCACGACACTCTTCTCCACACCACTCCATGTGTCACTCTACTCTATTCCACTCCACTGTAATCCACTCTATGCCCCTCCACTCTACGCTCCTCTACTCTATGCCCACTCCACTCTACGTCCCCCCATATTATGCCCCTCTGCTCAGCGGCACTCCACTCAATGCCATTCCTTGCCACTCTGCGCCACTCTATTCCATTCCACTCTGTACTCCGTGCTAAGATACTTCAGTTTACTCTACAATATTTTACTCACTGCATGACATTTTAATCAACTTAATGCTATGCCACTCTACTCTATGACATGCCATGATACCCCACTCTGTTCCACTATACTCTATACCACTCCACTCCATGACATTCCACTCCATGATAATTCACTCTATGACTCTCCACTCTACGACAGTCTATGTAACTCCATTCTATGCCACAACACTCTGACGCTCCTAGCCGCTCCACTCTACAACCGCTACTCTACATCACTCCACTCTATGACACTATACTCTATGCCACTCCACTCTAGAATACTCAACACCCCTGTATGCTAATCCAAGCCACTTAACTCTAGGTCACTCAACTCCACTCTACACCATCCCATTCTAAGACACTCCACTCTACACACTTTATGTAACTCTATGTGACTCCACTCTACGCCAATTCATTCCAATCGATTTGAGTCTAAGGTGCTTAACTCCACTATGCGCCCCTACACTGTGCAACCCTTCACTCTATGCCCCTACTCTATGTCCCTCCACTCTACATCTCTCCACTCTACAACACTCTGCTCTATAACGCTCCATGCCACTCTACGTCCCTCCATTCTACACCCATTCACTCGTTATGGCCATTCTGCTCTATGACACGCCACTCTACGACACTGCACTCTGACACTCCACTCCATCCCTCTACATGACACTCCACTCTATCCCACACCACTCTTCCCCACTCCACTCCATCCCACTCCATTATTCAATACTCCACTATTCAATACTCCACTATTCAATACTCCACTATTCAATACTCCACTATTCAATACTCCACTCCATGCCACCCTGTGCCCCCCTTCTCTACAACACTTTGCTCCTCTCTACTCTAGGCCAATCCACTGTGCACCCCTACACTCTACGCTACTCTATGCTACTCTTCACCAACCTACTCTACTATACTGTATGCCACTTTCTGCCACTGTTCTGAACTGTTTGCCACTCTACTCAGCTGTTCACCACTCTACTCATCTGTTCGCCACTCTACTGCACTCTAGTAGACTCCACTCTACAACACTTTACTCTACTCTGACACTCAACTCCAATCTAAGACATTTTGCTCCAATTTACGACACTTTACTCCAATCTACGACAGTTTTCTCAAATCTATGTCACTTTGCTCCAATCTACGACACTTTGCTTCAGTCTACAACAGTATACTCTGACACTCCACCCTACGACACTCCACTCTCTCCCACTCCACTCTGTGACACTCCACACCACTTTACTCTATGACACTTTATGCCCCTCCGCTCAATGAACCTGCACTCTACGCCTCTCTACACCACTCTGTCATGCTACACCACTATACTCTATTCCACTCTACAACACTTTACTTCACTATATGCTAAGCAACTTCACTCTCTGCCACGCCACTCTCCTCCACTCTATGACATTACATTCTACAACCCTGCCCATCACTCCACTCTACAACACTCCACTCTGTCCCACTCCACTACATCCTACTCCACTCTACGACACTCCACAACACTCTATGATACTCTATGATACTCCTCTCCACAACACTCTACTCCACTCTACGCGCTTTTCTCAACTCTACAGTATGCCCCTTCACTCTAAGCCACCCTGCGTCACTCTACGCCACTCTACTGTACACCACTCTATGCCACTCCCCTCTATTCTACTTCTCACCACTCTATTGAACTCTATGTCACTCCACTTTGGACACTTTGCTCCACCCTACAACACTTTATTCCATTCTCCTCCACTCTATGATACACCACAACACTCCACTCCACTCTATGCCACTCTACTCCACGCTACTCTACATCACTCCACTTTATGACACTCTAATCAGGACACTCCACGCCCCATCACTCTTGTCCCGTCACTCTACAACTCTCCAGTCTGTCACTCCACAACACCGTAGGACACTCTTCTACACTCTAAGCAACTCGCTCTATGTATTCCATGCCACTTTACTCTGTCACTCCACTCTACTCTATGACACACTACTGAAATCTACTCCACTACTCCACTCTACACCCTACACCCCTCCACCCAACTCTAAGCCACCCTATTCTAGGACACTCAGTGCCACTCCTCTCTACAACACTCTGCTCTACTCTACTACACCCTACTCCACTCTACTCAACCACACTTCACTCTACTCCATGACCCTCCAGTCCAGTCCACACCACTCTACTCCATGACACGCAGCTCTACTCCATGACACTCCATAAGACTCCCCTCCACTCTATGCCACTCCAGAACTCTCCACTTCACCATGTATCCCTTTATTTTACTACAGTCCACCCTACTCCACAACACTCCATGACACTCCACAACACTCCTCTCTACTTTCTGCCACTCCACAAACTTCCACTCACCTCTCCTACACTCCACTCTACACCATTCTACTACCGTCTACACAATGCAACTCCACTCTACTTCACTCTACTCTGTAGCTCTCCATGACACTCCACAACTCTCCACTCTACCCCACGGCTCTCCACTCTACTTCACCATACTACATTCTATGACACTCCACAGCCCTCCACTCTACTCTACACTGCTCCACCCCACTCTACACCACTCTACTCTACCACACTCTACTCAACTGTATGGCACTCCACTCTACGACAGTCCACTCCACGCCAATCTGCTCTATGCCACTAACCTTTAGCCATGTTTAACAGCAGTCATGCTCGTGTACAAAATGGCTGAAACACTTTGGCAAAGTCAATAGCTCTTGCATAGGCAAGACCTATTGGCTTGCCAATGCTTGTTATGATTGTTCTTCATCCACCCTCGAGAATGGCAACAAACTGTTTTAATTTGGAAAGCTTCAGGAACAGTTTAAGCAGTTCAAATATTTTAAATGTACTTATATATTTTAGTGATATTTAAATATTTACATTCATAGAAGTTCACTATTATTATAAGCACATGTCTTTTCTGTTCAAAATATATTTTTCCCATGCTGTAGGCATAATATTGGTTTAGTTAGCTGCATGAGAGAATGTAGCCCTTACGGCAAAACAATGCTAGCCTCAATTATCTAATATAACCTATTCCATGGTGCATTTTAATAATTAAACAAATGCAAAGCAATATAAAGGCAATGCATTTCTGGCACAAGCATTAAACTAACAATTTCCATTGATGCCTTTAGGTTACCTGCCAAAAATGATCAAAATAGTTTATATTTTTGCGCATTGAATTGCACCATCAATCTTTAAATTTTAAATGCATATATGGATCAAATGGCAATAGCAAAGTATCCAGGGATTCAAAAGTGACCCAAATTTCTTTTAACAATGTTATCTAACCACTAACAATTTTTCGACCAAAAAAGTCTTAATTCAATAGCTTCTTGTCAAACTGTCAATAAAGTTTTATATTAATACATAGAGAAAAGAATCATTTAAATTGAAAATATTTGGAAAAACAAAGGAATATGCAGCTTTTACTTTGAAATGTCTGTCCTTTCTGCTGCTAGTGTTTGTATCTGGTGAGCAAAGTGTGTTTAAATGCTAAGTGTGTTTAAGACTGCAGTACCGCCTCCTGTCTACAGGGGCAGAGCGAGCAAAAATATAAACACACTTATTGAAACACAGGTCCCCACAGTGCAATTTTTTTTAAAGTTGTAAAAATTGGCACAGATGTTCCTGAAGCCATTTTTTATCATTTAAGGGACACTGCCTTGTGGGGACCTGGGTTCAGGTCCCCACAATGCAATCAAGTCCCCACAGCGTGAGTGTGTTATCACACCCAAGTCCCCATAAGGATAGTAACACAAACCCACACACACACACACACACACACACACACGCACACACACACCCACACACACACACACACACACACACACACTTGCCCGCCATTTAGCATTAGGTTACATCAGTTTCCAACATCTAAAAAACTGAAAGCCTCCTTTGTCTGGGTTAAGTGCATTTCAAACTGTGGTGGTGTCTGCCCGTGGACAGCAGCTAAAAAACATGTTTAACGACACTTCAGGAATCCAGCACAGCCTGTGCCTTAATATAGGGAGGGTAAATGCAAGTGATTGTCTGATTCTTCCATTACAACGCATTATCCCACCATGCCTTCAGACAGACAGACACACATATAGACAGACACACACACACACGCTTTTTAATCATCACATGTATGGCAGGGCCAAACCTACTTGGAGACATTCACAGCAAAGTCAGTAAAGGAGGGTTTTTTAGTGGTATCTGGAAATGGGGTGTGGATTGCACAAAGAGCCTGTGATAGCTGATGGTTTACACAATGAGCCCCTTGTTACTGATGGGTTCTGCAGGGAGCTAGTGTTACCTTTGGGGTGGGGTGGGGGGGGTTACTGAGTGAGCCTTTTGTAGTCTAGGATTTGTGAATGGAGCCAGGGATTCTTGGCTAGAGAAGGCTCAAGTGTCACAGTGGAAGCTGCTGATGGCTTTGCGGTTACATGTGGAGCTACTGTTAGGCCGGTGGTTTGAGAAGAGGGAGGGATGATTGAGAGTTGAGTTATAGATTTAGACATGACGAGGGAGCTAGACTGTGAACCAAAAGAATAGCAGCGGGCTTCAGAGGGGGGAGAAGAGATGTGAGGGTCCTGGAGGCTTCGTAGTGAGGTTGCACAGTCAGCAAGGTAAGGATTTCATTGAGTGCAAGAACAAGGAGAGGTTTGGACATGGCTAGAGATGGTTCAGGAGTTGCTGTGGAGCAGGAAAAGATATGAAAATTAGATGTGGCTAAAAGTGTTGGGTTCATTTGGCACGGCATGGGCTAGTTTTGTTGCCTTTTTGGTTTCAAACTAGAATTTATGGTCACTCTAAAACACTCTATATAAAAGCATTCCTTTTGTTCTCTGGCTTCTATCCTACATAGCGCCTCTACTCAAAAGCACTCTAATATTTGTTGTTTCTGTATTTAGTTGCCTCTAACAAGAGCTTCTGCTTGTATTTACAAGCTTTGCAGGCAGTATGTTTTGAGCAGATGAATAACTTCACTGCTGCCTGCTTCGAGGTTAAATCTTTCAATTTGTGGTCCTCTTTAAATGTTACAACCTTCGTGAGGTGTAGTTGATTGAGCACATTAGAGGCAGCAGACCACGGGGTGGGCACCCGTAATGATAAATACGCTAAATACCGCGGCCATGCGGGGCGGGCACTTGCAATTAGAAGAACAAGTGCGGGCATAATGCAGGGTAGGCACCTGCTTCCAAACTTCGGCACCCGCCCTGCCATTAATAAGGGCAGCCATGAGGGGTAGGCTCCCTCAGTCTCAGGACAAAGGAGAGTAAAGTGCTTCCCAGGTGTTAGCGGGGCACAGAGACCACCAAGCCCCCAAGGGAGGACCCCTACAGCAAGAAGGGTCCCAGCAACACAGTCCAGCAGTGTAGGAACTGGGGTCACCAGTTCCCCGGGGGTAGCTTGGCTCGAGCGGGTAGGCACCCGAAAGCTTAGGTGTAAAGTGACCAGACAGCACACACATCCACTGACACAATGAAACGCACACAATGACTGAGACCACACCAGTAAGTTTGATTCAAATCAATACATTTTATCTAGACCAAGGTCATGTCTGGTAATTCATTTAGAGCAATCAATAATAAGAATAACCATAACTGATTAAGGTATCTCATCAGGGGAGCAAAGGGAGCAGTTCATTAATCCATGTAGCATGGTTCAATAGCTATCTTCTTAAAGGAGCATGTCAAGGGTTATCTGTGGGCCTAACTTCAACCTTGCGTTAGGCAGAGACCAACATCTCCTCAGGCAAAAGCAACCATTTCATTAATCCAGGATAAAACATTTCATTGAACATGTGTAGAGCATTTCATTAAGGCAAAAATAAACAGTGGCTAAGGTAAAATGAGCATTTCATTGAGCATGACAAACCATCTCATCCCTCCGGAATAACCTCCTCACTAAGCAGGGATGGACGTTCCTATAATCTCACAGGTCTATATGCACCATAACCGGGCTGAGAACAAGCTGTAAAGAACACCACCCCAGCCGAGGGGTTACTCCTCCTTCACCCCAGTCTCTAGGGGCTTAATCCAGGCTCTTGCCCAGTCCACAGTACTCTTCTGGGCCTACAGGGGCCAACAACAGTCTCCCGTGGGGAGGGTCAATCTCGGGCCTCCCTGTGGGGTTTACCTTTTTCTTCGGCCCACTCGGGGCCCTTGTGGATGTTCCAGCGCTCTGGCAGGGAGGAGGGGGCTCACGCTGACTCCAGAGCCCCCTCGCCGGTATTCTCAGCTTGGGCGGTGTGCAGGCCAATCAAGGGAGGCCCGCACGCTCTAGCGCTCCTCTCGGGGGTCTGCTGGCTGAGGGGAGGGCTCCTATGCTCATCGGAGCCTTCTGGCAGTGTCTCTTTCTGTTCCCGGGCATGCGATGGCATCAGAGGCCCGGGTACCAATCAGGAGGCTGGCTCGGGGTGGGTGCGACCAATCGCAGGGCGGGCCAGGCGGGCGCGTTGGTTGCAGCCAATGGCTGTGAGGCTGAGGCGCGGCCAATGACGCGGCCGGTCTCCCCCGTCACGTGGGGTGAGTGCCCCGGCATCGAAGGCCTAGCGCGGCCAGACTGGGATTTCGCGGCAGCCTTCTCACGGCCTCAGGGGCCGCCGTGGGGACTCTTCACAGTCGGGCTGGGCTGTGGAGGTGACAGGGCCCTCACCAGGCGCACCGGAGGGCAGCGCCTTTCCCCAACTTTCTCCTGGACCGGGCGCGGCCCACAGCAGCATGGCGGCGGCCCTCTCCTGGCGTCGGGAGCTGCCGGGGGCTGCCGGGGGCAGATGACAGCCGGGGGGGCGCTCCTCAGGACACACAGCTCTCGGTCTTCGCAGCGCCTCGCGGGGAATAGGACCGCTTGGAAGATCCTCACAGGTTCGTCAATACCAGCGCTTCACAGGACCCAGCAGGTGAGCGCTTGAGACAAAACTACAGCACTTCGCAGGTGGCACACAAGAGAGCGCTTGAAGGGCAATTAGGCAGGACAGGCCACATGACAGTGGCAGATCAGTGTGCCAGCGCTAAGTAGGGAGCGCTTAGAAGGTAGCTCAGTTCAGTCAAAACAGGTCAGGGCCACACCGGGGCACAGGTTCAGCAGGGGAGCGCAGAGTGGATACAGCGCTGGTACCTGGTTGATCCCCAGTGGTCCTGGCGTCACAGAAAGGTGGGCTTCTTGGCGCTTGGTGGTTCTTGCGCCTTTGGTAGATAGTTACTTGAGTTCTTGTAGGTTGGGTTGAGTTGAAGGCTGCTGACAGGATTCCTCAGCAGGTGGTCCCTGGGTTCCCATCCGCTGGGCCAGATCAGTGGGCTAGTTCCTCACACAGCTTGGTGGGCAGCGCCTAAACACTGTCACCCCCAGTGGTATAGGTTCCTGACTAGGCCCTACCGCCTAAGTCTCCTGCGTGGGTTCCCCCAGGTCAGATGACCACTTTCTAAGGCGGCAAAAGCAGACCCCGCCCCTATTCTAGAAGGTTCCAGGAGCTTCCCTACTCTAACTGTGGGCAGGCAAGGCAGGCTGGAATGGCAACAATGTTTAAGGGTTCCAGCCAGCTCCTGGCAACTAGGGTGCTACACAAAAAGACCACGCTGCGATAGCAGGGGCCTATGGCAGCCATGTTTGAAGTAGGGAGTACCTGCACCATAGCATTGTTTAGCAAAGGGAAGGTGCTCGGTGACCTAAGGCCAACAAAAAAGAAGGTGGGAAAAAGGAGGCAAGGGTGAAAAAAATAGGGAAAGACTACCCTAGTGCTGACAGGTCTAACAAGCAGGCATCCAGGGGCTGGGCAGGGCCCAGGGAGGCAAGCCTTCCCCTGGGCCCCAGCAGCAGCACACCCCTGGTAGATTCAAGTCAGGAAACAAGAACATTTAACATGAGGTCACAGCCTCTTTTTATACACACATTTTCTTTGTTGTCAAAGGTGCAGGCAAGGGGCGAACAAGATGCAACGGATTCTTGAGCTCTTTGTTTTGCTCAGCCCCTCTCCCTATTCACAGGATGGGTCAGGGACATCAAACACACCACAGGGGGTGGAGCCAGCATTGTGGAGAGAAGGTCCAGCCCTATTCAGGTCCCAGGTGCACTCTTCCCTCCCATCAACATGCAGATCTCTCCATTCACCACCGGGGCAGACCCATCCTGACTCCTGAAGCCAGGCACACCAGCCAGCTCCAGCCAATCACAAGCCAGACAGTCAATTCACATTCACTGCACAGACATGCCAACTTCTAGAAGTGGCACTTCCACACTAGACACAATAAATCCGCGCACATCATTGCGCTGCATTTAATCACACGAGTCCGCACATACCAAACTCGAGCCTGCACTACCCACACATCAGGAACTACCATGGACAGACATATCCCCCATGCATTCTAATGGGAGGGCAGACCAATCTCACACACGCACTCAGAAAGCGCACGCACTTTACACTGCGCCACAGTGCTAAAGTGCGCAAAGACCAGAAATCACTATAATGATGTAACATTAAAAGGCATGAAGTTCTGGGGTGAACCTGCCAGAAGGGCCAAGTCCAACACCCTGCATTAAAAGGGTCTCAATCTTTTTTACATTTCTTAATTAGTGGTATATCTGAGGTAAATTTTCCAGATGTTGACCTAGTGTTGGCATACAATGCATCATGCTAGTGAAGTTATAATCTGTTGGCCAGGTTAGCACCTGTTAAATGTAAGCACCAAACTTCTAACATTGCTCAATTTAGCTGCTGTGTGTGATCTTTGGCAAATGTACAGAAAACTGTTTGCACTTGGATAAAGGATTCTCCCTTTCCCAAGCAACTGTACATTTACATATTACGTGTGGGGACGCCCATTTGAAACTCTGCCATACCTGCTCTTCGTTTCTGTGCTGCCCGGGGACCAGTCTGCTTGAAAGCTTCCATGGTACTACACATTTGGATACCCTCTCTTCCGCGGAGCGCAGGACTTCTGGGTTTTCAGTCTCCAGAAGGCATCGCGCTCTCGCGGAATCATCAGCGAGGTCACCGCCAATTACCTCGAGGAGGATAAAACATCGCTGGGGCTCCCGCGGCGCGGGACGCCCATTTGAAACTCTGCCATACCTGCTCTTCGTTTCTGTGCTGCCCGGGGACCTGTCTGCTGAAAGCTTCCGTGGTACTGCACATTTGGATACCCTCTCTTCCGTGGAGACTGACGGGACTTCAGTCCGCAGAAGGCAGCGCGCTCTCGCAGGATCATCAGCGAGGTCACCGCCAATTACCTCGAGGAGGATAAAACATCACTGGGGCCAAGGGCAGGCCCGTCCTTGCCCGTCACAGCCCGAAGGAGGCCGGGCCCTGTCTCTTGGCTCCTTGGGACAAAAAAAAAACTCTAAGTGTATAACAGTGTGATTTCATTTGTCGAAACTCTGTCCTACTGGAAGACGTTGGTATATGGGCCCGGTTTCGTACAACACAAGAAGATGGGAAAAAGGAAACTAAACAAAACGATCTTGGGACAGTCTACTCTCAAACGGAACTCAGATAACATGACGCTAATGAGATATTGTTGTTGTTGTTTTAAACTTTATTTCGGTTTGTTATGAACCATAAAAGTACAAGACACACATTTTAAGCAATAAGATAATACACTGTTACATCCTAGTTTATGTACATAGTCTGTAAGTTTCCTTTAGGTGGCGGAGTCCCGTAAAATATCTAAAACAATAAGTTATGTATTAATCAAATTAAAAAGTTAAAATACAATAGAGAGACCCAGGGCCTCCTGATGTGTTGTCCAACAACAGTCCATAAGCTTGTGTTTTTTTATTGCTTCCGGAGCATTCTCCGTCTTGTCAGCCACATGGAAAAAAGAAACTTAGCTATGGCAGTAACTACTAGTGCATTAGTGTCAGATTTTAAAATTCTAAAAAACTCTAAATAATTCCTGACCCCTAAGTTCAAGCATAGTTGTAAAATCCATTTCTTTCTACTGCTATAATAGCCAGGACACAACAAAATTACATGCACAAGGGTCTCATTAGGGTTTTTGCATCCTGGGCACGGGCGAGCTGGACCCTCTTTCCATTTATCTATATATGAGTGCAGGGGCAGTGTGCCGTATCTAAACTGTAGGTACAGCTTCTTGGCTAAAACCGGTTCAATCCTATCTAGTTCCTTCTCAAAGCTAATGAGATATTTGACTGGGGCGGTGGGAGTAAAAGAAAAGCAAATATCCAGTTTGGAAGATGATCTGATTAAGGACAAGGAGACCTTAAATTCGGTGGAGGTTAGCAGAGTCTCTAGCCTCTCAGGGGAATTGTTACTTGAACTACATGGTTCTCCAAAATTACCTATGGACACAAACAATGGTTGTATCCTCATAGGTAGGGATGAGATTTCATCAGATGACCCAGATATATTGTCCCTCCCTCCTCCCAAGAGAGCCTGTACTAAAACAAAGAAAATTCCCCCTATTAGTCTTCCCCCCTTGGTGCATGTTCTGATGGCACCTTCAAATAATGACGCCCCTGCACAAATATCAGAGTTTAGGAAGTCAGCTACAGGGTCTACTAAAGCAAGGAAAAGCTCTAACCTGGTAAAAAATAGTAACACCTGTAAAATTAAACCGAAAGGGTAAGGAAATACCGTCACGGAGATTGAGAGCCTTTTTTCTGATTTAACTTCCACCATAAAGGCACTCATTAATCCTATAGAGGTTAGACTAAGCATGATAGAGGCAAGTCAAATTACCATCATAAACAAATTAAGCAATCTAGCTCTTGGTATCTCCAAGATGGCAGGAACGGAGTGTAGAGAAAAAATTATTGAGAAGACAACCCTTACCCCGATCTGGGGTGGAAGTGACCGTAGTAATGTAATACAATCTGCTAGGGAGGGCTTTTTACCAAAGTGTAGAGGGCCTACAAATCAGGAATTAAATCAGGAAGGCCAGAGGAGACTACGGAGTAGTGCTAAAGCAGAGAATGGGATGTTGTCCACTAATGATCCACATTCAGATCAGAGGAGCGTAGGATTGACTATACGAAGGGCCACGCCAGAACTTATTACCTTAAGCCTTCCACCTGCTGCTGCCCCTTATACTATTGTTCTTGCAAATGTCCCATCAATAAATGAGCCTGATAAAGAATCATGGGCCATTTTGCGGAATAAGTCTATTTACCACTTAGGCATCAAGAGTGGTCTTAAGAATGAAATGTTTAAGGCATTTAAGATGGTGACACGGGTCTCATGTGTGGGTATGGACAGAAAGGTCCTAACCCATTTAGGATTGTATAGTCTTAACCCTGGGATCTCCATCATTGGTTCGAGAAATTCTAAATCGTGCTGGGTCAAATGGGCTGAGTAAGGATGAAATAAATGTTCTCCCACTAGGCTTTTTTTATCGCCCACGTATGATTGGGAGGCGAGATCAGTACTTGGGTAACTTCCATCAAGTAAATAAACAGATTTACAACGTAGCGGTAAAAAACAGGTTTTAAGGATTACAGCAGTTATAGGATGTAGATTGACATCATGGCAATAATCGTGATTTTGGGTAGTCTTGAGTTAAATACGAATATGATTAACAAGCAGTGTATAATAGTACCCAACTAGAATGTCAGAGCGGGGTTGCTGCTTCCTGTACACAGAAGATAACACCTTTTAAACACAGGGCTTATAAAAAACCCCAAGAAACTCATAGGGAAAATGAACCCTTGTCAATTGAAAATTCAACAATCATTTTGGTTGGGGGGCGTGGCTTGCAAGGCTGCGAAATGGCCGCTTACTGAGCGTGCTCCGCCGGCCAAGCCAATTATCCTGACAAAATCCTGATTAAACCTACACCCTGAGCGACACGAGCACCACAAAAGAAAGCGGAGGCATGAGCGCGCAGAACGAGCTAATTTTCGGCACGCATGCAGTTGGTGGAGGAGAGATATAGCCAATCTCGGGAGAGCGGGACGGAGCTGCGGCGGACTGCCGGAGGCGGTATCCTGAAGCGGGGCACTGGGCCGAAACCGAGCAGAAGGCTGCGCGGGCCGCGAGTGGAGGCATGAGAAGCAGCCTGATGGGCGTGGAACATAATAAATACGGAGTGTGCTGCTGATATCCGCTCAACAGGTTAGTGCTGAAAAATCGGGAATGTGCAGAAGCTCAGGCCCATAGCTTACATTCAACCCGCAACCGCGTACGGGGGAAATAAATAAGACCACCATTTTCCCAGAGGCCCGAGCGCTGTGATAACCTGGTCACTGCAACCCTGAAAGCAAGAAATATTATAAGAAGCGCCGGATCTCTCCCCAGGGTACCTCGGACATGTCAGAGCTGTGACACCAAATAACTTTATGCCCGGATGTGCACATTCGGTAATTGGAGCTACAACTGTGATGACTGCGTGAAATGCCGGGCCCCATAGCAGACATTGTGTGCTGTGGAGAAGTTTGCCACGGCATCAAGGTACTTTAAACATCGGTGCAAACAGTGAAATAATCCCTTAAACCAGAGACCCACGTGCTTCACGCAGTATTCCCCGACATTGAACACACCAGCAAAACGCCATTTGCTGCAATACGCTTTACGGAGCCGCCATTTTGTCTGCTAGGGAGGCCGCGGCGCACAGACGAGACGCTGCCGCCCTTCTCGACAAGGTGTGCTCAAACCCTGTGGTCATATGGGCACCGGGATGAGTATAGGCGCCATCAGCTGCGGTGCGTGAGGTGCTAAGTGGATTCTGTGGTGGTGCCTCTGACATGGGTGGTGCCCACGCGCTGCTGTTATAGACTGGCGAGCGCCCGTGTCACAGGGGCGGCTGCTGTGCGCTGCGGTCTCTATTCTGTGGTGGAGTCCGGTAGTGCTGCTATCCGCTAACTGAAAAACACCGCTATCTGCGACAGTCTGTACCACTGAGATGGTGCGGTATTAACATACGACCTGATTTGGCTATTGTACACTGTGGGTGCCCAGACTGTGAGCGCAGTGTCACACTGAGAGTACAAAATGGGCAGATCAGATGCCAGGCTGTCCAAAATCCCATTCCCAACTGCAACGGAAGGGAAACCACCTGAACAGGATCAAGGTGCATCGGGAGATGGTGAAACGTTGGATGACCAGGGTGGAGACTTAAAATCCCTCATGCTGGAAATGAGATCGAGCCTTAAAAGTATCAACGCCAAATTGGACACCCTGACGTTGTAATTGGATTTGGTATAATCTCAGGTCACGACACACGAAACAAGACTGGACTGCCTGGAAAACAGGCAAACCGAATTCCACAAATTTAGGCAGGAGTCAAAGGAACAACTTCTACAAATGGACAAACTCCTCACGGTCATAAGGGCAAAGAACGATGACCTTGAAGCGCGCTCTAGAAGAAACAATCTGCGCCTCATAGGGATTCCAGAGACTACAGCAATACCTAAGATGGAGACCTATGTGACTGATTTGCTACATGAGCTATTTGACCCTAATCTGTCACAGGTCTTTGCAGTAGAAAGAGCGCCTAGAGCGTTAGGTCCTAAGCCTCCAGTTGGAGGTACGCCCAGGCCCATCCTTGCGAAAATTCGAAACTATCAGCATAGAGACACTATCCTTCGGCTGTCCAGAGAACGTGGCCCCATCACCCACAAAGGGAACAATATATCATTCTACCCTGACTTCACTCCTGCGGTGCAGGCTGCACGCCGGGAGTTTCTTCCGGCCAAACGTCTACTACTGCAAGCGCAAATTCCATACTCTTTACTCTATCCGGCTAAACTTAAAGTGTCTCATGATGGCACATCTCATTTCTTTGTGGACGAAAAATCAGCACTCAAATTTGCTAAACATGTATGCGGGCCCACTGCGAAGCGGAAAGGAGCCGGAGATGACCCTCTGGTACACCGTTTGAGTAATAATGACTGAATGCTGTCCTGGTGCACATGGGAGTTAGCTGTGTGGCTCTAACTGTTTAAAATGCCGTTCTCTCACTCATAGTGTTGCTGAAAATGCTGTTTTAAAGGTAATAGAAATTGTAATTGGTTATAAGGTTGAGATACCTTCCTATCCTTCTCTTCCATTATGTAGGTTTTTCATGTGCGATCTATGCCTATACGCCACAATCTATGATTGCATGTGTAAACTTTGAGGACGGTCTACCGATAGTTAGCTTGGCCACCCTGTGTAAACGGGGGAGTATGCCTCTGTAACCTTGCCTCCATGGGAAATTTCCCACTATTTGTACGTTTTCACGTTTTGCGTGTTCATGGGGGGAATCAGACACGACCTGATTGGGGGGTTGATGTGGGTGAGGGGAGGGGAGGGTGGGCGTAGTTGGGTGTTTGGTAATATGTCAGCCACTGTTTTTACAACTGTCATGCATTACAATGTCATGGGAGGAAACGCTGGGGACAGACGCAATCGGTTTGTTAAGTACACATGGGAGTGACTAAAATCCTGACATGGAACATCCGTGGTCTAAATGATGGCAGGAAAGCGAGGTTGATGCATGCCTATCTGCAGAGGCATGACATAGATGTTTTCTTTATACAAGAAACACACATTCATTCTCTGCCTTCAGTAAAACTCAAAAATGCTAAATGGGTACACACATACTCTGCCATATATTCAAACTATGCACGAGGGGTGGCAATATTGTTAAGGAAAGGGATGGACTGGAGGGAACGTGACACATACATTGATCCAGAAGGTAGATATGTGGTTGCAAATGGTGTGTTAGGTGGCAAATTGGTGACTCTGGCGGCTGTATATGGTCCAAATGTGGATGATCCTGATTAAGGAATGTCTGGGCTCGGATTGCCGGGATGGACTGTGCTACCATAATCTGGGGGGGGGGGGTGACTTTAATGTTGTCCTTGATGACTCCATGGACAGGCAGGGTGCGCCTAGACCACTACATCCACACGCTAACCAGGCCTTGCATGACATCTTAGTGGAAGGGGCCTTAACAGCACGCACGCAACCTAGGCTTCATCCTGGACTCCTCCCTCTCCATGACCAAGCAAGTCAACACCGTCTCCTCGCCGTGCTTCAACATCCTGCGCATGCTTCGGAAGATCTTCTGGTGGATCCCCACGGAGACCAGGAAGACCGTCACCCAGGCCCTCGTCACCAGCCAACTGGACTACGGCAACGCACTCTACGCCGGAACCACCGCCAAGCTCCAGAAGAGACTCCAGTGGATCCAGAACGCCTCAGCCAGACTCATCCTCGACATCCCACGGAACAGCCACATCTCCGGACACCTGAGAGACCTGCACTGGCTCCCCGTCAACAAAAGAATCACCTTCCGGCTCCTCACCCACGCACACAAAGCCCTACACGATCAAGGCCCGAGCTACCTCAACAACCGAATCAACTTCTACGCTCCCAAACGCCACCTCCGATCTGCCAGCCGCGCCCTCGCCGCCGTCCCACGCATCCGCAGAGCCACCACAGGAGGAAGGTCCTTCTCCTACCTGGCCGCCAAGACCTGGAATTCCCTCCCTGACGACCTGCGCCTGACCCAAGACCACCTCTCCTTCAGGAAGAAGCTCAAGACCTGGCTGTTCGAGCAGTAACGGCACCCCCCTCCCCCAGCGCCTCGAGACCCTACGGGTAGGTAGTGCGCTCTATAAATGTCTATGATTGATTGATTGAACAGACATTTGGAGAGTCAGACACCCAAATGCGCGAGAAGGTACATGCATCTCTAGTCACCATGCTGCTTGGTCCAGAATAGATTTCTGGCTGGTCTCCCCAGATGTGGAAGCTTGGACTGCCCGTGTGGGTGGGTTAACCCGCTCACTGTCGGATCATGCCCCCTGCCTGTTGGAATTGGACATCCCTGATGCCCCAACTCGTGCATTTAGCTGGCATCTACCGCCACAAGCACTCCTCGATGAAGTCTTCAAGGAAGAAATCAGACAAGACATAGAAGATTACTTTGATACTAATTCAGGATCGGTTTCCACTGAATCTGTTTTGTGGGACGCCTTCAAGGTGGTCATAAGAGGTCAATGCATTGCGCGGAAGGCTGGAGTCCTTAAAGCAATCAGAGGTACCATTAATACAATTGAGGGCCAAATACAAGACCTAGAGAAGCAATTATGTGAGAAACCTATGCCAGAAACAGCAGCGAAGCTGAAGGCGAAGTTACTAGACTATACAGAAGAGGCACAACGAGAATTAAAATTCCTAGGTAAGCATGCTGAGGCCCGGCGCTATGGAGAGGGGGATAGGCCGAGCCGAACACTAGCGAGAATGCTTGGTACTACCGGTAAAACTGACTACATACACACAATCCATAACACCACAGGAAACACAATTGTGGGTCAAAATGACATTCTACACGAATTAAAAAATTTCTATGCTGACTTGTATACGGCTAAGCACACTACTACTCCAGAACACCTTGAGGCCTTTCTAGACTCCATCGCGCTGGTTTGGTTCAGTGATATACATCGCAAATACATGGACCTTCTAGTGACAGTTGCAGATATAGCGTAAGTAATTAAGGGGTTGCCATTAAATAAGGCACCAGGCCCAGACGGTCTCACCACAGCATTTTATAAAACGTACGTGGATGAACTGGCACCTAGGTTACATGAGGTATTTGCAGAATCATTAGAATTAGAGATCCTCCCCGCATTGATGAGAAGCCCTGATTATAACATTGTTGAAACCAGACAAAGACAGCCAATCTCTTGATTCTTACAGGCCCCTTTCCCTCATCAATGTTGACGTAAAAATATTTGCGAAACTCATAGCGGACCGTTTGCAGCCTCTACTTCCCATGGTGGCCCTACCGGACCAATCGGGATTCATACCTGGTCGCTCCACATCTCATAACCTGAGAACCATATTCTCAGTATTGCATTATCTCCACCCCACTGTCCATCAAGCTGCGGTGTTCCTGGATGCCACAAAAGCATTCGACTCCCTTGAGTGGCCCTATCTATTTCGCATATTAAAACGTATGGGTTTCAGCACTTTATTCCTTAATCAGATTCGCCTCCTGTACACCAAGCCAACGGCACGAGTGAGAGTTAACGATATAATATCAGACCCCTTTGAGATCTCCCGTGGCACTCGACAGGGATGTCCCCTATCTCCTCTGTTGTTTGCTATAGCGATGGAACCACTCGCAGCCCGCATACGACCACACTTGTAGAGGAATCGGATTTAGCTAACGCAGTTTGTTATTTTCTCTCTATGCGGATGACATTACCCTCTACATCCTGAACCCAGCTGAAAACCTGAACCCTTTATTACGTGCGTTTGTAAAATTTGGAGGCCTGTCTGGAGTGTCCATTATTTGGACCAAGTCGGTACTTTTCCCTCTAACAGACAATACACCGGACGTACACTCGGAGTTCCCACTGCGGTGGGAGGCCGATGAAGTAAAATACTTGGGAGTATGGATCAGCCACAATCTCCATAACATTTGGTCCTTAAATTTTGGGCAAGCCGTGGACTGGCTTGAGGGTAGGGTTGCCATCTGGTCGAAATTACCACTTTCTATCGCTGGTAGAATAGCACTGGCGAAAATTATCATCCTGCCCAAGTTTCTATATTTATTTACCAACATCCCGATCCCACTTACAAAACACTTCTTATCGTGCCTGCGATCTCATCTTTTATCCTTGGTGTGGGCTGGCACTCAGGCCAGAGTCTCATGGGCCTTGTTGACCCTACCGCTGAGGCAAGGAGGGTTGGGTGCCTCGGTCATGCATTTATATGCCCTATGTGCGCAGGCCCAATTTTTGCATTTCTGGGCATACCCAACACCCTATCAGCCACATGTGGCTGTTGAGCTGGACTCGGTGGCCCCGCTTCCCTTGAATGTGGCGCTCTATCAAAAAACTCCGAGACCCACTACAGACATTGATTCGGCTGACACACTGCGATAGGTATGACGGGAATTGCAGCGACGAGCGTGACTCCCATTACTGTATGCACCGGCCATCCCACTGAAACAGAACCCGATGATACCCTGTTTGGCGGAGAGTGGAGATGAACTATCTCTGGCCAACACGCTGTTGCGTACGTTTGCTGATATGTACCCTGAAGGGAAATTTAGGGGTCCGCAGATTGGAGAAGAGGGCTCGCCCGCAACGTGCCGAGACCTGTTTACTTATCATAAGTTGCAGTCCTCCTGCTGTGCACTCTGGGAGGGATTCCCAGATGAGCTCCCAGTACTCCTGGCACTCCAAGACATATTAACTAGAGCTTCCCCCAAATAATTAGTCACTCGCTTATACACCACCATGCAAGACCGGGCTCCAATCATACGTCACGCATTCATGCAACTCTGGAATGCAGAACTAGATACACCATTAACTGACATACAATGGTCCTTTTGCTGTAAACAACTACTAGAACTCTCACCAAATTATAAATTATGCCTGATACATTTTAAATTCCTACATAGATTTTATTGTACCCCTATCAGCCTGAAGCGCATGGGGCTAAGGGACGATGCTGGTTGTTGGAGTTGTGGTTAAGAGGATGCCGGGTTCTTGCATGTGGCTTGGGGCTGCCCATTACTAACTAAGTACTGGACTGAAATTTTTAATGCTATCAATCAGATAGTTGGCAGATCGGATGACCCGACACCACACATTGGTCTCCTGGGATTGATCACTAACACGATCCCCAAATGCGCAAGCTGCATGCACTACTCCTATTGTATGCCAGGCGACAGGTGGCTCTTAGATGGGGGCGCAGGGTTCTACCGACCTTTACAGCCTGGCTCTCTGACGTTACATACGGACACACACAACTCGGCACATACTGGGAGTTGATGCCTACTGCATCTGGGCCCCGAGATATATGGGAGCCGTTTCTAAGCTGGGCACGGGCCAGAGCGACATCCCCACCATCTACACAACAGATGACTGAAATAGACGATGCAGGTAGTCAAAACACTGAGTATGTTTCTGATTCGGACAAAATGGGAGGACTGCCTCGACTGTATGCAGATGAATGTGATCTGTAGATTGTACACATGTTACAGATTTGCAACCCAGCGAATTGGCCTGCCATATTTAGCTACTTTGCATGCACTGTTTTTCCATGTATATATTTATCATGATGTGCTAATCCGTCCCTCTATTATGTTCTCATAGCTTAATCGGCATCAGCTATATAAGTAAACGTGACTGATGCACAGACTTAATTAGTAAAATGTTGGGAGGTACTGACAGTTTCCTGTTGTTCTTCTGATCCTGGTAATTGACTAGTAATCTTATGTATATTTCGGTACTATACAGTTTGCATATACCCTAGAAATGTATCCTTTTCAACAGAATGTATGTACTGTGTTTATCTGAAAAATTGAATACATTTAAAAAAAAAAAAAAAAAAATTCAACAATCGTTTTGGTTGAACCAAATTTAAATGGAATAAGGCCTTCCCTTGACCCTACCGCTTTAGATATAGCCTCTGTTAATAGCACACCACAAGAAAATACAATGCAGGTAAAAAATGTGATATGGTCACTAGTGCTGTACTCCTGGGACTGTTAAGATTTTATCATGGAATGTTTGTGGCCTTGAGTCAAATGCTAATGATGGTGTATGGAGTGATTTTATTCGGAAACACAAAGTATTATGTTTACAAGAGACATGTTTGTTATCTGAGCAACATCTGAATGGTTATAAAACATTTCATGTCCCTGCTCTAAGGTCAACTCATGGGAGACACAGTGGGAGAATATGTGTGTATATATCCAACAAGCTGGTAGTTCAGAATATAAAAATGTCAAAAAGTACTCCCTACTTTCAAATGGTCTCAATTTTTTTTCCTCGGCATACAATGTTGTTAATTGTAAACTTTTATAACAACATTGATAAAGTTAAGTATGCTGATGTGTTAAAAAACCTTAAAGAGGATCTAATAGACCAAGTTAATGCGAAAGGAAGAGAGGTAATTTTTTTAAAAACATTTTTATTAATTTTCGAGCATAGAAAACAAACAATAAGCATGTCAGTGTCGAGCAGCACTTCCACATTCCCATTGTCGACCCCCCTCCCTCCCCTCCCTCCCTAGTTCCAGGACACAGTTTCTGAAGTCCATTAGTTCATCTGGCGTTGTCCTCCAGGCCCTCAACAGTAGCAGCGCCGGGGCCCAAGGCCCGGCCCCCTCCATGACCATCATAAATTCAAACCTCCATGTTTCTTCAAAGCCCTCCATCCAATCCATGATATCTACGCCATTTGCCCCACACCCTACCAAACCTCTTTGGGCACCCCCTTGCTTTGTATGTGACCCTTTAGCCGCCATATACATATCTAGTCCCCTCCTCCACTCCTCCAGCTGGGGCATGTCAGATACCCCCCATCTCCGGGCCACGTCTCTTTTGGCCACTACCAAGGCGAGAACCAGGAAGATCAGCAATAGGCGGCCTAGTCTACATCATTAGTCATTCCCAGGAGTACCAACCGGGTCCAACGGAATAGCCGTTTCCAACACCTCCCCTAGTTCTGAAAGGACCGCCCTCCAATATGTTTGAATGTTCGGACAGGACCAGAGCGTGTGTAGGAAATCCCCCCTTTGATGCCCACAGCGTAAGCAGCAGGGATCAGGCACTCGCCCCATCTTATGCAGGTGCACTCTATCAAAATATGTCCTATGGAGTATCTTAAATTGGACCAGTCTAAGGCGCGATTTAATTTCTACCTCCCTAGGATGCATCAGGACTACACCCCAGTCTACTTCGTCCATGTCCCCCATCTCCCGCTCCCACTTGTCCCTAATGCCCCGGAGTTTATCTGGTCTATTGTTCATTATCGTTTTATACGTCAGAGACACTGCCTTCCCAGAGATCCGTTCCTGTGAAAGGCGGCCCTCTAGTGGAGCATACTCGGGGAGTGCCTCCATCAATGTTCCCTCTGCCCTTCATGCATGTCTTAGTTGTAAGTATTTAAAATATTGGGAGCGGTGAAGCCCATATTCCTGTTGCAGGGAGGGGAAGGATTGCAGTGCCCCCCTCTTGATCACATCTCCCAGCGTAGAGATGCCGATTGCGTCCCAGCGCTGAAACCCTCTCAACTTGCTTAGTTCCCTCATCCAGGCGCATTTCCATAGTGGGGTTTGTTTTGTAGGTTTGTGTTCCCATCCAATCGTCTTAGTTGCCCTTTTCCACGCCCCCAGCGTAATTTTCGTAGCAGGTAGTAGTCTGGCCTGTCCCCTGCCCCCGTACAGGAAGTGTATACTTATGTGTGTGCCCATGGAGTGCCTTTCTAGCGCATAGGTCGGGTGTGTCGCAGATGCATGTATCCACTCATTAACGGGTATCAGGTGTTCCGCCCAGTAGTAGGCCTCTAGGTCAGGCAGGGAAATCCCCCCATCATATTGATGTCTCTGTAAGGTAGATAACGCTACCCTAGGTTGTTTTCCCAGCCATAGGAAAGACCGCAGTGCCGCATGGATGTCGCGGAAAACCCCTCTCTGCACAGGGAAATATTCATTCTGAAAGGCATATAGAAATATCGGCAGTGAGATAATTTTAACATCGCTGCCCTTCCCAGCAGCGTCAATGGGAGCAATTGCCATCTAGCTGTGTCCTGAGCAAAGTTTCGTAGTATACGGCTAATATTCCATTCGTAGGACAGAGTTGCATCAGTTGTTATGAATATTCCGAGGTACATGAATCCCTCTCTAATTATCTGCAGACTCGCAGGGAGCGCTGGCCATCTGTCTCCTCCCTGTGGGTCGTATAGCATCGACTTATGCCAATTGATCTGGTACCCAGACTTGGCCCCATAACGGTCCAGTTCCGAAAACAGCACCGGTATAGTAACCTCTGGCTGGGTGATATAAAGACGAATGTCATCTGCGTACAGTGACAGTTTTTCTTCGGTGTTGTCAGCTTGTCCTATCCCGAAGCCGGTAATCCCCACATTCTGTCTGACTGCGCATGCCATTATTTCGATAGTAAGGGCGAATAGCAGGGGGGACAGGGGGCATCCCTGCCTAGTGCCTCTTCTCACAGGGAAGTCCCTTGACAGCGTCCCATTGACCCGAACTCTCGCTCTAGGGTCCGTGTAAAGCAGGTTGATTTTACGTCTATATTTGGGTCCAAAGCCAAGACGCTCCAGCACCCCCTCCATAAATGGCCAGTGGACTGCGTCAAATGCTTTTTCAGCATCTAGGGAGAGGAACCAATGGGGATCCTTTCTGTGATACACTTCTATTAACCAATTATGGGTTTGCCGCAGGTTGTATCTAGTCGCCCTTTCCGGGAGAAACCCCGTTTGGTCTAGGTGGACAAGCCCCAAGATGACTCCTCGTAGGCGGAGGGCCAAGATCATTGCATAGAGCTTCGCCTCCACATTAAGGAGGTAGATGGGTCGATAGGACGAACAGTCGTCCGGCGGCTTACCTTGTTTGCGGAACGGGACAATCGAGGCCTGTCGCAGGTCTTCTTGGAATTGCCCCTCAGCTTCGGCATCCACAAAGAGGCCCAGTAGGTGACGGGTCAGGAGATCCGCCGTTTTCTTGAAAAATTCCGACAGAAAGCCATTAGGGCCTGGGGCCTTCCCTGCACGGAGTTTAGTCAGTGCCTCTCTAACTTCCTCTTCTGTGATATCCGCCTCTACATTCTGTTGGTCTATCTCCTCAAGCCTTGGAAGGTTAATATGCTCCATGTATTGCAACGTGTCCTCCCTTGTCTCTAGCTCTCGTGCGTCGTAGAAGGCTTCATAGTGCCCTGCAAAAGTATCTGCAATTCTAACATCTGTTCGGGCCCTTCCCCCCTTGAGGTCCCTCACCTTTTCCACCCATCTTTCGTCCCTCTCCTTCCTCCTTACCCACGCTAGCGTCCTCCCAGATTTATCCCCCATATCGTAAATACCATGAAGGGTCACCAGGGCCTGTGTCTTAGCTTCACCCGTCACCAGGTGTTTGTATTGGGTCTGTAGATCGGAGAGGCATCTAAGCGTCCCCATGTCTCTAGTAGCCTGGTGTTCTTTCTCTAGCTCTAATATTCGGCGTTCCATATCTTGAACCTCACCCTGGAGTTTTCTCCTATCTTCTGCGAGTCTACATTGGGCCCTATCTCAGAGTACCGTTTTGAGTGCCTCCCATAACACTATGCGGGATTCCACCGACCCTATATTTTCGGCCAGGTAGACCTTCACGTCAGCTCATAAGCCTCTCATAATCTCCGTGTTTTGCAGGTCCCATGCCGACAGTCTGAGTGTCCCGGGCTCCCTTCTCTCTCTTCCCCCAACCGTTAATAACAGTGGTGAGTGATTGGATATACCTCGTGCGCAGTACTCTGCGGTGTCTGAAACCTGGAGCGTCTGTCGCATCATAAATATATAGTCCAAGCGAGAGTACACCTTATGCGCTCCGGAGAAGAAGGAGTACTCCCTAGACTCCGGGTGAAGCCATTTCCAGTCATCAAGCAGGCCCAGCGTAGTCATTGACTTGGCTAACGATGTGGGACTGTGGGGTCTGGCACGGTCGCCCGTCCTGTCCAGCACTGGGTTCATTACGTCGTTAAATTCACCCCCTAGAATTTGGATCATGTCTGCTGTGTTGAGAATGATCTCCGTGACTCCCCTAAGTGTACCTGCCTGTATCTTGGGAGGGGCATAGGCCGAGACAATCGTATACTCCTTCCGCCTCCACCGCCTCCTCACCCCCACATATGTCCCCTGCGGGTCCGTCCAGGTCTGCGTTATTTTCATAGGTGGATGTTTTTTTATCAGGATTGCCACCCCTCTAGAACCTTTCAAAAATCCTGCATGTGCCAGGACTCTATATTGCCCCCTAGCAAGGAAGCCACATTTAGTACCCTGTAGGTGTGTTTCTTGGAGAAGTATCACATCCGCGCCCATTCTCTTCACATAATTATTGACCAATCCACGCTTAACCTTGCAGCCCAGGCCGTTTACGTTCCAGGTCAGAACCTTAAGGCCCCCACGGGACCTGCTATCCCCTTCCGGGCCACTCATCATCCTATCATGGGATGGTATCGATACGCATCCAGTGTCCTACACTGGGGTCATCAGGACATGTGTGTGTACGCTCATCAGGACATGCTAGAACTAACCTCCCCCTCCCCATATCACCCTCACCCCTCCCCCAAAAACGTAACCCAACATCCCCCATAAATCCCCAAACGTGCAACTGTGAAATCCCCATTCGCCCCACCCCACCCCACCTCCCCTTCCCTCCAGCCCCTTCTTCATTTCCAACATCTTTAGGGGCTATTAGGCATAGAAGGTCTATCGCCCACCCCTGCAGAGACCCTAGTGTTCCAGCTCTCGATCAGAAGACTGAGAGCTCACAAAACTCCCTTCCACCTGAGTTACGTGTAGGAAAAATATATGCATCAAATATTGTGAAATATGAAAGTTTGTATAAGACGTTTCAACTTGCGTGAACCCCTGCCGAGCCTTATACATCTTGTCCTACACAGGTCCCTTATCACGAATGGGAGTCCTAGACAACGTCCTGCGAGACCGTGTTCTCCCCAGTGGTATCTTGCTCCATTTCACGGATCACTGCCTCTAGTTGATGCAGAGACTGCGCTTCATTGTCCTCTTCCACGGATTCGGTACCGGTCCGGGCTTCCTCTTCCTCCGATTGTGTGGCCTTTTCGAGGCAGCGAAACCTGGATCCCGCGTTGCCCCTTTCCTCTGGGGAGGCCGACCGCCTCTGCCGGCCTGCGATCTGGGTCCACTTTGGATATGGGGTCGTCGTCAACCTCTTGCGTGCCCTCTGTCCTCTTAACCTCTGAGTTTTCGGGAATTCCCAAGAGGCCTCCATGGACCGTGTTCCATCCCGTGGGTCACGTCTCTCTCCCCCCGTTCCGGATCTCGGAGGTCTCTCCTCTAGCCATTGCCATGCATCATCAGGGTGTGAAAAAATGCGTCTTGTTGTGGTAGATGACCTTTAGCTTTGCCGGAAAGAGCAGCATGTATTGTATTTTTAAGTCCCTCAGTTTTGCCTTTACTGAGTCAAAGGAACGTCTCTGTTTCTGGACTTCTTGGCTGTAATCCGGGAAGATTATGATGACCGCATTTTCAAAGCGGATTTCACCCAGTTTTCGTCCTTCTCTCAGAATAAGGTCACGGTCCGCGAAGTTCAGAAAACGGGCAATGATTGGCCGGGGTCTAGCCCCTTCCGGGGGTTTCGCCAGCAGCCCTCTTCACAATGAAGCAGTTGGAGAAGTGTGCCCTCTGGAAGGTCTTCTGCAGCCATGTGTGGAGAAAGGCCGCCACGTTGGTCTCCTCAAGTCCTTCCCTAAAACCTACGAATCGCAGGTTGTTGCGACGCGCCCTATTTTCTGCGTCATCTACCTTCCATTGGAGATGTTTATGCGACGCCTGAAGTTCCGCCATGTCTTTCCTCAGCGTGGTGAGCGTATCTTCTGCTTCCCCCAACCTGGTCTCCGCCGTGGTCACCTTCTCCGTCAGATTGCGGAAATCTTGCCTTAGCAGCGTAACCGCTGATCCCACTTCGCCAATCTTCACCTTAAGCGCGGCTCTGGAGGCTTTCATGGCGTCTGTTGACGCCTGAATGGCGGCCATCAGGAGCGCCATGTCCGAGCGCGGCCCCTGGTCCTCCGACTCCGTGGCTGGAGGGGCCGTCGCAAAACGATCTATGGTGCCCTGTTTTTGGGCCCTCATGGCCATCTCTTTCTTCCCCATGCTGAGTTCCGCCGTCTGACGTGCAATCCAGGTATATCTCCGTGCACCCCGGGTGATGTCCACCACCTATCCTCTCGCTCCGGTCCTCCGTTTCATCTCGCTGCACCTGGGGCCGGTTCTCCGCAGCGGTCCTTGCTGCAATCTCAGCGGCCCCGCCCGCCCGAGTGCAGGATCAGTGATGGTGTTCCGGGGCGGGGGGGTCCGGGACCAGCCGCTCAGCGCAGTTCTCTAGATGATCGCGGCACCTCCTCGGCGATCTCGCCTGCCTCTCAATGCCGCCGGGCCGGTCTATTCCCTCCGGGCCTCAGGGCGCCGCCATCTTGCCGGACGGGCCTCGTTCTCCCCCGTTTATGGCGGCTCGTCGTTTTCTGCCCCTCTCCACCTCCATCAGTCAGCCAGTGGTTTCTGCGGCCCCACGGGACTTATTGCATGTCCTTTACGGGGTCTGTGGACCGGATTTATTCGTCGGATTAAGGCAAGCTCGGCGGAGCTCACTCGAGGCACAACCTATCTGGCCATGTTGCTTGCCACGCCCCCCGGAAGAGAGGAAATTTTGGTATGGGGTGGGGATTTTAACATAATTATTTGTAACTCAAATGCGTATGATGGGGGGAAAAATAATAGGGATGATAATGGCCATCCCAAGCATTTTGTTCATATGGATAGAGGGGAAGGATTTAACGACTTAATGGCAATGTTTGATCTTGGTGTGTCAAATGGATGTGTTCCCCTACTGTTAAATTTGACCCAACTTATATTGGACAGGGCTTCAGTTCTGTGATGGATTTTATTATCATGCCCATCAGATATGCCAACCTGGTGGAAAAGCCATTGATGACGATGCAACAAGACCTCACACTGCAGGCACGCCACATGTCAAAACCAATGCACCTCCTTAGCTGCACGACTCATCTTCGACACGGACCCACACAATGCTTCGCAAAGTGGATTTAAGGGACTCTGTTCAGCAATCATAACTGGGTCCCTGTAGCTGACACACACTCTATAGCGGTCAGCCTGAGCATGTTACTGTGTCCCGAACTGCTGTGACCAGATAGCTTCAGCTAGTGCTTTACTCTTTTGGCGCCATTTACTCTAAAAACTTTAACATTCAATATCTCCAGTTCTACTAATTCACTTTTGTCATTTTGGTCATGCTTTATTTATTACATTTAGCTTTATTTGTTTACGCTGGTGTAGGATCTTTTTGTGTGGTGTTTGCACAGTTTTTCTAACAACCCCCCACTGTCCATTAGTCGTATTATGGCCTGAAGCTGTTGTTTTCCTTTGCATCTCAGCAGTTATTTTTCAATTACCTGGCCGCGTCTCGAGTCCCTGGTCTGTTCTGTATATGGCCTTTGTATCCGCACAGTAGGCCATCAAAGAGGTATCTAAATACATCTCTGCCTCCACTTTTTACTGAGGGTTTGCTGGATCAGTGGATCAGTGGCCCACCATCATCCTTTCCCACTATGCTGCCTCTACAGAAATGGACACTGTCAATTCACATTTCAGCAAATTATGCTTTTGAGTCAGTACATAACTACTAATGTTTAGATGGCCCTGGCAGCTGTACTCCAGTTCTGTCAAAGGTATTACAAGGGGCTGACTCATCAACCCGCCATCTTAGTTACCGTCCAGGCATACCCTCATAATTGCATTTGCAATACATCCTGGGGAATTAAGCCCGTTCTTATGGAGAACATGGGCCTTTCTTATCAAAATCAATAAAATATTTCTGAAACAAACAGATATTGAACTGGGAGGAATTACATGGAGTTTAGAGTATAAAGATCAGTCATTTTAAAGAAAACAATAAGTCTGACCTTTCCTCAAGCTGCTGTTGCTCATGGAGTTCAGCGTCTGAGAGCTGCTGCCTTTGGCCACTCATCGTGTGGCTTATCATCTGCTTTATCTCTTGTAGTTTGATCAGTTTTCAGAGGCAACATGGAAACTAGTGCTACCTGTCACAAATTAACTTACCCAGAACTATTGTAAGAATGCCATAAAGTTAGATGCAAAGCTAAAGTGCAAACTTCTTGGGCCCTGTATGCTGCTTGGTGAAATTCATGCACCGTTAGAGCACCATGTCCCTCATGTAACAAATCCATCAACTTCCCCCTCCACTGTGGCACCATCAGTTTATCTGCTCTTCTGACAACACCATTTACCTTGGACAACTCTGACGATGCCAGCTTGTATTTATTCATGCTGCTTAATGTATCTGTTATTCTTGGCTAAGCAGAAAGGATGCATTTGTATTATTTGTGTCAACTAATCTGCACATTGGACTTCCACAACCATTGGGTGTCACCAATTGCTCAACTTCAAATAGATTATCCGCTCACCAAAAATCATTTCATCAATACCATTTTCACCTTCAGTGGTCCGCATTATCAGTTTCCAGACCAGGTACGTTACACCATAAAATAAAAAAAATCACCAAACCAATGCCCTACAGCATATTGTAGAGGCAGGCAATGAAGCCAGGCAGCTCCATGTACAAAAATGTTGGATGAATGCCACAACACTGTGAGGTGCACCCTGCTGCCTTGGGTCTTCCTGTCCATCTCTTACTCAAAGCGCTGTTCTCGTTTAAAACGATAGACCTTTTGTGAGGTTCCCGAGGCTTGAGCCGGGAACAGTGTTTTAGCGAAATTGCAAATTTGAACGCATTTTTTTTAAAATTCATTTCTGTACTGTTGATGTCATAATATTTCCGGGCCATTTGTCAGCTTATTTAATTGACTAGCGCACGCATACTACCATTGCGCTTCAAGCTGGGACCATAGCAGCAGGAAAAACGCTGCATTGGAAACTCGGCCGCCATCTTAGGTCAGTCACAGGGCGAGCAGACTACTTGCTCGGCCCTCCCACCCTGCCACCCTGACCAATATAAAAAGACCATTACCAGGTAGTTTTTCCATCGATAGACCTTTTGTGAGGTTCCTGAGGCTTGAGCCGGGAACAGTGTTTTAGCGAAATTGCAAATTTGAACGCATTTTTCTTTTAATTCATTTCTGTACTGTTGATGCCATAATATTCCCGGGGCATTTGTCAGCTTATTTAATTGACTGGCGCACGCATACTACCATCGCGCTTCAAGCTGGGACCATAGCAGCAGGAAAAACGCTGCATTGGAAACTCGGCCGCCATCTTAGGTCAGTCACAGGGCGAGCAGACTACTTGCTCAGACCTCCCACCCTGACCAATATAAAAAGACCATTACCAGGTAGTTTTTCCATCGATATACCTTTTGTGAGGTTCCTGAGGCTTGAGCCGGGAACAGTGTTTTAGCGAAATTGCAAATTTGAACGCATTTTTTTTAATTAAATTCTGTACTGTTGATGCCATAATATTCCCGGGGCATTTGTCAGCTTATTTAATTGACTGGCGCACGCATACTACCATCGCGCTTCAAGCTGGGACCATAGCAGCAGGAAAAACGCTCATTGGAAACTCAGCCGCCATCTTAGGTCAGTCACAGGGCGAGCAGACTACTTGCTCGGCCCTCCCACCCTGCCACCCTGACCAATATAAAAAGACCATTACCAGGTAGTTTTTCCATCGATAGACCTTTTGTGAGGTTCCTGAGGCTTGAGCCGGGAACAGTGTGTTAGCGAAATTACAAATTTGAACGCATTTTAAAAAAAAATCATTTCTGTACTGTTGATGCCATAATATTCCCGGGGCATTTGTCAGCTTATTTAATTGACTAGCGCATGCATACTACCATCGCGCTTCAAGCTGGGACCATAGCAGCAGGAAAAACGGCAGGAAAAACGCTGCATTGGAAACTCGGCCGCCATCTTAGGTCAGTCACAGGGCGAGCAGACTACTTGCTCGGCCCTCTCACCCTGCCACCCTGACCAATATAAAAAGACCATTACCGGGTAGTTTTTCCATCGATAGACCTTTTGTGAGGTTCCTGGGGCTTGAGCCGGGAACAGTGTTTTAGCGAAATTGCAAATTTGAACGCATTTTTTTTAAAATTCATTTCTGTACTGTTGATGCCATAATATTCCCGGGGCATTTGTCAGCTTATTTAATTGACTGGCGCACGCATACTACCATCGCGCTTCAAGCTGGGACCATAGCAGCAGGAAAAACGCTGCATTGGAAACTCAGCCGCCATCTTAGGTCAGTCACAGGGCGAGCAGACTACTTGCTCGGCCTTCCCACCCTGCCACCCTGACCAATATAAAAAGACCATTACCGGGTAGTTTTTCCATCGATAGACCTTTTGTGAGGTTCCTGAGGCTTGAGCCGGGAACAGTGTTTTAGCGAAATTGCAAATTTGAACGCATTTTTTAAAAAATTCATTTCTGTACTGTTGATGCCATAATATTCCTGGGGCATTTGTCAGCTTATTTAATTGACTGGCGCACTGTCGTACATGTTAGTATGTTTTCTATGTTCATTATGCAGCGTCACACCACATCACCATAGCAACCCATTCTGTATATAGGTGACGTCACCTGTACACGGTGACAGATGACAGCTGACACTTGTTAACGCTAGTTGTTATCCCGCTACCGCGGGTCCTTGTTGATAATAAATAATCTTGAATACACCTTTCTACTTGCCTTCTTTGGTGTATGCTACAATTGGCGACGAGGGTTCTTTCAACAAGGGCCAGCGGAAATATTGAGATCGGCGATGATTGAAGATCGTGATCATATTGATGAGAAAATGCGGGAGAGAAGTTAAGGCGTTTAACGGAGTGAGTACGCGAAGGAAGAGCAAGCGCTGTCAATTTAAAAGTACGCGAAGGAAGAGCAAGTGGTGACAATCGGAAATAATCTGAGGAAGCGCTATTGTTCGGCACCGCGTAAATTTGTAAAGCTTTGACTAAAGTGTACACGAAGAGTGCGGTGAAGGTGTGCAGCGTAAAGTTTTGCGGAGCATCTGAAGAGTATTAACTCAGGCGGCTGCGTTGAGGAACAAGCTGATAAAAGCATTTTGTAATCGGCGCTTCGTGACATCCAGCTGAGGTGTCAGTCAATTACCTCAGCTGAGTCGCGTGAAGCATGCCGGTAGTGCAATGTGATTGGTAGATGGATACACACGTCATCAACGTAAACAACGTGCGGCCATCTTTAGAATTTCTCTGTCAGGAAATCGAGTGCATGAGAAACGAAGCGCGCTGAGAGGAAAAAAGCGCACTAGTGAAAAGATTTGAGGAGAAACGAGCAAATGTACAAGTAAGCCACTGAAACAAATCGGAATTAAAGTAAAACAAAACGATCTGTGCTTTGAAAAAACATTTTTTCGAATAAAAAGCAAGTAATAAATAAGTTTGGCATGGCAGAGTGTACCAACATATGTGCCCCTCCTCGTTTTCTGGATGAGCCAGGGAAACCCACCATGAATTGGAAGAAGTGGGTAAGGGCATTCGAGAATTACATCATTTCTATTGATGGAAAAGCTTTTGATGCCGAAAGAAAGTGTTCCTTGTTGTTTGGACTATTGGGTAAAGCAGGGCAAGACATTTTTGATAGTTTACCTGAGTATGAGAGCCCACCAGGAACATTCATACCACTGAATGAGTATCAGGAAGCGCTAAAAAGATTGGAGAGGCAATTTGATGAAGAAAATAATATAATGGTTGCCAGGCATAAATTTGCTCAAAGGAAGCAACAAGAGGGGGAGTCTGTCGAAGACTATGTTGCATGCTTAAGAGTTTTGGCAGTAGAATGCGAGTATGAGGAAATGACTGATGTATACATCAGAGATCAAATAGTATTTTACTGCTACACGAGGAAGGTGCAGGAGAGATTATTAGCTTGCAAAAGGCCAAGCTTACAAGAGGTCATTGATATTGCTAGAGGTATCGAAAGATCTTTGACTTCCACAAAAGAATTGTCCACTACTGGAAATAGTGCTAATGTATTTTATTTGCAGGAGAAGAAAAAAGGGGATGGTAAGACTAACGAAAAAAATATGAGTGAAAGAAAGGTGGGAGGTAAGCAGTTGTGCTGTTTTAGGTGTGGTTCTAGTGAACACCTGGCTGACTTTAGGAACTGTCCAGCAGTAGGTAAAAAATGTATAAAATGCAAGAGGTATGGTCATTATTCCACCTTATGTAAAACAAAAAGGATAAACAATAGTGCAAGCATAAACACAGTTGGAAATTTCGATGAAGAAATGTGTGCTAATATCATGTTGTACATAGAAATGGAGGATGGGAAAATAAAAGGTCCCATTAGTGATGTAAAAATTGGGGAGGTTGAATTAAAGTTCACTGCTGATTCTGGTGCCCCAATAACTACAATTTCCGATACCCTTTTCGAAGAAAGATGGAAGGGTGTGCAGTTGACTGAATCTGATATGAACCCAAAAGCCTTTGGAGAGAAGGATATAAATATGTTGGGGTATTTCATTGACACCGTAACCTTTAAAGGGAGAGTGATCGAGACAAAGGTATATGTAGCAGAGAAGGGGAGAATACTTGTAGGATGGAGAGATTTGGCCCAGCTGGGGGTGGTATTAGTTCCGGGAGCTAAAGACCCTGTGATTTTAAGAGAGGAATGGATGAACAGCATTTGTGTAGAAAGAGAAGAGAGTACATTGAGTGCAATTTTGGAAAAGCATAAAGATGTATTTAAAAATGTAATTGGATGTGTAAAGGGATTCAGGCATGACATCAAACTAAAAGAAGGTGCTATTCCATGTAAGCACAAGGTAAGATCAGTGCCTTTGTCAGTAAAAAATGAGTTAAGAGAAGTGCTTGAAAAACTAAAGAGGGAAGGTGTGATTGAAGAAGCAGAAGAATCTGAATGGATTTCTGCTATAGTAGTATCAAAGAAGAAGGTGACAGGGGACATAAGGTTGTGTGTTGACCTGAGGTCGCTTGATAAAAATATAGTAATAAACTGTCATCCCTTGCCAAAAATTAAGGACATTCTTCAGTCAACATCCGGATCAAAATATTTTTCACTTATAGACTTAAGGGCCGCGTACCATCAGGTGTGCTTGTCTGAAAAGTCCAAACAACTTACAACTTTCATTACGCCATTTGGAGCATTTAGATATGTGAGACTTCCTTTTGGTCTAGCATCATCTTCAGGAGTTTTCCAGAAACTCATGGATGTATTGTTCGGGAAAATGAAAGGGGTGGAAGCCTTTCAGGACGACATTTTGTTGCACTCCAAGATGGAAAGTGAGCACATACAGTTGATTGATACAGTTCTGAATGTATTGGAGAACAGAGGCATGACAGTTGCTAAGGACAAATGCAAATTCATGGCAAAGGAAATTGAATATTTAGGGCATGTCCTGTCTGCAGAAGGTATATTGCCAAAGGATGATTTGGTTCGTGCAATAAGGGAGGCTCCTGAACCAAGAAATAAAGAGACTCTCAAGTCGTTCCTTGGCCTCAGTGAGTATTAGGCAAAGTTTATCAAGAAATATGCAGAAAAGGTGGAACCACTCAGGAGACTGCTAAAGAAAAATGTGAAATATGAGTGGGGAATGGAACAAAATGATGCATTCAAAGTTGTCAAAGAGGAAATAGCCAAGGCACCAGCGCTAAAACCATATGATCCGCAGCTAGAAAACATTGTAACCGTGGATGCTAGTAATGAGGGAATAGGTGCAGTGTTCTGCCAAAGGAAAGGAAATGAAGAGAACACAATCGCATTTATTTCCAGGAAGTTAAATGACACTGAGATCCATTACAGTACAATTGAACGTGAGACTCTAGCCTGTGTGTGGGCTGTACACAAACTCAAGGATTATCTGTGGGGCAAGGGTTTCACGCTTGTAACTGACCACAAACCTCTTGTGTACATGATGGACGGCAAGGGGCGAGGCAATGGCAACGCTAGTTCTAGGCTGATCAGGCTTATGTCAAAGCTTCAGGAGTATAATTTCAGAATGGAACACATAAAAGGTGGAAAGAACAGTAGGGCAGATTGTCTATCCAGGTTACCGGTAAAGGAAAACACTGATGAAGTACTGGAAGACAACGAATGTGTGGTGGCACATATTGACGCGACTGTAATGTGTGAAGGATCCATAAAAGATGAGGAATGGGAAGAATGTGCAAAGAATGATACTGTTCTGGCTAAAGTAAAGGAGTATGTACAATCCAATTGGCCACATGTGAGGAATTTACCAAAAGAGCTTAAAAATTATCAGCAAGTGAGCGATGAATTAACTCTAGAAAATGGTTTCCTGAAAAGAGGTGAAGTGTTTGTGCCGCCACTAGGACTCAGACAAAAGATAATCCAGATGGCTCATAGAGGGCATCCTGGCACTACTGCCACTAGAAATGTCCTGAGAATGTACTATTGGTGGCCAGGAGTGGACAGCGAAGTTAGGAACCTTGTAGATAAGTGTGAGCAATGTATGAAGTCAGACAAACATTGGAGAATAGAGAAAAATGAGCTGCAGATTGTGCAAATCCCTGATGGACCTTGGGCCAAGGTTGCAATAGATTTTGCCGGACCCTTCAATCTGCTACAAGATGAATGTAAATACCTAATAGTTTTGACGGACTACTATACTAAGTGGGTGTGTTACAAGTTTGTGAAGGTGATTACTACTGAAATGGTCATAAAATTTCTGGAGAAAACCTTTGAAAGAGAAGGGCAACCAAAAACTATAGTGTCTGATAATGGATCACAACTTGTATCACTTTAATGGTAGATTTCTTGGGAAAGCGTGGTATAGTACAGGAGAAAACACCCCTGTACAGTCCTAAGAGCAATGGTCAAGCTGAGAGGATCAACAGATTCTTTAAAGAAGGAATCCAGATGGCTATTGCGAATGACATGGATGTCAAGGAGTTTATCAAAGTAAAAATAAATGCATATAATAATACTCCCAAGGAAGCAACTGGGTTTACACCGTTTTTCCTGATGAGAGGAAGAGTATGCAACGGTGTCATTACACCGAAAATAGGTGAATGGAAAGCAACAGCTGTAGAAGCAAGACAAGTATGTGAAAAAGAACTCAATGTGAGAGAGAACATACTGTGTAAACAAATGAAGAATAAGGCTTATTCTGATAATGTCAATTGTGCTAAAGATAAAGTCATAGCACCTGGAGATTGGGTGCTAGTGAGGAAGCCTGGTCTGGTTGCAAAAGGAGAGTCTAAGCTTAGCAGGCCGTTGAGAGTTGACAGAGCAACTGGAGGAGCTGTGCTAGTTGAAGGTGAGGGATGGCGCAGTAAAGATGACGTGGTAAAACTGAAACATGGTCAAGAACAGATCATAATGAGAAAAGCAGGAACGGAGGAAGGAGGACTAAATGACAGTGTTCTAGAATGGGATGACACGTGTAGTAACCAAGATGGGTCACATACCAGAGTCAGTCAAGGAGCATCTGAAGTTTCAGATGAAGGTTTTACTAGATTCTCTTCTGACCCCGTGGACACTGCCTTGGTACGGGATGAAACTAGGAGAGACAACTGTGGTGAAGGCAATGAGAGTAATGCAACAAGCATGAATGATGTTGAGGGCAGTGTAACTGGAAGGCATCTTTCCAGAACAGGCAGAGTGGTCAAATTGCCCGCCAAGTTTAAAGACTACATTATGGAATAGTTTTCTGTTTATTGTTTATGGAGGAAGGGAGATGTCGTACATGTTAGTATGTTTTCTATGTTCATTATGCAGCGTCACACCACATCACCATAGCAACCCATTCTGTATATAGGTGACGTCACCTGTACACGGTGACAGATGACAGCTGACACTTGTTAACGCTAGTTGTTATCCCGCTACCTCGGGTCCTTGTTGATAATAAATAATCTTGAATACACCTTTCTACTTGCCTTCTTTGGTGTATGCTACACGCACGCATGCTACCATCGCGCTTCAAGCTGGGACCATAGCAGCAGGAAAAACGCTGCATTGGAAACTCGGCCGCCATCTTAGGTCAGTCACAGGGCGAGCAGACTACTTGCTCGGCCCTCCCACCCTCCTACCCTGACCAATATAAAAAGACCATTACCGGGTAGTTTTTCCATCGATAGACCTTTTGTGAGGTTCCCGAGGCTTGAGCCGGGAACAGTGTTTTAGCGAAATTGCAAATTTGAACGCATTTTTTTTAAAATTCATTTCTGTACTGTTGATGCCATAATATTCCCGGGCCATTTGTCAGCTTATTTAATTGACTGGCGCACGCATACTACCATCGCGCTTCAAGCTGGGACCATAGCAGCAGGAAAAACGCTGCATTGGAAACTCGGCCACCATCTTAGGTCAGTCACAGGGCGAGCAGACTACTTGCTCGGCCCTCCCACCCTCCTACCCTGACCAATATAAAAAGACCATTACCGGGTAGTTTTTCCATCGATAGACCTTTTGTGAGGTTCCCGAGGCTTGAGCCGGGAACAGTGTTTTAGCGAAATTGCAAATTTGAACGCATTTTTTTTAAAATTCATTTCTGTACTGTTGATGCCATAATATTCCCGGGGCATTTGTCAGCTTATTTAATTGACTGGCGCACGCATACTACCATCGCGCTTCAAGCTGGGACCATAGCAGCAGGAAAAACGCTGCATTGGAAACTCGGCCGCCATCTTAGGTCAGTCACAGGGCGAGCAGACTACTTGCTCAGCCCTCCCACCCTCCCACCCTGACCAATATAAAATGGGACCCTTTCCTCGGAGGCGCAGCGGACGGGCGCAGCGGGCGCGCCGGCGGCGCGCCGAAGGCTCGCCAAAGGCAAGCCCGTCTGCACCCGTCCGAGCCTGTCCCGAGCCTAGGGCCACCCCCCCTGGACTAAATACTTCTGACTCTACACACTCAAGGATCTGCTACGATACCAATTATTTAACATTGTTTAATATTAATAAAGCTTCCTTTTCCCGATTAACTTACATACTTTAGATTATGCTCCATATACCTGTCCGTTTTGCTCTCTTCACATTATGGAACACCCTCACTTACAAAATCCTGTTGTCACCTCTCACAACAAATCCTCTCCTATTATCAAACTAGCCCTTTTAAATGCTCAATCACTCCCTAAACACAGGTATGAAATCGCTCAATTCATTGACAGTTGGCAGTTGGACATTTTATTACTCACTGAAACGTGGGAGACCAAGCCTCGGACCCTGACTTCACTTCAGCTACTCCAGAAGGATTCTCCAATATCAGGCTTGATAGGTCACTAAACAAAAAAGGTGGGGGAGTGGCGATTATTTTTCGCGACACCTTTCGTCTACGTACGGAACCCCTAAAAATTAATACATGTGAAGCTTTAAACTTCACTTTTGTTACTCCTTATTCTACCTCCTTTCGAGGTATTTTGCTTTATCGCCCCCCTGGCCTCCGTTCCGCTTTTCTGTCCTCTTTGAGCCACATTTTAGAACCAATTCCTGGAGAAAACAATTTCACAATTCTGGGTGATTTTAATTTTCACTTGGAGAAGAAGGAAGATCCTGATACTCATTCCCTCCTTACGGAAATTAATGCAGCAGGTCTTACGCAACTGGTTCATTCACCTACACATCTAGCGGGACATACACTGGACGGAGTCTTTTCCAATCTTGACTCCTTAACCATAGAGCACATACTACCTCTCACATGGACAGACCATTCTGCTGTCTGTTTCAATATTCTTCCTCTGACACCGATTCTCACAAAATCCTGTAAACTAGGCATTTTTAAATCCTGTAAAAATATCAATGTTCCTGAATACACCAACAACTTAGACGCCTTGAAAGAAATTGACACTGCTGATCCAGAAGCCGCAGCTATTTACTATACCAGATGTATTAAGACCGCAAATGATACCTCTGTTCCCATTAAAAAACGCTCTTCTAACAGGTTGTCAAATTCTACCCCATGGTTCACTGAAGCACTTAGGTTAGAAAAGCAAAGCTGTAGATGCCAGGAACGCAAGTGGCATTCTAACTACGACCCTAACAGAAAAGTTGTTATAAAGAGAAACTAAAAAATTACAAATTATCAATCATTAGTTAGAAAAGTATTTTCTTTATTAATCAAATCGAATCAGCTCAAGATTCAACTAAACAACTTTTTCAGGTCGTTTCTCATCTCTCTGGCCATGATAAACCTTCCACTGCAGAAGCCTCCCAATCAATGTGCAACGCACTTTCCACCTACTTTCAAGAAAAGTGTGCGATATCTATTCCAATTTTAACAAGTCCACTAACCATGCACATCAGACCGATTTCCACATCACGCTCAACTCGACTCCCCTTAATCCTTCTACAACTCCCAATCATTCCAATTTCTCATTTACATTCACATTTCGCCTGAGATGATCCTCAAACTAATGATGTCGACCAATTCTGGCTCACCTGATGATCCTTGCCCACCTTCAGTTTTTAAAATAGCTCCAGAGAAGATTTCTATTGCTCTCGCAAACATCTTTAATGCTATGATCTCATCTTGCATCTATCCTACTATATGGAAAAAAACAGTTACTAAGCCTCTTCTCAAGAAAACTACGTTGGATCCTTCCAAAGTAACCAGTTACAGACCGATAGCATGTATTCCCTATCCATCCAAGATCATTGAAAAAATCATGAACACTCAATTATCCGAATATATAGACTCCAACAACTGTCTGGATGCCTCCCAATTTGGCTTCAGGAGGGGACACGGGACCGAGACAGCATTAATAAAAGCCTCAGACGAGATACGAATGATCCTTGACAAAGGAGGCGCCGCGGTGCTCATACTACTTGATCTGTCCGCGGCTTTCGACACGGTCGATCACGCTATTTTGATCGACCGTGTCGGAAAAGCTGGAATATCATCTGATGCTCTCTCGCTCCTGGCGTCCTTCCTGACAGACCGAGAGCAATCAGTCTCTATGGGCTCATTCTCTTCTGACTCCTTTACACTACCTTGTGGAGTCCCCCAGGGATCCTCGCTAAGCCCAACGCTTTTTAACATTTATGTGACAGACTTAGCGAGGATCATCAAAGCTCATCGTCTAGCAGTTACATCGTACGCAGACGATACACAACTTGTCCTGGCCATTAATAACAATGGAATGGAGGTTGCCAATAACTTCCAAAAAGGAATGAGTGCCATATGTAATTGGATTCACTCGAATTGTCTGAAACTCAACTCGGACAAAACCGAGGTGATGTGTTTGGGAAACTCACTCCTGCATGGTCTTCTATATGGTGGCCACAAGATCTTGGCCCCCGCCCAATCCGGTTACCAAGGTTAGAAATCTTGGTGTTATCTTTGATCCGTAATCTCCACTGGTTGCCAATCAGACAACGTATTAAATTCAAAGCCCTCTGCATTGCCTTCAAGAGCATTCATGAAAAATCACCTGCCTTTCTTAAAGACGCTCTCCATCCCTACCGACCTTCACGCAATCTTAGATCTGCTGATGCTAATCTCCTGGAAGTAATCAAAACTAGGAAAGCTACTTGGGGAGATAGATCTTTTGCAGTAGCTACAGCTAAATTATGGAACTCCATGCCAAGACATCTAAAAAATGCTCCTACATTACTATCATTCAGGAGGCAACTGAAGACATGGTTGTTCAATTATTAATCTCCCTGACTCCCGGGCCCAACCTTCGATTTCTGTCTATTAAAGCGCCAAGACACCCTTGGGTAATCGTGCGCTCAATAAATTGCATAAATAAATAAATAAATAAATAAACTAATCTTGACTATATGCAGCTACATAGAGCTGTAACATTTATGCAAGTGCTATGCAAGTGTTCTTTCTTTACTAATTTACTCTATGAACACTGGTAAATCAACACCTTTTCTGAAATAAATAAGTTGTGACATGTTCAACTGAACTTTTATTGAAATATCTGTTTATAGTGAAATAACCTTGATACGTTTCACAGATGGTATAGCAGAGATGTTTTCATGGCGGGTAAATATTGTGCACGCAAATTCCATTATCTTTCCATGTAGTATTTTTTTTTTTTTTTTACATTCAACAGACAAAAACCCTTGGATGCAAAAAATGTTTATGAATAAAGAAGAGAATGCTGTAAATCTGCAAAAACAGTCAGAGTAAATAAGCTCCAATATTAAAGAAAGCCTTCACACCCGAGACAGAGGACCCCGAGCATAAACTGACAGATCCTGGAAGAAGCAGTCAAGGGCAGTACAGTGGATGTAAGAGTCGGAGCTGTGCACCTCCACGCAACAAGACGAAGAAAAGAACTTTAGAGAATTAAGGCAAACTACCTCCTGTATAAACAAGTCCAATAACAGCATTTTATCATGGGGTCTGTGGGATGTGGTTACATCAATGCTTTGCTGTCCACAATTATAACAACCCACCATTCAGTTCTGTAGGTATACTGCAAACACTTTCTAACTAAACAACATCAACCAGAGAAGAGCACAATGGAGTGGAGCCAGACAACTGAAGGGTGAAGAAAAGACAAGTTCTGCTATTTACAATACAAACTTTTCCCCAATTTGTTGTGACCAGTAGGATGATTAATCTTTATCCACAAGCACGCAACACCATTATTGAATCTAAAGACACAATTGCCCACTAAGAAGGGCATTTAGTGATAATTGTACTTTGTTAAATCAGAAAGACAATTTCTGAAATATCACACACTTGCAAGGAATGTGAGACTAACGCAAGTGCTTTATTAACCATGTTGGCCCATCCGGAAAAGCAGAAATAGGATGAAGAAAAATATATACCTGACCCAAAGAAAGAAAAATCATACACATGCAGCGAAAGCTTTAGCTTGTCATCACTACTAAAGTGCTGTCAGCAAACGCACACAGATGAAAAATCATTCAACTGCAGTGAATGTGTGAAGAGCTTCATTCAATTATCAGGCCTGCAAAGACATTTACAAAAACACGCAAGGGAAAAATCTTACCATTGCAAAGAATGTGGAAGTAGTTTTATTGACTCCTCAAAGCTAAGGATTCATCAGAGAATGCACACGGGGGAAAAACCATTCAAGTGCAATGAATGTGAGAAGAGTTTTAGTAGGTTATCAACCCTAAAACAGCATCAGAGAACACACACCGGGGAAAAGCCATATCACTGCAATGAATGTGGAAGTAGTTTTAGTCAATCATCAACATTAAGGAAACATCAGCGAATACACACAGGAGAAAAACCTTTCATATGCAATGAATGTTTGAAGAGCTTTAGTCAGTTATCACACCTACAAAACCATCAACGGAAACACACGGGGGAAAACCATATCATTGCAGTGAATGTGGAAGAAGTTTTACTGAATCGGCAAAACTCAGGATTCATCAGCGAACACACACAGAGGAAAAACCATTTAAATGCACTGATTGTGGTTGTAGTTTTAGAGAATCCACAACATTAATAAATCATATGCAAACACACACAGAGGAAAAACCATACCATTGCAATGAATGCGGAAGCCGTTTTAGGAACTCCTCATATCTCAGGATTCATCAGAGAACACACACAGGGGAAAAGCCATACAAGTGCAGTGAATGTGTGAAGTGCTTTCGTCGGTTATCATACCTGCAAAGCCATCAGCGAACACACACAGGGGAGAAGCCATTCAAGTGCAATGAATGTGAGAAAAGTTTTAGTCAATCGGCAAACCTAAAACAGCATCAGAGAACTCACACTGGGGAAAAACCATATCAGTGCAGTGAATGTGGAAGTAGTTTCAGTAACTTATCAACATTAAGATATCATCAGCGAACACACACCGGGGAAAACCAATTCAAATGCAGTGAATGTGAGAAGAGCTTTAGTCAATCGGCACACCTAAAACAGCATCAGAGAACTCATACTGGGGAAAGACCATATCAGTGCAGTGAATGTGGACGTAGTTTTAGTAAATCTTCTACATTAATGACTCATCAGCAAACACATACAGAGGAAAAGACAAGTGCAGTCAATGTGAGAGGGCCTTTTGTCAACTATCAAACCTACAAAGACACACAGAGGAAAACCCACTCAAGTACAGCCAATGCTTGAAGAGCTTTTGATGATTTTCACACCTACTAAGCACCAGTGTATGCACACTGGAAAAACTATTCAAGTGCAGTGAATGTGTGAAGAGCTTTAGTTAGTCATCACTACTACATAAGCCTTCAGCAAACACACCCAAGGGAAAAACATTCAAGTACATTGAATAAGTGAAGACCTTTTTCTGATTATCACCCCTATAATCCTTTGAATACCATGAGCAAAAACTCACCTTAATGAAACGCGCATAGAAGTAATCCTAGAGGTGCAGCAAATACACAAACATTTAAGGCCATCAACATCCTGTCTGTGGACATACTCAAGATTAAAAAATTGCAGTTCTTTTGAGATGAAGGACTTATTCAAAATAATAAAATTACAATTATATGGAATCTTCGAATACCAGATTATAAAAAGTAGGTGATGAAAGACTGGATTAGAAGGAAAGAAGAAAAAACTGATATTTGTAAAATTATAAAAGTGTCTGTTCTCAGCGATTGTTAATTTCTTTAACCCCTCCCCTGCTGATGACGGAACCGCTCCGTCATCAGCTACGGTTGGGCTGTGCTGATGACGGAGCGGTTCCGTCATGGCCCGGCGCCGCACCTGCGCGGTGCTGATTTCGCGCCTGCGCGGCAGTTGTATTGAGCGGGGCGGGTCATGACGGAACCGCTCCGTCACCAGCACAGCTCAACCGCGGCTGGTGACGGAGCGGTTCTGTCACCAGCATGCGGCCGCCGCGCGGCCGCCCCGCCCCGTTAGCGCTGCTAAGTTAATAACCCTTTAAGCCCAGCACACTAAAACTAATTTAACAAGCACATACTGGTGGAAATTCATAGCTGGTTCGGGTGTTACGTCATTTTGAGGAACATTGCTGGTTCTGTGGCTGCATCTAGAGAACAGTGTCCAAAAGCAGGAGAAGTGAAAGTGTGAAAATATGAGCTGCAACTCTCAGGCTTGATGCGTTCAGTTATGGTTGTTATGCCAACTGGATTTGCAAGACACCCTGATCACTAATTGAGAAAAAACAGGCTCTGATGGGGAGGGGGAGTTCCTTCTGGTCTTGGGGGCGATTGGGAGAAGACATATCTGGTAGTGAGGTGATGCAGGATTTGGTTGCGGAGTCGTCCAGTCCATCTGAGTTGCCTATTATGGGTATGGAAGTGAATGTGGTCATTGAGCTACGCAAGGACTAAGATGTGGAGTGCCTTTGTAGGTGAATGTGGGAGGATTGAACGTGGTGCACTTCTAGATGGGGAGTCAGTGAGGGTGATGTGTGTCCATGGATAGAGATTGAGTATGAGTCTACTGCTGTATTTTGAACCGCTTGATATTTGTTGGTGAACTTGGTAGTTGTACCTGCATAGGGGGTGTTGCCGTAGTCTAGTCTACTGGTGAAGAATGCTATCTGACACTCCTCCTGCTGTATAGTGAGATCCGTTTGAATATTTTTCTGAGCATCTTGACAGTGTGGAAGCATGGAGCTGCTACTGTGCGGTCTTGGCTGGTCATGGAGATTTGGCTATCGATTATGATACCAATTTCCTGGTGTTGTAGTTGGAATGGATGTAGGGCCTCTGGTGCTGGGTTACCTGGCCAGGGTCCAGAGAGAGATGTACTTGCCGGACAGTATCACTTCAGATTTGTCAGCATGTAGCTTGAGGCAGCTTCTTTTCATCTATTATGCTATGTTGGAAATGCACATAAGGAAGGGTGATTGTGTGATCGATGTTTCTTCTGAGAGGGAGAGTATGAGTTGCATGTCATCTGCACTTGAGATAATGCTGAAGTCGTAGGACCATACGATGGAAGCCAGTGGAGCAATGTAGACATTGAAGAGGATGGGACTCAAGGAGGAACCCTGTGGCAGTGCCCAATATATGTCTTCCCACCCATGATGCTTGAGAAGTGATGCTCATTTCCATCAACACATGTGTCTTCTAATGCACGAGCCATAGTGGCACTTCCCCAAAGGTGTACAACATCGAGCTGGATCCTTGAGAGATTTGCTGGCTTACCACTATGTAAATGATTCACAATTAGAATTTCAAGAGTATCTTTTTTACAGAGAATCACTCATCCAAATCCGAACTGGTGAAAGAACAGAACTGGTGCATGATAGCAAAATTATTGATAAGAGAAAGGGCTGTTGAAAAGTTTAGTTCTCATTTGGTTTCTGAAAGCTTGCCAGCTAGGGAGAGATTGCATCTTGAGCAGTAAAGAATTCCAAATCTGAAGAGCTAGAATCCAGAACTATCGACTCCCTACTACACATTTCTGGATCATTGGCACTGGAATAGAAATCGGGATTCAGAAGAGAATGAGCACAAACGATACTGAGTCTTGACACAAATGATATTCAGGCTTGTGTTTACATGCAAAGAGGAACCCTCAATTTATGAGCTCTGCCAGTGTTTGAATGGACTTACATATTATGTGCTGCCTCGTGTGCAAACAATAAACTTTATTATGCAGCTGGGGCTTCCTCAGACCACAAATAAGTTAGACCGCAGCATTCTAAATAATCTGAAGTGCTCTTTTGTGTTGCTGGAGTCATCCAATCCGCAGTGTTCTCATAGACTAGGCTTGCATAGCCAATATAATATGCAAATCAAATTAAAGGAAAGGTCAAATCTTCAGTAGCCGAAGATGGTAGAAACTAATGCCTTGCACTGAGTTCATTTTAGCGAAGTGCTGAGTTCAGGAAGTTCTTCCTGCCATCGACCACCATCACAACGACCCAGTCAGTGAGGAATAAGACACATGACTGGTCTTCAGTACACTCATCCTTAAAAATAACACACTACATGGGTCTGTACCAGGATCAGACTTACTTTCCTTTACGTTAACAGGGCCATTTTTAAACTCAACTCTACATATTTAGGAATAAGTGGCTGTTACTGCCATTAGTGGCATAAAGAATTTGAATACAGACACTTTTAAATCTCTACTAATAAAGCACAACCAAACATCCGACCAGGGCCCATGCATGGTCATCCAAGAGCCTTTAAAAACACACTATAGAGGCGTGTACCAGGATCAAACCCACCTTACGTTCAAATTAACATGAACTAAAATATGATCCAGTAAAAAGCAATCACGATGTTATGCAATGTACACAATGATGATTCGATTTTACATATTAATAAGAAATCTATGTCTTTTTAAATGTAATAAAGCAAAATAATGTCTTTTAGTTCATGGTATTTCACTGCGGATTCTGTAGAAAGAGATGTTAAATGAGATTTGTTCCCTAAACTATGAAGATAATTTGCGATGTCAACAAGGAGCCTAGTTTATTTGGCAATAGAGGGCTCCTATCTTGACAGCATGACAGCTTTCAGCAGGAGTCTGACACAAGTGATAACAGAGTGCACCATTCTCACCAGTGTGCCTGCTTTCTGAGTGAGAATAGGTTCTTTGCCTGATATGGTACTACCTTCTCTCCTGTGTTCATGAAGCGAGACGTGCTACTAGTAATGCTGTCCACCTTCTACCTGTGATCCTATCTGTTTACTGCCGAGTGGTTTGTCCTAGTGTCCACCTTCTATCGGCAATCCTGTTTGCCACAATTGTTAAGAGACAAAGCTACTGCATAAAGAAGGATATGGGGACTGTAGTGATGCCTTCTTGTAACTAAAGATCTTTCACAAACATCTCAGGTGTTGACACGCACTGTTGAGAATATCAGCTCTCCCTCTACCTCAAAGTGAATATTATTTTACACTGGCAGACATTTTCCAATTCTTTTTCTCAGGTTTGCTCGCTGCCCCTGTTGCTCTTTTCTTGTAACATATAGGGGTGGGTGACAAATTCCACCTCGTCGGCAGCGTTCACTGAGCTTTACCCATGGATCGTAGAGTTCTGAAAAACTACACAAAGCCGCACAGGGCTGAGTTTTCCCTCTTGCGCGGCTCGTCAATGTTAAGTTTGGCGAGCGAGAGTGAGAAGTATCATATGGCTGGCCTTCTCCAGTCGAGATTTCTCAACGCAATCAGTCGTGGCAGGTCGCTACCGCTCATGTTAAGGAAGCTGCTGTGTGAGTAGAACATCTACTCAAGTGGCTGAAAAAAACAGCGCCCTCTTACGATTCTCATGGTGCAGTTCGCACTGATGTTATTGTGCAGTGCAATGTCTTGGAGCTAAAAATCGGGCATGAGCAGAGCGACTTACCGCACTTCGCATTTTCAGAAATCCTCAGAGTGTGGCAGAGTTTTTTCGGCACTTCGCAGAGTTCCGCATAGGAGAACTCCGCCCAGGCCTAGTAACATACAATACTGTGCTATCAGTCTGTTCCAGGATGCGGCTGGAAAGTATAATAAATTACCTACTTATAGTAACTCACCTTGTTAGCTGCTTATACTAATTTACCATATTAACTGCTTATAGAAACTCACCTTATTAGCTGCTGTCTTTGACAATTACAAAGTTACTTGTAGAAAAAAAATTAACTTCAAAATTACGCTCTGTGACTTCTGTAGAGAAGTGCTTTAATTTTGAAAGTATATTCTGGGGGGGCGGAGCTAGCCATGAAGCGAGATGGCCGCTGTTTAAGCGAGCTCCTCGCCTGAGCCCCAGCAATCCTTTCAAAACCATCCTTTTTTTCCAGCTGAACGCGCTTAGACACGCGCTTAGACACGCGCCGAGGGCTGCTGGTAACATCGGGACAGTGGAGGCAGAAAACGGGAGGACGATTGAGGTCCCAAAACCTGAAAACCAGATCGGACGTCCTGGGCCTGATGACGGAAGCACCGGACCGGAACCCCGACCTCGCGTCAACAGCGACCCGCGACACGGCTCACGTACGGCGGCCGCACGACCTGGTGAGTCCCACCGGAGGTGCTTGTGGAGCCGGGCTGAGCTGCTCTGGGCCGAGGTGCACACAGAAAACACTGGGGCTGTGTCGTGCCGCGCTGGGCACTGCCTCGGAGAGACGGGGGTCGCACAGCAGCCAAAAACGGGCCCCAAAGAAGACCGTGAAGCAAGGCCCGGAACTCGAAACCAGGCCCTGAAACCAGGACCCCCCAGTTGCATACTACAACTCAGAGGCGGGCGGAATCAGACCTGGACCAACCCCCAACGGACCGCAGCCCGATTTGCTCCCTGATAAAATAGCCGGCGTGCTGTGGAGCGAAGAGGCCCTAAAACCTGGACAGGGCGCAGATCCTGAGGCGAAAGCATGCGGGACAGATCCATACTGCGACCATATTGAAGTGAAGAGCATTTTTGCTACGGCTGGCGCGGTACTAACCTAAGGAGCCAGTGACCCGTCGCTCCAACAGTACTCAACTGGAGCCTGGGCCTGGGGGCACACTGGATCGGAGACGGCCCCCACTGTGGATCATTGGTGGCCACTTGGGAGCGGAGCACTAGGGCAATCCTAACCCACAGTAGGTGATGAAAGACTGGATTAGAAGGAAAGAAGAAAAAACTGATATTTGTAAAATTATAAAAGTGTCTGTTCTCAGCGATTGTTAATTTCTTTAACCCCTCCCCTGCTGATGACGGAACCGCTCCGTCATCAGCTACGGTTGGGCTGTGCTGATGACGGAGCGGTTCCGTCATGGCCCGGCGCCGCACAAGCGCGGCGCTGATTTCGCGCCTGTGCGGCAGTTATATTGAGCGGGGCGGGTCATGACGGAAGCGCTCCGTCACCAGCACAGCTCAACCGTGGCTGGTGACGGAGCGGTTCTGTCACCAGCATGCGGCCGCGCGGCGGCCGCCCCGCCCCGTTAGCGCTGCTAAGTTAATAACCCTTTAAGCCCAGCACACTAAAACTAATTTAACAAGCACATACTGGTGGAAATTCATAGCTGGTTCGGGTGTTACGTCATTTTGCGGAACATTGCTGGTTCTGTGGCTGCATCTAGAGAACAGTGTCCAAAAGCAGGAGAAGTGAAAGTGTGAAAATATGAGCTGCAACTCTCAGGCTTGATGCGTTCAGTTATGGTTGTTATGCCAACTGGATTTGCAAGACACCCTGATCACTAATTGAGAATAAACAGGCTCTGATGGGGAGGGGGAGTTCCTTCTGGTCTTGGGGGCGATTGGGAGAAGACATATCTGGTAGTGAGGTGATGCAGGATTTGGTTGCGGAGTCGTCCAGTCCATCTGAGTTGCCTATTATGGGTATGGAAGTGAATGTGGTCATTGAGCTACGCAAGGACTAAGATGTGGAGTGCCTTTGTAGGTGAATGTGGGAGGATTGAACGTGGTGCACTTCTAGATGGGGAGTCAGTGAGGGTGATGTGTGTCCATGGATAGAGATTGAGTATGAGTCTGCTGCTGTATTTTGAACCGCTTGATATTTGTTGGGGAACTTGGTGGTTGTACCTGCATAGGGGGTGTTGCCGTAGTCTAGTCTACTGGTGAAGAATGCTATCTGACACTCCTGCTGCTGTATAGTGAGATCCGTTTGAATATTTTTCTGAGCATCTTGACAGTGTGGAAGCATGGAGCTGCTACTGTGCGGTCTTGGCTGGTCATGGAGATTTGGCTATCGATTATGATACCAATTTCCTGGTGTTGTAGTTGGAATGGATGTAGGGCCTCTGGTGCTGGGTTACCTGGCCAGGGTCCAGAGAGAGATGTACTTGCCGGACAGTACCACTTCAGATTTGTCAGCATGTAGCTTGAGGCAGCTTCTTTTCATCTATTATGCTATGTTGGAAATACACATAAGGAAGGGTGATTGTGTGATCGATGTTTCTTCTGAGAGGGAGAGTATGAGTTGCATGTCATCTGCACTTGAGATAATGCTGAAGTCGTAGGACCATACGATGGAAGCCAGTGGAGCAATGTAGACATTGAAGAGGATGGGACTCAAGGAGGAACCCTGTGGCAGTGCCCAATATATGTCTTCCCACCCATGATGCAGGAGAAGTGATGCTCATTTCCATCAACACATGTGTCTTCTAATGCACGAGCCATAGTGGCACTTCCCCAAAGGTGTACAACATCGAGCTGGATCCTTGAGAGATTTGCTGGCTTACCACTATGTAAATGATTCACAATTAGAATTTCAAGAGTATCTTTTTTACAGAGAATCACTCATCCAAATCCGAACTGGTGAAAGAACAGAACTGGTGCATGATAGCAAAATTATTGATAAGAGAAAGGGCTGTTGAAAAGTTTAGTTCTCATTTGGTTTCTGAAAGCTTGCCAGCTAGGGAGAGATTGCATCTTGAGCAGTAAAGAATTCCAAATCTGAAGAGCTAGAATCCAGAACTATCGACTCCCTACTACACATTTCTGGATCCTTGGCACTGGAAAAGAAATCGGGATTCAGAAGAGAATGAGCACAAACGATACTGAGTCTTGACACAAATGATATTCAGGCTTGTGTTTACATGCAAAGAGGAACCCTCAATTTATGAGCTCTGCCAGTGTTTGAATGGACTTACATATTATGTGCTGCCTCGTGTGCAAACAATAAACTTTATTATGCAGCTGGGGCTTCCTCAGACCACAAATAAGATAGACCGCAGCATTCTAAATAATCTGAAGTGCTCTTTTGTGTTGCTGGAGTCATCCAATCCGCAGTGTTCTCATAGACTAGGCTTGCATAGCCAATATAATATGCAAATCAAATTAAAGGAAAGGTCAAATCTTCAGTAGCCGAAGATGGTAGAAACTAATGCCTTGCACTGAGTTCATTTTAGCGAAGTGCTGAGTTCAGGAAGTTCTTCCTGCCATTGACCACCATCACAACGACCCAGTCAGTGAGGAATAAGACACATGACTGGTCTTCAGTACACTCATCCTTAAAAATAACACACTACAGGGGTCTGTACCAGGATCAGACTTACTTTCCTTTACGTTAACAGGGCCATTTTTAAACTCAACTCTACATATTTAGGAATAAGTGGCTGTTACTGCCATTAGTGGCATAAAGAATTTGAATACAGACACTTTTAAATCTCTACTAATAAAGCACAACCAAACATCCGACCAGGGCCCATGCATGGTCATCCAAGAGCCTTTAAAAACACACTATAGAGGCGTGTACCAGGATCAAACCCACCTTACGTTCAAATTAACATGAACTAAAATATGATCCAGTAAAAAGCAATCACGATGTTATGCAATGTACACAATGATGATTCGATTTTACATATTAATAAGAAATCTATGTCTTTTTAAATGTAATAAAGCAAAATAATGTCTTTTAGTTCATGGTATTTCACTGCGGATTCTGTAGAAAGAGATGTGAAATGAGATTTGTTCCCTAAACTATGAAGATAATTTGCGATGTCAACAAGGAGCCTAGTTTATTTGGCAATAGAGGGCTCCTATCTTGACAGCATGACACCTTTCAGCAGGAGTCTGACACAAGTGATAACAGAGTGCACCATTCTCACCAGTGTGCCTGCTTTCTGAGTGAGAATAGGTTCTTTGCCTGATATGGTACTACCTTCTCTCCTGTGTTCATGAAGCGAGACGTGCTACTAGTAATGCTGTCCACCTTCTACCTGTGATCCTGTTTACTGCCGACTGGTTTGTCCTAGTGTCCACCTTCTATCGGCAATCCTGTTTGCCACAATTGTTAAGAGACAAAGCTACTGCATAAAGAAGGATATGGGGACTGTAGTGATGCCTTCTTGTAACTAAAGATCTTTCACAAACATCTCAGGTGTTGACACGCACTGTTGAGAATATCAGCTCTCCCTCTACCTCAAAGTGAATATTATTTTACACTGGCAGACATTTTCCAATTCTTTTTCTCAGGTTTGCTCGCTGCCCCTGTTGCTCTTTTCTTGTAACATATAGGGGTGGGTGACAAATTCCACCTCGTCGGCAGCGTTCACTGAGCTTTACCCATGGATCGTAGAGTTCTGAAAAACTACACAAAGCCGCACAGGGCTGAGTTTTCCCTCTTGCGCGGCTCGTCAATGTTAAGTTTGGCGAGCGAGAGTGAGAAGTATTATATGGCTGGCCTCCTCCAGTCGAGATTTCTCAACGCAATCAGTCGTGGCAGGTCGCTACCGCTCATGTTAAGGAAGCTGCTGTGTGAGTAGAACATCTACTCAAGTGGCTGAAAAAAACAGCGCCCTCTTACGATTCTCATGGTGCAGTTCGCACTGATGTTATTGTGCAGTGCAATGTCTTGGAGCTAAAAATCGGGCATGAGCAGAGCGACTTACCGCACTTCGCATTTTCAGAAATACTCAGAGTGTGGCAGAGTTTTTTCGGCACTTCGCAGAGTTCCGCATAGGAGAACTCCGCCCAGGCCTAGTAACATACAATACTGTGCTATCAGTCTGTTCCAGGATGCGGCTGGAAAGTATAATAAATTACCTACTTATAGTAACTCACCTTGTTAGCTGCTTATACTAATTTACCATATTAACTGCTTATAGAAACTCACCTTATTAGCTGCTGTCTTTGACAATTACAAAGTTACTTGTAGAAAAAAAATTAACTGCAAAATTACGCTCTGTGACTTCTGTAGAGAAGTGCTTTAATTTTGAAAGTATATTCTGGGGGGGCGGAGCTAGCCATGAAGCGAGATGGCCGCTGTTTAAGCGAGCTCCTCGCCTGAGCCCCAGCAATCCTTTCAAAACCATCCTTTTTTTCCAGCTGAACGCGCTTAGACACGCGCCGAGGGCTGCTGGTAACATCGGGACAGTGGAGGCAGAAAACGGGAGGACGATTGAGGTCCCGAAACCTGAAAACCAGATCGGACGTCCTGGGCCTGATGACGGAAGCGCCGGACCGGAACCCCGACCTCGCGTCAACAGCGACCCGCGACACGGCTCACGTACGGCGGCCGCACGACCTGGTGAGTCCCACCGGAGGTGCTTGTGGAGCCGGGCTGAGCTGCTCTGGGCCGAGGTGCACACAGAAAACGCTGGGGCTGTGTCGTGCCGCGCTGGGCACTGCCTCGGAGAGACGGGGGTCGCACAGCAGCCAAAAACGGGCCCCAAAGAAGACCGTGAAGCAAGGCCCGGAACTCGAAACTAGGCCCTGAAACCAGGACCCCCCCAGTTGCATACTACAACTCAGAGGCGGGCGGAATCAGACCTGGACCAACCCCCAACGGACCGCAGCCCGATTTGCTCCCTGATAAAATAGCCGGCGTGTTGTGGAGCGAAGAGGCCCTAAAACCTGGACAGGGCGCAGATCCTGAGGTGAAAGCATGCGGGACACATCCATACTGCGACCATATTGAAGTGAAGAGCATTTTTGCTACGGCTGGCGCGGTACTAACCTAAGGAGCCAGTGACCCGTGCTCCAACAGTACTCAACTGGAGCCTGGGCCTGGGGGCACACTGGATCGGAGATGGCCCCCACTGTGGATCATTGGTGGCCACTTGGGAGCGGAGCACTAGGGCAATCCTAACCCACAGCTGGGAGCAGCGGGACGGACAGTATCGATCAGGCGCTAAAACAGAGAAACAAGGCACGGCAGCCTTTTGACACCCTTACGTTGATCGCGACGGGAACGTTGCTGCACTGACCCTCACCCAATGTCGAGCCTGGCCGGCGCGCAAACTCGATAAGCTCTAAATTGCTGGGCTCTTTTAAATAACGGTAGAGCCATGGGGAAACCAGACCGCAACCAGCCGAAGATAACTTTTGATCAGATCAGGAAACAACAGGATAATGCCACGGAGATACAGGCCCCGATCCCTCTCACGTCGTCAGAGGCGGGACCGATTACAAATGACGCCATACAAACGATGTTCCATACTATTCAGACCTCATTCACGAATATAGACGGGAAAATCGACTCCCTTACTTACAGGGTGGATAGAATGTCAGAACGCTTAGACAAGCACACAGAACGCCTGGATATGGCGGAAAGGCGAATATCAGAGGCCGAAGACTCACAGGTACACATGGAGGCGAAACAAACAAAAATAGAGAAGCAGCTGGTGGCTATGGCGTCCAAGACGCAGAATTTGGAAGCCAGATCCAGGAGGAGCAACATCCGCCTGATGGGTGTTTCTGAGACTACGAACACGAGCCCAATGGAACACTATGTTGAGAAACTGTTAATCACCATGCTGGGACGGGACACTTTCTCGGAGGTGTTCATTGTGGAAAGAGCGCATAGGACACTGGCACCCAAACCACCCGCCGGATCCAGGCCGAGGCCCATCATAGCTAAGATACTAAACTACAGAGACCGTGATGCGGAGCTACGGAAAGCCAGGGAACTAGGCACACTGACTCACGTGGGATGAACATCTCACTGTATCCTGACTTTACTGCTGCAGTACAAGAAGCGCAGAAAAAGTTCATGGACGTAAAACAGAAACTTCGGGCTCAAGATCACCGCCGAGGGGAAAATACGGATCTTCAATGAAGTAGAGGAGGTGCAGAAATACCTGAAGCAAAAAGGGAAACAGAGTGTGAGGAGAAGATCACCAAGAAGCGAACAGGGAGAACAACCCGCAATGTCTGACGTGGAATAGACTAAGGCTGAGTAGAACCGCAGAGGGACTGTGAAAACGGCAGAGGCTTGAAATATTGGCAGTCAATAGACGCTAGTGCTTACCACACAGGAACATAACAGACAGCGCTCCCAGATAAGTGGACATTTGCTAACTATTTTGCCAGACACGTTTACTGTCTGTAACTTTGGTGGGCTAGATCCTTAATAAGGGTGTACTGTTCAGCTTTGTTACCTAGCGGCCTCAAATATAGGATTATATGTAATTTGGATAGGTGAGCTGATACCACGACGAAGAGGGCTCAGACCCATGTAACCGAGGTTACAGGAAACGGGTTGGTGGCTCTGCCCCCACGCGTGAGCCGCACAGATTTGTTGTACTATGCTAATTTCTTGTTCTTTTCTGTTAATTTGGTTTTGGGATAGGATGTTGATCATTGTCAGGGTTGTCTCCACTAGGTTTGGGGTGGTCGGGTGGGGGAAAGAGGAAAATCTGACTGGCACGCAAAGAATTGACACACCTGTGACTGGCATCTTTGACAGCACACACACAGGGGGCTGACATTTGACTATGACAGACAAGATGGGAGGTTCCCTTAAGGATTGTAGACCAATAAACTTCCTTACATGGAACGTAAGGGGCTACACAACCCGCAGAAAATACGCATGGTCTTGGCGTATCTAGACAGACACAAAGTCGATGTAGCCTGCCTGCAGGAGACACATCTCACTGGCATGAGGGAACAATATATTAGAACAAGGTGGGCTTAGCCTCGCCTGGCATCCTCCTTTTCGTCCTACGCGAGAGGAGTCTTGATATGGGTGAAAAGCACAGTACCCTTCACACACCTGAAGTCAATACGGGATAACCAAGGACGCTATGTGATACTACAGGGCAATTACGGGGGCACTGTACTAACTATAGTGAATGTGTACCGACCAAACATAGACGGCCCCTCCTTCTATGCTAAACTCTGGTTGACTCTGAAAGAGATGCAACCAGGAACCATACTCTGGGATGGAGACTTTAATACCTGCTTAGACCCCTCATTGGATAGGTCCACCGGACTGGATAGGTATGGAAAACGCTCATCCAAGATATTGCGAGACAGAATGGCTGAATGGAACTTAATGGAAGTGTGGAGGCAAAGGAACCCTGATAAATTGGAGGGCACATGCTTTTCATCTACGCACCTCACCTGATCCAGACTTGACTACTGGCTAGTAACGCCCACCCTTGGGTCACGGAAGTGATACAACACGCCTAAGACACTGTCAGACCATGCACCGGTCTTACTCAAATTAGAAATACCGACACACACACCAAGGCAATTTACGTAGAAATTGAGACATACGGCACAGGAGGGAGGGTTTGAGAAAAGCCCTTTTTAGCTTTTTCGAGGATAACAAGGGCTCTGTCCAGAGTAGAAAAACCTTGTGGGAAGCATTTAAAGTCACTATACGTGGATATTGCATAGGCACCCACACGGATATATTGAGGGACATACAGGGCAATTAGAGAAAATTGAAGGTGACATTAAGACTCTGGAACGTAGGTTTGAAGAGAGCCCTTCTGATTCTATACTAGCTGAGATAAGGCAACACATTGATAGGTATGCCGAATTTGCTGCAGACGAAGTCAAGTACCTTTCACGTAGATACATAGCGTGAAATTATGGCGAGGGTGGCAGGCCAGGGAGGGCATTATCTTCTAAAATCAAGCCTGCCCAAACTATGATGTACATTACTGAAATAAAGACTGCTCAGAACACTTCCGTGTATGATACATCATCCATACTGGACAGCTTTACTGAATTCTATGCACAACTATACACGGCCCGTGACACACCCTCCAATCCAGACATATGGCACTACCTAGACGACATAGGCATTGCATGGCTATCCGACAATCACAGACAATATTCCTGTCTACCAATCTCCAAAGACGAAATAGTAGAGGCATTTAATTCACTGCCTAATGATAAGGCACCTTGCCTAGACGGGCTCCCAGGTGAGTTTTATAAGGAATATAGGGATGTACTAGTACCCCACTTTGCAGAAATGATCGAGAAAGCGTATGAGGAAGGCAGACTACCGTCCTCTCTCAAAGAAGCGCTACTAGTGGCGCTACCGAAACCGGACAAAGACCCTCAGAGGTGTGACTCCTATAGGCCCTTATCCTTAATAAATATTGATGCGAAGATTCCGGCAAAAATAATTGCGAATAGGATACAGCCTCTCCTCTGCAACCTAATATTGCCGGACCAGGCAGGCTTCATGCCGACGCGGTCCACTGCTCAGAATTTACGTACAATATTTTCCCTTTATCATCAACTGGACCCAGAGGTGCCAGTGGCAGCGGCCCTATTAGACGCCACTAAGGCGTTTGATTCCGTGGAGTGGAAATTCATGTTTGTTACCTTGCGCAAAATGGAGTTCCCTGAACCTTTTTTGCAGTAGGTTTCCCTATTATACACAAACCCAAAGGCAGGAATACGCATAAATGGCCTAACCTCCGAACCTATACTAATCACAAGAGGCATGAGGCAGGGGTGCCCTCTATCACCCATGCTCTTTGCGATGATACTCGAGCCACTAGCCTGCAAAATTCGACAAAAACACTTTGACATGGCTTTACCATTCAGCCTCTGACCAATCGGCATATCATTATATGCAGATGATATGGTCCTCTATGCCACACATCCGGACAGGAATCTGAATCTGCGCATAATAGAGTACGTTCAATATGAACGGTATGCAGGACTCAGTATTAATTGGGACAAATCGGTGGTGATCCCACTCACCACAGTTACAGAGAAACCGGAGTGGGACTACCCCTTAAAATGGAGCACTGACCCGGTCAAGTACCTGGGGATATGGATCCACAGGGACCCGGAGATAGTTGTACGGGAAAACTATCGAAAGGCGATGACTAGGTTAGAAGAACAGGAGGAAAGATGGATAAATGCCCCTCTCAATGGCAGACAGAATAGCCCTTCAGAAGATGATAATACTACCTAGGTTCCTGTACTTGTTCTGGAATGTCCCCATTTGGCTGACAAACGCCTTTTTTAATAATTTGCGCTCTGTGCTTCAGAGACTGACATGGGCTGGAAAGCAGGCCAGGGTGAGTTGGAAAGTTCTCACCCATCATACCACCTGGGTGGCTTTGAGGCACCAGATCTGCAACTATATTATATTTGCGCACAAGCACAACACGCACACTACTGGACAAGGCTCCACACATTCATACCACATGTAGCGGTGGAACGTGACAGCATATTCCCCACGCCGCTAATGGCGTTACTAGCCAAACCTGTAAGTTATACACCAACTGACACGATACACACAGCAAAAAACGCCTCGAGAGCGTGGCACGCGCTGGCGCGCAGAGCAAACAAACTGCCGGTGTTTGCGAGGGCTCTACCGACGGCTAATCATCCTAGCCTCACAGTGACACAGGAACCCAACATGCAGAAATTACTGGAAGACATGGGTCTCCGGACTATGGGCCAGGCGTTCCCTCATAACTCATTTCTCAAATGGTCAGATCCCGCCCTTTGCACACACCAGACTCCGATGAAAAGTTTTGCATTTCTGCGCTTTTGGGCGGCTGTGAAGGCGCTATTTGACACGTTCCCTTCGGAACCTTGAGGTAATATGAATTTTATGGTCAATTGTGTCCCCTAACGTGAACCCCACCGTCTCCATGTACGAACTTAAAGTGCATGTAACTTCCCTCCTCGACCTGCTATGAGAACGCATATACATTTGCGTCAAACGTTAACATGTCCTCTTTCAGATCCACCATGAATGGATCGATAATTCGGTTCCTAAGTATGCCTTGCCAACGTCTTTTCATGGCGCACTTCCACGTTTTCCTAGCCCTGCAGAGCTAGGCCCTGATTTCTGCCATCGAGCCCTTTCTGTTCTCTACCTGAAAGCTGCAACGTGGGATGCATCCCTGACCTCTGTTCTACTCCCTGCGTGGCGAGCGGTGCCCGGCTCGGCCTGCTTGCCTGCCAAAGACAGTATTTTGCCTTCAAGTTATCAGTATAGCCGAGTTCAGCTCCTTGAAAACACATTCCAGTCTAGCAGAATAGATAAACATTTCCCGGCTGCAGAGCAAAGGGCCCGGCCTCTCTGTCTCCATGCAAGTAATTCATTGCTCCTGTTACCATGGTAGGCCCATGGCCCCTCGCATTGCACGTAGACACGTAGTCACATATGCACGCATTAATAGTCAGTATAGAGTAGCCTCTGCCCAAGAGACCTTTCCTTCTAGATAGTATAGTTCCCCAAACACAAGATATCAGATATGATTTAGGAACGAGTCGATCTGACATGCCAGACTTCTGTCTCTTTCCTTTAGTGTTAAATGTCAAGTCCCCTGCACCCTCCAGCCTCACGTCAGTCACACGTCATGCTGCTGCGCGAGCATCCTTGCTACAGATTTCTGCTGACACTGCAAAATTCCGCTATGTAACCACCCACTTGTGACACTTTCATGTGACGTTTCTAGCACACACCTCTGTGTACGCCCTCATGCACGCCTTTCTGTTACGCACATGGGTTCTTATCTCGTTTCTCTCAGCTGTTACGCCTTCTGTATCCATCACCATTATATGCATTTACTATAAATGATGTACTCTGTCAATAAAGTATGGCTCTATCCCTTCCTGATCCTTGATGGTGACAGGAACATGATACCCTGGTTCGAACCATTCCATTTTATGGAATAAAACCCCTTTTAAAACTCAGATATCACGGATTTTGCCTCTTATTTACGATTGAGTTATTTTATTGAACTTTACTGCATAGAAATTCCGACGGTAAATATTTATTTACCACATTAATTTGGCGCCCGAACAGGGACCCCTCCCTCACCTTACGCGCCGGTGGTGCGTTGCAAGCCTAGCCCCCTGCCACAGTCAAGACGGACAATTACGCGTACCCGCAGGATTTCCTGTATCTCCCTCTGGCCAAAGGAGGTGACTGAGACTGCGATCGACACCCAGACGAGGCGGTAAGGAGTGCGGAGGATCCCGACCAGAGCCCAGCCAAGAGCGCAAGATCCGAGGTGTTTCGAGGCCCACCAGTATCGACGTGCCTGTGACGTCACGAGTCGAGTCCAGTCCAGACGAGTCCAGTCCAGACGAGTTTTCCGAGGCCTTCCGTTCCGTGTTTCCCGGTGAATACCGTTGCTGGGGACGCATCTAGACGGGTGCATTACTATGTATCCGGTCAAGACGGGTTTGGGTACACAGACCCGGTCTGCACTGTTTTAGCAGTGTATCTGTACTGTTTAGCAGTATATCAAGTATTCAAGAGTCCGATTTCATGTTTTCGTTTTAGAATTCAAGTATAGCTAATACATGTTCAAAATGTTTCTATGTGTTTAATGTCGTGGTGTGAGTGACTGTTTGATATTCATTACCGTGATTCTGTGTCAAAAGTGTGTTCAGGTTCAAGTAAGTATCAAGTATCAAGTATCAAGATGCCATTGTTTTCTAAATTAAGACAGATAGGAACTAGGAAAGGGATACTAGAGGAAGCGATTCCTGTCCCACCAAGGGACACTCCCGGAAAATTTATGTACCACAAGCATGGCTTAGATGCCATAGTATATCTAGATTTACCTAGACGAGAAATACAGATGGCCCGTTACAGGGACATGGGATGCAGATTGCATCATGAGAGTAGAAGAAGCGCTATGGAAAAAGAAAGCCAGACAATCTCAGAAAGACGCCATAGAATTGTGGCGTAAAGAATCACATAGACGTACAGAAAAAGAACTCAGAAAAGCAGAGAAACATAGAGCAGATTCAGATAAAGCCTGAGAAAACGAATTAATTGAGGAAGGAATACGAGTTAAAACAGAGCAAGTAGACCGACAACGAAACACCCTTGTGAATGGTATGTATCCTCTATTGGCCGAGGGTTTACCTAAGGCCACCCCGGAAATACCGAAAGATCTGCCCGCTCCATTGGTTCCGACTAAATTACGTCACAAAACTGCAGCAGACATTTTCCTTTCTTCCCATCTAGAGGATGTAGCTCCTACATATACTACTGCACCTGCCCATGTACCCGTACCACCGGCACCTGCTGACGGTCTCCCACCCCATGATCATCTGCCCCCAGGTCCGCAACAGCAGATCCCTCCAGGTCCGCTACCCGCACCCGTTCCCGTTGTTCCCCCTGGTATCCAACAACCGCATCCATTAAATCCTTTTGGGACTGGCATGGTCCAGGTCCCAACTCAGCCACAGCAGGTACCGACCCTACCTCCAGGTTATGCTCAGGCCTCCGGTTCAGGAGGTGCTACAGGAGGTTACCAAACACCCCCACAGATACACAGAATTACAATGAGAGATTTAGCAAAGGCTCGGACACCGAAAGGAGTTTCGACCGAACAACTTAGAAGAGAACTTACAGACTACAGATATGACACAGTGCCTGGTACGTCAGGACCTATGTTGTTAGCATCCATACGTTTGAGACGCGTTACAGATTATTTGATGCTACTACCAGAAATGCCAGAACATCTAGACAAATTGTACTTCTTCATTAGAACAGGAGAAGGTCCGGAGTCTGTTGCTGAAGCCATGTCACATCAGAAAGTTGAGACTAAAGGTTTACTAATGCGATTTATGGTTAATTGTTTAATAAGAGAACAAGATCAGGCAGGTTTTCAGCAAAGTGAGATGAAGAGACTGATTAGATGGAGTCAGAATATGGCGGAGGGTAAACATGATAAGGAGAACAGTATACATATTATGGTTAAAAAGATCCGTAAAGAAGTAATAGAAATACATGCCCAGCGAGCACCTGAAGAAGAACTTGATTTAGAAGACCCACCTACCTCGCAAGAGGAGGAGGAACCAGAGGATCTAGCAGAAATTTCACAAGAGTCAGACAAAGATCTGATAGCATATGTAGGTAAGGGAAAATATCTTAAGAAAGCAATACGTCCAGAAAGCAAAAGACTTTTTCTCTCTGCTATATCAAATCCGAGTACTCCTGAACATATGTTTCAGGCTACCGATAAGATACTGCAAAATCGAATGGGGTACCATGTACTCAATTCCATGGATGAACAAGAACTAGCCCGGTCCGCAGTACAATGGGCTGACAATTCTAGTACATATAATGACGATGTAGTAGCTCAGACGTTTTTGAACCTTTCCCCTGATGAACAAAAATTAGCTGGTATATACATGATTCAGCATCTCATTACGTTGTTTAAAGGCCAACATTCTGATCCAGGACCCTTACCGGATATATTAGTAGAACTGCTCTCTAATAGATGGAGAGGCCTAGGTACTGATTTAATTAAAGAGATTCTAGAACATAGACACAAGTATAGTGTTTTCCTGAAACCTCAGTTTGTTAGCTCCACCACCTCCAGTAAGAAAAATGTTTTACTTTGACAGACAGAATCCCTTACGGGAAGTACACCCGGTCAGAAAAGACGATAACTCACTAGAACGTGTATTCGTATATACACCCATCACTAAAATGGAATTATTGGAAATGAAGAAAATAGTGCCCTGTCATGATAAAGACCCTGCAGGTTTTCACCGAGAGATTAAAGATATGTTACTCATGGGCGATTACACGTATACAGATATTATGAAAATGTTAAAAGTACTGTTGCCTGCTGGAATTTACGAGAAACTAAAGGAAAAAGAATGGGAGGTGGGAGACACAAAGATTGATTGGGCTGCATTAGAAGTTGAAGAAAATGGACGTACCGCAGGTTTAGGCCTTGGGGATAAAGCTAAAGCATTACCAGGTTTATTAGTACAGGTTTTGCCTAGACTGTTAGCGACCAAGAAGGAAGACTGGGATGCAATCTCAGCCTGTAAACAGAAACACGATGAAGACACTAGTGATTTTTATTCTAGATTCGAGAAATGTTTTATTATTAACAGTGGCCTGAAAACAAGTAGCGAGTCATACCCACACCTTTTTGAATCAAAATTAGTCGAGAATTCCCTGCCTCAAGTTAAGAACCGTGTTTTGAAAGTAGAAAGTACATGGCAAGCAAATACGCCGTCCCAAATGTTACAAATGTTACAGTACCACCAGAATAGAATTAGGGAAGAACAAGACCACAAACAGAGACGTATGAAAGATACGAAAATGAAAATGTTAGTTGCTCAGTCAGTTCCAGCTGACGGTCAGAGAAAGGGTATGACACAGTCAAATAATACGGCGGCTCCCGTTAAAGGGACCTGCAACTATTGTAAACAGCCAGGTCACTATGTAAATGAATGTACGGTTCTGAAACACAATATAGCAACAGGAAAAACTAAAGAAAGACCACGTCAGCCTAGACAGGACCAGGTCCAACACCAAGTCCAGCAACATATTCCACAGAACGTACAGCCACAGCCTGCTACACAACAGACAGGACAGACAGTAGCGGTACCACATCCACAGGCCATTGCCGCGACACAGCAAGTTTCACAGCAGATGTACCAGTATGCACAATCTGATTATCCCGATTATCAGCGATACTCATGAAACAGCCTAGAGAGGGAGATTGGCTTGCCTCTCATTGAAGTTCCTGTAGATCAAGAGGGTCCATATGTACATAGTCAAGTATTAGGAAAAGATAGGAAGTTTTTGATTGACACAGGGGCAAGTCGAACAACAATAAGTCACGACGAGGTTCCAGGGGCACCCCTCTCAGGCTCACAGAATGTTTCCCTTGGATTTTCAGGACAGCCTATTGTTAACGAAGTATCGAAACCTGTTCCCCTAGCAGTTGGTCCATTGTCACGTACTACAGACTTATTGCTCACGAAGTCATGTCCAGAAAACTTGTTAGGTATCAAGACACTGAAAGCTCTAGGAGCAGTAATATGTTGTTCTCCGGAAGGAGTTAGACTGTTTTTGCGTGACTTTAAAGGTCACTATGTATTACGAGATTTTGATATCAGATTGAAAAATGTACCAGATCATTTGTGGGCAAAAGGCCCAACTGATGTAGGTTGTATGCACATTACACCATACCGAGTCAGACTCAAGCCAGGAGTTGTACTGCCCCGAATCAGACAATACAAGCTACCACCCGATGCTGTAGTGGCTTTGCTGAAAATCATTGAAGAGCTCATTGCACAAGGAGTGGTTGTAGAAACCGACTCCAATCTATGTAATTCCCCTATCATTCCGATTCTTAAACGTACTGACCCGAATGCACCACCAGTTTATCGGTTGGTGATCGATTTACGAGTATTAAATAAATGCATTGTACCACAGTATCCTGTGGTCCCAGACATCTCATCATTATTGACTGCTATTGATTCAGAGGCGACGTTCTTCACTGTAATTGATCTCAAGAACGCCTTCTTCAGTGTCCCCATTGATCCGGAAAGCCAATATCTCTTCGGATTCTGTTTAAATGGCCGTAGCTTCAAATTTGCACGCGCACCTCAAGGATTCGCAGAAAGCCCCAGCATCTACAGCCAAGCATTGAAAAGACAACTTGACAGTATTCACATGCCAGTTAACACTGCCCTACTCCAGTATGTCGATGATCTATTGATCACCGCCCGTAACGAACCTGAATGTGAACATGCATCACTGACGGTTTTACATTTTTTGGCTGACAAGGGACACAAGGTGTCCCCTTCAAAGTTACAATTCTGTGTTCAGCAAGTGGTGTACCTTGGGCACTTGCTGTCCAAAAGGGGGAGACAGCTAACACTTGACCGCATTGAGTTAATTGCACACTTACCGCAACCCAAGACACAAAAGGAAGTGCGGGCTTTTATTGGCCTCACCTCTTACTGCAGACAATGGACTCCCCAGTACGCATTTCTAGTCAAACCACTGATACAGTTGACAACACAGGAGGCAGCGACTTCGACTGTCCTCCCTTGGACTCAGGAACACACACAGGTTTTTGATGAATTAAAGAAAGCATTATGTCAAGCACCAGTTTTAGCAACACCATGTTATAACAAACCTTTTACACTTTTTGTTACAGAACGTGATGGCACAGCATTATCTGTCCTCACGCAAGACCAAGCAGGTTCATATAAGCCGTGTGCTTATTTTTCGAGTACATTAGACCCAGTAGCCCAGGCCCTGCCTGCGTGCTTAAAATCAGTTGCAGCGACAGCCTTAGCAATCCGACAAAGTGATTCTATAGTGTTAGGACATCCCCTGACAGTACAAGTTCCACACGCTGTGGAAGTTCTTTTAAACAGAACACAGACTCAACACTTGACTATAGCACGACTGACAGGTTATGAATTGACATTGTTCCAGCCACACATAGAAATCAGACGCTGTAATATACTCAATCCTGCCACATTGTTACCTTCGAACATTACAGATTCAGCTCCACATGACTGTATAGAGATCATTAATGCAGTAACAAAGCCCCGACGAGACTTGACAGATGTTGCACTGACTAACCCAGACCTGACACTTTAGGTAGATGGTTCTTGTATGAGAACAAGCACAGGAGAATTAGTGGCCGCATATGCAGTGACCACTGAAACTGAAGTCAAAGAAACACATCGTATTGATACTGACGTAAATAAATAATTTACTCTCTTAATTTCTATGCAGGTAAGTACTTAATCAATAATAACTCAGATCGGATGAAAAGAGACAGAGTCCGTGGTGTTAGAGTTCTTAGGGGTTTTATTCCATAAAAAGGAATAGTCTTGGCCAGGATATCATGTTCTGACCACCACACAGGGTGTCAGAAGGGATAGAGCGCTACATTTTATTAACAGTACATAGCTTATATACTTAATTCACATCATAAGTATCAGTGCAGGAGGCGTAACAGCTGAGAGAAGACAAGATAACAGAATGCACGTGGTGCTAGTACGTAGTCAAGAGGCGTGAACTAGAGGTGTGTGCTAGAAACGTCACTGATAGGTGTCACAAAGGGGTGGCACTAACAGAGAATGTTGCAATGTCAGCAGAAATCGGAAACTTGGATGCGTGCGCAGCTGCATGACGTGTGACTGGAGGGGTGCAGGGGACTTGACATTTACACTGACGGGAAGAGACAGAAGTCTGGCATGTCAGATCAACTTGTGCTTCTATCATATCTGATATCTGGTGTTTAGGAACTAAGCTATCTGGGCAGAAAGGTCTCTAGAGCAGAGGCTATTCTATACTGACTGTGAGTGCGTGTATGAGCGCCTGAGTGTCTGCATGAGAAACGTGGGGGCATGGGGCCTTCCATGGAAGCATGGCAACGGAGGCTATGAATTACTTGAATTAGTTGCATAGAGACAGGTCGGCCCTTTGGCCCTGTAGCTGAGGAAGGATGTTTACTGAAGCTAGCAGGCAGGAATGTATTTTCGGGGAGGGAAACAGATAACTCGAAGGTTATAGTCAATCTTGGCAAGCAGCAGGCTGAGCTGAGCACGGAGGGCCGCGCTGAAAGTAAGTCAGAGTTCACGGGTACGGGGGGGCAGCCTGGGCAGAGGCCCTCGTAGTCAGAAGCCAGAGAAGAGGCTCGGTGGCAGAGATTTCAGGGCCTTCTTCAGCCAGGGCTGGAAAACGTAGGAGTACACTACAAAAAGACGTTGGCATAGCATACTTAGGAACTGACTATTTAACCCATTCATGGTGGGTCTGAAAGAGGACATGTTAACGTTGGACGCAAATGTATTTGCGTCTTCATAACTGGTACAGGAGGGAAGTTACATGCACTTTAACCTCGTACATGGAGTCGGGGGGGTGCGCGCTAGGGAACACATCTTGACCATAAAATTTATATTACCTCATTCCCTCCTTGTTCCCTACGGACCCTTCATGATATATCAATCCTCATAAATCGATCAGTTTGTTCTTGTAACATTATATGTTCATCTTTCTTCTTTTGATTATTTGAGAGAAAACTGGAATGTTCAATGCACGATGTGGCACACAGTCCACAAATCGCTGGCCCACACTGTAGACACAGGCAACAGCTGAATACTATGACAAGGCCAATGCCTAGGAAGGATAGGATCTTCCATCCCCAAGCGGATAACGTTGTCCAGAACCAACCGGACCAAGTCCAGGTGCCTGGATTCTGATGTATCTGATTTGCAATTTTATGCAGACGGGTAATAGCTTGATAGACAGATGGCGCGTTTTGTGGGATGAAAACGCAGCAACTTGACCCGATGACCTTACAGGCTCCACCTCTATCTGCCAAGATGATGTCAATAACAAGACGATTTTGAAGGACAACAACCCGTATAGCAGATTGCTCCTCTGTTAAGTTACCTAAGGCGGAGGCAGTTTCATGTACTACGGCTTCAAGTGTTCTGGTTAATCTACGTATTAATTTACTGTTTTGGACAGGTCCTAAAAAGAAAAAGAATCCTTTATTAAAATCAGTGTACTGTTCCCATGCCGTTTCTGTGTAGTCGACAAATGGAATATCTCTTCTGGGTCTATTCTGTACTAGATTCGTATTTCTATGGTAATCTGGGGGAGCTAGAAAAACAGGTGGCAGAAGGAATGCAATATAACAGGTACCATCCCAATCTGGAGGCAAACGTATGTATGCGGTATGACCACAAACGAAGTAGGAGTGACTGATAGCTTTGAAGGACGATTTACCATGGTCACTGAATTCGACCACAGTAGTGCATTTACTATGACCTACGTGTACTGAACCTTTCTTGCTAACACATAGTTCACCAGTGACTGGTAATACTAACATATGGGGCAGAACTGGAGCAGTTTCGGATTCAACAGTAAGGATCATGAGACTAATTGTGTAATTACCTAGTCCATATACTTCATTTTCTAGATCAGTTCCTATTCGAGTGGGAAGTCCCTCTTTATCAGGGTAACAGACGTCGAGCAGGACTAAGTTCAAGTTTCCCCAAACCCAGCCCCCATCGAAAACAGCAATATCGGGATCCAAAGAATTAATTATTTTAAACCATGCCCCACAGGAGCCGTTGTGAGTGAACGGGTACGGAAAGAGGGGCAGAGCTCCCTTGTAATTCTGGTAGGGAGGGAGTCGGCCACATATCCAGCAGTCGGTAGCATTATTTGTCTGATGGGAGTGGTGTAACATACTAATGAATGTGTTATTGCGCAGCGCAAGTCTGTAGGAGAGTTCGTGTGCAGGAAGTTCACTAAAAGTGTGTTCAGCAGAGACATTGTAAGCAGATTGTTCATGCCTGAAAATAGGCCAATATATAGGTAGCAGAATGCTGGCAATAATAATTAGAATACTTAGAAAAAACATTATTAACAACGTCACTATACAGTGACTACGCAGTGACTTACAGTATGTAATTCGTTTGACTTGTCTCTCTCTCTCTCTCTATCTCGATCTAGGGGATACATGTCAGAAACTATTTAACCGATTCACCTAGGGGAGGACTTAAACAATTAAACTGTCTGACTTGCTAGATCGGAGTTTCATACGATATTGTTCTTGGGGAGTCTTTTCTCGTTTAGATACTGTAAAGTCTTTTCCCTCGACACAGTCTTTGGTGGGGGTGGACGAGTCAGAGTCCTGTATTAGTCCGTTTTTTAGTTCATTGCAAAGTTTGATGTGACTCGTGTGGACCCACCCCTTTCTCCCCTCTATCTTCACGGCGGTCCTGGTGGTAAGGAGGACGGTCTTCGGGGACTTCCAGCGAGGCTCCAGCGGACTTTTCCGGTCGAAATTCCGGACGAGTACCAGGTCCCCAGGACGGACCTCATGCGGCTTCACATCAGTATTGTCAGGGAAGGCTGCGGCAACCTGTGAACGACATGATTGGAGTGCAGACATCAAGGAGGCAAGGTAATCTGTCAACATATTGCAATCAACATCGGTGATTTTCTTTGGAATGGGCGTCCCCCACATATTCGGTGGTCTGCCAAAGACCACTTCGTACGGAGATAGCCCTGATCTTGAATGGGCGACCATCCTCATATAGAATAGTGCCACGGGCAGGGCGACTATCCAGTCGACCCCTTTTTCCTGACAGATCTTTGCAAGGCGGATTTTTAGTGTCTGATTATGCCTCTCTACAAGGCCAGCGGCTTCGGGATGTCGGACACAGTGGAACCTCCACTGATAACCTAGCAAAAGGGAAACCTGTTTCATCAACTCGGACGAGAATGGCTGTCCGTTATCTGAATACACGACACGGGGCAAACCGTACCGTGGGAAGAATTCACGAACCAGCTGCTTGGCAGTGGTCGGAGCAGTGTAGTCTGGGACTGGGTATGCTTCGGTCCAACGGGACAGAGCACAAACAATTACAAGGACATATTTAAAACCTCGACAACTGTTCATCTGGATATAATCCATCTGGAGGACTTCAAAAGGGTGATCGGGAGGATGAAATCCACCTTGCTCTACAGGGACGCTTTTACCTGGATTGAACTGACAACAGATCATGCAAGTACGCACTTTCTGTTTTGCTGCTGCTCGTAAGTGTTTGTTGTACCAGAGATTCTGCAAACTGTCTAACATCGCTTTCTCTCCTAGATGTGCCGGGCTATGTGCTGTGTTTATCATGCTTTGAACCATTGAGTCGGGGAGAAACCATATAGATTTTCCCTTCGTCATCCAACCTTGATCTGTCTGAATCCCTCCTAGTTCAGTCCATTTCTTTATTTCGTCTGGAGTAGCATGTGTCTGAATATCAATTACGTCTAGGGCGGGATCTCTAACTGCCATACACTTTGTCGGTACTATTGTCTTTGTCACATCAGTAATCTGGGTGTGAGTCATTGCTGTATGTTTAGCTGTTTGGTCTGCCAGGTCGTTACCCTGGGAAACAGAATCTGTGACTTTAGTATGTGCTTTACACTTCATGACTGATATGCCCGAGGGCAAATGTATTGCTTCTAACAGTGCTTGAATGAGGGGACCGTGTTGAATCTTGGCCCCATGAGAGGTCAGGAAACCTCGTTCTTGCCAGAGGACTCCGAAGTCGTGTACGACTCCGAAGGCATAACGGGAATCTGTGTATATGTTAACATTTCTGTTTTTGGCTAGAATACAAGCTCGGGTCAGAGCAATGAGCTCTGCTGCTTGAGCGGACAGTGTGTCAATACGATGTGTTTCCTTAACTTCGGTTTCAGTGGTCACGGCATACGCGGCCACTAATTCTCCTGTATTTGTTCTCATACATGAACCGTCCACATAAAGTGTCAGGTCTGGATTCGTCAGCGGGACATCTGTCAAGTCTCGTCGTGGCTTTGTTACTGTATTAATGATTTCTATACAATCATGCGGGGCTGGATCTGTCATAATTGTAGGTAACAGTGTTGCGGGGTTCAGGATGCCACAGCGTCTGATTTCTATGTGTGGCTGAAATAACGTTAGTTCATAACCTGTCAGTCGTGCTATAGTTAAGTGCTGAGTCTGGGTTCTGTTTAACAAAACCTCTACAGAATGTGGAACTTGAACTGTTAACTGATGACCTAAAACAATTGAGTCACTTTGTCTGATTGCTAACGCTGTTGCTGCTACGGACTTTAAGCACGCAGGGAGTGCCTGGGCTACTGAATCCAATGTACTAGAAAAATAAGCGCAAGGCTTATGTGAACCTGCTTGATCTTGTGTGAGGACAGACAATGCTGTACCATCACGTTCTGTAACAAAAAGTGTAAAAGGTTTGCTGTAACATGGTGTCGCTAAAACTGGTGCTTGGCATAATGCTTTCTTTAACTCTTCAAAAGCTTGTGTGTGTTCCTGAGTCCAAGGGAGGGCAGTCGGAGTTGCTGCCTCCTGTGTCGTTAACTGAATGAGTGGCTTGGCTAGAAATGCATACTGGGGAATCCATTGTCTGCAGTACGAGGTGAGGCCTATGAAGGCCCGCACTTCCTTTTGTGTCTGGGGTCGTGGCATATTTGCAATTAACTGAATGCGATCGGGAGTGAGCTGTCTCCCCACTTTGGACAGCAAGTGACCCAAGTACACAACTTGCTGAACACAGAATTGTAACTTGGAAGGAGACACCTTGTGTCCCTTATCGGCCAGAAAATGTAAAACTGTCAGTGATGCTTTTTCACATTCGGGCTCACTACGTGCGGTGATCAGTAGATCATCGACGTATTGCAGTAAAGCGGTGTTAACTGGCATTTGAATGCAATCTAGTTGTCTTTTCAGTGCTTGACTATAGATGCTGGGGGTTTCTGTGAATCCTTGAGGTGCGCGTGAAAATTTGAAACTGCGTCCATTTAAACTGAATCCGAAGAGATATTGGCTCTCTGGATCAATAGGCACGCTGAAGAAGGCGTTCTTGAGATCAATTACAGTGAAGAACGCTGCTTCTGAATCAATGGCAGTCAATAGAGACGAGATATCGGGGACCACAGGATACTGTGGAATAATGCATTTATTTAATTCTCGAAGATCAATCACCAGCCGATATACTGGCGGTGCATTGGGATCAGTACGTTTAAGAATCGGAATGATGGGTGAATTACAGATATTGGAGTCGGTCTCTACGACCACTCCTTGGGCAATGAGCTCTTCAATAATTTTCAGTAAAGCCACTACAGCATCGGGTGGTAACTTGTATTGTCTGATTCTGGGTAATACTACACCTGCCTTTAGTGTAACACGGTATGGTGTAATGTGCATACAACCTACCTCAGTTAGGCCTTTTGCCCATAAGTAATCTGGTACATTTTTCAATCTGATATCGAATTCTCGCAAAAAATAATGACCCTTGAAATCCCGCAGAAAAAGTCTAACTCCCTCCGGGGAACAGCATATTATAGCTCCTAGAGCCTTCAATGTTTTAATTCCTAACAGATTTTCTGGGCATGATTTAGTAAGTAACAAGTCTGTAACACGTGATAACGGACCCACAGCCAGGGGAACTGGTTGCGATACCTCATTTACAATAGGCTGTCCTGAAAAACCAAGGGAAACATTCTGTGAGCCTGAGAGGGGTGCCCCTGGAACTTCATCATGGCTGATTGTAGTGCGACTTGCCCCTGTGTCAATTAAAAACTTTCTATCTTTTCCCAATACTTGACTGTGTACATAAGGACCTTCTTGATCTACAGGAATCTCAATAAGAGGCAAGCCACCTTCCCTCTCTAGGCTGTTTCATGTGTATCGGGAATATTCGGGATAAGCAGACTGGGCATACTGATACATTTGTTGAGAAACTTGCTGAGACGCGGCAATGGGCTGTGGCTGTGGTACCGCTACTGTCTGTGCTGGAGTCGAAGAAGCATGCATAGGCTGTGTATTCTGTGTAGACTGGTGCTGGTTATGGTCTTGTCTAGGCGGATGCGGTCTTTCTTTAGTTTTACCTGTCGCTATGTTATGTTTCAGAACTGGGCATTCATGTACGTAGTGACCTGGCTGCTTGCAGTAATTACATGTCCCTTTAACGGGAGCTGTAGTGTGACTTGTCTGGGTCGTACCTTTTCTGTGACCATCGGCTGGGACCGTCTGTGCTACTAACATTTTCATCTTTGTATCTTTCATACGTTTCTGTTCCTGATCTTGTTCTTCTCTAATTCTGTTCTGGTGATATTGTAACATTTGTAACATCTGGGATGGCGTATTTGCCTGCCAAGTACTTTCAACTTTGTACACTCGATTTTTAACTAATGGTAGGGAATTCTCGACTAACTTTGATACAAAAAGATGCGGGTACGACTCGCTACTTGGTTTAAGGCCACTATTAATAATGAAACATTTCTCGAATCTTGAGTAGAAATCACTAGTATCTTCATCATGTTTCTGTTTACAGGACGAGATGGCGTCCCAGTCTTCTTTTCTAGTTGTCAATAATCTGGGCAGAACCTGTACTATCAAACCTGGTAATGCTTTAGTTTTGTCCCCAAGGCCTAACCCTGGAACCCGTTTCTTCTCTTCATCTTCTATTTCTGCCCATGCAATCTTTGTATCTCCCACCTCCCATTCCTTTTCCTTCAATTTCTCGAATATACCCGTAGGCAATAATACTTTAAACATTTTCATGATATCATCATACGTGTAATCCCCCATCAGTAACATGTCTTTGAGCTCTCTGTGAAAACCTGCAGGATCTTTATCATGGCACGGTACTAGTTTCTTCATTTCTAACAGTTCTAATTTAGTCAGAGGCGTGTGTACATACACACGTTTCAAGGTATGATCCTCACCCATAACTGGGTGTACTTCCCGTAAGGGGTTCTGACTCTCAATGCTACTACCGCATTGCATGTGATACATCTTCCTTTCTGGAGGTGGGGCGGGAACGTATTCAGAGCTTACAAAGGTATTATATCTGTGTCGCTGTTCTAGAATTATTTGAATTAATTTGGTGCTTAAACCTCTCCATCTATCCATAAGTAGTGCTTCTAGTGTTTCGTGTAAGGGACCTGGATCAGAATAATGTTTTCTGTATTTGATGAGAAGGTGCTGAATCATGTATACACCTGCTAATTTTTGCTCGTCTGGAGAGAGGTTCAGGAATGTCTGCGCTACGGTGTCATCATTATATATGTCTGCATTCTCGGCCCATGATACGGCTGATCGGGCTAGTTCTTGTTCATCCATAGAATTGAGTACATGGTACCCCATTCGGTCTCGGAGTCTTTTATCAGTTTCCTGAAACTGGTGTTCGGCAGAATTCGGATTCGTTAGGGCAGAGAAGAAAACTCTCTTGCTTTCTGGACGGATGCCTTTTCTAAGGTAATTTCCCTTACCTACATATGCTATAGTACTCGTAGTCTGTTCTGGTTCCTCGTTATCTTCTTCCTCCTCGGAGGAAGCTTTGTCTTTATCTTTCTCGTGTATTTCTATTACTCTTTTTCTTATTTTCTTGTACATACTGGTTATGCAATTCTGTCTGTCATGTCTTCTTTCCGATATATTTTGACCCCACTTGTGGAGTGCCTCTATTTCATCCCGCTCGGTCTCAGGCCTGTCTCGTTCTCTTATTAGACAGTTTATAAAGAAACGTAATATATATGCTTGAGTGTCAACTTTCTGATGCCCCAAGGCATCCTTAATACTTTCGGGATCTTTTCCAGTCTGTATAAACCGGTAGATTCTGTCTAGGTGCTCTTTCATACCGGGAAACATTAACAGGAAGTCAGTAGCGGCACGTAACCGCAATGATGCCATCATCATTCTATCCTCTTTTCCGGGTACTGGATCATATCTGCAGACTGTAAGTTGTCCTTTGAGTGCATTAAGACGGGGTGATTTGTACAAGCTGGGACTCCGCAAGTCCCCTAGGGATAACCTGTGCGTCAAGGGCGGGGTCTGAGGACCCGCGGTCGCACCTCCTGAAGCGGAAACTTGGGCATCCTCCCTGTGTGGAGTCTGTAATTGAATATGCCTTTCAGTAGGATCTGGTAGACGTGGTTTCGGTAGGTCTGTTTTGAACGCCGGAAGTGGCGGGGCTGGCGGACCAGGGGAGGTCTGTTGCGGTACCGGCGGAACATGACCTGGGGGCGGAGTGCCACCCCCGTCCCCGTCAGTAGGCAGGGCACGAACAGGCAGATTGGTGTAAGCTGGTGCTACATCCTCTAAATATGAATTTAGGAATATGTCTTTAGTAGTCTTATGCATTACTTTAGTTGGAACTAATGGTGACGGCAAATTTTTCGGTATTTCTGAAATGGCGTCAGGTGTACCCTCGGCCAAAAGATACATACCGTTCACTTGACTATTTCGGATGCGATCTATTTGTTCTGATTTTACTCGTATTCCTTCAATAACTAGTTCGTTTTCTTGGGCTTTTTCTGATTCTCTAAGTCTGTCTTCTCTACGGAGTGCTCTTTCAGCACGTTTATGTGATTCCTTACGCCAAAATTCTATGGCGTCTTTCTGAGATTGTCTGGCTTTCTTTTTCCGTAATGCCTCTTCTACCTTCACGATGCACTCGGCATCCCATGTTCCATTAACTGGCCATCGGTGTCTCTCGTCTAGGTGCTTTGTATAATCGGTCCATAATTCTAGATACAATATGGCATCTATGCCATGCTTGTTATACATGACATTACCTGGAGTGTCTCTGGGGGGGATAGGAATTTCTTCCTCTAATATCCCTTTCCTAGTTCCTATCTGTTTTAACTTGTTAAAAAATGGCATTGTGCCTACTTAATACTGAATGCGAGATCCTTGATGCTTAATTCTGAATATAACTAGTTATACAACAGAACACAATAATGCACATAAAAACAGTCACATTCATACCACGACATTAACCACATAAAAAGACATTTGAGACATAGATGACTACCCCCTATATCGGATGTACTGCTAAACAGTACAGATACACTGGTATAACAGTGCAGAAATTCAGAAATTCGGAATACTAGATATACTGCTAAACAGTACAGATACACTGCCTAAAAACAGTGCAGACCGGACTTGCGTACCCAAACCCGTCTAGATACGTCCCAGCAATGGTACTCACCGGGAAGCACGGAAACAGAAGGCCTCGGAAAACTCGACTGGACTCGACTCGAAACTTCGGAAAACTTCGGAAGACTTCGGAAACTTCGGAAACCTGGGTGGGCCTCTTGACACCTCGGACCCTGTTTCTTTTCGGCTAGGCTCTGGTCGGGATCCTCCGCACTCCTCACCGCCTCGTCTGGGCACTGATCGCAGTCTTCGTCACCTCCGTGGGTCAGAGGGAGATGCAGGAAATCCTGCCGGTACGCGTATGGTCCTTCTAACTGATGGCAGGGGACAGAGCTTGCAATGCGCCAACCGGCGCGTGAGGTGGGGGAGGGGTCCCTATTCGGGCGCCAAAATGACGTAAATAAATAATTTACTCTCTTAATTTCTATGCAGGTAAGTACTTAATCAATAATAACTCAGATCGGATGAAAAGAGACAGAGTCCGTGGTGTTAGAGTTCTTAGGGGTTTTATTCCATAAAAAGGAATAGTCTTGGCCAGGATATCATGTTCTGACCACCACACAGGGTGTCAGAAGGGATAGAGCGCTACATTTTATTAACAGTACATAGCTTATATACTTAATTCACATCATAAGTATCAGTGCAGGAGGCGTAACAGCTGAGAGAAGACAAGATAACAGAATGCACGTGGTGCTAGTACGTAGTCAAGAGGCGTGAACTAGAGGTGTGTGCTAGAAACGTCACTGATAGGTGTCACAAAGGGGTGGCACTAACAGAGAATGTTGCAATGTCAGCAGAAATCGGAAACTTGGATGCGCGCGCAGCTGCATGACGTGTGACTGGAGGGGTGCAGGGGACTTGACATTTACACTGACGGTAAGAGACAGAAGTCTGGCATGTCAGATCAACTTGTGCTTCTATCATATCTGATATCTGGTGTTTAGGAACTAAGCTATCTGGGCAGAAAGGTCTCTAGAGCAGAGGCTATTCTATACTGACTGTGAGTGCGTGTATGAGCGCCTGAGTGTCTGCATGAGAAACGTGGGGGCATGGGGCCTTCCATGGAAGCATGGCAACGGAGGCTATGAATTACTTGAATTAGTTGCATAGAGACAGGTCGGCCCTTTGGCCCTGTAGCTGAGGAAGGATGTTTACTGAAGCTAGCAGGCAGGAATGTATTTTCGGGGAGGGAAACAGATAACTCGAAGGTTATAGTCAATCTTGGCAAGCAGCAGGCTGAGCTGAGCACGGAGGGCCGCGCTGAAAGTAAGTCAGAGTTCACGGGTACGGGGGGCAGCCTGGGCAGAGGCCCTCGTAGTCAGAAGCCAGAGAAGAGGCTCGGTGGCAGAGATTTCAGGGCCTTCTTCAGCCAGGGCTGGAAAACGTAGGAGTACACTACAAAAAGACGTTGGCATAGCATACTTAGGAACGGACTATTTAACCCATTCATGGTGGGTCTGAAAGAGGACATGTTAACGTTGGACGCAAATGTATTTGCGTCTTCATAACTGGTACAGGAGGGAAGTTACATGCACTTTAACCTCGTACATGGAGTCGGTGGGGTGCGCGCTAGGGAACACATCTTGACCATAAAATTTATATTACCTCAATACACTGTCTGCTCAAGCTGCAGAGCTCATTGCTCTGACCCGAGCCTGTATAGTAGCCAAGAACAGGAATGTTAACATATCACAGATTCACGTTACGCATTTGAAGTCGTACACGACTTCGGTGTACTCTGGCAGGAAAGAGGCTTCTTGACCTCTCACGGAGCCAAGATCCAACATGGTCCCCTTATTCAAGAATTATTGAAAGCAATACATTTGCCATCAGCGATAGCTATCATGAAATGCAAGGCACATACTAAAGTTACAGATACTATTTCCCAGGGTAACGACCTGGCCGATCGAACTGCGAAACACACAGCTCTGACTCCTATACATGCAGCTGATATGACAAAGACAATAGTTCCGACACCGACACATTGCATGACAGTTAAGGATCCCGCACTAGATGTAATTGACATACAGACACATGCTACTCCAGACGAAATAAAGAAATGGACTGAATTAGGAGGGATCCAGACAGACCAGGGATGGATGACGAAGGGAAAAGCCACATGGTTTCTCCCCGACTCTATGGTTCAAGTTATGATCAACACCGCACACAGTCCAGCACACTTAGGAGAAAAAGCCATGTTAGACAGTTTACAGAATCTCTGGTACAATAAACATTTACGAGCCGCAGCAAAACAGAAAGTACGTACTTGCATGATCTGTTGTCATTTCAACCCAGGTAAAAGCATTCCTGTAGAGCAAGGTGGATTCAATCCTCCCGATCACCCTTTTGAAGTCCTCCAGATGGATTATATCCAGATGGAACGTTGTAGAGGATTCAAATACGTCCTCGTAGTTGTATGTGCACTTTCCCGTTGGACAGAAGCATATCCAGTCCCAGATTACACTGCTCCGACCACTGCCAAACAGTTGGTCTGTGAATTTTTCCCACGGTACGGTTTGCCTCGTGTCGTGTATTCAGATAACGGCCAGCCATTCTCGTCCGAGCTAATGAAGCAGGTATCACTCCTGCTAGGATATCAGTGGAAGTTCCACTGCGTCCGACATCCCGAGGCAGCAGGTCTCGTGGAACGCCACAATCAGACACTGAAAACACGTCTTGCTAAGATTTGTGCCGAGAAAGGGGTAGACTGGATAGTCGCCCTGCCAGTTGCATTGTTTTACATGAGAATGGTCGCACACTCTAGAACAGGGCTATCCCCGTACGAGGTGGTCTTTCGTAGGCCACCGAATATGTGGGGGACGCCTCTGCCTCGAAAAATCACAGATGTTGACTGTAATATGCTGACAGATTACCTTGCCTCCTTGATGTCTGCACTACAATCTTGTCGTTCACAGGTGGCTGCAGCCTTTCCCGACAACACCGAGGTGAAGCCACACCAGATCGTACCAGGGGACCACGTCTTTATTAGGAACTTCGACAGGAGGAGTCCACTGGAGCCCCGCTGGCAGGAGCCGAAGCTTGTTTTATTAACTACAAGGACAGCGGTTAAAGTTGAGGGCCGCAAGGGCTGGCTCCACTCGAGTCATATCAAAAAGTATCATGGACTGCCGCCAGAGACAGACTCCCAGCCCGGCCCCATTCCAGAACTTGATACGAAACTCCCACTGGTAGAGAAAACTCCTCAGCAGGAGTATCGTTTAAAGTTGAGGTCTAGCAAGTCAGACAGTTTAATTGTTTAAGTCCTCCCCTAGGTGAAGCGGTTAGACAGGTTCCTGACATGTACAAGTTAGACCCCAATAGAGAGAGAGACAGACAGAACCAGCTCAAGAAACGAGAATATTGTAAATCTCTTCGTAGTCACTGTATCATGACATTGTTGATTATGTTTTTTCTGAGTCTTGCGATTATTGCTGCAAGTTTACTGTTACACATGTATTTCCCTATCTCCATACATGCACATCTCTTTCCAAATAACACTGTCGAGCATACTTTCAGTGAACTACCCCCGCACGAGTTATCCTACCGGCTTGCGCTGCGCAACAATACTTTTATCAGTATGTTACATCATTCCCATCAGTCCAGTAATGCTACCAATTGTTGGATATGTGGCCGACTCCCACCCTATCAGAAATACAAGGGAGTCCTGCCCCTCTTCCCGTATCCGTTCACACATAATGGTTCCTGTGGTGCCTGGTTTAGTTTAATTAATTCCTTAGACTCTAATTCAATAGTCTACAAAGGCAATTGGGTATGGGGAAATCCGAACACAGTTCTGCATAAAGTATGTTATCCTGACAAGGAGGGTCTTCCACAAAGGACAGGGACCGATCTAGAAAATGAAGTATATGGATTAGGTAATTATACACTTAACCTCATGATTCTGAATGTGCAATCCGATACAGGTCCAGACTTACCCTCTATGTCCGTGTTACCAGTTACAGGCGAATTATGTGTCAGAAAGAATGGTTCAGTACCCCTAGGTCGTAGTAAATGTACTACTGTGATCGATTTCAGTGATAAAGGCAAGTCTACATTCAAAGCTACCCGTCATTCCTATTTCATTTGTGGTCATACAGCCTATATACGGTTGCCATTAGATTGGGATGGGACATGTTACATTGCATTCCTTCTGCCACCTGTTTTTCTAGCTCCATCCGACTATCATAAGAACTCCCGGCTGGTACTTAATAGACCCAAGAGAGAACTCCCGATTGTCGACTATACTGAAACGGCATGGGAACGATATACAGATTTCAATAAAGGTTTCTTTCCCTATTTAGGAGCAGTCTTCAATAGTAAATCAATACGTCACTTGACCAGAACCCTTGAAGCAGTGGTAAATGAAACTACTTCCACCCTAGGCAACTTAACAGAGGAACAGTCTGCTATGAGACTTGTTGTCCTTCAAAATCGTCTTGTTCTTGACGTCATTCTGGCCGATAGGGGCGGAGCCTGTAGAGTCATCGGATCGAGTTGCTGTGTTTTCATTCCAGAAAACGCACCATCAGTATATGAAGCCATAACGCGTCTCCATAAGATTGCAAGTCAGATACACCAGAATCCAGGAACCTGGACTTGGTCCGGTTGGTTCTGGAGCGTGTTATCAGCCTGGGGTTGGAAAGTCCTATCCTTCCTCGGAATAGCCCTTCTCATAGTATTCAGTTGTTGCCTATGTATGCAATGTGGGCCAGCGATTTGCGGCTTGTGCGCCACATCATGTTTTCCTCATCCAAATCCACGTTCTAAAAATCGCCTGAAAAAGGAAGAGCAAATGATGTTATATGAACAAATAGATGGACTAATGAAGATTGATATATCATGAAGGGTCAGTAGGGGACAAGGAGGGAATGAGGTAATATGAATTTTATGGTCAATTGTGTCCCCTAACGTGAACCCCACCGTCTCCATGTACGAACTTAAAGTGCATGTAACTTCCCTCCTCGACCTGCTATGAGAACGCATATACATTTGCGTCAAACGTTAACATGTCCTCTTTCAGATCCACCATGAATGGATCGATAATTCGGTTCCTAAGTATGCCTTGCCAACGTCTTTTCATGGTGCACTTCCACGTTTTCCTAGCCCTGCAGAGCTAGGCCCTGATTTCTGCCATCGAGCCCTTTCTGTTCTCTACCTGAAAGCTGCAACGTGGGATGCATCCCTGACCTCTGTTCTACTCCCTGCGTGGCGAGCGGTGCCCGGCTCGGCCTGCTTGCCTGCCAAAGACAGTATTTTGCCTTCAAGTTATCAGTATAGCCGAGTTCAGCTCCTTGAAAACACATTCCAGTCTAGCAGAATAGATAAACATTTCCCGGCTGCAGAGCAAAGGGCCCGGCCTCTCTGTCTCCATGCAAGTAATTCATTGCTCCTGTTACCATGGTAGGCCCATGGCCCCTCGCATTACACGTAGACACGTAGTCACATATGCACGCATTAATAGTCAGTATAGAGTAGCCTCTGCCCAAGAGACCTTTCCTTCTAGATAGTATAGTTCCCCAAACACAAGATATCAGATATGATTTAGGAACGAGTCGATCTGACATGCCAGACTTCTGTCTCTTTCCTTTAGTGTTAAATGTCAAGTCCCCTGCACCCTCCAGCCTCACGTCAGTCACACGTCATGCTGCTGCGCGCGCATCCTTGCTACAGATTTCTGCTGACACTGCAAAATTCCGCTATGTAACCACCCACTTGTGACACTTTCATGTGACGTTTCTAGCACACACCTCTGTGTACGCCCTCATGCACGCCTTTCTGTTACGCACATGTGTTCTTATCTCGTTTCTCTCAGCTGTTACGCCTTCTGTATCCATCACCATTATATGCATTTACTATAAATGATGTACTCTGTCAATAAAGTATGGCTCTATCCCTTCCTGATCCTTGATGGTGACAGGAACATGATACCCTGGTTCGAACCATTCCATTTTATGGAATAAAACCCCTTTTAAAACTCAGATATCACGGATTTTGCCTCTTATTTACGATTGAGTTATTTTATTGAACTTTACTGCATAGAAATTCCGACGGTAAATATTTATTTACCACAACCTGAGCAATTGGAGACGCTGCAGACGCTGCTGTCGGCCCCAACATGCACAAAATTGGTATCACGGCTTTACACCACAGCCCAAAATGAACAGGCCGAGGAGTGCACGGCGGCAAAAACCAGATGGGAGAGGTCGCTGGGCAAATCGATCGATGAGCAGGAATGGCAGTACAGCTGCACGCAATTCACACTTCTTACGTCTAACTGCAACCTTCGTATAATACACTTCAGGTTCATACATCAGGTATACTACACGCCTGCGAAACTACACAAATTGAGACTCAGGGGCACGGACACTTGCTACCGATGCAACACAGAGGGTGCAGATTTTTTGCATGTGGCGTGGTCCTGCCCGGGCTTGCAGGCCTACTGGCGAGCGGTAATCAATGCATTAAACACCATGCTTGCAGAACGTATCACAAACACACCTATGACGTGCCTATAGGGAATTAAAAAGCTCAAACATGCTAGGAGGAGAAAGTTCTTGGCGGTGGTGCTGCTCGTAGCGAAACGCAGAGTAGCAATACGATGGGGTAGCAAGACACCACTCAGGCTAAAAGACTGGATCACAGACATGACATACTGTAAAACGACACTAGAGTCCTATGCTGACGAATTACCAGAAACGTCCAGACCTAGAGACTTTTGGGAGCCACTGACGAAATATTTACAAGACACTTCAGACTGAATGTGCGGAGTGGGTGCCAACTTTTCTACACACAGACAAGAAGCATTAAGGTGGGGAAAAACTGGACTTTTGTGGAGGTCGAAGGTTGGCGGGTGTATGGGAAGGAGTGCGGCACAATAATACTGTTGGTACCAATGCAATGTGAACTGCTGTGTGATGTCCAGAACACAGGATTGTGTATCTCCCTATGGAATAGTCTTAATTACCAACTATGTATTGTACATGACTGTATACAATAATGCAAGATATGTAATTGTCGGTCAGAATACAAAATGTAAAAAAAAAAAACGTTTGAAAGTATATTCTACATTTATAATGCCTATCTCTTTAAAATGTGTGCTCTAAAGTGACATTATGATGTTTGAAATATTCCAAACACTGTTCCTCTCGTCCATCTTCTTATTTTGGAATAACAACTTACGGTGTACTAGTGCTCATTGTATCCAGTTTACGTCCTTCCTTTCTTTAAGCCTACACATTTCAACGCAGCAGAGCACATTTCACCTTCTGACAAAGGCAGTGTGTTGTCACATGTAGTGACCGGGCCCATTTAATGGCCGCTAAGGGGAAGCTTATAACCATTGCCCGCACTAATTGTTCAGTTGAATTCCCTAGGTGAAAATGAACAATGGTCGGCTCTTGTGACTTGTGAATGATTTGCAGTGTACTAAGAGGTATTACATCATGAGTATTAGAATATAAAACCTATTTATGGGACTCAGGGTAGCATAAAAGCAAGTCTATATCTCATCGAAGCTAGGAGCGAATTTGCTTAACACCATCACATGTTGGTATTAAAATGTTACAGATTACAATGACGAGTTGCAATCCAGTCAAACTGACCATCTCTTTTAAATGCTGTACCTCTGTCACTATTGTAAATATCTTAGGCTGCCTAGAGTCTTACAGAATGGTGATCACACATAGATCGACCATTGTGGACAGCAGGCTTTATCGATGGGAAGCCCGTAGGGAAGTATCCATTCATTTGACTATTATGAAAAGAATAAAGATAAGTAGAACTCCTTTAGCAAAATATCAAATGTTATGATATGGTACTGTAGTCTTTATTGTGTTAAATGCTTGGCTGAGAATCCCAATTTCTCTCAGATGGGTCGATCGGCAAAATTGACCATTCTATTGCATTTCAGATAGCAATTCTTTGGATCTTTCTCGCTAGACAATGTTCTCCTGGAGTTCTTTTCTCACTTTCTAGCTGTAAAAAACATTTTTAACACCAATGGATTAGCCTGCCTTTCCCAAGCATCCAAATCTCTGTGTAGCTCGATGTCCTAAAGAGTAGAAAGCATGAGCATCGGGTCTCTGAACACAGGAATCGCAAATCCTTATTTGCTTTAGGAAAAGTCATTGTCCTGTATCCTCTGCTACTCTTTCCAGATGCATTATGTGGTCCATGCAACCATCTGCAATTGATATAACCTGTTTCAGGGGTCATTCTTTTAAGGCGGGCCGTGGCTTTCTAAGATTTTGCAATAAAAGTACATTCTCAAAGCAGCTAATTGGTTGTCGGCCTCCATTTTATAAACCCTCTACTGCAAACCGATTATGCATGATTCTGCAATTAAGCAGCTTTAAAATAGCATGATTGGAGTCTCCAGTCTTCCAATAAGATCCATATTTTACCAGTTTTAATGATGGAAAGTTGTTATTTCATGAAAGAAACTTAGACGACTAGCTTTAATTTTGCCGATACTGGTTTGTGACTCCTTTATATATATTGTCCCTCCCAATTTAGTTCTCTTATGCAGTGATGCTTAACTTGTGGTCCGAGGAGCCCTTGGAGCCTGCTGCGCCTGCTCAGTGGGTCAGGGACTGTTTTTTACCAAATTAAATAATATGAAAAATGAATACATTCAAACTAATAAAGTATGTTCAAATAAAGAAGGAAAACTGACAATTTGAAAACTTTTTCAATATTTGATTGTGAATCAAAGAAAAGATTTGAATAGTTGGGAATTTGGTGATTACTTGTTCCTATATTTTTGAGTATTGTTTTGAGGTCCAAATCATAGAAATGTCTTAAGCCAGGGAAATCCCTGGCTTTCAATAATAACTCAGTGGGCACCCTGGATTCGAGTAATGATTCAGTGGGGGGCCTCAAAAGTTCTAGAACCACTGCTCTGATGTGTTGCATCTTTAACATTTTTCTCAGAAAAAGGGCTATTTAGGAAAATGGAAGCAGTTGGGAGAGCCCGAGTCAGTGGCCCTGCATGTACTTCAACCAACCCAGCCGGTATAACCCTATCATCTTGCTTCAAACAGTATTTATTACATCTACTGTTAGAGACTTAAAAAGGATTCTAAGGTATTTTGGGGGGGATACAGTTTGTTTGCTCTATGTACTTCACAATGTAAGGTTCAATTTAGAGAGAAAACTAATCAGGAAATCTTCAATCACAAAAATACAAATACGTTTTTTTACCTGAAAATTGTTCACAGCTGACCTTCGGCGCTTCCGTGTGCACCGATACTCCACTGTTCCGGGTTCTTCTCTTCCACCTTCCAGTGATGTGGGATTGTTCTCCCGTTGTATGGTTATATGGTTATCACAGACAATATTATTTTCCCAAATAGATAACTAGGCACACAGCTGTTGAGAGGTCCCAATACATTCGCCTCTCTACCTCTGGCCCATACACAGCATGTCGTTATCCTTTAGAAAACTTGGGAAAGTGCCAATTCATCAAAACAACAGCTTTGCTAACATACATGCTACTGTCTCTGATAGCTGCCTTTCAAGGTCTTAGAGTGAATGTGCAAAGTAAACCCAGTTGACATATTTTCATCATGCTGGTTCATACCAGTTATGTCTCAAAGTGATGGAAAGTCCACCAATATAGATTAAAATTCAGTGGGCAACACTATATATACACCCTATGAATTGTCCACTCCATTAGAGAGGTCTTCGCCACAGGTCATCGCAAGAGCTCCTGCCAGACTGCCGCAGCATCCATTCTTCTGCTGAGAGCCAATACAGAGAGGAGCAGAGCTGAACCCGGCTGATGTATGTTATCCTTTCAAGGAGACACTCTTTCTCGACTGAAGTCTGACAGTCACAGCTTCTCCAACGTGAACAGGTATGCAGTGTGCGGACTCCCAGAATCTCCAGAGGCAAGTTAGTTATGCCATACTTTCTTAATGTAGCACACAGAAGTAGTCTTCCGAGTTCTAAGCTCCTGGTAACATTCCAATCTTGTTATAAATGTTTATATTATTCTTGCTTCTCGTAACATACATTAGTGCTGTTCTAATTTTATATGTGTGGTTATTGCTTATGTACTAAGCAACAGGATGAGAGTTGAAATAAACACTTTCAAACATTATTTTAGTCTTTTCTTTTTACGGTAGTTGTCCATGCTATTCTAAAGAGCAAAAGTACCACTGCGTCCCTGACCCATTACAGAACTGTTAGTAACCCAAAAGGCATGGACAAGACACTAGCACTTATGCCTGGTGGGGATGCAATAACCTGGAATTCTGCTTAAGCGATGGAGCACTGCACTCAGTCAAGGCACCAGTGGGTGGGAAGGTCAAACCCTTTGGAGCTTGGCCAGAGCACTAGTTTATTGGGGTATCACAAACAATATCTATAATCCAAAAAGAGGCAGCTAGATAAACAGCATCCTATGTTTCACTGTGCTTTATGTAAGACCGTGTCTTCAAGACCATAATAAAGACGCAAAGAAAACATATTATAAACAAAATAGTGTAAATTATCACCCAATAAGAACACAAAAACCATTTAGAATATAAAAACAATTATAAATAAATATCTTATAATGGCATCTAATTTATAGAGTATAAATTTGCAATATATTGTCACCTGATTATATTGCTTACTAATGAGATTTTTTAAAACCTGTCCACATTTCTTTCCATTATTCTCTTAGTAAAATATGACACTAAAAGTTATGTCACCCTATGTGTGTCTGCTAAATATATTTCCATTCATATTTAATATTACACCATAAAGCAATTGACCTAAACAATAATATATTTTGCTTAATCTCTAAATATCCCTTGAGGAATCCTTTCAAAAAGAAGTGGAATGTTTACACTCTATGAACATACGATGCAGCTTGTCTTCTCAATCCGCAGCAAAGAACCTCTCCCCTTCAAATGACTCTGTGAGCTGCATCCGTGTTCCAGTCTTTAAGATACAGATTGTGTCTAGAAGCTATGGAAGTGCACCTTGCCAATGCTCTAGATCTAACCACGTGAAAGGAAATATCTGTCCCCTCTGCATTCTTTTATGAGAAGAAGAAGCTGATGATGGAGAAACATTCATCCTTTTAAAAGACCGCTTCCCCATGATGGCTCCAACAATAATCAGCAATTTACCAAGTCAGGAATGCTGCAGCACAAATCCTTAACCTCATGCGCGCTAGCGGAATTCCGCTCCTGCGCTGAGATTTTTTAAAACGCATGTTACGTGACGAGCTGGGCTCGTCATCAGCGTGCAAGGAGGCTACGCCATGACCAGCCCAGCTCGTCATCAGCGTGGAAGGGGTTAAAAAAAGATCATCCAGGAAAGAGAGTGATATACCTGCACTCAGGTCTTTAAATGGAAAGGCGGTCATACAGGGATGCTCATCCTCGCCCTCTGAAGGTGAAAGCCTGCACATGTGTGGACTCCTCTCCTCCTGCGCATGCGCAGGAATCGGGCACCCTTCCGTTACTGCCACAATCTGGAAGCACCCAATCTGAGTACCTGGGCCTCTTCCCTCCGTGTCCACAACAACGAGAAGAGAAGGATCCCAAAGCATGCAGGACCTGACACTGCCCCCTCTACACAGGAAGTTCAGGCATCCTGTAGTGCAGGAGGAATCCCCTGCGAGCCCTGCAGGTGAGGGATCACCTCTCTTAAAGGCACAAGGATTATGCCTCCAACATCTCCTGCTCTCATCTCATCAGGAGCCAGGGCGACCCGCTTGAGCTTGCATCTCTTCTAGACTGATAGCCAATGGAGTTTCCCAGGCTGAGGGGTGATGTGCATCTGTCTGAGGAGGTCAAGGTTGAGTCTGGCTGCTGTGTTCTGGATGGGCTAGAGTTTCCTCCAGTGTTGGGTGCTGATTCCAAAGCAGAGGGAGTTGCTGTACTCAAGTCTGCTGTTGACGAGGGCGTGTGTGACAGTTCGCCTGGTGTTAGCTGGGAGCCATCTGAAGACCTTCCTGAGCATTGGGAGGGTGAGAAAGCAAATGGAAGAGACTGACCTGACCTGCTGCTTCATGGATAGCTGCCTCTCCAGGATAATGCCGAGGTTGCATGTGTGTTCGGTGGGTCAGGGGTTAGGACCCAGCTCAGCTGGCTACTATCCGTTTTTCCAGAGGGTATCCTTGTCATTCTTAAAGATGAGAGCTTCTGTCTTGTCTGTGTTGAGTTTGACACAGTTGTTGTTCATCCAGGCGGCCACATCCTGCATGCATCTTTGAACACTGATAGCCAGGCTGAGCACCGGAATAGTGAGGGATCAGTTAGGAAAGTTACACAGTGCAAAGCCTTCAAAAGAACAATAAGACCTTGTTGTGTTACCCGGATGCGTGCACCTCAATACATTGGATATTAAAGGTTGCTGTAGGCTCAAAGCCTGCGTCAACCAGAGCAGCAATACCAGATTTACATAGAATGCAGCTCACTGCCCTGAATTACACTTTCTTGTAAATGTCTTTTGATATGTCTTTCTGCGTGCAGTGTTCAGTCACTGACAGAGCAGCAGGGGAGGGCGGTAACCACTGATCCTGCCTCGTGCAGTGTTCAGTCACTGACGGAGCAGCAGAGGAGGGTGGTAACCACTGATCCTGCCTCGTGCAGTGTTCAGTCACTGACAGAGCAGCAGGGGAGGGCGATAACCACTGATCCTGCCTCATGCAGGAGTCCATCACTGACAGAGCAGCAGGAGAGGGTCGTAACCACTGATCCTGCCTCGTGCAGGAGTCCATCACTGACAGAGCAGCAGGGAGGGTGGTAACCACTGATCCTGCCTCGTGCAGTGTTCAGTCACTGACAGAGAAGCAGGGGAGGGTGGTAACCACTGACCCTGTCTCATGCAGGAGTTCATCACTAAGGGGGCAGCAGGGGAGGACGGTAACAACTGATCCTGCCTCAAGCAAGAGTTCATCACTGACGGGGCAGCAGGGGAGGGCGGTAACCACTGATCCTGTCTCATGCAGGAGTCCATCACTGACAGAGAAGCAGGGGAGGGTGGTAACCACTGACCCTGCCTCTTGCAGTGTTCAGTCACTGACAGAGCAGCAGGGAGGGGTGGTAACCACTGATCCTGTCTCATGCAGGAGTCCATCACTGACAGAGCAGCAGGGGAGGGCGATAATCACTGATCCTGTCTCATGCAGTAGTCCATCACTGACAGAGCAGCAGGGAGGGGGGTAACCACTGATCCTGTCTCATGCAGGAGTCCATCACTGACAGAGCAGCAGGGGAGGGCGGTAACCACTGATCCTGTCTCATACAGGAGTCCATCACTGACAGAGCAGCAGGGGAGGGCGATAATCACTGATCCTGTCTCATGCAGTAGTCCATCACTGACAGAGCAGCAGGGAGGGGGGTAACCACTGATCCTGTCTCATGCAGGAGTCCATCACTGACAGAGCAGCAGGGAGGGGTGGTAACCACTGACCCTGCCTCGTGCAGGAGTCCATCACTGACAGAGCAGCAGGGGAGGGCGGTAACCACTGATCCTGTCTCATGCAGGAGTCCATCACTGACAGAGCAGCAGGGGAGGGCGGTAACCACTGATCCTGTCTCATACAGGAGTCCATCACTGACAGAGCAGCAGGGGGGGGCGGTAACCACTGATCCTGTCTCATGCAGGAGTCCATCACTGACAGAGCAGCAGGGGGGGGGGCGGTAACCACTGATCCTGTCTCATGCAGGAGTCCATCACTGACAGAGCAGCAGGGGAGGGCGATAACCACTGATCCTGTCTCATGCAGGAGTCCATCACTGACAGAGCAGCAGGGGGGGGGGGGCGGTAACCACTGATCCTGTCTCATGCAGGAGTCCATCACTGACAGAGCAGCAGGGGAGGGCGGTAACCACTGATCCTGTCTCATACAGGAGTCCATCACTGACAGAGCAGCAGGGGAGGGCGGTAACCACTGATCCTGCCTCGTGCAGTGTTCAGTCACTGACAGAGCAGCAGGGAGGGGTGGTAACCACTGATCCTGTCTCATGCAGGAGTCCATCACTGACAGAGCAGCAGGGGAGGGCGATAACCACTGATCCTGTCTCATGCAGGAGTCCATCACTGACAGAGCAGCAGGGGGGGGGGCGGTAACCACTGATCCTGTCTCATGCAGGAGTCCATCACTGACAGAGCAGCAGGGGAGGGCGGTAACCACTGATCCTGTCTCATACAGGAGTCCATCACTGACAGAGCAGCAGGGGAGGGCGGTAACCACTGATCCTGTCTCATGCAGGAGTCCATCACTGACAGAGCAGCAGGGGAGGGCGGTAACCACTGATCCTGTCTCATACAGGAGTCCATCACTGACAGAGCAGCAGGGGAGGGCGGTAACCACTGATCCTGTCTCATGCAGTAGTCCATCACTGACAGAGCAGCAGGGGAGGGCGGTAACCACTGATCCTGTCTCATGCAGGAGTCCATCACTGACAGAGCAGCAGGGAGGGGTGGTAACCACTGACCCTGCCTCGTGCAGGAGTCCATCACTGACAGAGCAGCAGGGGAGGGCGGTAACCACTGATCCTGTCTCATGCAGGAGTCCATCACTGACAGAGCAGCAGGGGAGGGCGGTAACCACTGATCCTGTCTCATACAGGAGTCCATCACTGACAGAGCAGCAGGGGGGGGCGGTAACCACTGATCCTGTCTCATGCAGGAGTCCATCACTGACAGAGCAGCAGGGGGGGGCGGTAACCACTGATCCTGTCTCATGCAGGAGTCCATCACTGACAGAGCAGCAGGGGAGGGCGGTAACCACTGATCCTGTCTCATACAGGAGTCCATCACTGACAGAGCAGCAGGGAGGGGTGGTAACCACTGACCCTGCCTCGTGCAGGAGTCCATCGCTGACAGAGCAGCAGGGGAGGGTGGTAACCACTGATTGTGCCTTATGCAGAAGTCCATCACTGACAGAGCAGCAGGGGAGGGTGGTAACCGCTGATCCTGTCTCATGCAGGAGTCCATCACTGACAGAGCAGCAGGGGAGGGTGGTAACCACTGATCCTACCTCATGCAGGACTCCATCACTGACGGAGCAGCAGGGGAGGGTGGTAACCACTGACCCTGCCTCGTGCAGGAGTCCATCACTGACAGAGCAGCAGGGGAGGGTGGTAACCGCTGATCCTGCCTCGTGCAGGAGTCCATCACTGACAGAGCAGGAGGGGATGGTGGTAACCACTGACCCTGCCTCATGCAGGAGTCCATCACTCACAGAGCAGCAGGGAGGGGTGGTAACCACTGATCCTGTCTCATGCAGGAGTCCATCACTGACAGAGCAGCAGGGGAGGGCGGTAACCACTGATCCTGTCTCATGCAGGAGTCCATCACTGACAGAGCAGCAGGGGAGGGCGGTAACCACTGATCCTGTCTCATGCAGGAGTCCATCACTGATGGAGCAGCAGGGGGGGGCGGTAACCACTGATCCTGTCTCATGCAGGAGTCCATCACTGACAGAGCAGAAGGGGAGGGTGGTAATCACTGACCCTGCCTCGTGCAGGAGTCCATCACTGACGGAGCAGCAGAGGAGGGCGGTAACCACTGATCCTGCCTCGTGCAGTGTTCCATCACTGACGGAGCAGCAGAGGAGGGCGGTAACCACTGATCCTGCCTTGTGCAGTGTTCCATCACTGACGGAGCAGCAGGGGAGGGCGGTAACTACTGATAGTGCCTCATGCAGGAGTCCATCACTAACAGAGCAGCAGGGAAGGGTGGTAACCACTGATTGTGCCTTATGCAGAAGTCCATCACTGACAGAGCAGCAGGGGAGGGTGGTAACCGCTGATCCTGCCTCTTGCAGGAGTCCATCACTGACAGAGCAGGAGGGGATGGTGGTAACCACTGACCCTGCCTCATGCAGGAGTCCATCACTCACAGAGCAGCAGGGAGGGGCGGTAACCACTGATCCTGTCTCATGCAGGAGTCCATCACTGACAGAGCAGCAGGGGGGGGGCGGTAACCACTGATCCTGTCTCATGCAGTAGTCCATCACTGACAGAGCAGCAGGGGAGGGCGGTAACCACTGATCCTGTCTCATGCAGGAGTCCATCACTGACAGAGCAGCAGGGGAGGGCGGTAACCACTGATCCTGTCTCATACAGGAGTCCATCACTGACAGAGCAGCAGGGAGGGGTGGTAACCACTGACCCTGCCTCGTGCAGGAGTCCATCACTGACAGAGCAGCAGGGGAGGGTGGTAACCGCTGATCCTGCCTCGTGCAGGAGTCCATCACTGACAGAGCAGGAGGGGATGGTGGTAACCACTGACCCTACCTCGTGAAGGAGTCCATCACTGACAGAGCAGCAGGGGAGGGGTGGTAACCACTGATCCTACCTCGTGCAGGAGTCCATCACTGACAGAGCATCAGGGGAGGGTGGTAACCGCTGATCCTACCTCGTGCAGGAGTCCATCACTGACAGAGCAGCAGGGGAGGGTGGTAACTGCTGATCCTGCCTCGTGCAGGAGTCCATCACTGACAGAGCAGGAGGGGATGGTGGTAACCACTGACCCTGCCTCATGCAGGAGTCCATCACTCACAGAGCAGCAGGGAGGGGCGGTAACCACTGATCCTGTCTCATGCAGGAGTCCATCACTGACAGAGCAGCAGGGGGGGGCGGTAACCACTGATCCTGTCTCATGCAGTAGTCCATCACTGACAGAGCAGCAGGGAAGGGCGGTAACCACTGATCCTGTCTCATGCAGGAGTCCATCACTGACAGAGCAGCAGGGAGGGGTGGTAACCACTGACCCTGCCTCGTGCAGGAGTCCATCACTGACAGAGCAGCAGGGGAGGGTGGTAACCGCTGATCCTGCCTCGTGCAGGAGTCCATCACTGACAGAGCAGGAGGGGATGGTGGTAACCACTGACCCTGCCTCATGCAGGAGTCCATCACTCACAGAGCAGCAGGGAGGGGTGGTAACCACTGATCCTGCCTCATGCAGGAGTCCATCACTGACGGAGCAGCAGGGGAGGGAGGCAACCACTGATCCTGTCTCATGCAGGAGTCCATCACTGACAGAGCAGCAGGGGGGGGCGGTAACCACTGATCCTGTCTCATGCAGGAGTCCATCACTGACAGAGCAGCAGGGGAGGGTGGTAACCACTGATCCTACCTCGTGCAGTGTTCAGTCACTGACGGAGCAGCAGGGGAGGGAGGCAACCACTGATCCTGTCTCATGCAGGAGTCCATCACTGACAGAGCAGCAGGGGAGGGAGGTAACCACTGATCCTGTCTCATACAGGAGTCCATCACTGACAGAGCAGCAGGGAGGGGTGGTAACCACTGACCCTGCCTCGTGCAGGAGTCCATCGCTGACAGAGCAGCAGGGGAGGGTGGTAACCACTGATTGTGCCTTATGCAGAAGTCCATCACTGACAGAGCAGCAGGGGAGGGTGGTAACCGCTGATCCTGCCTCGTGCAGGAGTCCATCACTGACAGAGCAGGAGGGGATGGTGGTAACCACTGACCCTGCCTCATGCAGGAGTCCATCACTGACAGAGCAGCAGAGGAGGGTGGTAACCACTGATCCTGTCTCGTGCAGGAGTCCATCACTGACAGAGCAGCAGGGGAGGGTGGTAACCACTGATCCTACCTCGTGCAGTGTTCAGTCACTGACAGAGCAGCAAGGGAGGGTGGTAACCACTGATCCTGCCTCATGCAGGAGTCCATCACTCACAGAGCAGCAGGGGAGGGTGGTAACCACTGATCCCGCTCGTGCAGGAGTCCATCACTAACGGAGCAGCAGGGGAGGGTGTTAACCACTGATCCCGCCTCGTGCACTGTTCAGTCACTGACAGAGCAGCAGAGGAGGACGGTAACCACTGATCCTGCCTCGTGCAGTGTTCCGTCACTGACGGAGCAGCAGTGGAGGGTGGTAATCACTGATCCCGCCTCATGCAGTGTTCCGTCACTGACGGAGCAGCAGGGGAGGGTGGTAATCACTGGTCCTGCCTCGTGCAGGAGTCCATCACTGACGGAGCAGCAGTGGAGGGTGGTAATCACTGATCCCGCCTCATGCAGTGTTCCGTCACTGACGGAGCAGCAGGGGAGGGTGGTAATCACTGGTCCTGCCTCGTGCAGGAGTCCATCACTGACGGAGCAGCAGGGGAGGGTGGTAACCACTGATCCCGCCTCGTGCACTGTTCAGTCACTGACAGAGCAGCAGAGGAGGACGGTAACCACTGATCCTGCCTCGTGCAGTGTTCCGTCACTGACGGAGCAGCAGTGGAGGGTGGTAATCACTGATCCCGCCTCATGCAGTGTTCCGTCACTGACGGAGCAGCAGGGGAGGGTGGTAATCACTGGTCCTGCCTCGTGCAGGAGTCCATCACTGACGGAGCAGCAGTGGAGGGTGGTAATCACTGATCCCGCCTCATGCAGTGTTCCGTCACTGACGGAGCAGCAGGGGAGGGTGGTAATCACTGGTCCTGCCTCGTGCAGGAGTCCATCACTGACGGAGCAGCAGGGGAGGGTGGTAACCACTGATCCCGCCTCGTGCAGTGTTCCGTCACTGACAATGGAGAATGGCACAGCAGTAACCACAGCATTCTACTGCTGACAGTGGAGCCGTAGAGGGAGCTCACCCTTCATCTTCACTCTTGGTAAACATTGACTTTCTCAAAGTCCTTTGTATTTTCCATGATAGTTTTGCACTCTGCCTTTGCACTTTGTCTCGTGGCCCAGCTTCTTGAATTTGTTTGCATTGAGTTTTGCTGCTTTTGTCCCCTCTATTATCTCCACTTATTGCTGGACTGTCTGTCATGAATCCATTTCGGAGAACGCTTCTGCCGGTATGATGAATGAAGCAGGTAGGCCTGAAGTAGTTAGGCTTGGCTTGTCGTTATCTTTGTATACATCCACATTACTCTGTTTCATATTGCCAGTGTTCATGCACTGGTGAAGGCTAGAGTCATTTTGTTCAAGTGTTGGCCATTTGTCGTGTAGCACAGTTTTTAAAGTATGGGCAAGCAGCATCAGAGAAGGAATGGGTGGATTCATTTATGTCTGAAGCTTAAATGATACCCATGTCCAAGGCAGACACAGGGCTCTTCAGTGGGTTGAATGTTTCAGGGATTGTCAGTGAATCTCACATGAGGATGTTGCTTAGCAGATGGACTTCCATCCTGCAAACATGCAACGATGGGAAATAACCTGCTTCAAGGCGTTCCAGGATATTTTCTGCACTACAAGAAGTTGAACTACAACAAGGTTTAATTTTCTTATTTACAGAACATAGTGTCAAGCATAATGGGCTCTTATCTATGGATCTTAAACTCCAGTGGTTGAATTTTAAAGTTCTGCATGACCTGAGGCACCTTACCAAGGCCCAGGGCAGGAGCTGGTTTTGGCTGCAGCAGGGTACCTCCTGGCAGGGACCCGGAAGTGGAAGAGTTGTCCTTGAATTCCCATCCTGCAGGATCAGACGAGACCTGCGGATGCCTAGGCACTTCCTGTTCCTTCCCCAGGGGTGATGCAAAGGGCTGGGAGACAGAGTCACCCAGAAGGACAGCACTGTCATCTTTACCAGACCGCAAGAGGCTGGATCTTGGACAGTAGGAGGTGAAGATCAGTGGTATCCAGTTAGCTAAGTCTTCCTGGTAATGGGAGCCAAACCAGCATTAGAAACCATCGTTCGAGTGCAGACTATGGATGCTGAGGCTGGCTCCTCCCATTATTATTGCCTTCCTGTCACAGCGCCTGCGCTTGTGGATGAGGTCAGTAATAGGTGAACTATCTTTACACACTGGACTAGCAGAGCATTTCCTGTCGTTACAGAAGTGGCTACCGCAGAACTGGTCCTTCTGCCCAGGTCATTGAAACATCCCCCATCCCTATTAGGAGGTGCAGGGATACGAGTGACGTGGTTCTGTGGATCTTATATGGGCTGCTGACGCAATTACAGACTGTGGTACTGTGTCTCTAGTGACAGCATGGAGCAAAATCCAGGGCCCTTTTTTTCCAGCTCGCAACCACCGCCTGGACTTTAGTTTTAGTTCTTGCCACACACAGTTCAAGAAGGGCACTATTGGAGAAGCTTTCTTTCAAGTTGCAAGTTTCAAGGGAGATTCTTAAGCTGGATTCACAGAGTCAGTCAAGGAGTTTCTTGGGAGGAGTGGACTGAGGAGTTGCATGTAATTTTGATATTGAACGGGATATATGAAACTCTATACAATCTCTTGATGACAGCATGTCGATTGTCCATTGGAGTTTAGACAGCTCCTTGCTGCTTGTGTTACCCCGAAACTGGCCCTAGGATGCTTGTTTCCGGTCCAGGGAGGACGTGGCTTTGCAGTTCGGGCTGGACTGTTCCCATGAGGCACAGGGTCAAGACTGATTTGCATATGGCTGGGTCCAAACTGGGGTGAAGTGAGCAAAACAAAAATGGATTTAACCCAAATCTCTTGACTGCGGGTGAATGTTTGATTCATTCAGCATTCCGTCCATCATTTGTTGCTGCAGCACTTTTCATCCTAAGTGGGATGGGTTTGCCCAGATGTGGGTCTCTTGCTCGCTGTGCCACTGGATTCAAGCCAGCCTGGCTGATAAGGGGTGTTACTCCGGAACTGATCCCAGGATGATTGTTCTAAGTCCAGGGAGGAACCTGGCTTGGCATTTCGGGCTGCACTAATCCCATGAGGCACAGGGTCAAGACTGATTTGCATATGGCTGGGTTCAACATGGGGTGGCATGGTGAGCAACAGAATAGATCTCTTGACTGGGGGTGAATGTTTGATTCATTCAGCATTCCGTCCATCATTTGCGCTGCAGCTGTTTTCCCTTCATGCCTGCAAATAAAGAGGTTAAATCTGTGATCACTGAATACTCATGGCTTATCAGGGTGTTCAAAAGATCCAGTGTTAACAGCACACAAAGGCAGTGAGAGACAGTGCAGGGAGTGAGTGTCAGTGCAGGGAGTGAGTGTCAGTGCAGGGAGTGAGTGACAGTGCAGGGAGTGTGGGCCAACCGACAAGTCCCCGCAGGGGACCCTCAGAAGAGGGCGGCCCCCTTAGTGCCACAAGATGGCACACGGGCAGTCCAGTGTTTCGCAACCCCTTCCGGGTCCTGTCATCACTTCCCGCCGTGTTGGGGGCGGGGGAGAGGTATAAATTCCTCCCCCGCCCACCTGGCGGCCTCTTTGTCCCCTCACCCTGTCGCTGTTTGGTCATTCTGCTGATGACGTGGTTTTTTGCCTGGTCTGGCGTTGGTTTATGCTGTGAGTGTATGGGCATTGTCGCCCGTCCCCCCACACAACTCGTATCCCTTTGTTAATTCTATGTGGATTGACTGTGTTTTGAGGCCGGGGTTCGGGGTAATGCGGACCCTGAGCCTGCTTGGCCTGGCGGTGTGTTGTGCGTGGGGAGGATTGCCTGGGGTTTGTCCTGACATACCCCCATTTGCCTGTACACTCTCTTCTGCCTGGGGTCGTTGTCGCGAGGGGCAGAGGGTGTCTAGGGCTCCGAACGATTGATTGGTCTGTCCAAGGGTTGATAGTGGTTTCGGGGGGGCCGCAGCCCACCTGGAGGTGCTGTTCCTTGCGCCGGGGGCCCAGGTTTGAGCCTCGATGGGAACGCAACGCGAGTCACCACGGCTCCAGGCCTGCTACTATTTTCTTCACAGCATTTACAAGTATGCAGGGTCCTCCCGTTCTGGTGCTTTTCAGCAGGGTACTTTCAATTTAAGGGTCTTGTTGCACCATTTTGGGCAAATTTCTGTTAGCGACTTTCTCGTTTTGCTTGTTATGCGTGGAAGCTGGCGTAGTGTTACTCGGGAAATATGTGTATTTCCCAGCATCAGATGTTTACTGCATTGAAGGACTTTTCATGTGTCTGCAATGGCTTTGAGAAGTGCAATTTGAATGAAAAGTATATCTGTACCATATTCACAAGCATATAACGCAAACATAGAATCTATAACGTGAAGTTAACACTTGTAGCATAAAGTTAGCCGATGTAACAGGAATAATAGGAAATGTATCTGTATTTACTCTACAATATGCATTAGAATTAAGAAAGGCCCGTATACATAGTGGGCTAATATAGAAATGTGTAGAAATGTTTAGGAACCGTAGAACGTGCAAACCAGAATTCATGTACGTGTGTAATTATTAAACGGAGAAAGCGGCGAGAAATGTAAAAGCGAAGAAATGTGCAGAGCATATATAGCACGATGTAACGAACGAGAATATAAGTTGTATTCTATGTAAAATGTATTCAAGTATAATCAAACGATTTGCTAAATGCGATTATATATAAATGTGTGTTAAAGGTTATACTGTGTAGAAGAGTTTGTAGGAATGTTAGAAGAGTTTGGTCATGTGTGATTTTAACCTAACTGACCAAGGGTTCGCAGGACTGTAGTCTGCTGTATGTAATTTAGTGGGCTCACAGGAATCGTGGATAGCCTTGATCTGAACGTGCGAGCCAAGAGTCAAAGGTCTTGTTAAATTTCAAGTGACAATGCTGGACGAAGTTTATGGCCTAAGTGAGATAAGAGACGCTTGGAATTTGAGTCTTGTTTAGAAATGACCGTTCACAGGACCAAAAGAGGTTAAGAACACAATCGTAAAGAGTAGAGTTCTGTTGAGGTGAAAGACTTTGCTCTGAAAGTGTCAAATGGAATGTCAATGAAGTCACCAGCAAGAAGACGAAGATGGCGCCTAAGAAGAAAGGTCAACTTAACGAACGACGCGAAGAGATGAAGCTATGGAAAGAGCCAGAAATGACATCATGCGAATGTGTACGTGGTGGGCGTCAAAGGGGCGTTCCACCCATACAGTGATTGTGTATTTAGGGACAGCACCCCGGGGAGAAGATAGCGGAGAAGGCAGAGCAGATGGCCTGAGAAGTTAGGAGCGAGCGCAGAGATCAGAGCGCAAGAGAGCAGTAGGCCGAGGACCCTTAGAGAGCGGATGGGTAGGCAGAGAGGGTACTGCTTCTTAACATAAGTTACCATTAGAGGCTAAGAGAGTTTGAACTTCTTTGGAAGTCAAACTGCTGACACCTTTTTAGGTAAGGAACTTGCGAAGTAGGGATGTCACCTAGCATAGAGTAGGGACAGATTTAACTTGTTTATTCTCTTTTTGTAGATGACGCAACGGAACCACTTTGTGTCTCTGCTTTTTAATCTGCTGATTCTTGAATTGATATTAATTGTATTCGTTTGTAGACTGAGGTTCTTTAGGGAATTTATGTTCCTTCTAGTTCCTGTATACTTATTGAATCTTATCCTGAGAGGATTGTATATGCAACTTATTCTGATTTTATATTAAACTTTTTAAACTTTATCAGTCGTAAGTGGTTCTTCAGAGTTGCGTCAGTCTATGGGGTTGATTTAACCTATGCGGGGTTTGTCTTTTACTCAATGACAGAAAATAATCGATCCAAATTTGACGAATGAGATAGGTATCAAAGTGATCAGAAAAGATATCAAAATCTCATTCCCCGCAGTTGGTAGCAGAGAAAGATGGTTTTCTTCTTGAGGAAGACAACCTAGGTCAGGTTTAGATTACCCCAAGGTCCCTAGTCATCGACGACCAGAAGAAGAATCCCTGCCGAAGAAGGTGCTGACGGTGCGTCGAGAGAAAAGCAGCAGAGTCGGTCGAGAGTGAGTATAAGGGTCATGCGTTGCCAGATTGCGGTGTTTTATGTTGTACTTGTGTTGTAATGTCAAGCGGAGTTGAATGCCTGTAGTGTGATTGAGGGAAGGTTGTGAGCGCGCGCAACCGGATAAAATCTTAAGATCCAGTAAAGGGCTTAAGTGGTTCGGGTGTATCGAACACCCAGAGTAATTGTCTACCATTGTAAAGGGGGTCATGAGGTACCATTGATCGCCCGTAGGACCGATGATAGGGGGAGCGTAAGAGTGAGTGTATGAGTAACGGACGCTGGTCGTACGTTTACTGTGTGTAAGTAACCTATCAGTTAAGGCGAGCGTCTGAAGTGAGAGGAAGACGTCTCGCCAGTTGAGGTGACAATTACAGTTAGACTGTGGACGTACAGTCAGAGAAAAGTGATCGCTTGGACGGAAGTAGTCATTTTTCGGTGTATGAATGAAACGCATGCAAGACCGCGAGACGAGCTGAGAAAGGAGGGGAACTGCTGCAGAGGGGACGAGTGACGTCAGCGTAGAGCCGCGCTGAGATTGGCCGGTTGGTGTAGAACCGCGCTGGGATAGGCTGATTAGCGAGAGTCGCACAGGGATTGGTGGTTGTCATCGGGACGTAAACAAGGAAGAGAATAAAGGAAAAATCGTAGATTATCGAAAATGAAGTGTTTTAAGCGTTTAAGGGCGATCTTTAGGAGAGATAGAAGAAACTTGTATGCAGGAGAAGAAGCTCCACCAGAAGGCACACCAGCTTATCATATGGCAGTGAATGTAGGCTTACACTCAATACTATGGATCTCCGAGTGGAATAAGCTAACAGAAGGGAATAAGGAACTGACGTTTCCGAGATACGGGAAGTTTAAGCTAAAAGTATTGAACCAACTGAAAGCGGTAATGCTCGCAACGAGACCTCTACCGAGGCCAACACAGTTCGAAGCCCTTAGTGCATGGTTTAGAGCAGCACACGAAAAGAGCGTGAGTAGACGCCAAGAAAGAGTGAGACGATCGGTAAAAGCAGTGCAGGATGCCAAATGGGACGATGAAGCTAAAAAGTGGAGGGTGCAAAAGATAGAAGCAGACAAACTGTTCACAATGCTAGAAACTACGGGAGAAAAGAGATCTCTAGAAGAAGATGAGGATAGCGAGCCAGATGAGGATCTGATAGAGAGGCTATTATTAGATAGACCACCTCCGTACAACAGAGAAGCCGAAAGTCCCGAACTACAGCAAGGGGACGGAGCTAGGTGGGGGGAATATAAACCGCTCCCAGTAACAGAGTGGGATCCCAAGAAAGGTGAGGAAGTACCCCAATCTAGTCCCGTACAGAGAGTAGTAGGAAGATTCGTGGCCAGAAGGTACCAGAAACGCAGCATGCAAGGTCGTATCAATTTCCGGATGCTCTACAAGTACCTGTTACTAAGCATGAGCGAATTTTGCGGATCTCGCGTTCGCGAATTTTGCGGATTTGCGGATTCGCAATCCGCAAAATCCGCGAATTCCCGCGAATTTGCGGATTTTTTTTTTTTGTGTGTTCGCCCGTGTTTCTGCCAGTTCGCGAGGGTTTTTACAATTTCGCAATTTGCGAACTTACCTGTCGGGTCGCAAGTTTTGCGAACTTGTTGTTTCTACGTGTCCAGCCTGTTTGGGACACTCTTCTTCATCACTGCCACTCTCTGTCACCACTGCCACTCTCTGACTACTCATGCCACCCTCTGGCCCACCCATGCCACCCTCTGTTTCATCACCACACCCTCTGGTTGTCCAGTGTACATTATTTTCGGCAAAGCAAAGCACACCTTCCCTGCCTCAAGTGACCTGAATTAATTTGGGGCTGATTAATGTGTCACAGAATATTTTTTTAGCTGGCACCTGCTTCCTTAGTGCGCCCTGATTAGTGATCTTTTGCACTTGCTAAGTGCTTTCATTGTTGCAAAATTAGTTACAACACCTGCCCTGCCCCAACTGACAATAATGAATTAGGGGCTGATTAATGGATTTTAACTTCCAGCCTGGCTCCTGCTTGTCTCCCTTAGCTGTAATTCAGGACCTTTGTGGCATATGTGTAACTATTCTGAGGTTCAGAGCAGGGTCACATAATAGTTTCAACTGGCAACTGAACTCTGGAGGGGCCCCTCAGGAAGCACTACAGGAAATGGCTACTAATGATGTGCCTGAACTTTTGAACCTGGTAAGTAGTTACTTTCAGTTTTGCTAAGATCGTATTTCTGCAATTTTGCACTTATTCGCGGGGCGCGAACTCACGCGAACAGTGCGAGCAGTGCGAGCAAAATCCGCTGCTCGTGGATTTGCGGATTTTGCGGGAAATTCACAAATCTCGCGGATTGCGGATTTCCCGAAAATCCGCAAAATCCGCGAGCGGAACGGATTTTCCGCCCATGCCTACCTGTTACCATAGGTCCTATAGTGTCAATCTACAACCCAGAGGGAGCCCAGCAGGAGGAACAGGCACGATGGGACAGGGAAAGGGCAGAGATGGAGAGTAGAAATAATACGATCAATTCCCAAAGGCAGTTGCTAGGACCAATGAGTCGGAGTACCCCATTAGATTCAGCAACGGGTCCCTGGATAGAACAAGGGGGTCAGAGAGGACAGATGGATTTGAGGGGACCGAAGCCGAAAACCTTTAAGGAATTAAGGGAATATTTGAAAGAATGGGATGCTGCCGAAGAGACTCAGAATAAAAGGTTAGAAACAGAAGCAGAATGGAGAGATCAGGATAACAGGATCCTCTCTCACTGCGGAGCTGGCGAAAGCAGCCCGGAGTGGGAGAGAGGGAGTCAAGGAAGCAAAGGAGATACTTGCCATACCACCAGTGGCAATAGGCAAGTGTGCGACGACAGGAGTGCAGGGTGTGGGGGAGTGCCTCGCCTCATCCTCAGTGAGGGAGAACGAAAGACACAGGAGTACCGAGATAGTTTCAGGTGCACTCACCATGCTCCGGGAGAAAATGTGCGACATTGGAGTCACGAGAATATAGGGAGTCGCGAAACGTCTCGCCATGCATCCGGTGATCACGGACGAGATCGCGGGAACATGGAGGACCGTGAAGGACCTTATCGTTTATTGAGTGACACCAGACAGCAAGGGATTTGCAGTGATATAGAGCAGAACGGAGGATCCTATCTCGCATCTAAAGAGACAGAGCCGAAAAGACAGAATGTAGTGATGGGGGATAGAACATTGTTCCACCATACCCCAAGGGAAGATGGGAAAGCTTGGGATCAAGAGAGGTGGGAACAAAGAGATGCAAGAAGGACACCTCATAACTCACCTGTGCCTAGACGTAGGGCGCGTAGTGGGGGAGAGAGGGATGTAAGCGAACCACCTAGGAGTGAGGTACTGAGAGCTGAGATAAAAGCAAAACGGCTCGATGTAATGAGTTTGAAATCAGACTTGGATGAAATAATAGACGGCACAGTGCCAATGGAAAGGATAGAGCTGTATGAACCGGATGAAATACTGTTTATGTCTAAGGATATTACTCGGAAAGCGAGGTCAGTCCATGAAAATTTATCTAATTTGGCAAACAGGTATATGATAGACCTATCACGAACTAAAGCTTTACAGGGTAACCATAGGCTAACTTGCACGGATCAGGATTTGGATGAGCGTAGAACGATCGCGCTGAAAATACACATAAGGGAACTGATTCAGAGTATTAGATTGTGGAGGAATTTGGATAAATGGGAGGAAAAATGGTCCAAGAGGGGATCCGTCAGAAGGAGTACACTTACGAAGTCCCCGGATGGAGAGCTAATGCGAATGGAAGCTTTCCCTTTGCGAGAAATCGCGAACGGAAGCTACGTCCATGTGCCCTGGAGTAGGGGGGATTTAGCGGCATTTACTAATTCTTTCCCTAAGTTAAGAGAGAACCCCGTTGAGTGGTATAAGCAGGTAGAGAGGTTCGTGAAGATCTCTAAGGTGCTGTGGGTCGACTTGAACACCCTGTTTGATATCGTAGTACCCGGAGATTTGTGGACGGCATGCAAACTTAGTGTCGAATGGCCCACTTGTGAACCCCCGAGGGATGCCCAGACGAATGGTCCATCAGAGAGAGTCATGGAAAAGTACGAGAGGGTAATTGCATGGTTAAAAGAGAAAGTGCCGGTGCAGGACATAGACTGGGTTAAGATAGATCGAACAACTCAGGAACCTAAAGAGACCGTTCACGAGTTCTATGAGAGATTGCTGAAAGCATTTAAACAGTATAGTGGATTGGACGTAATGGATCCCAAAGACATAGGACAGTTTGTGTCGAAGTTTGTCCTAGGGTTAAGACCAGACATAAGCCTGATGATTCAACAGCATTTGATCTGTTGGCAAAACAAACCTTTAGATGAGATTCTGAGGTATGCGAGGTACTGTAGCGACGAAATAGATTCGAAGGCCAAGAAACTTAAGGAAAAGTTGATGTTGGTGCAGATGCAATCAGCTGGAAAGGGTGGACAGAGGCAACAGGGAACAGGAACACTAGGAAAGAAACAGAATAATCAAAGCAGAGATGAGGAGGAAAGACCGAGTCCGAGGGTAGATATCGCGACACTGAAAAAGACAACGAGGTGCCATCAGTGTAACGAGGTGGGACATTGGAGACGCGAGTGTCCTTATAATGTCGAGACGGGGGAATTAGAACAGGAGGAGGATGAGGTTCAGAACAACGTGGTAAAGGGAGCAGCAGTCCCGAAGGGAAAGTTTGTCAAAGGGGGGACTCAGACTCCTCGAGCCCCGTTCCCTCAACCGCCTCGCATTACAAATGGAGGGAAAACCTATAGACAAATGCCATTGTTCGTAGGAGGAGAAGAATGCTACTACGTTGATCCTCTTACAGGGCAACGAGTGAATAGGGAAGAAGACTGTACTCTAGGAGCAGCCCTGGAGGTAGACCAGAGAGGACCATACGTAGAAGCTGAAGTGGCTGGATGTCCTACGACCTTTTTGGTGGATACGAGGGCCACTCGATCCACTTTGAGATCGGCGGTAGTCCCAGGTCTGCCAATGTCGGGAGAGACGATTCAGGTGGTAGGAGTCGCAAACAGGAGAATGACGAATCCTCTGACAGAACCAGTGTCAGTGAAGATAGGGAATTACAGTGATGAACATCAGTTTGTGATCTGTGATTCTAGCCCTGTGTGTTTGCTAGGAAGAGATCTGTTGTGTAAACTAAATTGCACCATATATTGCACACCTGAAGGAGTAGAAGTGCAGACAAACGATGATGATGCCGATTTTAAGGTTGTAAACTCGCAGGGATGCGTGGAACTATATCCTACCTTAACAGTGGAGGAGCTTCCACAGGACTTGAAGGAGAAAGTGTCAGCTGAGGTGTGGGATTTTACGGGAGAAGAAATAGGATTGATCAAAGGGGTAGAACCAGTAAAGATCATGGTAAGACCCAATGCCGAGTATCCAAGAACACCACAATATAAGTTGACACCGGAGACAATTGCAGGAATAAAGCCTGTGATCGAATCCATGATTAAACAGGGAATACTGAAGGAGATCGTGGGAAGTCCATGTAACTCCCCGATTATGGGTTTGCAGAAGCCTAGTGGAAAATACAGAATAGTGCAGGACCTTCGAAAGATTAATAATATCGTTGTTTCATGTTGTCCAGTGGTACCGAATCCATCAGTGATATTGTTTCAGATACCGTTCCAAGCTGAATGGTTCACAGTGATAGACTTGTGCCAGGCTTTCTTTTCGATTCCTTTAGATGAGGAGAGCCAGTATCTGTTCGCTTTTAAGCTGGAAAATCGCGTTCTAACATGGTGTCGTATTCCCCAGGGGTATACAGAAAGCCCATCGATTTTTAACCAGCTGCTGAAGAAAAATCTTGAAAGTCTAGTACTGCCCATGAACTCGGTTCTGGTCCAGTACATAGACGACCTCCTAGTGGCGTCAGAAACTGAGGAAGCTTGCAGAGTAGACACCATCACCTTACTAAATCACTTGGCAGAGAACGGACACAAGGTGTCTCCAAGTAAATTGCAGTATTGTCTGACCGAAGTGCAATACCTGGGCCATAGGATTGAAAAGGGAAAACGGAAGGTGTCTCCAGACAGAATAGAGGCGATCATGAAAATGAACGCGCCTAAGACACAAAGAGAAGTCAGGATGTTTCTAGGCATGGTCGGTTATTGTCGACAGTGGATAGCCAACTTTTCACTGAAGGCAAAACCGTTACTACAACTGACGCACAAAGGAGTGAGTGATCCGGTACCATGGGACAAAGATTGTTTGATGGCGTTTTTGCAGCTGAGGGAGGACTTGTGTCGTGCCCCGGCTTTAGGAATGCCTGATTACGAAAAACCATTCTTGCTTTACTGCTGCGAAAGAGAAGGTTGCGCTTTAGCAGTTTTGGCCCAGATACACGGCAATGCGCGTAGGCCAGTTGCTTACTTTTCGGCTACATTAGACCCAGTAGCCGCAGCGTTGCCCGGATGTCTCAAATCCGTTGCTGCAACGGGTGTCAGCATTGAAAGAAGTGAAAGTGTGGTAATGGGACATCAGTTAGTGGTGTACGTACCGCATTCTGTGGAATTGTTAATGACCAGGACTAAGACTCAGCATCTGACGAATAGCAGGCTCACACGCTACGAGCAAGTCATATTGGCTGCCGAGAATGTGACCCTAAAAAGATGCTCTGTCTTGAATCCTGCTACTTTGATGCCACTTCCAAATGAGATTGATGATGAAATTTGTACAGATCATGACTGCCTTGATGTGACTGAACTATGCACCAAACCGAGACCTGATATCGTAGATGAGCCATTGACTGACCCCGATGAAATATTCTTTGTTGATGGTTCATGCGTAAGAGACGATATCGGTCAGCTGAGAGCAGCATATGCAGTTTGTACTATTACCAGAGCTGTGGAAGCCGCTTGCCTGGAAGGAGTACATTCCGCTCAGGTAGCTGAAATTATTGCTTTGACCCGTGCCTGTTTAGCAGGTAACAAAATTCGAGTCACCATATACACCGATAGCCAGTATGGTTTCGGGGTAGTTCACGATTACGGGCAGTTATGGTCTCAGAGAGGTTACATGACCTCCTCGGGTTCTCCCATTAGGAATGGAGAATTCGTGAGATTATTGTTAGAAGCGTTGCAAGGTCCGACAGCCATAGCGGTTGTCAAATGCGCTGCGCACACAAAGAATGTAGACTTTGTGTTGCAAGGAAACCGTTATGCAGATGAAGTAGCACGTTACTGTGCAGAACAGGGATATTCTCACACCAATGTAAAAGTGGGGGGAATACAAGAAAGAACTGAGTTAACGATGTTGTTAGACACTGTAGATACGTGGGACGAATTGAAATGTGTTCAGGAAAATGCACCAGATTCTGAAAAGAAGGGCTGGGAAACAGCTGGATGTACTAAAAGTGAAATGAATTTTGGGATTTCTGCAGATGGGAGAGCAGTTTTACCAAACGAACTTGTTAGTCCAATGGCAAGGAAATTGCATTGATCAGCACACATAGGTAGAGATGCCATGGTGAGAGTATTCAGACAAACGTGGTTTAATCCGAAGTTTAGAGTAGCGGCAGAAGCAGTATGTCAGCGTTGTGCGATCTGTCAGCAACTAAACGTAGGAAAGAGAACACCAGTCACGTTGAGTCACATAGGGAGGTCTGGGGGGCCTTTCAATAGAATGCAGCTGGATTTTATTGAAATGCCCAAATGCAATAGACTCAGGTATGTCTTAGTGATTGTCTGTATATTTTCTAGATGGGTTGAAGCTTACCCTACACGTAGGTGCGATACACTTACAGTAGCGAAGTTGTTACTTAGAGAGCTGATACCGAGGTTTGGGGTGCCATCCTCTTTGGAATCGGACAGAGGAACTCATTTTAACAGCGAAATAGTGAAGATGCTATGTTCAGCTTTGAGTATCGATCAGAAGCTCCATTGCAGCTATCGACCAGAAGCTTCAGGGATCGTAGAGCAAATCAACAGCACAATTAAGTCCAGACTCGCCAAAGTTTGTTCATCGACATCCCTGAGTTGGCCTGATGCACTTCCATTGGTTCTTATGAGCATACGTAGCACACCAGATAGAAGAACAGGTCTCTCTCCACACGAAGTGCTAATGGGGAGAGCTATGAGATTGCCATCGGTTCCGACTGCAGCGTTATTGAACATCACAGACGATTTGATCTTGGACTACTGCAAGGGACTATCTGATGCCATTCATTCTGTGTCCCTCCAGGTCCAGGCTGCAGAGGTTCCATCAGCACAAGACTTGTGCCATGACCTGTGTCCGGGGGACTGGGTCCTGGTGAAGAAGCATGTCAGGAAGAACTGTCTAGATGTGCGCTGGCGAGGACCATTCCAGGTCATACTAGTTACGAACACTGCAGTAAAGTGTGGAGGCTTGCCCAACTGGATACACGCCTCACACACCCGAAGAGTGCCAACACCTCTGGAAGAAACAGCTCCTCTCTCGGATGAAAATCCAGCGGAAAGCGGAGAAGCCACAGAGGGGGAAAGCCAAGCTGTAGAGGTGATCGAAGAGGCTGAGCCTGTGTCGGAACAGGTTGACGACGGTCAGGACACCAGCGAGACCGAAGTCGCCTCAGAAGAGGAGAGTACCTGGGAGCTCGAATCAGATACCGAACAAGCTGTGAGTGATCAAGAGACAAGTCCAAGAACAAGGAGGACAAGGAGTGACGAAGCCAGTTGGCCAGAACGAAGGAGAAGGTCAAGCTTAAAAGCAAATCAAGAGAGAACCCTTGTCCCGATCTCTGAAGAGTCGGATCAAGAAGAAGAAACTACGGATTCAGGCTCTGAGAGTCCGAGAAGATCAAGAAGGGTACGTGTGCCCTGCCGAAGGTACGCCACCCCAGAGTGGACTTATCTAGCAGATGTCTTGGGGACAGAAATCTGGGAGAGTGAGAGAAGTGAAGGTGATCAATCTCGATCCATTTGTGGCAGTGGAGATATGGATGTTGACGCCTGGAATCGAGACTGAGGGGTTACTGACTTTCACACTTCCCATACCCCCTTACCTGAGTCGGATCAAAGATCTAGTGCTAAATCGATTAGAGTTTCCGACTTTTGGTCATCAAATACCAGAACAAGAAGAACAAGTCATTTGTTTGGAATTATTGGAACATGTTATTAAAGCTGCAGGTACGAAAATCATTGTAGATGCATAAAGACTTTTGTGTTTCAGTTATAAAGAAGAAGATAACCTAGCGCCGAGTGGAAAGAAGAATAAAATTAGGGATTACATTTAGAGGACGGAGAAGGGTTAGGGTTGTCTGTTGTTGAAGATAAAAAGACATTGTTGCGAAAAAGAGACTTTTTGTTGATTAAGAGCACTTTACAGACTGAGAAAGCAAATAAAGCAAACGAAGACTTGAAGAGAAAATTTTTCCTCGAAAAAGAAGGAGCTACGCTGTTTGATAACATGGAGAACGGCAACCCAAACCGAAAAGCCAAATGTATAGTAGGTACACTAATAGCAGTAGTAATTTTTCTCATTATTACAGTAGTTACCATATCATACATAGTAGGACATACAAGCGAAAAAGAAACAACAGATGTAAAGCCTGTAACGACTTTGAAACCTGCTCTTGTTGGGAAGAAGGAGGAGAGAAATGTGATCCGTGAAAAGGCGTTACTGGCAGATGAAGCTCGTAGGTTACACGTAGACGAGTCACAGGGAAATTTTAGATCAAACGCATATGCCAAGCTGTTGTACGAGTATATCGATGCCATGGAGGCCAAAGATTGTTATGTTTGCATGCAATTGCCGGCTTCTGTAGATGAAGGCATCAGATATCATCATCTCCCACTGACTTATGGGATAACATGTAGTTTACTGCTCAGTATATTTTATGGTAGAGAAGGGTTCGAGTACTACTTTTCAAATTATGATTCGGTACTGCCTGAAGTCCCGAATTATAAACAAATGAATAAGTGGGACTATTATAAAAAGGAGGATAGACTAGCAAAATTCTTTCTTCCTTGGGATACACTAGATACTTCATATGCACGCAGAAATAATCTGACTTGCAAAGTGTCAGAGGTTGAGAAAAAGTTCATAGGACAAGTAGATGACCGGTACAGAAGGCAGAAGATTCTAAAAATGTCAGGACAGTGGAAAACTGATTGGACCGAAGAAGAGAAGGCACACAAAAAGAAAGGTAGCAATGGTCCAATAGCTTTGGATAGAACGCAGAAAGGAAAGTTATGTTTAACTCGAAGCAAGACATATTATGAGAGTGTATTTGTAGGTGAAGTAAATTGCGAACATGCTTTTAGGTTAGAGTACTATACGAAAGATTTTATGAAAGGGATGCAAGCTATTCCTAATGTATATTTTGTATGTGGAAGAAATGCCTATGTAAAATTGCCTGACAATTGGTATGGTTCGTGTTACTTGGCAATTGTCTTCCCCAAAATATATCATGCAAAGGATTTAGCGATCATAGAAGGAAAGGCTTCGATAAGAGCGAAAAGAGAAGTAGGAGATGCAGAAGTAGTTGGAGACATATTTGGAGCAATGTTTCCTATGTTAGGTTTGATACTTAATGATGTTAAGATCAGGAGACTAGCTACAGTTGTAGATAGATTATCTGCAAGTACTGCAAGGTCATTGATGCTAGTAGAAGGAGAGATGCAGTCGATTAGGGCAATGGTTCTTCAGAACCGTCTTGCTTTAGATGTTCTGCTAGCAAAAGAGGGCGGAGTTTGCAAGGCTTTGAAGGTCCAGGAATGTTGTACTTATATTCCAGATAATTCAAAACCACTTGAGAAAGTCATACAAAACATTACAGAGATACACCAAGAAATAGGAGATTTAACAAAGATAAATGTTTGGGAAAAAAGTAGGTCATGGAGTAGGAAAGGTTGGAAGTTGGTTTGCCAACCTTGGTAAAAGTGTTGTGTGGTACATATTGAAACCTGTCTTAATAATATTGATTTGCATAATCACATTGTTAGGGTTAGTGAGACTGTACAAATGGTATAGGTCGAACCGGTTACAAAGGTCCATGAGAGAGCAAGAAAGGAGATTAGCTGCTTTACAAGATCAACAGTATAAAAGTTTAAGAGGGAATCTTGTAACTAGTTCTGTGTAAGGCGTCATTCAAATTGCATTTAGTGATGACCCCTAGAGGTCATCAAAGGGGGGAACTGAGAGAGCGCAATTTGAATGAAAAGTATATCTGTACCATATTCACAAGCATATAACGCAAACATAGAATCTATAACGTGAAGTTAACACTTGTAGCATAAAGTTAGCCGATGTAACAGGAATAATAGGAAATGTATCTGTATTTACTCTACAATATGCATTAGAATTAAGAAAGGCCCGTATACATAGTGGGCTAATATAGAAATGTGTAGAAATGTTTAGGAACCGTAGAACGTGCAAACCAGAATTCATGTACGTGTGTAATTATTAAACGGAGAAAGCGGCGAGAAATGTAAAAGCGAAGAAATGTGCAAAGCATATATAGCACGATGTAACGAACGAGAATATAAGTTGTATTCTATGTAAAATGTATTCAAGTATAATCAAACGATTTGCTAAATGCGATTATATATAAATGTGTGTTAAAGGTTATACTGTGTAGAAGAGTTTGTAGGAATGTTAGAAGAGTTTGGTCATGTGTGATTTTAACCTAACTGACCAAGGGTTCGCAGGACTGTAGTCTGCTGTATGTAATTTAGTGGGCTCACAGGAATCGTGGATAGCCTTGATCTGAACGTGCGAGCCTAGAGTCAAAGGTCTTGTTAAATTTCAAGTGACAATGCTGGACGAAGTTTATGGCCTAAGTGAGATAAGAGACGCTTGGAATTTGAGTCTTGTTTAGAAATGACCGTTCACAGGACCAAAAGAGGTTAAGAACACAATCGTAAAGAGTAGAGTTCTGTTGAGGTGAAAGACTTTGCTCTGAAAGTGTCAAATTGAATGTCAATGAAGTCACCAGCAAGAAGACGAAGATGGCGCCTAAGAAGAAAGGTTAACTTAACGAACGACGCGAAGAGATGAAGCTATGGAAAGAGCCAGAAATGACATCATGCGAATGTGTACGTGGTGGGCGTCAAAGGGGCGTTCCACCCATACTGTGATTGTGTATTTAGGGACAGCACCCCGGGGAGAAGATAGCGGAGAAGGCAGAGCAGATGGCCTGAGAAGTTAGGAGCGAGCGCAGAGATCAGAGCGCAAGAGAGCAGTAGGCCGAGGACCCTTAGAGAGCGGATGGGTAGGCAGAGAGGGTACTGCTTCTTAACATAAGTTACCATTAGAGGCTAAGAGAGTTTGAACTTCTTTGGAAGTCAAACTGCTGACACCTTTTTAGGTAAGGAACTTGCGAAGTAGGGATGTCACCTAGCATAGAGTAGGGACAGATTTAACTTGTTTATTCTCTTTTTGTAGATGACGCAACGGAACCACTTTGTGTCTATGCTTTTTAATCTGCTGATTCTTGAATTGATATTAATTGTATTCGTTTGTAGACTGAGGTTCTTTAGGGAATTTATGTTCCTTCTAGTTCCTGTATACTTATTGAATCTTATCCTGAGAGGATTGTATATGCAACTTATTCTGATTTTATATTAAACTTTTTAAACTTTATCAGTCGTAAGTGGTTCTTCAGAGTTGCGTCAGTCTATGGGGTTGATTTAACCTATGCGGGGTTTGTCTTTTACTCAATGACAGAAAATAATCGATCCAAATTTGACGAATGAGATAGGTATCAAAGTGATCAGAAAAGATATCAAAATCTCATTCCCCGCAGCTTGCACGGTTCAGGTCTCCGTGTAAATTGCAATAGTATGAGTTCCTAAGCATCATTAGGGTACGGGAGTCTGGGGGTCTGAGCCGCGGGAGCACTTCCAGGCTTAATCACTGAATTCCCACCGTGGGCTGTGCATATGCCCCCCTTTGTGCCCCCCCCTTTTTTGGTTTATGGAGGTATTGAGGGGTCAGGCGGCCTGTTTTGGGCCGCGGAAGTGAGGATGTGCAGAGGCTGTTTTCCAAATGCTCCGTTTTGGGTTAGACTCCCCCCCTCGTGCCAGCTCCTCCCACCTATGGGGGGCTGGAGTTGGTTGGGCGGGGCATACCAGTTGTCGTGTTCGGGGTTGCTAGGCTGCCCAGTGGCCACCTTGGGTCTGTTCTCTACGGGGGAGGGGAGGCTACTTCCTCCTTTGAGGCAGGCATGCCTAGCGGGTCGAGTGTGCTTGGGGTGAGCTTGTGCGTGTGAGGCTCACTCGGGCCCCCGTCTGTCTCGCATCAGGATCCTACCCTCGTGCTTGTGTTGGGTTTATTTATTTATACGTTTTTATTTAGCGCGGACTTTACAGAAGGTGTCAGAGCGCTTCACTGAAGGAACAGAACTGATACATGAGAACTTTACAAGTGAGCTTATCACAAAAGCAAACGTTACATTAAATAAGGCAAAAGTGATATTTGTGTGCCAACAAAATACAAGAGGTAGCAAACGGTGCATTACAGGAGGAAAAAGTGACATGTGTGCAGGTTATTAAGCTACAAAGTACACATAGAGGTATACTACTGCAATATATGGAGGACACTCAAACACAAGAACAAACGTTACGTAGGCACTGGTGGCAGTTGTGCAGGTAGCGAAAACAAACGAAATGTAAGAGGTAAATAACAGTGTGTTACAAGAGATAAGTGACGTGTGCATGTTACAAACGAGTACCAAACACAGGTAGAAGGATAATACTGCAATATCTGGTATAACATACTGAGAAGGCACGTCCATAGTCATGTAAAGTAGAATTTTCTAAAATGGGAGGACTTCCTTCAGATAATAGAGAGGGCGGTAGTGCTTTTGTAAGTTCGGCTTACACTGTGCGGCTTCTCTGCGAACAGGCGGCATGGCGCGCGCTGATTCCAAGATAATGCTATTACCAGCACACGTTGGTTCGGTCCTTTCGGCTGTGGAATATCACACAGTGTCAGTAATGCTAACTAGGTTTATTTATTCACCGGGCGGGGGGCGATCATATCGTTTGGTGGGGGGGACAAAGCGGTAGTGTCATGGCGCTCCAGCTCGGCGGCCATTTTACCAGCGTTGCTGCGAAGGCTCGTCGGCCATGTGCGGCCTCCCCCACCCCCTTTACCCACGGTGGCCATCTTTGATAAGGGTCAGAGGTCCAACGCTTCTATCAGGCGGGCTTACGCTTTCGTCCTGCTCTTGCCGCGATCGCCTAGGATTCATGTATCCTTCCGGAATTTTGCGTTACTCAGCGTTTACTTTTCTTTTAGAGTCAGAGCGCTTCTCGATAGGAACAGATTTCCCATTGGGGGCTCACAATTGGGCCTTTTGGCCCACTTTCAATTACCGGAGAATATCCGTCTTCGGTCGTCGCTTTTATGGTTCTGTTTTGCTGCTGGGTCCGGGTAGCCCAGTGGTGTGGCCCCTGCTACCTCGAGGGGAATTGGGTTTCCATTTCACTTCAGGATGCATGCTGATTGCTTTCGGCCGATAGATCTCGTGGTTATCTTTTCCTGCGGCATGCATGTGTTCATTATGTCGGGTTCACCATTGAGTGGCAAAGCATTCATGCATCGTTCGAGCATGTTTAGGTTAGGCATGTTCGTGCCGGGACAGAGGGCTGTCGTCTTGCAGGCGAGCGCGCATTGTACATAATGGCGCAATGATCGCTCACACACAAGTAGGTGGTGGCTAATAAGTGCGACGAACATCTCTGCTTTCTACCAGTGTAACATTTCACAATCTTCACTTTTATGCTTGTGTTCATGTGTAATGTTATGCTGTTTGGAGTCTTCACATATGGGTTATCCGTAATTAAGTGGGACTATCTGTCCGTACACATTTAGTTTGAGTTTCTTTTGCCTCGCCGGTAGTTTATCAACACTTATTTGGAGCAGATGGTTTTCTAGCGCTTGGCAATGGTCGCAGGCACTTATGAATGTGGCCTCATGGTGGTGTGTTTTGTTCTATTGCTTTGCATGATTCGAAAAATTGAGCGAAGGTCGTTGTACACTTTGAATTAATCTAGTGCCTACTCCGAGAAGTCTACGGTCTGTTGCCTTGGTGCATCACTCTTTCTTCCGGGGCGAGTTGTATTAACACCATGTGATGGAAGGTTTGGTGGCCTGTCCTCTTGAGTATTATTATGCCTTTATTTAGCACGGACGTTAACTGAAGGTGTCAGGCGCTCCACATTAGGGACAGAACTGGTACATGGGAGCACTTTAAGTAAGCACCTTACTATATCTTAACTAGATACAGGGAGCAAAGAGAATGCTGTCCCACACTTCTTACCCCAGCCAAACCTTGTGTTTCCCCTGCTCCTACTGACATCTGGGCTATAGTTGTTGGATGCTTACTCCTAAACTTTCTTCACCTCTCCTGTGCATTTTTGCTTTGCTGGAGAGACTCTGCTCAATCACTGTTGGCTCAGATGTCAGTGAACCGTATGCTCTGAATCTACCACATTGCAGGGAGTGAGTATCAGTGCAGGGAGTGAGTGTCAGTGCAGGGAGTGAGTGTCAGTGCAGGGAGTGAGTGACAGTGCAGGGAGTGAATGTCAGTGCAGGGAGTGAGTGACAGTGCAGGGAGTGAGTGTCAGTGCAGGGAGGGATTGTCAGTGCAGGGTTTGACTGACAGTGCAGGGAGTGAGTGTCAGTGCAGGGAGGGAGTGTCAGTGCAGGGTTTGACTGACAGTGCAGGGAGTGAGTGTCAGTGCAGGGAGTGAGTGTCAGTGCAGGGAGTGAGTGACAGTGCAGGGAGTTAGTGTCAGTGCAGGGAGGGAGTGAGTGTCAGTGCAGGGAGTGAGTGACAGTGCAGGGTTTGAGTGACTATGCAGGGAGTGAGTGACAGTGCAGGGAGTGTTAAACTCGAGGTTGTTGCTTTGTTTGTTTCTGTTTGGATCAGAGCTCTGCCTAGTTTCCTGGGGAAGTGGGTGGGGGGGGGGGGGGGGCACTGGTTGTTACTGAATGTATTTGGCGCTTTACATGAGGCCCAGTCACTTTACACACGGTCACCTTCACTTGTTCCAGACCCGGGCGATGGAGTGATTTGCCCAGAATCACAGGTCTGTGAGCCGACGCCGGGACTCGACCCAAAGACGGCAGCTCTGTCCGCTACGCCACATCATTTTGGGTGTGTGTCTCTCACACGTGAAGTGCAGGATGTGGATTTCTGGTAAAAAACAACATTCTTAATTGAGAAAGTCTATTTACCCTTTGCGTGTTTTAGGCTAAGTTATGTGAAAATACTCAGTGTTATCGTCCGGTGACTAGGTCAGTCTACGCATGTGCTGAGGAGCGGTGTCCAGCCACTGCCTTTGTCTCGGCAGTCTCAGTGGGGCAGTATGGTGTTCAGTGGGGGTGAGAATTTGGCTCTAAGGCCAGAGATGCCGAATTTGGAACTGGTGAACCAGGTTCAGCATCCATTACCAGACCATTCTCCCGAGGGAGCATATTCCCATGCTAGACCTTAAAAGGCCCCACTGGACCTTAGAAGCCCTAGTGTCTTAGCACCAGCAGGTGGACCCTAGCAGTGGCAGGTATGGGTTAACCTTAAAGGTTACCACAATCCATACCGAAGTTCACCTCCAGTCTTGCAGGCAGGCCTATGAAGCAGCACACGCTATAGCGACAGTGACTTTGGCACTGAGGTCACATAACGCTTGAGGCCAGTCCACCTCACCCATTGGTGCCTCCATTGGCCTTGTTTCAGCAGTGGTAGGGCAATTTGTGTGAGTGTCAGTGCAGGGAGGGGGTGTCAGTGCAGGGTTTGACTGACAGTGCAGGGAGTGAGTGACAGTGCAGGGAGCGAGTGACAGTGCAGGGAGTGAGTGTCAGTGCAGGGAGGGAGTGTCAGTGCAGGGTTTGACTGACAGTGCAGGGAGTGAGTGTCAGTGCAGGGAGTGAGTGTCAGTGCAGGGAGTGAGTGTCAGAGCAGGGAGTTAGTGTCAGTGCAGGGAGGGAGTGAGTGTCAGTGCAGGGAGTGAGTGACAGTGCAGGGTTTGAGTGACTATGCAGGGAGTGAGTGACAGTGCAGGGAGTGTTAAACTCGAGGTTGTTGCTTTGTTTGTTTCTGTTTGGATCCGAGCTCTGCCTAGTTTCCTGGGGGAGGGGGCGGGGGGGGGGCACTGGTTGTTACTGAATGTATTTGGCGCTTTACATGAGGCCCAGTCACTTTACACACGGTCACCTTCACTTGTTCCAGACCCGGGCGATGGAGTGATTTGCCCAGAATCACAGGTCTGTGAGCCGACGCCGGGACTCGACTCAAAGACGGCAGCCCTGTCCGCTACGCCACATCATTTTGGGTGTGTGTCTCTCACACGTGAAGTGCAGGATGTGGATTTCTGGTAAAAAACAACATTCTTAATTGAGAAAGTCTATTTACCCTTTGCGTGTTTTAGGCTAAGTTATTTGAAAATACTCGGTGTTATCGTCCGGTGACTAGGTCAGTCTACGCATGTGCTGAGGAGCGGTGTCCAGCCACTGCCTTTGTCTCGGCAGTCTGCGCATGTGCGAAGTCGTGTCCAGCCACTTCTGGTGTCTTGGCAGTCTGCGCATGTGCGGCGGAGCTGTGTCCAGCCACAGCCTCTGTCTGGGCAGTCTGCGCATGTGGGGAGGAGCTGTGTCCAGCCACAGCCTCTGTCTGGGCAGTCTGCGCATGTGCGGAAGAGCTGTGTCCAGCCACAGCCTCTGTCTCAGCAGTCTGCGCACGTGCGGAGGAGCTTGTCCAGCCACGTCTGGTGTCTTGGCAGTCTGCGCATGTGCGGAGGAGCCGTGTCTGACCGCGCTGGGCGAAGTTATATAGTGAGAAGAAGGACTCAGGGTCAGCAACGGCAGAGTCAGCACCAGCAGATCCCGACTTCACTTCCGTCCAATTGTTGAGTATGGCCCAATCATGGTGAAACTTGTTTTCCGGGTCAGGGGCGACAGACTCAGCACAAACATTAGATGCTGATACCTTCCGGCTTCTTTCTGTGTTCAGCTGATTGCAGAAGCGGAAGGACCCCCTCTCCGGGTGTCTGTGCAGCTATCTTCATCTACCCCCCCTCCAGATCTGCCCCCTTCCCCTCAGAATCCAAACCTGCCCCCCCAGGAGGTGGAGAGAGCCTACTATATAAAAATCTGTTCATACTGTGCTGCTTTTTACTGCTCTCTGGGAACGAAGGTATTTACAGCTTAATCTTTACATTTTTGCACACTGCATGACTTGTAATACTGTATGAGACATCTTTGCACACTGGACTGCTTTTTACAATACTACATGAAATCCGTGCACATTGTACGTGTTTATTACTTAATTATAAGAAATATGTGCACATTGCATTGCTTTTCAGGGCACTGTAAAAGATATTTACAGTTTAAAGAGGTAATCTGTGCACAGGGCACTGCTTTTACCACACTATAAGAAATCTCTGTGCAATTTACTGCTTTTTACTACACTATGAGAAATCTTTGCACACTGTACTACGTTTTTTAAGTTTGAAAAGCTTTATCGAGTTGAAGAAAACAATGTAAAACATCAGTACAATAGCACAAATAAAGAGCAATAGGAATTAAAATAATTGTGAAGAATAATGTGCCACTATGAGGACTATGTTCACAATGGACTGCTTTGTACTGCACTACAGGGGGGCATGCACAGTGAAAATGTGTACTCTGCACTGATGTTTAATACACTAGGAGAGATGCATTATCGGTGCACTGCTTTATACTGCACTGTGAGGAATCTTTGCCACCACACTTCTTTACCTGCACATTTGAGGGAAATTTACATTCTCATTGTTGCTGATTTTTTCATACCATGGGAGGTTGGACTCACGCACCCATCGACGCGCAGGCTGCGTCCGGGTGTGTCTGGCCAGAAAGAGGCACTTCCGCCTTCTACTCTGACTGGGAGAGTGTCCACTTCTCCTGCTTTGCCGCGGTCAGCAGCCCCCTCCTTTCTTCCTCTTCTTCCCGCTCTCTGTCTCGCTCTTCCTCACTTGCTGAATGAAAACGTGACTTCAAGAAACGGCTATTACCCTCTCTTTCCTCTCGTTTCCTTCATTTGTTCCCCTGTGAAATGGATCCAAAAGAGAAAGAAACACTTTCGCTCAAATTTTTCTATTCCAAAGTGCAGCCTCGGGATGAAGAGGAAAAAAGGTTCAAAATAAGAAAAATACAAAGTAAAGCAAAACAGAGGGGTGGCAAAGTGGCCAGATTGGTTCTATTCACACCTAAACACATTAGCGCCACGTCACGGAGTTTGCCAGTGAAACAGTACTTTCGTTTCCTCGTCTTTCTGTTGGTGCGTGGAGTGGAAAACGTTTAATGCAATCCTTATCGGCTGTTTTCCTTATTATAGTTTATAAAATGTGTACCACGGCTCTCTGTTCAAGGATGTGGTCTTTTTAAATCAAACTGCTTACGTTTTGTAAGGATATAAGCAATGGGCATTGAAACGGGTCCCTTCCTATTCCTGTAGTCATGTCCTTTACTTTTCAGGCAAAAACACTCTTTGATTTCTAAATATTGAGTGTAAAAGTGTTAAGGTAACCATGTTGTTCCAGTTAATATTACACATGCTTTACTTAATCTTGCATTCCCTATAAGTGTTTGCTTTTCCAGGAGGTTATTACTTTTTTTTTCAGGCAGCATATTGCTCTTGTCGAGTGCATAATTTGAAATGAGTCACATCCAGGTGTTTATAGCGGGGCACAATTGGGTTGTAGCTAAAGGCAGTGCAAGTTTTTCTCAGTGGACAAGTATATACATAATAGGGGTCATGCCCAAATTGCTCTCAAATACCAGGGCAATAACATCAATGATGTAAAGTCACAAAAGAATGGTATGGAGGGATCAATCAAAAACATTTATTTCCAGCCAGAGTACAATTAATTACCCTGCTAATCTCTAATTTTATTAAGGACAAATTAATTTCTGCTACTACAGCTTGTGTACGTTTCAAGTGACGGGAAAAGAAACACAGTATAGTCACAACAAACTAATACATATGCAGTTTTCATATATACACAATGTACACATCTTTACACAAACAATTAAATCACACTCATATATCTGATACACTACATATATACAACATATACAACATATATCAAACACATACATATATCAAAAATAAAAAAAACAATAAATCAATGATTGGTTTCCCTACTGAGAACAAAAAAAACAGCTTGTATACTCTTAAATCAGAGCAATACACTATAAAGTTGTCCCTACTGCGCCAGAGGAATAACACCTCAAAAGATATTCAGGTGGTGCTTTAATTCTACGTGATGGGGCTCCTTTTTCTCAGTGGGGCAGTATGGTGTTCAGTGGGGGTGAGAATTTGGCTCTATGGCCAGAGATGCCGAATTTGGAACTGGTGAACCAGGTTCTGCATTTATTACCAGACCATTCTCCTGAGGGAGCATATTCCCATGCTAGACCTTAGAAAGCCCCACTGGACCTTAGAAGCCCTAGTGTCTTAGCACCAGCAGGTGGACCCTACAGTGGCAGGTATGGGTTAACCTTAGAGGTTACCACAATCCATACCGAAGTTCACCTCCAGTCTTGCAGGCAGGCCTATGAAGCAGCACACGCTATAGCGACAGTGACTTTGGCACTGAGGTCACATAACCCTTGAGGCCAGTCCACCTCATCCATTGGTGCCTCCATTGGCCTTGTTTCAGCAGTAGTAGGGCAACTCGTCAGAAATATACAATGCAGGATTTGCACCCACACCAAACTAAGTTTGCAAACTTCACGGTCCCTCTGCTTCAGGCACAAGCTCTTTTAACATCTGCTTGTGCATTAGGGGTTGTGTATCGTTTTAATCCACACTAACAAGATCTTCAATTGTTGGGTACATCAAACTCTCTCTTTTCTAACTAGGCATATCTGTCTACTTGGGTAACATAGCTTAAAAACATTGCCAAAATCAAAAGCTCTGATTAAACACTTATAAGGTCCCAAAGGTGATACCTATTGGCTATGCCATTGCTTGTTAATACATGTAAGTTACCCCTATGGTAGGCCCTGGGTAGCCCTAAGAGCAGGGTGCAGTATTTAAAAAAAGCACCAGGACAATATTGGCAGGAGATTTTAATGCCAAGTTTATAACATCAAAAACGAACAATGCACAAATAGATAGGGCATACAAACGGGGCAAAGAACTAGAATGCTTCCTTAATGAACACATCCTAATAGATATAATGGATGCTGACAAAAAGGAGTCACTTATCTATATCCCAACTTTTAGAGGAAGAGATTTCTCTAGTACAGTGGATTATATTTTCATGTCCTCTGACTTAATAGATAGAGTTAATAAGGTTGGCGTCCTTGAAACTGCCTTTGGGGACCATAACGCTTTGGAGGTCAACATTGGCTTAGGCCCCCCGAATGCCCTTGTTCGATCCCTGGGGGCAAGGGATATTACGGTCTCAGCTAACAAATTGAGGTTAAAATGGCGGGGGGTAAATAGTGGACAAGTAACGGACACCATTATAAGTAACCATGGTCCGTTACTTGAATCATGCTCTCTGGATGATGGGAACCATTGCAGAATAGTAAAAGATTTTTCTAAACTCTGCATTACTATTAAATCCTTCTTAAGTGTCCCTATCAAACAAACCGCTCCTGAGCCAAGGTGGTTCGATCGTCACTGCTCGGCAGCAAATAAAGCTCTTCGTAGAGCTTTAAACTGTAAACCGAGAAGTAAAACAGATGTGAGGACCGCTAGACTGAATTATAAAACAGCTATAAGCTCAAGGAAGGCTGCTCTACTAACTGAGCAATGGGAGGCACTAACAACTGCTGCCACCCTGGGGAGCAGCACCACCTTTTGGCCTGCCGTTAAAAAGATGCGGGATATGGGTAAGCAATTAACCCCGACCAGCTGTACCATAGCAAGCGAGCAATGGGAATTGCATTTTTCTAAAATATATGCCAGCCCTGGCGTGGTTTTAGAGTATTATACCCCAGGAACATTGGAATCCCTAGAAATCACCGTGGGGGAAGTCATCGTGGCCATAAATCAGAGCCTTGGCAACAAGGCACCTGGGCCCGACGGCTTCCCAATAGACATAATCAAGCACAACCCAGAACTCTGGGGAAATATTTTTGTTAACCTTTTCAATAGTCTACCGTTTGCCCCAATACCCGCAACTTGGTCCACGAGCATAATAGTGCCTATTTATAAAAAGGGCGAAAGAACTGAGCCCGCAAATTATAGGCCTATTTCGCTCTTGGACAATACTCTAAAGATTTTGGGTAGGGTACTCTATAATAGAGTTAATGACTGGGCTGAGGAAATGGGGGTACTTGACCGTTGCCAAATGGGTTTTAGACGCAAGGTGGGAACCATCGAACAATGCCTAAATTTAAACCTCTTAATTAGCAAATATAATATTGCTAAGGCGTCACCCATTTACTTGGCGTTCATGGACTTATCGTCCGCATTTGACCTGGTAAACAGGTCAAAATTGTGGTCGATTCTATTGTCTTATGGCCTGGATCCCCCCCTGGTACATTTCCTTGCCTATTTACACAAAGATACAAAGGCACAAGTACGGATTGACATGGAGGGTACACTCTCTGGCCCAATTAATGTAGAGAGGGGGGCGAGACAGGGGTGCGTTTTAGCACCCCTGTTATTTATTATCTACATAAACGGCTTGACAGACTCCTTAAAAAAGGCTACCCAAGATGTCCCTAAAATTAAAGGTCACCAACTACCGTGTCTTTTATACGCGGATGACGCTGTGCTTATGGGATTAACACCTAACGCCCTACGGGCACTAGTCAGGGATTTCGCATCATATATGGGGAATTTGGATTTAAAAGTAAATTTTAAAAAATCATTCATCATGTCCTGTGGGCCGGGTGCTAAGCAATTAAACTCCATCACGATAGGAGCTGATAAGTTGCTCCTAACTAAAACTTTCCCATATTTAGGTATGGTCTTTGCTGCGAACGGCCTGTGGAGTGGGCATATTGCCCACGTCACAGGCAAGTTCTCAAAGGCCATAAACTCAATTTTATCTCTCCCCAAACCGAGGAAAGTTGGAGCAACTAAATCAATTTTAAAGATTTATAGGCTCCAATGCATCCCAGTGGCAACTTATGGTGCCGAAATTTGGGGGTCGGTAAAAACCCCCTCAATACAAAGAGAAGAGAATCGGCTCTGTAGGAAGCTACTGGGGGCTCCCATTTCATCGTCAGGGTTTATCTGTCACTCGGAGCTGAATGCACCCTATATTAGTGACTTTATTGCAGCCAGGCCTGCATTATTTTGGTTGGCCATCTGGGCAAATGAATATGCTAGCCTAACACATGACATTTTGAGGGAATGTTTAGCTTGCGATAAATGGAATAAGATCCCATGGTTCCGTGGCATACAAGAGAGTCTGTCTAGTATAGACAGGGGCAACCTCTTTGAAAATCCATCTTATATATAGAGGGCAGACAAAAAAGCAGTCCAACTCGAATTGTATGCCAGTTACAGGGAAAAAAGATTGTCAGAAGAGATGAAGAAACAAACTGTTGTGTCCTATATTAACAATGGTCTATTAACCCAGCAACTTCCGTTGTATCTGACACTACCAATGTGCTACTGGGAAAGATCTCTATTGTTTAGACTAAAAGCAGGAACGGTAACATTTTTACTTTGTTTTCCTCTGGGACACACCGTAGATGACAAGATTCCGTGTCCTTGTGACGGAACCAGTAAACAAAATGATGTACATTTCTTCTTCATGTGTAAGTTTTATATGAAATACATTAAATGGTTTTTAGCACCATATTTAAAAAATGTAGACCCATTTCCCTGAACCAGTCTTATTTGATGCTTTTAAGATTGGAGGATGATGAACTCATATTTCGGACAAGCTGTTTTTTAAAAGTCATTTTTAATGTACGTAGAAGTATGGAATACTCATGAATTATTAATGACTATTGTTCCTTTCTTGCACTTTTGAAATGCGTGACATAGTAAATGCACTAATAATGTACTTTATAGTGTTTATTGCACCTATTGCAACTGTAATTGTAAATGTCAATTGTTTTAAAGTGTGCTTTTATGGATTTTTGAACTCCGAATAAAGATTTTTGAAATTGAAATTGAATTGATACCTATTGGCTATGCCATTGCTTGTTAATACATGTAAGTTACCCCTATGGTAGGCCCTGGGTAGCCCTAAGAGCAGGGTGCAGTATTTAAAAAGTTGGGCATGTGCTTTTACGTTTTACATGTCCTGGCAGTGAAAAGCTCTTACGTTTGTTTTTTACTACAGCGCAGCCTATCTCTCTCTCGTAGGATAACATTGGAGTTGCTGTGTTACATTTTAGAAGTGTAATTTCCCAATGGGAAGAGATGTTTGGTTCAAGGTTGGTGTCTCTGGAATCCTAATTTAAAATCCTTACTCATGTTGAAGTTGAATTTTAAATTACAATTCTGAAAATGACACTTTTATTCTTCAATTCTTTGACTTTTAGAATGTTACCATAAAAATTAATGGGGTTGCCACATGTCCATCAGAACCTGGGTATCTAATGATATGGGCTACAATGTGTTCAGTTAGGTGTCGCAATTGTTTGAATGAAAAGACAGTTCTAGAATACATCACCAAGGTATGCAGATCAATATATGGTCTGGAAAATTAATGAAACAAAACACACAAAATATTTTATTTATTTATTTTTATTTATAGAGTTTTGTATAGCGCGAACGTGACCCAAGGGTATCAGAGGGTTTCACAGTTGCATGTACAACGGTATAGTAGTGTTAATATATATTAGAGTCCGGTATATGTCTTTCTTAGCAGTTTCAACAATAACACATTTAGGATCTGTTTAGTGTACAAAGGTGTACCTCTAATCCTCTCCGAATGATCCCGATGTGTATTGCCATTAAGTTCTACATCAGGATTCCAGAGTAGTACTGATGGAAAGTCTTGCCTAAGGGAGGAACTTGTTCATTACTCGGCAGCGGGAGGGTGTGCCTGTCCTCCGCGCATGTGCAGTTGTTCACCCAAGGCCTCTGTAACCCGTGCTCCGCCGCAGTTGTGATCCACAGGCCCTCTTTAATCTGCGGTAGGCTGTGTTAATTTAAGACCTTCCTGAACCAACGCTCGGCGGCGGGAGGGTGTGTCTGTCCTCCGCGCATGTGCAGTTGTTCACCCAAGGCCTCTGTAACCCGTGCTCCGCGGCAGTTGTGATCCACAGGCCCTCTTTAATCCGCGGTAGGCTGTGTTAATTCAAGACCTTCCTGAACCAGCGCTCGGCGGCAGGAGGCTGTATCTTTCCTCAGCACATGCACAGTTGTTCATCCACAGACCCTCTTTAACCCGCGCTCTGCCCTGGTAGGCTGTGTCTGTCCTCAGCGCATGCGCAGTTGTCATCCACAGGCCCTCTTTAGTTCAGTCCTGGTGTTACGAAAAGGCCTTAGAAAGCTCAGCAGGGCCAGCCAAGGGTGCCAGACCCACAACAGGGAGTACAGCACCCATAATAAACCCCAGGTGAGGTCATGAGATAGAAAGATTGAATACCTAATTATTGTATAGCTAAACATGAACAACAAGCATTGGCATAGCCAGTAGGTCTCGCTTTTGGGGCCTTACAAGTATTTAGTTATGCAGGCTCAATATCCTTGGTGCAACAGCATCAACTGTTGTATGGCTATGCACTTATAAGGTCCCAAAGGCAAGGCCTATTGGCTATGCCAATGCTTGTTTTCATTGGGTCCTGTTTGGGCCTTTTAGAGAGTCTAACTACTTCCGACTTTTATTGATCTAGGCCACAGGTACTCACAAACATTTTCCCGGGGGCCGCAAAGTTTGGTCTATGGTGTGACCGAGGGCCGCACTGATGCCAGCGGGGTGTAAAGTCGGGGTAGGGAAACAAAGCATGTATATCTAGTGGCTGCCTTTAAGAATGAAGGTGTTCCTAAAGTTAAGAGCCTAGTTACTTCCTTTTCCTAACTGCAATTAACCTTTAAAAAAGTGTTTGCTGTATATGTACGTTTCTTTTTCATATTAGTTCTGAGTCGAGTGCTGCTGCTGCCGGGGTGTCTGCATGTAAAGACCTGGAGGGCCTTATGCGGCCGCTGGGCCGTACTTTGAGTATCACTGATCTAGATCCTCCCTTGCAACCGCCCTAGCTACATGTGTATTTCCATGTTCTTCAAAAAGGGGTCAGGGTTGAGCCGGGGCCGCTGTATCACCTTTGCTCTCAGCATCCCATGGGAGTAAAAGCTGCTCATTCTGCTAATCCTTCCCTAACTTTCCAGAAGTGTCAGAGCAGACAGGCTCGCTGAGTCATTCTTGGTTACTGTGCGAGTCTGTTACATTTTTGCAACATTTCTTCCGCAAGTCTGTTTATTCCTAATGTATGGTGACAAGAGGCTCAGATCAGACTCTTCCTGTTTCTCTTGCTAAGCCGTAGCGCGTCCATTGGGGGGAGTGGGAGGGGTAGAGCTGGGGCGGCCCTTCCAGATGCTCACACCCTGCACAGCTCAAGAAGCTGCCATGGCTTAACAAGAGAAACAGGAAGAATCAGAGAAACTAACACAGGTCAGACACACGGTACCAGAGAATACTAACTGAGAACTTGCTTGTTTGCCCAGTCTTTTTAAGCCAGAGTATTTTGAATGATGAATGTATCGCTTTTAAAATTACTCTGAACGCTTCTAAGACAATCGCATTTTAAATGTAAAGCTTTTTGAAACAAATGTTTTTTTAAAACTGAAATTGAATTGAATGCTCACTCACTGTGGGGAAGCCTGACTTACTTACGTCGAACAGTAGAATGGGAGTTGGGCGGGGCAGGACCAGTGAGCACAGCTGAGAGGACTCGCCCTCGTGGGGAGTGAGGGACAGGTCAGCGCTCTAGTAGTTAAGCCAAAGCCTACTTATGGTGCCCGCGGCACCGACGCGCAGCGGTACGCTGCGAGCGTGCCTTAGGCAAGCCCGTCTGCGTCCGGACATGGTCAAGGGCAAGGAACCATGCGGATTCGTCCCAGAAAACGGTATGCTCATCACATGTGATAGAGCAGTATGACTCTCATTGAGATACTCGGGTAGAGCCCATTGTGAGATGACTCTAGCGCCAACAAGCTTGATAGGGAAGAAGATGTCATGCCCTCTCTGCCGGACTAAGTTTAACTCAGGCAAGATTGAAGGGCCACTACAACTAGATAGGCTCACAAGGAGTGAGCAATGGGAAATGGGACTTATTAACAGTAGATCCATGCCAGCACACACCACAGAAATCATAATGCTAATAGAGAATGAAGAACTTGACATCCTCTTCGTTACTGAAACGTGGTGGAAAGACTGGTCCGCCCCTGACATAATCCAAGGACTAACCCGAGATTTCCTTATCCAAAGACAAGATAGGATGGGAAAAACGAGAGGCGGGGTAGCAATCATTTACAAAAAAGACTATGAATGCATGATATCGTCCATTACCACCACCAACAGTGAAACTGTACAATTCAGCCTAAAACATCGGCTACTAACTCGTTTTCAGGCACACTGCTCTATAGACCCCCTGGAACCCCCACTCCATTCCTAGAGGAATTTCCCAGCTTAATAGCAGACATGGTTGCCAGCAAGAGCTCCATTACATTATTGGGGGACTTTAACTTCCATCTGGATGAACCAGTTAATACCACAGCAGTTAGATTAATTCATGACATGGATGCCATGCAACTGAAACAACTGATAAACACAAGCACCCATGTAAAGGGTACCATACAGGATGCCATTTTTAGGTCTCGCATAGGAGGACCTTTAGCTGTCGTTCTGCTCTTTTTGGAAGCACATACTCGTGCTTGTGGCGTCATCCGCCTTGCGGGAGCAAGGAGGGGCGCGCCAAAAGCATGAGTGTGTGCTTCCAAAAAGAGCTGACTGCGAGCGCACGCACGCTGACATTCTAACGCGCTGCAAGTGCACGCAGGCACTACTTGCATCTTCAAATGGCACTTGCTTTAACAAATCTCATCAAAGATTGCTCCTACAGGGCTCTGCACTGAGCACCACACTTTTTAATATTTACATGCATCCTCTTACAGGGATTGTACAAGAATTTGGTCTATCTAGTGTTGTACGCGGACGATACACAACTTGTATTATCAGTGACGAACGGCCCCCACTCCCTACACAACAACCTAGGGCCGTGCATGACACTAATAGCTGAATGGATGTGTAAATAGTCCTTTAAACTGAATGGGGATAAAACTGAACTTATGTTCCTGGGAAACAAAACAGTCCCCAGGAATCTTATAAGCTGGCCTACTCAGTTGGAAGAACGACCAACCCCCAAGACTGCCATCAAAAACCTGGGAATCTGGCTATACAAAAATTTAAGCATGGAGATCCAAGCAAAGAAACTTTCAGGCAAATGTTTTGGCTTACTCCATATGCTTCTTAAAATTCTCCCCATCCTACCTGAACAATCTCGTAGAATTGTGATCCAAGCATTAATGGTGTCACAGCTGGACTAGGGGAACTTGCTGTATCTGGGCGCACCAAAATACGTCATTATCCGGTTGCAGGTAGTGCAGAATGCCACAGCAAGAACCCTGCTACAAATCCTGAAACAGCAGTCGGCCAGGGCAGCCCTGAGGACACTTCACTGGCTTCCAGTCCAGGCTAGGATCAAGTTCAAGGCACTGGGTATCGCCCACAGAGCCATGAATGACAGAGGACCGGTCTTAATCAAAAAATTCGTTACACACTATACACCGAGTAGGACCCTAAGGTCATCAGAGGATCTTCTTATGCAACAGGGCAGAATAAAAAGAGCACGATGGGGAGGAACGTCCTTCAAGCACTTGGTTCCTAAAATGTGGAACACACAACCCAGGGACATGCGCATGATAACCAACGAATTAGCATTCAGGATAAGACTCAAAACATTGCTCTTTCCCTAACAACTCCCGATCTCAGGCAACTTGACTTAGTCCACCGTAGTTATGCTTCTCTTAGCGCTGGGAAGCCTAAGGGCAGCTATGCACCTTACAAATACATAAACATCTTATCTGAGCCTCTTGTCACAATGCATTTAAGAATAAACAGACTCACTGAAGAAATGTTGCAAAAATGTAACCATTTCACTCAGTAACCAAGAATGACTCCGCGAGCCTGTCTGCCTCCGACACTTCTGGAAAGTTAGGGAAGGATTAGCAGAACACGCTGCTTTTACCCAGAGCAGTGAATTAAAGTCTGCGCATAAAAAGCAAGTTGCATTGCTACATTGATTAGAAAAGAAGGTTTAAAACAATATTACACTTTGCCATGATTAGAGTGTGAAGCATGATAATACAAAACAATATGCAGTTTGAAGTTACAATATGAATTCTTGACACCCTTCATTTAATTCATTCTGGCCCGAGAGGTCCTGACAGTCTAGGGGAAGGAGGGCGTCCATGTTTTTTGCAGGGGGGGAGTGCTCAAGTTTTGTTACACCACTGACCTGCACATAAACTTAATACACAAAAAGTTGTGAGTCAGCTCTTGTCACTGTGCCTCTCAGAGAGTCCCCGAACTTGGAAATTAATTATCTGCTAACTGCAGGAACATGAGTTATCCACAGACCACTGTCAGGAAAAGCCATAAGCAGCAGCTAACTTAAATAAACCCTTCTAATCCCATTCAAGAGTGAGAGGACTGAAAGTAGCCAATCCAATCCCAATCCAAAAGACTTTATTCGGATAGCAACATATCCATAAAAGTAACACATGTACAGGATAAAAACCATTAGAAAACTATATAGATAGCAATGTCCAATCCATAATGTAGCAAAATACAGTAAACCTTGGTAAAGTGCATATTGTGAATAGTACAATACGAATGACTTCATAGATCGCACATAGATATCCGTGCAGCCATAGCTACTCTCAAAATGGTGCCAATGCGCAAGATCAATGAAACATTGTCCAATTTAAATTTGCAGTCAAGAGCGTCTGTTAAATTATTAGATGACAATTTTTTAAAATACGGAATTAACAACCATTGTGCATATTTCGTATAGTATTTACTAAAGACTAAAAAGTGTAAAAGCGTTTGACCGCTGTGACCATCACATGGACATGGCAGGGAGTCAAGTTTTGCGTTATACCCATAGGGAAAACAAAGCAAATATCTTACTGTCCCATCTCTTAAACGGAATAGGAAGCCTCTCTTTCATTGGGACATGGGTAGTGCGATATCACTTGGTAGACAATGCTCAGGGTACTCAATGGATATACATTTTGCAACAGTTTGTTTATTAAATTCCCTTTCTAGTCTTTCCGCGCTATAAAGTGCGTACAATGCTGTCTTTAAAACTTTTTTGTCCATTGTTACAGCTGTGTTCGAGTTGGCAAACAGTCTACCAAGGTTAACACTTTCCAGACTCTTGACTACCCCAGGAAGCCATGGAATGTCCATCCCTTTTTTCACAGCGAAGACTATCATCTATTATGTCCCTTGTGAGAGAAGCCTCGGGATTCTTCATTATGGATAGCCAAAATAGTGCGGGCGGGCCCTTATGATGTCTTCAATGTATCCTAATTTCAATTTGCAGTGACATATATACAGAGGGGTGGAGATTGGAGCGCCCAAGAGTTTTCTGCAAAATCTATTTTCCTTTGACTGGACGCAAGAGCATTTGGCAACACCCCATACCTTTGCCCCATAGGTAGCTATTGGTACACACTGGATCTTAAAAATCTTTAAAATGGCTGCAATTGTTCCCGATCTTTTAGGGCGGGGAGACTGAGGATTGTAATGTAATGTAATGTGATGTATTACTTGTAAAGCGCACTGTTGCCAGCCGGCGTCCTGGTGCTGTATACCGCTGGTGAACCCGTCCTGGCTTACCCTGTGGGATTGTCCCTGCTGGGAGTCCCCAAGGTGGAGCCAGGCACCCCCGGCGTTGATGGGGCCATTGTGGAGATTAGGCAAGCTAATGCCCAGAGTTGCCGAGTGGAACCCCTGGTTAGAGTAGGCACCGAAGCGAGAATTATCGAGTCCGCTGACCCAGGTCCACGACCCTGCCGCGTCGGGAATTGAACCCTGGTCCCGGGCCGACTTCTGCTCCCGGGTCTGCCGCCTCTAACCAGTGAGCCACACCACTCCACTGAGTTAAAAGCCCTCGAGAACTTACATTTACAATATGCCAAGTGTTCCCACCAGGTGCCGTTCGCAGCGAAGACCATTCCCAGATAAGGGGAAGTAGCAGTGCAAGGACATTTCCTTGGCCCACAGGCATTATAAAAGATTTCTTAAAATTTGTGCATAAATCTAGGCCGGACATAAAATCTGTGAAGCCTCGAACTAAAGTGCATAGTGCATTTGGTGTGCGACCAATTAAAACCACATCATCTGCTTATAAAAGCACTGGGAGAGGTTTGCCTTAAATTCTCGGAAAATCATTAGTTAGTGTGATCAGTGATTTATGTAAATTGTTTATATATATGATAAATAGGAGGGGGGCCAGAACACACCCCTGTCTGACCCCTCTATCTACACTGATGTCATTGGAATCTTCTCAGGTCCGTATGGAGATAGGCAAAAAAATGAACAAGGGTCTCATCCAGTCCATATTCTAAAAGGATGGACTATAGACGGGACCTATTGACAAAATCGAAAGCTGAGGAAAGGTCCATAAAAGCTAAGTAAAGTGGCGAGTGCTGTGCAATAGTGTACTTCCCTATCATCAAATTAAGATTAAGACATTGCTTGTTCGTGCCAACTTTACCCATGAATCCTAGTTGGCATTGTTCTAAAATCGGATTGTCCTCTGTCCAGGTTAACTTTTTTGTGTATAAAACTCTGCCTAAAATTTTAAGGGTGTTATCCATGAGGGAGATCGGTCTACAGCAACAAGGTTGTGTGCAATCCAGGCCCGGACTGGCCGTTGCGGGCACCGGGCAATCCCCCGGTGGGCCGCATGGTTGGGGGCCGGTTTTGGGACCCTGGGGGGCCGTTTTTGCAGCTATGCTGCAAAAACGGCCCTGTAACAAAAACGGCCGAAAACCGGCCCTGGCACAGAGCGCGGTCGCGTCCCACCCTCCCCCCCCCCTCCCGGAGGGGAGGAGGGGGCCGGCCGAGCACTTTGCCAGGGCCGGTTCTAGTTCCCAGTCCGGCGCCCTGGTGCAATCGCCCTTTTTAAAAATGGGAACGATCGTGCTAGTAGACCATGTCTTAGGCAGTGGGGCATTGGTAAGATTATTAAAAATATTTAACAACAGGGGGGCCCAAAATTCTGGTTTATATTTAATAAGATCGACGGGCATCCCATCAGAGCCTGGAGTTTTATTGCCCGCACTCTGACATGTAGAGTATGTGTAGAGTATTTGTATAGCGCACTTCTACCCGGAGGCCTCGTAGCGCTGTATTCATACCGCTGTGGAACCCATCCTGGCTTTCCTGTGAAATGTCCACTCCTGGGCACCCCCAAGGTGAAGCCAGGCATCCAAGCGCTGGCGGGGCCGTTGTGGAGATTAAGCAAGCTATTGCCCAGAGTCACAGAGTGGGACCCATGATTAGACTAGGCACCGGGGCGAGAATGATCAGGTCCGGGGAAATTGAGTCCAGGAGCCGCCGAGGCGGGAATTGAACCCTGGTCCCGGGCCAGACCTCTGCATCAGGGTCTGCCGCTCTAACCATTGAGCCACGCTTCTCCACGGTAGTCCAAAATATATTCCCATTGTTTACATATAGCCTCCTCTACCTCGTTTATTGATAATGAGACTCCAGGTGCCACCCTTTTCATAAAAGGGTCGGATTCAAAAGCAGGCTCTTGGTAAATAGTGGAAAAGTGACTTTCCCAGTTAGTGCTCATTATGTTGCAGCTGATGGCACTTAACGGTTGTCCCATTGATCTTAACTCTTTAATGGTAGTCCAAAATATATTCCCATTATTTAAGCTGGCAGCATTAATGAGCGCATCCCAGTGCTCACCTAATAACTGTTCCTTCCTATTAGCAATAGCCAGCTTATATGTCAACCTTAAGGACTTGACCACATCTTTACACCTAGGGTTTTGAGATAGGGCCTTGCGGAGTTTCCTGTTGGCAATTGAGCACTCCTGATTGAACCATCTAGGTTCGCGCTGTGCTGTAGAAATGGGTTTAGACAGCAAGGATTTAATGGCTCCACTGAGTTCGGGAAAGGTTCTGATAGCCACTGGGTGTGGAACAGGGCCTCTAAGCAGATGTTAATAAGATTCATGTTTCCCCTAACCATAGAACTGAATCGGTCTGCGTTATTAATGCCTAGCCAGCCCAGTCTGAGGTTATCTGTGGATGGTGATAGATCCCGAGCACCACATTCTGTCTGAGGCGTTGGAACTGGAGACATCGGTAACGTTACTTGTATTGGGTTATGGTCCCCAAAGATTGTGGCCATAATTTCGGCTTTAAGCAAGCTTGCTTCTAAAGCGGTGGAGATAAAAACATAATCAATTGTAGATGAGCAGCCCCTCCCTCTGTGGGCGGTTCAGGGGGGCATTATCTTTTGTAGTTGCATCAATTTCCATAACATTAATTAAGTTAAGTGTGGTCAAATGGTCCATTAGCTCTCTACCCCGTTGCATGTTTGTCTGCTGCTGTGCGAATATTCACTTGACCATGACAAAGATAGCTTAGCATTAAAATCGCCCCCCAGACAGATTCCTACTGACTTGAAAGAGTCTTTGGATTTTCCAATAGATGCAATAAAATTAATCACATTTATAAAATGCATATTTAGAACAGAATGAAAATCATTGTTATAAAAATGAATTATCCAAAAGGAAATTCCCCTATTAAATAATATGCCTTGAACATTATTGTTATCTGTATGTACAGTTTTTATGCAACCCCCTGTCTTAATATTGACCCTGATTGATAAACCCCCAAATGGTCAACCCTGCTTGGGGGTTGTTGCTAGGATATTATGGCATTCAAACTCCTCAATATGCAATTCTTTTGTGGCCCATGTTAACTGAAATAAAAGCATATCTTGGTCTTTAATAAGTTGTACCCAATCTGGCTGGTGAAGTTTAGAGTACAACCTTGCAACATTCCAGCTTAAGATACGGAGGTCTGAACTTGCTGAGGCCTTCGTTTGCATGGGGGGATACGTGGGTTGTGGGAAGAGTACACTCAGTTACTGGCAGGGCAAGAGGTAACCTAATAGCAGGATCAGTATTTTCCTTTAATTCGGATACATGGAAGCTTCTATGCCTTGATAGCCAGTCCGCACATTTATTGCGAAGCTGGTCCCATGGCTCATGCTGATCCCTCTTTAAAGTAGGTACTCCTGCCAGTACCAACACAAAAGGGCAAGCAGCGGGCGGCAGACTCAGGACATCCTGATTAGCCGTTAATACTTGGGGCGGCAGGAGCATTAATGCACAAGGTACTAGACAACCTGATCTGATTCGAGCCCCTGGGCCTGTTTAACCTATTAACACCATCCCTGGTGGGGTTGGTATTTTAAATGGTTATTGGTATAGGTGGGTGAGGGGGGGCAGGAGCCGTTTCTATCTATAGGCAATTGACGCAGCCCCTGGATTGATTGTATATCGTGTGAAGGGTGATTGCGGGAGCAGTAACTCTGGCTGTTTGCCACACAAGTTCGGCATCTAAAATACTCATACCAACACCTACACTATCGATGGCCCTGCTCCAATCAACCTCTTTGATTTCAGCCACCTTTTCTCCCATTGTCCCCTTAAAACGTTTGGCTACTAAAATAGCCACCTGCCTTCTTTTCCAGGGTAGATGAAAAGAACTGCTGGGGAAAGAGCCGTGACCTCATTCTATGCCAATCTTTGGAGAGGAGCTGTGTCTCCTGGAGGAGGCACACATCTGCCTCCATGTTATCCAGGTAGGAAAGGATGGACCTCCTTTTATTGGGATTGTTGAGACCTCTCGCATTGAGAGTGAGAATTTTCAGTGTGGGCTGGGAAATAGCGTGCCATAGTGAGTGCACCAGCTTTGGCCAGTATTTGGGTCCCTGTGATCCCTCTTCCCCCTGTGCTCCCAACGTCTGCCCGGCCTCCATTGCCCTTTGATCCTCTTTTCAACGCCTTTAACCTGCATACCCATTCTCCACCCTCCCCTGCCTAACCCCAACTTAGAAACCCATTAAGCTCAAATTGACCAGGGCCCACAATTCATGCGTGCGCGTCCTCGGAACTCGGAATAGTTGGGAACGTGTGTGGCCAGTTCCCCGTGTCTCTACTCTCCTCGTGTCTCAACGCTCCCCGCAGACTTCTTCGCCGCCCACCCAGCCTTGCAAATTTCACTTATCTGTCCCTCAGTCATTCACGGTGTCATCATGGGGAATGTCCCCTTCGACAGTGTCTCCAGCACTGCCAGTCTTTCTTGTGCCATGGTCTTGGGGTCCGGTCTCGTCGCTCACTCTGTGCTACGCCTCTCGTGTAGCTTATGTCATCTTTCTCGAGGAGTTTTGGTCTGTGGGCCCTCTTTCTCCTCCTGATTGGATTCTCGATGCCCAGCACCTGGCAAGTGACCTGCATGGATCTGAGCTGGAGGAGTTTGCCCTGCCATATGAAAATCAGCCGGAAAGGGTGACCCAAAGAATGCGGTATTCCTTGATTTCGAAGACACTTGGTTGCCACTCGGAACACCCAACACTTTTGAAGGGGTATTAGAGTCAGGTCCTGGTACAAAGCTATGGAGTCGGCCTGATATCTTAGTGGTTGCTTGTCCCTGGCAGCACGTAGTATACACTCTTTTAGTTGAAAGTCTGGAATGTAAGCCAAAATATCCGATGGGGCGCCCAGTATGCTCCTGAAGAGACCCTGCAGGTATTGTGTGATGTCTGGCCCTTCTTCTTCAGGAGGAACTCCCTTAACGCGGATGTTGTTTCGCCAAGACCGGTTCTCCAGGCCTTCTGTGTGTGCCTGGAGATTGCTATGTGGAGCCTTGAGCCGGAGTAAGGACGTTGATGCCGTTTGGAAACGTGCGGCCTCCATCGGTTATCTCCTTCATCTCCCCCGCTATTTCCCTTTTCAGCGTCTGCAAGTCGCCTCGTAATGCCCCGAATAGCGACTCTAAAAAGGCGCGGGTAACTGGGGCTTCAGAGGTGTCTGCATCTGGGCTGATTTGTGTCATTGCGGAGAGCCTCCCTACTTGTCTGCCTGTCATCAGGAGCTTGGTCAGCATCTTTTTTAGATTCTGATCCTTCTTGCTTCTCACTGAGGACATGGCTGCTATATCTCTTACCACACCACCAGACCGGCCTGCCTTGTCGTGGGGGTCCCAGCCCCAGTGGGTGGCTGTCATCGGGTTGTCCTCACACTGTTGCATGATGGTGAGGGCCAAAGTTGTCACTCCCTTTCAGTCTCGTCTGAGCCTTGCTGCCTTCGACCGTCTGCTATTGCCCTGCTGGGCATCTGATGCTTGTTCTCAATACTCTAAGCACTTTGCGCCCGAACCTGTAGTGAATCCCCCTGTAGGCCAGCAGCCCTATCTGAGCCTGGACGACTAGATGTCTTCTTGGACCACTGCGTCTAATTCCTGCACTATGTGCTTGCTGGCCATGGCCTCCGGTTTCCTCTGACTTGGCAGTCCGCTCCAGAGAGACGAATCCAAGCCCGGCCCCTTCATCCATTGGCACCTTGTGATTCTCACAGCGTTACAGTTCATATCTCATTCCCCTTATTGGATTTTGTCATTTTAGTGTCATTTTGTTAAATACATTTTACTTTAATTTTTATATTTTGGTTTGGGTTTTTTATTGTTTTGCATTTTTACTTTTACTTTTTTGGTTTCTGCATAAATATTTTACATATTACCTTAAGTTAAGCCTGCCTGTTTGGTGCTTAGGTACCAGGGGGATGTATGTAGCAGATATGAGTCTGTTCACCCAATGTGAGTGGTGATATCCGCTTTGCTGATCTGCCTGAAGTTATGATGCTGCTGACAGTAGCCTGTCTGCTAATAGCGATGGCGTGACTGGTGGATCTATGAAGCCAAATAAGAGAAAGTTATCTTCCGACACACAGTCGTCATGACTGAGACCAGTAATACTGAAGACTCTGAGACTCACAGCAGTAATTTCTCTTTTCAGAGCGTTATTGCTGCAGATGGAGTGAAGCCAAGAAGTGAGCACATTACTAAGGTACCAACAACGTTTAATTTTGTTCATTTGTATTAACTGTTTCTCTTTTGCAGCATTTGGAAATGCATTTTCTAGTTTTGTTGCTTTTTGGTTAGTTTTTTATTGTAGGCTGTTATCTTCGGTTTAAAGGGAAAGATGTTGTAGTGTGTGACCTTAATGCTGATGTTTGCATTTCATTACCATCATTTGCTTATCCTGGAAAATCTCCAGGGTGTAGGAAGTTTACTGTTCCAGAGTTCTTTCTTCAGCTTCTGGGCAGTTGTTGCTCTGCGGCGATCTGTGGTCCTGTTTCTCTGCTCTTCTTGTAGTAGCTCTTATCAGAGCTTCATCCATCCGCCAACGATAATAAGATACCAGGCATCACCCAGCACACAACACAGCCTATGTTGGGCTAAGTCCATCTGCTCGGCACAGTTAGAGCGAGGATAAAGTTCTCCGGACCCATGAGGCTGTGAATATAACCTAAGGGCTTAAGATGAAATGTAGAGCTTACCGCCTTCCTGAGTCGCTCCAGACTGCTGTGTGCAGGCCCGATAGCTGGCAGCACCCTGGAGTATGTATGTATAAATCAGATTATGTTGGAAGTAACCTGCAATATAGTGGCAGGCAGCACCCTGCCATAGAGTAGGATTTCTAATAGTATTTTATTTCCTGACACATTAATTGAGATTGTCTTTTAACAGGCAGAAGAACAACACTGACCATACATTTTTCTGGGTTTGTCTTTAATATGACGTACACATTAGGAATGGCATTTCGTTCTGCTGGAATAATAACACAAAGTTATCTTGCACTCTATGTTGTTGCATGGATTTTTGGCTGGAATTCATTCCATGTTTCATTCAAACGTGCTTTCTACAGGGGACATACATGATATGCTGCTGTAAAGAAAGAATGCTCCTGTGTACTGTGGCAGACTCCGAAATATTGAAAAACTTCATGATTTCTCTTTCAGCACTTCATAGTAAAACCTTTCAATTTTTGACTCAATTATTTGGCAGAAACTTAATTTAGTACCATTAAAATAGTTGTGATGGGGAACATTCATGTGGGGTTAGGACTGGCTCGACCAGAGTGCTTGCTGACTTGGAGGAGTATGGAGTTGACCACCTTCCCTGGTCCGGTGTGGAACCAAGCCAGCAATGCTTTGCTGCAGGCTCATTTGCCCTGATAACTGGTCAACAGTTTGAGGAGGAGGAGGTGAAGAGCTGGCTAAATGTGCCTTGAGGCTGGCAGTTCAGTACATCCCTGAGAAGGGAGCTTTGAGTCGATGTAGTGTCCCTCTTATACCACGTGCAATTCACCCTCTCCAAAGCCTCAAGAATTCCTGGGTGTGAAGGGCGGCTGATTTTGATTGGATGCTTGATAGTTTTCCAGAAACCCATGTTCTTGATTGTTCATGTTTGTCAGTAGTTAATGAAACACGCCCAGGCGTTTTATCTCTTCAGTTGACAGAAACTGCAATAAAAGTTTCTTTGTCGTTGCAAAAAAATATTAATTGCCAACGAGCCTCTGTAGGTCAAAGAGTGGAAGGGCTGGGGAACTGTCAGTCATCTCACTGCTAAGCAGAGCAGTGTCATGCTTCATCCTCCGTCAGGCCTCTGATTTTGACCAACATTGCTTAGAACACTGGGACTTTAGAGACCATCCTTTTAATGAGAAAAACAAAACTACAAGTCGCATAAGCAATAGTGGTGGAAGGTGTCACACATGACCTGGGACAACGTCCGATTCAGCACATCCAGTTCCATTTTTTAAGTATTTGAGACACTATTAAATTTATATCCTTTGGTTTTTTTGGTCATGAGTCACCAGAATACTAAAAACGTGTCTTTTATTTTCAAGGTCAATTAAGTAATGGTCACCAGCTTGGAAGCTCCATTAATTCTTCAGTAATTGTCATTGATCTCCACTTGTGGCTGGTTTGGGTCTGCCTCTGCTTCGTTCCCGATAACTCGCACAGGTAAGGAGCTTGTAGCAGCAACATGATAACCCCATACTCTTCTGTAAGAAGTGCGCTCCGAGGCAGGTATCTGATCATTTTTGTGACACAAGGAAGGGCCAATATCTGCTATGTACATTTGTTAAAATAAATCAGTCAAATCACAGTATACTGTCCCGGAGGTTCAGTCCCAGCGGCATTATCTGTAACTGAACGCAGACACCCTAGGAAGCATGTGCTTTTAAGACAGGTTGCGTTCACTCACCTGAAGGTGACATGTTTCATCATTGGGCTATTCTCCTCACCAGGCCGGCGCTACAATGCCTGGCGGGCACCACAAGAGGGCACTTTGTCGCAGATCTTTTATTAAGTACGCCGGATGAGCATAGTAGGACAGAGGATGTTGTGTCATAAGATGTGAGATTTGTGAAGTCTGAATATAAGATCAACTATCGACCAGTTGCCACAATATAGTTAATGTGATCTTCCAGGTCCATGTTGAGATTAAAAATAGTGGCAGAGAAATTGAGGAACTAATGGCCCCTATCACTCCGTGAAAGTGTCGATCACCTATGGATCTGCTGGTAAGCTGGGGTCTATACTTCAGGTCAACGTTTTTCATGCCTTGTGTAGTCATGGAGCAATCTGTTGGCATTTCATCAGGACCAAATATGGGAAAATGGGTAAATGTGACCTAATCTTCTCCACAGCGTGAGGAGCTCTGTAACTCAAAGCCCTGCACCGTCCATAGGTGATAAGGTGCCTATTAACATCTTACTACCACAGGTGAGCGCTGTCTAACAGAGTGCACTAGATATGGGAACCCTCCTAAAATTCAGGCCATATTGACTTATCCAATAGTGAGGACGCCGCATCAGAGGGCAACTGGTGTGAAAAGCACATGCTTCCTAGGGTGTTCAGTTAGAGATAATGTCTGTGGGACTGAACCTCCAGAACAGTATACTGAGAGTTGATTTATATGAAGATTGTGTACACTGGATTGTCATTTTCCGCGTCATCTCTTATGATATGTAAAATAAAACATAACACACCAGGAGGCCAACACATCTATCTTACATTTAATGCAAAAATAGCAAAAGGCCAAGCAAACTGACAAGTGACAAATGTCTTTGCAATGGACGAGAGCATCCACCCTAAAGCAAGTTGGAGTATATAATGCTAATGCTACACAATGTATTTTTATAATCTTTTCGCCTAATACAAGTCAATGAAACCTGGACCCATGATAGAAACAGTTACTGAAACAACACTAATGAGTAGGAGGCAGGATCTTCTCTCGATAGGAATGTGAGGAGTCCGTGAGGTGCAGGTAAAAGATACACAGACTAGCTGCAGAATTCACTGTTTCTGGAAATAACACTCCTGTTTGTCAATATTCAATTTACTACAAGATGCAGGAAAGTGTGCAGATGGACATCACTAAATAAAATGGTTCTGGGCCCTAATAGAATCATATAACTTTGCAGGCATATTAAGGCGAACAGTCACATCAAATTAATATAAGAATATTGTAATTTGGTATTGTAATATATCAATGCACGTTGTGACAGTGATGTGTATGATGTGTAAACAATTATCGGTATTAAAGAAACCAGTATATCCAGTTATGCTTTCTTAATTCCTTCTTCCTAGAGGCCACCACTGCTGCTAGCCAGCTGTATTCAGCAGTGCCTCCTGTGACCTGGAATCCTGCATTTAATCAATACCAAAGGTCGTCAATGCTTCTAGCCAACTCCGGTCACTGGTGCCACTCGCACCCCACCACCCTTGGGCCTGTTATTCTTTTAGCCAGCTCCAGTCAGTAGTGGCCCCTTGGACCTGTATGTAAGCCTACTAGCCAGCTCCTGTTAGTACTGGCCCCTGGGACCTGTTATCATTCTAGCCAACTTGAGTCATTAGTAGCACCTTGGGACTAGTGATCCTACTAACCAGCTTCAGTAAGTATTGGCCCCCTGAGACCTATTATCCTGCTAAGTAACTCGAGTCAGCAGTGACCCCTGTACCTTAAATCCTGCAAATATTCAAAACCAGAGGTCAACTCTACTGCCAACCAGTTCCAGTCAATATTGACATGTATTGTTACCTTACCTGTAATGAATACCAGAGGCCAGCGTTGTTGCTAGCCAGCTCCAGTCACCAGTGCCCGTCACATATTATCCTCAATAGGATCAATGCCCAAGACCTGTGCAGCTGCTAACCTGCTCTAGTCAGTAGTGACCTCCCAGACCTGTTATTCTGCGAATAATCAGCAAGGCTTCAACCCTAATAACACTCACCCCACATCCTTATGGTATATTAGCAATGTAATTAATTTACATCATACGGTAGGTACCGCACTATTTCACACGATCCCAAAAACAAAGATCAAAATCAAACCGTTCAGCACTCCATCTTGTCAAAAATGACCAAATCACACCAAGCACTATAGCCTACCACATCACATGGCACACTTAGCCACGACATGACAAGATACCACGGCAGGGATTTGGGGCCATTAATCCTCTTTTCGAGGCATGTATGCTGTAGATGCACATGCTTTGCATACTCCTGCCATCTTGTGTTGGGTCCGGATGTTTGCAAGTTGTTTTTCTTTGAAGAAGTCTTTCCGGTCACGAGGTAAGGTTACTCCACCTTTCGGTGATAGTGCGCATGGGCATCAACTCCATTGTTTTTTACACCAAACAGGTTTGGATGTGTATTGTTGCGCTCTGAAACCGCTCTTCGGGTTCCCCTCAGTGCGCAGTCCACTCTACCCTCAGCGGTATTGTTTCAGTACCCGTTTACCGCTTCTCCGCATTTCAAATAGATCGACAAACTCCCCATTTTCGATAGGAAACCTCGCGGGCAACCGTCGGGCCTTGCTGCGTAGGGCCAGCCATCTGCAAATGGAACGGACTCCATTCCATTTCTGTCCTGGGTGCCACGCCAAGTACCCTCGCACCGACCTACATCAAGTTTGTAACTTGTGGCTCTCTCCAGCGCACAAGGAGGAAGACTGCAACGCTTGTAAGTCGTTTCGGTCCAAGAGGACTCTACCCGATCATCAGGCTCGATGGCGAGAGAGGCAGCGTCAAAGCATTCAACACACTCTGGATATCTTCGGGGAAGAATCTGACCAAGACGAGATAGAAGCGTCTGCCGTAGAAGAAGAGGCCCATCTCTATGCCAGAGCGCAATCGTTGGGGCATGCTGGGGCAGCCATGTGATTGCAATTCTACATCATTCCAGTCCCATAGGCGACTGACCAAATGTATAGATTATCTTGTGCCCTTCTGGCATCTAAAGAGGCCTAATAACCAGCATTTGGGTGTCAGCTCAATACTTTTATTGTGTGGCATGCACCATTTCTATAACAGCTGGTTGCCAGAAGGATGTATTTCATCGCCGGACCATGGTTAATGTAAGAAATCGGCCCCACAGTGTTGCAGCGCAAGCATATATCTGGGCAAGACCCGACCATTCGATGAAGGTGTTGTGGCGTTCTTTGCAGAAAATGATAATGTATCAGTCAAAAATGGGCATTACTAGAAACTATGCGTATTAGTTCACAGGCCCGCTGCCAGTCTTGATCTTCCATTGGAATGCCAAAGTCTAAATTCCAGGCCTCTCGGGCCCAAGTGTGTAGTGCCTACTGTATCTGATCGCATTGTTCTGTAAAGATGCATAATTGGGTGTCTACACGCTCCATAGGTTAGCAGTACCTCAAGGGTTTGAGTATACGGCGGATAGCATGGCCAGGTGTGCTTAGTTGTGTCTGACAAGCCCCCATATTATTTTTGTTTTTAAAAACAAAGAGCTTTTCTTGCCGGATCCAAAGCAGACTACTCTCTTTATTCACCCAAAGACTGGTCACATAGTCACCAAGCCACCTACAAAGAGGAAACCAGATCATTTACCACAAATTGCAGTTCCTCCAAAGAAGATTCACAGAGCGACTAACACTTCACCGCCACCACCTGTTAACCCTAATTTAATTATTTCGCCACCATACTCTCCCGAATCAGAGGATAGTGACAATTCACAATGGCATGGGCAAGTAGATGAAAACATAATGCCATTAGATCCTGATGATTCACCACACGAACCAGACCAATGGCATGATTATAGTACTGATCCCGATCTAACAAATGATCCGGACTTCTACCCCTCAAAACCATCCCCACCGGATGACAATCTGGGGTTTGCCCAACTAATCAACAGAGCTGCTACATATCACATGGTCAAGCTTCTTTTAGACCCTGTAGAAGAATTATTTTTTTTTAAATATATTTTATTAATGCACAAACTCAAATTACACAGCTTCAGGCCTACAACCTCACGGGCCGGCCGCAATTTATGCATGTAAGACAGTTCACAATCACTTCGCTACACAGCCCGTCAGCCGACAACCCGGGGGTCCGGCGGCGTATTCCAAGTGGCAGTTTTGTAATATTTCAAAGTGTGCCCCCGACGTGTTGTATGTGTTTCATATATGCACTGTCTAGTTGAAACCCCCTCCCTGCTTCTACTATTTCTTGTGTCACAGCATACCAGTTCTTCAAGCCAACAACATCCCAACTCCCCCCCGCCCCCCTCCCTCATGCAGTCAACATGTGCTTCGTCTCTAATTCTTAAGGTGTGACAACTTGGCTTGTCACCCTGCCTCCACCGCTGCTCGCTCGCTCCCCAGTGGGGAGCGTGTCCCACCCCTGGTCATCTTGCCTCCATGTCTGTGTCCCTGTAAGTTCCTCAACTTGGCCGTGCATGTATTATGTGTCCCTTGGTGAGGTCCTATTTCCCTGCTCTCCACAAATACTCCTCCCCGTCTCCCCCCCCCATCAACAGTGACTCCCTCACATCTACTCTCGCACAGACAGTAGTTAGCGTCAGCATGTGATAGAGTCGAGGGTCCGGTCGCCGCCTGACCCAGCGACTCATTGTCCGAGTCACTAGGGTGCGTATTCTGCTGCTCTCGTAGGTAAGTTTGGTATAACGCCCAGAAATTCTTTGGGCGGCTCTTTGGGGGTAGCAATTCGCTGTAGGTTTCCGCCTGAGTACTACAGTACAGCATATCCCGCGCCCATCTGGTCTTGGTGGGCAACGGACCTCTCATCCAACATTGGGCTACTACTCTCCTGGCTATTAACAACCCCATGTCCGTAAGCCTACGGAGCGCAGCAGGGAGATTTCTTGAGTTGCCAATGAGAGCCAAGCCTGGATCCGGGGCCACGTCTACTTCCAGGATTCTGCTCATTTCCGCGAAGATTTTGCACCAGAATGCCAGTATGCCTGGGCAGGTCCAGGCTAGGTGCAAGAAGTCAGCATCAGCCGCGTGGCAACGTTCACAGTTCGCCTCTGGGCGCAGTCCGTATCTGCGAAGCCTCTCCGGTGTGTAGTACACCCTCTGCAGAAACTTGAAATGTATTAGCCGATGTTTACCGTTGAGGGAGATTCGCTTCGTGCTCTCACAGCAATATCGCCACGTTGCGTCATCAATCGAGGCATTCAGGTCTCTTTGTCATGCTAGTCTGGCTTTCATGAGTTGATGCTCACCGTGTGACATGGCTACTTTGTAGAGGTACGTGAGGAGCTTCTGAGGCTCCTTTCGTTTAATGACATATGTCAATTGAGGGACGTCTGGGGGTTCCGCCATATCCGGGCCCAGTAGTTCCAAGAGAGCGCTCCTGGTCCTGTGAAAGTGAAAGCGTTGAAGGAGTGGGGGTTCATCACTATCTCCACATATCTGTTCCCAGGTTTTGACTACGCCGTCCCGGAACAGGTCACCCGCTTTGCTGAATCCTAGCTTCGCTAATTCACTCGTGACCGCCCTTTCAGCCATGGGTGGAAGCCATAGCATCCAATCTAATGGCATCTCTGGTGAGTATAGCGAGGCACCTTCTTGTCGAATCAGGAGAGAGTGCCAGGCGTGGTTAGTTGAGGTGACAGAGTCCAAAATCCCTGTTCGACGATCCTGCGGCTTGCAGATCGTTGCCGGGAGTGACAACGGATGCGCGAATAGACGCTCCATTCGGACATGTGGGATCAGCCTGTTTCCATGTATCCAAGTATGGAGGTGTGATGCCTGTGCCACCCTGTAATACAGTTCAAGGTCCGGGGCTGCTAAGCCCCCCATACTATACGGCAGAGTGAGAGTCGACCATTTGACTCTTGGCTGTTTCCCTGCCCATGCTAGATTTATCATAAGGCTAGTCAGGCATTGAAAGAAGGCCCTAGTGAGCACGATTGGCAGAGCATTGAAAAGGAACAGGAACCTTGGTAACACCACCATCTTCATAATGGCTATGCGGCCATGAGTGTAAGCGGCAGTTTGTTCCAGACCTCTATGTCGTCTTCCAATTTGCTGACCGCCCTGCCATAGTTCTGGTTAATGAGCAGGTCCGGGTCTACATGTATTTGTATCCCCAAGTACCTGATCGGGTCGTCGGTCCACTTCAGAGGAAACTCAGTCTCTACTTGTGTGGTCACCGGGGTCAAGGGCAGCACCATCGATTTTGCCCAGTTGACTTTAAGGCCGGATAGTGCACCGAACCGTACCACCTCTCTCAGAAGTGGGGGAGCGGATTAGCCGGGTCGTGCGCATACAACAGCGTATCGTCCGCATACATGGACACCACTATTTTGTATGTCGGGAAACGAACACCCCTGTGGCTGTGATATTCTCTCAGCGCACATGCTGGTGGCTCTGCGGCTAGTGCATATAGTAGGGGGGATAGTGGGCACCCCTGACGGGTGCCCCTGCCTATGTACAGAGGCGCCGAGATTGCATTGCCCACTCGCACTCTTGCCAAGGGCCCCTCGTAGAGTACGCCCACCATTTGAAGGAAGGGCTCACCAAGTCCCATGCGCCGCATCACCTGGAGGAGGAACGGCCATTCCACCGAGTCAAACGCCTTCTCCATGTCTAAGAAAAGCGCTACAGCCGGTGTATCTTGCTTCACATGTTGGATGGTTCCTAGCACCGTTCTGATGTTGTAAGTCAGGTTTCTGGTAGGCATGAACCCCGCCTGTTCCGGGGCCACTAAATCAGGGGCCAACGGTGCTAGTCTAGTAGCCAGGACTTTGGCATATAATTTAGTGTCTACGTTTAGTAGTGACAGCGGACGGTATGATCCGCAGTCGTCTTGCGCTTTACCCGGTTTCAGAATTGTGACAATCATGGCTTCTCTCATAGAGCCAGGCATACTGCCCTGTTCACAGATGTCCCCCAGTAGCATATGTATATGCGGTAGTAACTGCTCCTGAAAGGTTTTATAAAAGTCAACTGTCTATACCCGGCGCACTGCCCCATCGCATTGAAGCTAGGGCATCTTTGATTTCATCAATCTGTATGGGGCACATGAGGAATTCCCTCTCAGAGTTCGGAAGGAACGGGAGTTTTATGTGTTCCAAGTAGTCCAATATGTCAGCCGACATGTCCCCGCTTCTGGAAGAGTAGAGCTCTGAATAGTAGTCTCTGAAGACAGCGGCAATATCTGCCTCATCCGTAACTCTCTTTCAAAAAGGAGTTTGGCCCTTGTGGACAGAAGTGGGGTGAGGGCCCAAATACTTTGTACAAAAAAAGGAAGGAACCCACACTTCAATGTATTTCATACCATTCAATTTTGGATGAAAAGATAAACAAAACTCAATATGTTTATCAGGGCGATTATTTACGCCGGTTTTATTCTTCAATTTTTTAGAAAAAGAACAAATTTTGGTGGATATTATTTATAACAAGAGAAATTACACTGCTATTTGCGTATTGACCAAAAAAGTTGTGATGCTTGATCTTTACAACACATAAATCAAAATACATGAACACTGTGAAGACATTTAACTAGTGTGAATAATTTTACAAAAAAGTGATAACATTTCAAAAAGAAGGGAAAGTTGTCAAGTTATTTTTGGTGACATCAATATGAGCATTTAAGCACACGTACATCTAATCACAAAAGAAATATTTGACCATAACGCAGCCTTCAACTAAGTCTGCGAGAAAAAACAAACAACCTCTCGGTAAGAATGTTAGGTTATAAATTCCTAAGTATTTTGTCTGTATTCTTTAAAGAACAGGGGAAAGAATTCATTTGGCCCTGAAGAGAGTTTGCAAAGAAACCTTCCAAACTCGAAACGCGTAGGCGAACAGGATCAAGTCCTAAGAAATACAGACAAAATACTTAGGAATTTATAGCCTAACATTCTTACCGAGAGGTTGTTTGTTTTTTCTCGCAGACTTAGTTGAAGGCTGCGTTATGGTCAAATATTTCTTTTGTGATTAGATGTACGTGTGCTTAAATGCTCATATTGATGTCACCAAAAATACCTTGACAACTTTCCCTTCTTTTTGAAATGTTATCACTTTTTTGTAAAATTATTCACACTAGTTAAATGTCTTCACAGTGTTCATGTATTTTGATTTATGTGTTGTAAAGATCAAGCATCACGACTTTTTTGGTCAGTACGCAAATAGCAGTGTAATTTCTCTTGTTATAAATAATATCCACCAAAATTTGTTCTTTTTCTAAAAAATTGAAGAATAAAACCGGCTTAAATAATCGCCCTGATTGATCCAAAATTGAATGATATGAAATACATTGAAGTGTGGGTTCCTTCCTTCATCCGTAACTCTGTCACCATCTGCCTTTCTCAGCTCTGAGATCATCTGCTTCCCTCTGCAGCCCTTGAGGATGTTAGCCAACGCCGAGCCGGGCCTCTCCCCCTCCCCGTATGTACAAGCCGTTGCACATTTGCCCATGTGTTGAACCTCTCTATCTGCTACTTCATGGAACTCTATCAGTAGGCCCTTGATTTCCTCCTCAGTCGCGTCGTCCGGTCTGGTGCAGCTCTGTTCCTCAAGGGCTTGTAGTTGGAGTTCCAGCTCCGCTAGCCTACCCCTCGTCGCCTTCAGGACACTTGAGTGTTTAGACATTGCAATACCTCGTATGTAGACTTTAAAGGCCTCCCATACTGTCTGGAAGTCCTTTACCGACCCTACATTATTTTCAAAGAATACGTTGATCGACTCCGCTAATTCACCGTGGAAGATCGGGCCAGGAAGCGAATACGGTGGGAAGCGCCATGTGAAAGGGGCGATCCTCCGTATCGGGGTCTCTACGACTATTAGTATTGGGGAGTGATCCAACAGTGTGCGCGGGAGTACTTTGCATGTCTTAATAGATTGGTTGATTCCTGCAGTAGCAAACCAGTAGTCAATTCTGGTGATTATCTCGTGATAAGCAGAGTAGTGGGTGAAGCCATCACGGCCAGCACTCCTACTCTTCCACACATCCTCATGTCTAACACTAGCAGTTTCGCGGTGAGCGACTGCGCGGCCGCCGAGGGTCTTCGGGGGGGACCAGAGGACCTGTCCCTATCCGGGTTAAGCGTCAAATTGAAGACTCCTCCCCATAGTATGTGCGGGTGATCGTGTCCACCAACTTCACTAGCTAGTGTGTCATAGAATTCAGGGGAGTCATAGTTGGGGCCGTATGTATTGACAACTAGCAGGTCCAACCTCAGACCCATGCAGGACACTATAACATACCTGCCTGTATTTGTATGTTCGTTTTGGGATTTACCCACGTAATGACTCCCTTGCATGTGTAGTGAACCCCGCCACCGCTATATGTCCTTCCACGCCTCTGTTGTGTAGCATTCTACTCGTGAGCGGTAAGTGAGTTTCCTGTAGGAGTGCTATGTCGATGTTATGACGTTTGAGGTAGCTTATCACCTTTCTGAGTTTTCTGTAGTCATTCAACCCTCTGACATTCCAGGTAAGGGCGCTGAGCGAGGAGGACTGTGCATTTGTCTGTGTACTCGTTACTTCAGCCATCAAGGCATGACCTGTGGTGCAGTAGTGCGGTTCAGTATATATGGGTGAGCTGTGACACCGCTGCCCATTCGCGAGTCGTGAGCGGTAGGAACATGTGGCAGTTTAGAGCAAGCACTTTTAGTCCCCTGAGGGGAAATACACCCTAGATAAGCAAACAAACAATAACATTCCCAGTTTCCCTTGAAACCCCCACCCTCCTCCCACAGCAGACCAGCCCCAACAACACGGCCTAGCTTGATAAGAACATCCCCCCTCCTACCCTCCCCTCTTCCCAAGTACTCCCTATCTGGACAGATGTGTGCGATCAGCGCGAGGGCAGAGGTCGCCAATATCAGCACAGGTAGTACTTTCATACCACATCATGGCATTGAGAGCTTCGTAGCTCCGTCACTCCTTAAGTGTCTTTGTGCTCAAGCCCCAGGCCCCTAGCCATCCCCCGCCACCCCAGCAACTCCCAACAGCAGCAATATTGTACCACCCCCTCCCCCCCCCTGCTCCCAGTATTGCACCAATCTACTGTGCAGATCCATCGGCTACAGTCCACCCCATTGTCCAAACCTTTCAGCGTGCATTCGCAACAATACAACAAATAATTAACCAGGAATGATCTCACCAGTGCTCGGTGACTCCGCAGTTCTCGCATTCCTGTAGCGAGCTGGAACCATCCGAACCCCGGACCGCCGGGGGCCCGTGGCCAACTCTGTTCTGATCATCCTCGGGATCATGCCCCCGGTCGACGGCCAGAGGCCGCTTGTTCATGGCTCATTTCCAAATCACTATTCTTGGTCTTCCAGCCCGCTGGTTGGTTCTTGTTCACCTTCCTGGTTCCTGGGACTGTTCCTCCGTTCCTTTGTCCAGGTTTTAAGCGCCTTCTGTAGCTCCTTAGGGTCAGTGAAAATAAGGGAATGTCCCTGTCGGTTAATACGTAGCTTTGCCGGATAAAGCATAGCGTAATCCAACCTTAGGTCTCGAATTTGCTGTTTGTACGGGGCAATATGGCGACGTTCCTCCTGCACCCTCGCCGTGAAGTATGGGTACAGCGAAATGGACGATCCCTCGTATTGCAGTTTCCCTTTCTCTCTGGCCAGTCGGAGGGCAGTGTCCCTGTCCCTGTAATTCAGGAGTTTCGCTATGATTGGCCTCGGTGGGGCGCCCGGACGTGGTCGCGGGCCCAGCGTGCGATGCGCCCTCTCCACTATAAACATAGTCGAAAAGACATCGTCACCCAGCAGCGTAGTGAGTAATTTCTCCACAAACAGCTCCATCTTCCCCACTTGCGACATTTCCGGTAGGCCCGTGATGCGTATATTAGAGCGCCGAGAGCGGGCCTCCAAATCTTCTGATTTGTCTTGAATGACCTGGAGGAGTTTACCAATCTGTTTGTGATCCTTATCTAGGTCCATTTGGGCCTCTTCCACTTCAGTCAGGCGCCTCTCAGACATGTCTAGCCTCTCCGCGTGCTTGCCCACTCTCTCAGACATTCGGTCCATGCGATAAGTGAGGGCGTCAATTTTCGTACCTATCGCCGCCATGCTGTCTTGAAGGCCCTTCTCCATAGTAACTAGGAGGCCCTTAATGTCCGCATAGAACGTGCTCTCCGGGCCTCTGCTCTGCTGTGCAGGCGAGGAGTCCTGAGTTTCCGGGGGTTTCGACTTGCGCTGTTCAAACGCCAGCTTGGACTGTGTCTTGTCACCTTTGCCCATTTTTCCTTCCTCAGCAATTGCAAGACGGGTCCTTCTCGTGAGTGATGCAGTCGCCACCTCTAAACCCGGTTCCGCACAGCCTGTCTTCTGCACACACTCCGCTCTCTTCTCAGCTGGACTCTTCCCCAGCCCGGCTCTCCGAGTTACTGCAACTCCCCTCAGGTTCACTGCCAGTGGTTATTGTCCGCTTCAGCCCTGGGCCCACTGTCCTGGGCACCAAGGCAATCCCCCTCCGCCTTAGGACCGGTCAGCGGGTGAGGAGGGGGCATGAATCAGATCTCCACCAGGCCCGTGAAGTGTGTGCAGCTCCCGCGCAGGTCCCAGCACCGGATTGTAGTGGGCAGGAGGGGGGAACCCCGTACCTCCACGTCCCTCGTTCTTTTGCAGCTTCCCGAGCCCCCAGTTGGCCCCTCCTCAGCGTCACTCCACGGGGCTCCTCCGTGTCCCTCTGGCCGGCAAGCGTCCTCCAAAGTCGCGCTCCCCATCTGCCCCCGGGCTCACCTAATCTTTCCAGGTGCGCGCCGCCAGCGTGATCGTGGCCCCCTCGACTCTATGGCGCAGTGTCGCGAACTATCAGGCAGGATCAGCTTGTCAAGCCTCTGAGGCCATCACCTCGTCCCTCCGGTCTGCACGTGTCCCCAATGGCAGCTCCCCTCAGGCCAGGACAAAATGGCGCCGCGCCACAACGAGGCACCTTCCCCTTCGTGGGTTGCAGCGTCGCAGCAGATCCAGGCAGTTATCAGCAGCCCCCCCCCGTGCACTCTTGTCTAGGGGGGTTGGGGTCAGCGGCACCCGCTACTGTCCGCTCCTCTCTGGCGGCTCTGATCCGGTGGCCGGATGCACCGTGGCAGGGGCCGTCCGGTGGGCCGCAGGTCGCGTGACGCCCTTCGGGGCAAGGATCAAGCAAGAGCCCGGCTTTGCTGCCCAGTCCGCCTCCGTTCCTGGTCGCGTTCTTTCCAGGCTCCGGCGGCGCGGAAATGTTCCGTGGCTCCTCTCCCGCTGCCAGGCGTCCCTGGGAGTCAGGCGACAGCCCCGGAGCCCTCGGGGCTCGGCTATTTCAGGATTATTGCTGGATTATATGGAGTGACGGTGCGGAGCCCTCACTTCAGGCGTCCGCCATCGTTGCCGGCAAGCTCCGCCCCCAAGAAGATTTTTTTATTGGAGACTTTTGTCCAACCACAAAAATCTACTCATGTCGTACCCATGCTACAAGGCCTCCTTAGGCATGCTCCTGAGGTGTTCCAAGACCCAGTTAGAGCTAGGGGTCTTAACCCCAGAGTAGATAAAAAATACAAGGCAGCTCCCAGTGACCCTATGTACATTAAGGACCAACTTCCATTAGATTCACTAGTAGTTGCCAATGCACGCAAAAGGGCAAACTCCCAAGGGTCAGGTGACACACCACCTCCTGACAAAGAATCCAAGTTATTAGACGCGTCAGGTAAACGTCTGGCGTCTCAAGCTGCTGATTCTTGGAAAATAGCAAACACACAAGCCCTTCTAGCAAGATACGATAGGGCTCACTATGATGAGCTGGAAAAGCTCATTCAACATCTGCCCCAAGAATATAAGACAAAGCCAATGACCTTATACAAGACGGCAAACTTATAACCAATACCTCAATCAAATGTGCGCTTGACGCAGCTGACACTGCGTTACGTGCAATAAATACTAGTGTTCTACTACATAGACACGCCTGGCTCAGGGTATCTGGATTTAAGCAAGAGGTGCAAAATACGATCCTAAATCAACCATTTGATCAACAGCACTTCTTTTGGACCTGCAGTTGACGCATCTCTAGAAAAAATAAAAAAAGACACAAACCGCAAAGTCTGTGGGAGCCTTACAGTCACCATCTGCCAGAGGCTCCTTTCGTCACTCATTTTATACACCCACATCATCCTATAAAAGTCCCAACCAGGGCTCCTTTTCTAGGGGATACAATAGAGGAGGTTACAGAGGTAACAACAATAAGGGTAGAGGCAGAGGTAACAACACCCGCATCTCCCCTAACAATAAAGTGTGACTTCCCTGCGCTTCTCCCGATCAGCTCACTCCGATCGGGGGACGCATCTCACAGTTCCTACCTGTCTGGAATTCCATCACAACAGACAGGTGGGTAAGACAAATTATCGAGTATGGTTACTGCCTGGAACTCACTTCTACTCCCCCCAACATTCCTCCAAGACCATGTCCAATGTCATTAGAACACCTAACGCTCCTCAAACAGGAAGTCTTAGCAATGTTGCAAAAAGATGCAATAGAGCCAGTTTCTCTAATTCATCAGGGGACGGGAGTCTACTCCCTTTTTCCTAATCCCAAAAAAGGACGGCTCTCTAAGACCAATACTGGACCTCAGACCGCTCAACGTTTACATTCAATCAGGCCACTTCCACATGGTCACTTTACAACAAGTGCTTCCACTACTACAGCAAGGCAACGTTCTCTCCACTATAGATCTAAAAGATGCCTACTTCCACATTCCAATACATCTCGCTCAAAGGAAGTATTTCAGATCTGTGGTAGATGGTCAACACTACCAGTTCAAGGTGCTCCCATTCAGAGTCACCACAGCACCCAGGGTTTTCACCAAATGCCTTGCGGTAGTTGCAGCCCATCTCAGAAGACAACAAATTCATGTCTCCCCTATCTAGACGATTGGCTCATAAAAGCAAACTCCCACAGCAGCTGTATTCAACACACACTCCGGACAATAGAGTTGCTTCACAGTCTGGGATCCTCAGTACATCTAGCCAAATCCCATCTCCAACCGTCTACAATGCAGCAATATCTAGGGGCAACAGTGAATACTTCCACAGCCCTAGCATATCCCAATCCCATCAGGATAAATGCTATATAAAACCTAGTTCAAAGATTTCAGCCACAGCACTCACTATCAGCAAGAGTGTTCATGCATGTAGGAACTGGGTTCACCAGATCCCCGGGGGGTAGCATGGACCGAGCCGGTAGGCACCCGAAGCTTAGGTGTTAAGCGACTGCACAGCACACGCATCCACTGAGACAATAAGTGCACTTAGAGACTCAGGCCACAACAGTAGATTTGATTCCAATAAATACGTTTTATCTAAAATCAAGATGAGGGCAATCAAAAATCACAGTAGTGATAACTTATTACCTTCCCTTAAAAGCACAGGTGTTCCATTATTCGGCCATAAATACTTAAATACATAAATATTAAATATTAAATAACTGTAGGCCTGGCAACAGCCTTGCTCCTAGTAAATGTAAATGTAAATGTACATGTATTTATATAGCGCAAATCGCCCACATCGCAGGCATCTATGCGCTTGCTTAGGGAACCCGTCCTGGTATTCCCCTGTGAGATACCCCGGCAGGGTATCCACAAGGTGAAAGCCAGGCATCCCGCCGCGAGGGGCCGTTGTGGAGATTAAGCAAGCTATTGCCCAGAGTCGCAGAGTGTGAACCCGTGAGTCGAGTAGGCACCGGAGTGAGAATTATCGAGTCCGTGGAATTATTGAGCCCAACCCCCGTCGGGGCGGGGAATTGAACCCTGGTCCAGGGCCGATCTCAGCTTCCGGGTCTGCCGCCTCTAACCCCTGAGCCACACTTCTCCACCTGCACCTGCAAGGAATTCCTTATAAAGACATTTAAATAACATTTCATGAAGTAGGAATAATCAGATCCCTACAAATCAGGCCACCTCTTATTAAGCAAGAGGAAACATTTCACCAAGTAATTCTGAACATTGCATCAGGGGTGAACAACCTTTCATTCAGTAAAAGTAAACTGTTGCATTAGGTAAAATCAATCATGAATAACCATTTCATCAGGCCAGAAATAATCAGCTCCCTATGTAGGGCAACATTTAACCATTCAGGAGAAAACCATTGCGTTAAGGGTAAACCCTCTCATTAGCAGAAGTGAACCCTGGCACTAGCCAGCACTAAACATGTATAGGGCTAAAATGAGCCTTTAACTTTACTCCAGGCAGGGGTTAACTCGACTGGCCTCGGGTCTAGGGACATTCCAGAGTCTGGGCCAATTCTTATCGTGGTATGGGGCCAACGGGGCCCAGTCTCAAGTTCTCCCGAGGGGAGGGGTGGTTTCGGGGCCTCCTTTTCACTCCTGGGAGGCCCCGCTCTGCTCGTGTTGTCCGCCCTCCCTTGGGACGTTACCTGCGGGCTTCGGGCCTCGTCCGGCCCCTTGCGGCGGAATCAGAAGGCAAGGGAGAGCTCCTGCTCTCCGGGGGCTCACTTGGCCCCGTGCAGTCGGCAGGGGCTCCCGACTCGCTCCGAACCCCCGCGCCGGTGTCTCGCCCGATCCCGGGCCTTTCCTCAGCCTGGCAGCACTCTGGGCCAAATAGGAAGCAAGGGCGCTCCCGCAGCCCCCAAATGGCAGCGCGGCCTGCGGGGCGCGACGTCATGACCCAATAGGAGCGCGGCGGAGCAGAGTTGGTATCGACGCCCCCGTCACGTGAGGTGAGAGGATTCCTTCAGGCCTAGCGCGGCCTGCTCTGACTCCGGCGGCCCTCTCCTGGCACGGAGGGCCCCTGCAACTATGCACCCCGCGGGGGGACTCCTCCAGGCACGTGCCGGTGGAAGCGGCGAACCTCGCACTCAGGCGCACTCCAAGGCAGCGATCCTGCAATGATGGGACGCTGGGCCGGGTGATCGGCAGCAAGCGCTCCAGCCACTGCACTCGGGGGGGAAAAGGGGCTGCTCTCTAAAGCACCCACCGGGGAGCCCGGGCTGCAACTGTGAGTGAGGGGATGCCGCGCGATGGACAGCACAGCGCTTCAGGAACAGTTCAGCGGCACCGCAGTCTCTGGCAGATTACCGCGCTGGGGCAGTCTCAACAATAGCGCTTTGCGGGCATCGCGCTTCAGGGCAGCAATCTCCTCCAGAACCTTAGCGCTTCTCAGGGGACTCGGCAGGAAAGCGCTGAGGCATAGTTAGGCAATCTTGGCAAGGCAGTTCAGTCAGGACAGAGCAGGGGCACGTGCAGGACAGCCCAGGGCAGCTGACAGGAGCTGGTTATCTGGTTGATCCCCGGCAGTCCTGGCTAGTACAGGCTTGTTCTTAGCGCTTGGTGGTTCCTGCGCCCTTGATAGTTTACAGTCTCTTGGTTTCTTGAGGAGGGGGGCGGTTGAGTTGAAGGCTTTCCTCAGCAGGTCATTTCAGGTGGTCCCGGGGATCCAGCAAATAGGTATGATGGCATCTTGCATTTTTCTTGTCCCTCATGCACGATTGCAAATGCGCCCTTTACAAGAATGTCTAGCACGTCAGTGGAACCAAGCTCAAGGTCAACTAACAGATCTGGTGTTGTTGGACGACCACACCCATCGCTCTCTGCAGTGGTGGATCACAAAATATCTTTCCAAAGGACTGTCGTTCTTCGAGCCAGTTCCACAGATAGTGCTAACAACAGATGCATCGCTCACCGGCTGGGGAGCACATATCCTAAACCATACCATTCAAGGTTTATGGACCTCTCAACAAAAGCAATTCCACTTCAACTACCTGGAATTGTTGGCAATCTCTCTAGCGCTGGAGTCTTTTCAAACGCAACTCCTAGGCAAAGCTGTCCTAAGTCGTACAGACAACATGACATCAATGTATTACATACAAAAACAGGGAGGACACACTCTCTCCAGGTACCCCGTCTAGCACAGAGCATCTGGATGTGGGCCATTCCACGGAAAATATACCTCCTAGCAGAACATCTATCAGGAGTACACAATCAAATAGCGGATCTGCTCAGTCGCCAAACACAACAGATCCACAAATGGGAACTTCATCCTCAAATTCTTCTTCCATTCTTTCACATGTGGGGACAGCCAGACATAGATCTGTTCGCCACACACCAAAACGCAAAATGCCCAAGCTTCGCATCCAGACTAATGGGTCCTCCATTTGAACCTTTAGACAAATATGTACTACAGTACCTTACTTGGAAAGTAGCTATTTTAGTCACCATCACTTCTCTCAGAAGAGTGAGCGAACTCCAGGCATTAACCATACAAGAATTTTTTTTCAAATCTTATCATAACAAAGTAGTTCTTAGAACAAACTCAAATTTTTTACCCAAAGTAGTATCTGCCTTTCATCTAAACCAGTCTGTTGAACTACCAGTGTTCTTCCCCCAACCAGATTCAGTGGCAGAGAGAACTCTACACACCCTTGATGTTAAAAGAGCATTACTTGACTACATCGAAAGAACACAACCCTTTAGGAAAACCAAACAGCTTTTCGTAGCTTTCTCCCCACCTCATAAAGGCAATCCTAGAGCCAAGACAAGAAATGCAAGGTGGATTGTAAAATGCATACAGATATGCTACCTTAAAGCCAAACGTACGTTAACCATTCCCCCTAGAGCTCATTCTACACGCATCTATGGCATTCTTACGGAACATTCCCCTAGATGACATATGCAAAGCAGCAACTTGGACCACACCACACACCTTCACAAAACACTGTTGTGTAGATGTGCATGCAAAACAGCAAGCTAGTGTGGGCCAGGATGTATTAAAAGCACTTTTTCAAACTACTGCAACAGATACAGGTAGCCACCGGTAAGCAGGATACTGCTATATAGTCTATGCAAAGTGTACAATCTGCAGCTCATATGCCTCGAACGGAAAATGCTACTTACCTGTATACATCTGTTCTTGGCATGTAGAGCTGCAGAGTTGTACACGCCCACCCTCCTCCTACCTTTATCTGATCCAGTATTATCTGAATTAGATACATCATGCATTTACACCTTTCTATTTCTCACTTCTCCATCTAACCCTACTGGCAAAACAATCTTACGATGGAGCCGAAGCCCATGCACACTGTCGACCGAAGGAGGAGTCACCAACCTCATGACTACAAGACTTCTTCGATGACAAAAACAACATGCAAACATCCGAGTCCAACACCAGATGGCGATGGCGATCTATGCATAGTGTACAACTCTGCAGCTCTACATGCCAAGAACAGATGCATACTGGTAAGTAGCATTTTCCTTTAACTGCAAATTGCACTTTATGGCTTTTGTATGATTTTTCATATTTATTTGTATTACTTGCTTGCTTTTCTTATGTCTTGTTTTTTCTTTCATGGCCATATCTGGCTTAATAAGGATCTTTTTATAGACAAGATACCAGTATGCCTGGTACAGTATATATAACTATTCCATCTTTTACATTCAACAGTTCATTTACTGCTCCAGACAGCATTCCACACCCTGCTGTGTCATACTACACACAAGAACATATGTTGTGGTGCATCTGGTGCACTGTGGTGTGATAAGGCAACACATGATATTACACTGTAGCGCAACAAACAACACCATGCCCCAACGCACCATCCCACGTATGACCTCTCTGCCTAAAGTACCATCTCACAATGTTCCACACGCTACCACAACATGGAACTTTAGTTTAAGACTCACCACCCTTTGTAGCATCACACCATATGGTACCACACAAAGCTTAACGACAAAACAAAGTGTTACACTATGCAACCCCAAGCAGACACAAATATAGGACTCAGTAAATGAGGAAAGGAATCAAGACTATAGGTAAAACACAGCGACTGAATGATGTGCCTGACCATCTGCCCATGTATACAATGACCCTCCTGGACAGTTGCCTCTGCCATATTCGCTCCAAGCTTATGTTGCTATTCGTGTTGCAGATCGGCCATGCCGTTTCACCTCCTAAATAACAATGCATGTTTTATTATTTATTTGAAATGAGTGGAATGTAATTTCGATCAGAAGCATCAAACAAAAGGGTAAATGTGGTACCTAACCTGATAGGCAGATATAGTCAGTAACATAAACCAAAGTGAGTGGGTGTGGGGCAGGCTCAGATCTCAGTGAGTGAGTGGGTGTGGGGCAGGCTCAGATCTCAGTGAGTGAGTGGGCGTGGGGCAGGCTCAGATCTCAGCGAGTGAGTGGGTGTGGGGCAGGTTCAGATCTCAGTGAGTGAGTGGGTGTGGGGCAGGCTCAGATCTCAGCGAGTGAGTGGGCGTGGGGCAGGTTCAGATCTCAGTGAGTGAGTGGGTGTGGGGCAGGCTCAGATCTCAGTGAGTGAGTGGGTGTGGGGCAGGCTCAGATCTCAGTGAGTGAGTGGGTGTGGGGCAGGCTCAGATCTCAGTGAGTGGGTGTGGGGCAGGCTCAGATCTCAGTGAGTGAGTGGGTGTGGGGCAGGCTCAGATCTCAGTGAGTGAGTGGGTGTGGGGCAGGCTCAGATCTCGGGAGGCCGTGTGGTCAAACGATGAAGTCCTAGAAGGTGGAATTGGAATGATGCAGAGTGACTTTGGGTGTGATAATAGAGTTCTCTTTGGCAATTCTCCTACATGACTGAAGCATGAATGTATTTTGGTAGTCCATAGAAATGCTGAGGGGCGCTTTGAATATGATTTTCTACAACTTGTTGATAGTGTTCTTTGCTTTCGGCGTAGCCCTGCAGCTCCGTGCTGCAAGGGTGTTGTCGTAGTATTGGGTCTTATCCATTGGGGAGAACGGATACTGAGAGACTTAAACAGCAGTGGTAGTAATCCAATCTGCAGTTGAGCAGTGAGTGAATCAGTGCATTAGTGGCGTGGAATAGTAGACGTGGACATATATTATTCATCGATGTGTTACTTGGTTTCATCCTGTGGTGACGGTGATAGTAATGAGCGCTGTTATACACAGTGAATGGTTGAGAAGCACTCCTCAGTTTCTAGCAGAAGAGGAGGACAAGGTACGAGGAGGGACGAGGACCAGGAGAGAGTTACGTGAGGTGATGGTAGCAGAAGAGGAGGTCAAGGTACGAGGAGGGACGAGGACCAGGAGAGAGTTACGTGAGGTGATGGTAGCAGAAGAGGAGGACAAGGTACGAGGAGGGACGAGGACCAGGAGGGAGTTACGTGAGGTGATGGTAGCAGAAGAGGAGGACAAGGTACGAGGAGGGACGAGGACCAGGAGAGAGTTACGTGAGGTGATGGTAGCAGAAGAGGAGGACAAGGTACGAGGAGGGACGGGGACCAGGAGAGAGTTACGTGAGGTGATGGTAGCAGAAGAGGAGGTCAAGGTACGAGGAGGGACGAGGACCAGGAGAGAGTTACGTGAGGTGATGGTAGCAGAAGAGGAGGTCAAGGTACGAGGAGGGACGAGGACCAGGAGAGAGTTACGTGAGGTGAGGGTAGCAGAAGAGGAGGTCAAGGTACGAGGAGGGACGAGGACCAGGAGAGAGTTACGTGAGGTGATGGTAGCAGAAGAGGAGGACAAGGTACGAGGAGGGACGAGGACCAGGAGAGAGTTACGTGAGGTGATGATAGCAGAAGAGGAGGACAAGGTACGAGGAGGGACGAGGACCAGGAGAGAGTTACGTGAGGTGATGGTAGCAGAAGAGGAGGACAAGGTACGAGGAGGGACGAGGACCAGGAGAGAGTTACGTGAGGTGATGGTAGCAGAAGAGGAGGACAAGGTACGAGGAGGGACGAGGACCAGGAGAGAGTTACGTGAGGTGATGGTAGCAGAAGAGGAGGACAAGGTACGAGGAGGGACGGGGACCAGGAGAGAGTTACGTGAGGTGATGGTAGCAGAAGAGGAGGTAAAGTAGACCTCTGTTGAGGATGAGTTCAGCAAAAGGGTCCCAAGGGCTGTCAAATGTTGAAGTGCATTGAGACATGCTTGATTGGATATGGGCGGACAGGCAGTGGCGGCTCCTCTGCTAAGGCAGAGGGGCGTTGCCCCACTACTGCAAAGCAATGAAAGAAAGAACAAATACATTGATAATAACTTGAGATTATCATTGTATTTGTTTCTGCTGCGCAGTTTTGTGGGACGGGCGGGGCTGCTCTGCTCTGAGAGCAGGGGAGGAGGGGTTTGCCCACTCTCATGTGCACATGACTGTTTGGAGGCCTCTCGGGCCGGTCAAACAGTCATGCGCACCTCCATGTTCTTATTCAGGCTGCATTACAACCTGCGTGGAGAACATGCCCGGCCCCCATTCACTGGCGAGCACCGATCCACGGCGCTCAGCCCAATTACAATGCTGCATTTCAGTATTGTGATTGGCTCAGGGGAGGGAGCATGGCTGCTTCCTGTTCCGGGCCCCAGAGAGACTTAGACAACAAGGGAAAGAGCAGAAGAGGGGAGAGGAGGTATGGTCCCTCCCCTTCCTCCAGCCTGCCTGACGATCCCTGATCCGTGCAAGCTGCTACTGAGAACAGGGAAGGAAAAAGAAGCAATTATTTGGGTTCTCAATGTAGCAGTGTTAGGAGAAGTTAACTGGCATTGGCAAAAAAAATAGGTTTCGACTATGTGAGATCTGTTGGCTATGTCAATGATTTTTTTAGACCTCTTGTAACGGTGGTTAGTAAAAGTTGCTAAACCTTTATCTTTTCAAAATACTGAACAAGCATTTGCAATGCAATAGGTCTTGCATTTCTTAAAGTTAGAGCGATTGGCGTTGAAAATAAGAATGTTTTTTGCTTTTGTTTTTTAATTTGCAGTGGAGTTGTTATATCTGCTTAGCACTATTGCCAATGGTCTAAAAAAGCAAGAGAAAAATTGTCATTTTCAACGCCAACAGCTCCAACTAACAAATACAAGACCTATTGCATTGGCAATACAATCTGTCTCGCATTTGTTAGAGTTGGAGTTATTGGCAATATAAATGGCATTATTTTTCACCTAGCCATGTTGCAGGGTGTCGTACCATATGTGGCCAAAAGTGGGCCCATGAGACCTCTTTTGGCCACATATAGTACTGCACCCGGCAGAAGATATGGTAAATCCACGCTACCATAATGCATTGCATGTAAGACAGTGCCACGAGTACATTCAAATAGCTATGTCCATACATACAATTAGTAGCTCTAAAATGTGACAAAAGAATTATTATATTAATTCCGGGTTAGGTTGTACTCTGTGTTTCTTTTTATCTGCAGTGGAGTTATCATATTTGCATACCACTATTATCAATGGTATAAAAAAGCAAAAGTAAAAATCATTGTAATTTTCAACGTTATAAGTTGGGGGATTAAGTCCTGTCGGCTTTCCAATAGAAATAATCACACTTTGGATACACAGTGAAAACAACTCTTGAAGCGAAGCTCTTCACTGTAAGAACCCACAATAGTCTGCTATAGGGCATGACCAACTTTTACACATGAGCGACGTTTATAATGTTTACATGTTAGATCACTATCCTACTGCAGGATATTAAGTTTCATACAGCCAAACCACAATGGTGACCCTGGAGCCACGCTTTTACAGTTAAACATGTAGGTGTGTACATGTACTTTGCAGCCCGCGCACAGTGGAAGGCCCCGTGTAAAGTTTGACTGGTTTCATTTATATTGCTATCTTAACCCCATTTAGATCACTGCAGTTTGAGGATCAGTGCCCTAAGGTGACACTCAGAGTTAGGAGGTCGAGTTTTCTCAGTTTGAGACCTCCGCTTCGAATAGATGGCGTCATTGCAGATCATGCCTGTCTTAATTAAAAAATAAAAACACAGCTATTTCAGTTGAAGTGCAGTGTGTGTTTCAATTAGGTCCTCAGCGGCAGCCCCAAATAGTCCGAGTTAAAGTAATCCCATCAGCCGAATAACGTGCACATTACTATTCATCAAATTATAGGGCCATCACTGTATCTTGATTATAATTCCTGCCTCCATGTTCTGAGTGCAGAGAGGACAATTCACGTAAAATGTAGCTTAAAGTAATGCAGGCACTGTTAGCAGCAGTCGTAGCTGAAGTCCATAACCAACTGAAGCTCACACATCATCTATAGTCACTTGCATATAAGGTACAACTCAACCCGTCAGCTCAACGCCCACTGCTACAAAAAGTGAAATTCCATAGTTAAATAAAGTTGCATTGATCCATTACATAGATATTATAAAAGAAGCTCCGGCAGCATAAGTAAGGATGTAATTGTTCAAAGCTGACGTCATTGTGTCCCGTGAATAAAATAACCCAAAGAAACCCCCCAACGTTTGAACTGCAACTGAGATCAGAAGAACGAAGTGGCCTAGGGGTCCGTCTGGATCAAGATCTGACTCTCAAGCAACATGTGAATTATATCTCAGGTATATGCTTTCATACCATCAGCCTACTGCGCAAGGTCTTTCCTCTTCTGCCTGATTCGGTGAGGAGAACTTTAGTCCAGGCTCTTGTTCTAAGCAGGATTGACTATTGTAATGGTCTACTGCTTGCCGCCAATGAAGGGGTATTGGATAGACTACAAGTTAACCAGAATACGGCGGCCCGTTTGGTTCTTAATGCCCCTCCTAGAACTGCCTCCAAACCCCTTCTTGACCAATTACACTGGCTTTCTGTCCGGGAGAGAACAAAATTTAAAACATGTTGTTTGATTCACAAGTGCCTAAATGGCCAAGGACCTGCCTATTTGAAAAATAAATTTGTCCCTTACACCCCCACTCGATCTCTTAGGTCCAGCAATGATTTTCTTTTGCAGGTACCACGGGCTAAGAAAGCCAGACACGGGAGTAAGGCACTTTCCATAGCAGGACCTACTCTCTGGAACAAACTTCCTCTATCACTCAAACAATGTACAGATCATTTAAAATTCCGTAAACAATTGAAAACAATACTGTTTAAAAATGAAATTTAATTTCCTCCCACATTTATTTCTTGGTGTTCTACAGGTGTCAAAGCGCAGAGATACTCCACTGAGAGTTGATTCCAGCGCTATACAAACCAATAAATAAATAAATAAATTTAAAAAACCCACGTGCGTGACCTAGTCCCCAGGGTTAGCCATTGCAGTCAGGCAAACTCGAGCCTCATTCTCATGATAGCATGGATATAGAAAGTACAGTATTTAAAACAGAACATTACGAATGCATATGATAGCATGGAAATCGAAAATATAGTATTTAAAACATAACATTATGAATGCATATGATAGCATGGAAATCGAAAGTATAGTATTTAAAACATAACATTACGAATGCTGATGATAGCATGGATATAGAAAGTACAGTATTTAAAACAGAACATTACGAATGCATATGATAGCATGGAAATCGAAAATATAGTATTTAAAACATAACATTATGAATGCATATGATAGCATGGAAATCGAAAGTATAGTATTTAAAACATAACATTACGAATGCATATGATAGCATGGAAATCGAAAGTATAGTATTTAAAACATAACATTACGAATGCATATAATAGCATGGAAATCGAAAGTATAGTATTTAAAACATAACATTACGAATGCTGACGATAGCATGGATATAGAAAGTACAGTATTTAAAACAGAACATTACAAATGCATATGATAGCATGGAAATCGAAAGTATAGTATTTAAAACATACCATTACGAATGCTGATGATAGCATGGATATAGAAAATACAGTATTTAAAACAGAACATTACGAATGCATATGATAGCATGGAAATCGAAAGTATAGTATTTAAAACATAACATTACGAATGCTGATGATAACATGGATATAGAAAGTACAGTATTTAAAACAGAACATTACGAATGCATATGATAACATGGAAATCGAAAGTATAGTATTTAAAACATAACATTACGAATGCATATGATAGCATGGAAATCGAAAGTACAGTATTTAAAACATAACATTACGAATGCTGATGATAGCATGGATATAGAAAGTACAGTATTTAAAACAGAACATTACGAATGCATATGATAGCATGGAAATCGAAAGTATAGTATTTAAAACATAACATTACGAATGCATATGATAGCATGGAAATCGAAAGTATAGTATTTAAAACATAACATTACGAATGCATATGATAGCATGGAAATCGAAAGTATAGTATTTAAAACATAACATTATGAATGCTGATGATAGCATGGATATAGAAAGTACAGTATTTAAAACAGAACATTACGAATGCATATGATAGAATGGAAATCGAAAGTATAGTATTTAAAACATAACATTACGAATGCATATGATAGCATGGAAATCGAAAGTATAGTATTTAAAACATAACATTACGAATGCTGATGATAGCATGGAAATCGAAAGTATAGTATTTAAAACAGAACAGTATGAATGCTGATAGCATAGTATTTTTAAAGCATAACATTACGAATAGCTCATCAGTGTTAACACATACCGGACCCTGAGGTGCTTCCTCTGCGCTTGGAAATTTCCGGTCTCTGGAAAACAGTGCTTGTGAAGTTGACTCCGTACCAGTTGGGTTGGTTAAGGGGAGCACGTGCCCCACCCAGAGCAGTAGCTTATCCGCGTGGGACTTTGGAAACAATCCTGCTTGGACAATCATGGGGCAAGAGTGTGATTCTGGTGTTCGGCAGGACACCATAAAGTACCTAGAGGATGCGCACTGCGTGATAGTGACATTCCGTCCCGCAACACCCTGGCCGAGCGTTTTCCATACCTATCCAGCCCAGTTGACCTATCCAATGTGAGGTCTAAGCAGGTGTTAAAGTCTCCGCCCCAGATTATAGTGCCTGGTTGCATCTCTCTCAGAGTCAACCAGAGTTTAGCATAAAAAGAAGGGTCGTCTATGTTCGGGCCGTACACGTTCACTATCGTCAGTACAGAGTTCCCGCAATTGCCCTGTAATACCACAAAGCGCCCTTGGTCATCTCGTATTGATTTAAAATGAGTGAAGGGTACTGTGCGCTTTACCCATATCAAGACCCCTCTAGCGTATGAGGAATAAGAGGATGCCAGACGGAACGAAGACCACCTTGTTCCAATATGTTGTTCCCGAATGTCAGTGAGATGCGTCTCCTGCAGGCAAGCTACATCAATATTATGTCTGTCTAGATACACCAACACCTTGCATATCTTCTGTGGATTGTGTAGGCCCCGTACATTCCATGTAATGAGATTTAATGGTCTACAATCCTTAGATGGACCTCCCATCTTATATGTCAAAGTCTAATGTCAGCCCCCTATGTGTTTGCTGTCGGAGGATGCCAGGCACAGGTGTGTCAGTGTTCAATTTGCCGGTCAGAGTTTTCGGTTTTCCCCATATCCCCCCCACCCACTCCACCACCCCAAACCTAGTGGAGACATCCCTTACAACGAACATCATCCTGTCCCATAGCCAACTTAATAGAAAAGAACAAAGAAATAACATAATGCAATAAAACTGTGCGGTTCAGGCGTGGGGGTCGGAGCTGCCTACCCATTTCCAGTAACCTCAGTTACATGAGTCTGAGCCCGCCGCGTCATGTTATCAGTTCACCCACTCACGTTACTGTAAATCTTATATGTGAAGCCGTTGGGAACAACATTGAACAACATTACATTTCTAAGATCGATCCCACCACAGTTACCGGCAGCAATCATGTCTGGCAAGATATCTAGCAAATGTCCACTTATCTGGGAGCGCTGTCTGTTGTAGTCCTGTATGTTAAGCACCAGTGTCCAGCGTCTGCCGATTCTTGAATCATGTCCATGATCCCAGCCCCCCGCAGGTTCCATTCAGCCTTAGTCCAAGCCATTCCACGTCTGACATTGCGGGTTGTTCTCCTTGTTCGCTTCTTGGTGATCTTCTCCTCACTCTCTGCTTCCCCTTTTGTTTCAGGAATTTCTGCACCTCCGCTGTGTCAGTGAAGATCCGAGTTCTGCCCTCGGCAATGATTTTGAGCCTTGCGGGATATAGCATTGCGTAGGGTATGTTGAGCTCTTGAAGTTTCTGCTTTACATCCATGAACTTTTTCCGCGCTTCTTGCACTGCAGCGGTAAAGTCAGGATAGAGTGAGATGTTCATCCCTTCATGGGTTAGCGTGCCTTGTTCCCTGGCTTTCCGCAACGCCGCGTCGCGGTCTCTGTAATTTAGTAACTCAGCTATGATGGGCCGCGGCCTGGACCCGGCGGGTGGTTTCGGCACCAGAGTCCTATGCGCTCTTTCCACGATGAACACCTCCGAAAAGGTGTCCCGTCCTAACATGGTGATTATCAGTTTCTCAACATAGTGTTCCATTGGGCCCGTGTTCGTGGTCTCAGAAACTTCCATCAGGCGGATGTTGCTCCTCCTGGACCTGGCTTCCAAATCTTCCGTCTTTGATGCCATGGCCACCAGCTGTTTCTCTATTCTCGTTTGTTTCACCTCCTTTTGCACCTGTGAATCTTCAGCCTCTGAGATTCGTCGTTCCGCCATATCCAAGCGCTCTGTGTGCTTATCTAAGCGTTCCGACATTCTATCAACCCTGTCGGTTAAAGAGTTGATTTTCCCGTCTATGTTCGTCAGTGAGGTCTGTATGGTGTGAAACATAGTTTGTGTGGCGTCATTTGTGATAGCTCCTGCCTCTGAGGAAGTGAGCGGGAGCGGGGCCTGCGCTTCCGTGGTGTTATCCTGTTGTTTTCTGGCCTTGTCAAAAGTTATCTTAGGCTGGTTACGGTCCGGTTTCCCCATTACTCTACCGGTATTGTTTATAGTGGGTCAGTTCAGGTGGTCTCTGTGTAGGTGGGTGCGTAGAGAGTAGGTGCGCCGACCGGGGGCGTTTCTAGGTGAAGGTCAGTGCAGTGGCGCTGGTGCGCGGTCAGCGTAAGGTTGTCGAGAGGCTGCAGAGCCTTGGTCTTTCTGTTTCAGCACCGGACCGCAGATGCTCGCCTGGGCTAGGTTCGTCCCACAGCTCCGCCTCAGTGCATCCGCCAAATACCCCCGGTAAGGTATGTTGCCGGCTCGGTGTCTGTCCCAGGCCTAGATAGACAGAGTGAGGGCGATAGATAGATAGACACATAAAGTGAGGGCGATCAATAGATAGATAGATAGATAGATAGATAGATAGATAGATAGAGTGATGGCAATAGATAGTGAGTGTGATAGATAGACAGATAGAGTGAGGGCGATAGATAGATAGATAGATAGATAGATAGATAGATAGATAGATAGATAGATAGATAGATAGGTAGATAGATAGATAGATAGATAGATAGATAGATAGATAGATAGATAGATAGATAGATAGATAGATAGATAGATAGATAGAAATATAGATATATAGATAGATAGATAGATAGATAGATATATAGATAGATAGATAGATAGATAGATAGATGGATAGATAGATGGATAGATAGATGGATAGATAGATAGATAAATAGATAGATAGATAGATAGATAGATAGATAGATAGATAGATAGATAGATAGATAGATAGATAGATAGATAGATAGATAGATAGATAGATAGATAGATAGATAGATAGATAGATAGATAGATAGATAGATAGATAGATAGAGCGAGGGCGATAGAGGGCGTCAGTTAGAGCAAGGGCGATAGATTGATAGAGTGAGGGCGATAGAGTGAGGGTAATGGATAGACTGAGGGCGATAGATAGATTGAGGGCGATAGATAGAGTGAGGGCTATAGATAGATAGAGTGAGGGAGATAGATAGATAGAGTAATTATGTGGCGTGTAATTATGTGGCACTGAGTGGTATTTGGAGTGTATGTTGCGTTGAGCGCAGTGTAAATATGTAGCATATAAATATGTGGTACTGAGTGGTATTTGGAGTGTATGTTGCCTTGAGTGCAGTGTAATTATGTGGCATGTAATTATGTGGCACTGAGTGGTATTTGGAGTGTATGTTGCATTGAGTGCAGTGTAATTATGTGTCATGTAATTATGTGGCACTGAGTGGTATTTGGAGTGTATGTTGCATTGAGCGCAGTGTAATTATGTAGCATATAATTATGTGGCACTGAGTGGTATCATGAGGAGGGTATGTTGTATTTAGTAAAGTGTAATTGTGTGGCGTGTAATCATGTGGTACTGAGTGGTATTGTTTAGGGTGTATGTTGCATTGTAATTATTTAGCATATAATTATGTGGCACTGAGTGGTATTGTGTGGAGTGTGTGTTGCATTCAGTAGAGTGTGATTATGTGGCATGTAATTATGTGTCACTGAGTTGTATCTGGAGTATATGTTGCATTGAGTGCAGTGTAAATATGTGGCGTCTAATTATGTGTCACTGAGTGGTATTTGGAGTGTATATTGCGTTGAGCGTAGTATAAAAATGTAGCATATACTTATGTGGCACTGAGTGGTATTTGGAGGGTATGTTGCATTGAGTGCAGTGTAATTATGTGGCATGTACGTATGTGGCACTAAGTGGTATTTGGAGTATATGTTGTGTTGAGCGCAGTGTAATTATGTAGCATATAATTATGTGGCACTGAGTGGTATTTGGAGTGTATGTTGCATTGAGTGCAGTGTAATTATGTGGCATGTAATTATGTGGCACTGAGTGGTATTTGGAGTGTATGTTGCGTTGAGCGCAGTGTAATTATGTAGCATATAATTATGTGGCACTGAGTGGTATTATGAGGAGTGTATGTTGTATTTAGTAGAGTGTAAATGTGTTGTTGTGTTATTATGTGGCACTAGGTGGTATTGTTTGGAGTGTATGTTGCATTGTAATTATGTAGCATATAATTATGTGGCACTGAGTGGTATTATGTGGTGTGTGTGTTGCATTTATTAAAGTGTAATTATGTGGCATGTAATTATGTGGCACTGAGTGGTACTTGGAGTATATGTTGCATTGAGTGCAGTGTAATTATGTGGCGTGTAATTATGTGGCACTGAGTGGTATTTGGAGTGTATGTTGCATTGAGTGCAGTGTAATTATGTGGCGTGTAATTATGTGGCACTGAGTGGTATTTGGAGTGTATGTTGCGTTGAGCGCAGTGTAATTATGTAGCATATAATTATGTGGCACTGAGTGGTAGTGATATAAGCTCAAATACATACATTTAATACATTTATTATGAGGAGTGTATGTTGCATTGAGTAGAGTGTAATTCTGTTGCGTGTAAGTATGTGGTACTGAGTGATATTATGATGACTGTATGTTGTATTCAGTAGAGTGTAATTGTGTGGCGTGTAATTATGTGGCACTGAGTTATATTGTTTGTAGTGTATTTTGCATTGAGTGCAGTGTGATTATGTAGTTTATAATTATGTGGCACGGAGTGGTATTGTGTGGAGTGTGTGTTGCATTCAGTAGAGTGTAATTATGTGGTGTGTAATTATGTGGCACTGAGTGGTATTTGGAGTGTATGTTGCACTGAGTGCAGTGTAATTATGTTGCATATAACTATGTGGCACTGAGTGGTATTTGGAGTGTATGTTGCATTGAGTGCAGTGTAATTATGTGGTGTGTAATTATGTGGCACTGACTGGTATTTGGAGTGTATGTTGCATTGAGAGCAGTGTAATTATGTGGCACTGAGTGGTATTTGGAGTGTATGTTGCATTGAGTGCAGTGTAATTATGTGACACTGAGTGGTATTTGGAGTGTATGTTGCATTGAGTGCAGTGCAATTATGTGCCATGTAAATATGTGGCACTGAGTGGTATTTGGAGTGTATGTTGCATTGAGTGCAGTGTAATTATGTGGCGTGTAATTATGTGGCACTGAGTGGTATATGGAGTGTATGTTGCGTTGAGCGCAGTGTAATTATGTAGCATACAATTATGTGGCACTGAGTGGTATTGTCTGGAGTGTATGTTGTATTCAGTAGAGTGTAATTATGTGGCACTGAGTGGTATTGTGTGGAGTGTGTGTTGCATTCAGTAGAGTGTAATTATGTGGCACTGAGTGGTATTTGGAGTGTATGTTGCATTGGGTGCAGCCACTATGTGGCGCTGAGTGATATTTGGAGTGTATGTTGCATTGAGTGCAGTGTAATTATGTGGCGCTGAGTGATATTTGGAGTGTATGTTGCATTGAGTGCAGTGTAATTATGTGGCACTGAGTGATATTTGGAGTGTATGTTGCATTGAGTGCAATGTAATTATGTGGCGTTGTAGGAGAGTAGGGTCTGCTTTCCTATGGTCACCCCAGATTTTTGCTTTTGCTTCACTGGTTTTCGACATAATGTGGCTGTGGGCCTGCTAATCAGACCCACAGCCTGCTGTTCTCTCTCTAAATTCACATCCATGTACTTTAGGTACATACCCAATTGGACATTGGTTCACCTTATCAGCCCCTGTACAGTGTACTATAGGTACCCAGGGCATAGGTGTATCCAAGGCCTACCAGGGGCTGCAGCATATCTTTTGCCACCCATGGCTGGCTACCCAAACTGACACAACTGGTTGATCACTCAGCTGGGGCAAGGTCGTGTAATCACCCCTTGCTTAGATATAGTATACCTATATCTAAACCTATATCTGGACATATATATATACACCTATAAGGCACTCCTATGGCAGGCCTTAACAATCCTGGAGGCAGAGTGCTTGGTTTGATGTGAGATGGTGCTCTAGCATGAGCTGAGCCTGTCTGCAGCTGTCGGGACCAACTCCCTTAGCTGTTCCGGGATATTGCCATACCATATACTCTTAAGTGCATTATAATCCTTGCGGTTACTTGCTAACTTTGGTTTGGCTTTATCAAAACATGTCGTGTAAGGTGTCATACACTTTGGAATACTACCCCCTCGCCAGTCCTGGCGACGGGGTAGCATTCCACCCTTCTAGAGGGAGAAGACATGTTACTTTGCTTAAACGCGGTTCAATCTAACCAAAGCCCCAGCATCACAAAATGGATGCTGCTGCCAGTGACACGAGTCTGGCCCCCTGCTGCTGACCGAAACTCCGGCAGGGGAGGCCTGGACAATAGATATCCTGTCACAGGGAGGTGTTAAACCACCCCAGACAGGAGATAGTGGATTGTAGCAGGGAGGGTTGAATGAAACTAGACACTGCCTGGGGAGCACAAGGCTTCCCATGCATAGTCCAGTTCAAACCGGTGCTGGGACACTCCAGTCCCAGCACTGGCGCGAAACTGGACAAAGGGAAAGGGGTGTAACCACCCCCTTCCTGGGTTCCACCCATAGGAGGGACCTAGCAGGTAATCCAGCCCCTTGATTGAGATTAAAGGTAGGAGCTGTGCCCAGGAGCATTAGATTATCCTGAACGAAACTTTGATACAGAACTCTGGACGCTTCGACATCCCACTCGACGTGGAAGACTGAAGAATCTCCCTTGTGGTCAAGGAGTGACCACCCGGTGCAAACAGGCACCATCCAGCGCCCAACGGTTTGCTTTGTTGCAGTTCCCGCCGGAACTCAAGCGACAGAGATCGACAAGACCCAGCTTCCCTGATTTCTAACAGCCCGATCCACAGTCCCAGCGAATCTGAGACCCATGGAGGCGACGTGAAGCGTGGAGCCGGCCATCTTGGAAAGACTGCGAAGTGCTGACCGGGCAGCTCCTGAGGCACCCTCGAAGCTGTACATTGGGGTTTGAGAAGCCTCTGCCCCAAGCAGCTTGTGCACAGAAGATCTCCCCTCCACACTCATCGAGTGCTGTGTGGGGCCCTTTTGCATTTTTCTGCTAGACGCGTTTGTCCGGTCGTTTGCCCGTTGGCTAGTGGCCCCAGAACCGACGAACCTTGAAATTTACACTGCTAGTCTGGTTGCTCCAGACTTGCCCTCGATCCCCTAAAAAGGAGCCACCACTCTGGCCTTCCTGGTCCAAGTAAAAAGCGATCTTCGAATCCTGCATGGGTTGCATTTGCCAAGGTCTGTTTGCTCCGATCCGGAAGCCGACACCGCCGACAGCGAGAGCCTTCGTGGGACAGCTCGTGCTCCACTCCTGGTCATCGACGATGCCCCAGAGTCCACGTGGCAGCGGAGTTAAGCTTCACAACAACCACCTGATTGTGCCCGACATCGCCTGGTTCCTTCCTGGGTCCATCCTGGTCACTGGCTAGTGACCCAGACTCTGTCCCCTCTGCTTTCAGGTACTCTACATCTTCGATCCACCCTTGGATCCAACCGGACTCTTCTCTCCTAGCCGCCTGCAGCATCTTCATCTCCAGGCTCCATAGATCTACACGGCGAAACCCGACACACTTTGGCACCTATGCACCCGCTTCCTGTGGGTGAGGTAACGAACTAACACCGGTGCTCCTGTAGTGGTTTACACCTCTAGTGTCCTAGTTTAAGGGGTGGTAATTCTATTCCGTTCGGAAGACTTCCAAAACAGTAACTCTTTAACTTTTACGCGCCATTGACTTTTCATTGGTGAATGCGTGTGCTTTAGGTACTGCACCCGTGTCCCACGGGCCTCTCCCGACTTCATCACTGCTAGTCCCGAGTAGTCCCAGCGATTCACAACGCCCTAGGCCTTACCATTGTTCGAGAGGTGGTACTTATACCACTATTTTAGTATATGGTTTGAGTGGCCACCGGGCCTATCCAAGATTGTGCAACGTTTGAATGTTTAAGATTACAGAGGATTATTCTAGTAATAAATACATATATTTGTATAATATATAACTTGTGTGGTGTTCTTTCGTTTGATATTACAAGATTGCATATGGTATAACAGCTGGCTTCACATGCCCTCTTGAGTTTAGCCTAAGACTGCTTAGTCCATGCTACCCCTAGGATAGCTTGTCTATAAGGTTGACTTTACAACCACCACCATAAGGGATTGTTTGGACTGATACAAGGTGCCCACAGAATTGTGGACATCATACATCAGGCCAACTTCTCACATTGGTGTGCAGCGGTTGGGATTTGAGCTTGCTGTTGTTCTACCATTGCAATCTTTATATCATTTGAAAGATCACATTAAGTACTATTGGTACACATAAAACAAAAGCTTAGCATACTTAAGTTCTACTGAACTTAGTAGTTGTAGACTAAAGGGAGTAGCACACCCTGACTACAACTCACTAGCAAGGTTCCAGTAGGAAAACAAATATTGTAGGTAAGTGCACCACTTACACCTCACTAGTCATGCCTGGCACAGGTGAAGCATCAAGCTCTGTACCTGTGGGTGACCAGCCAAAGGCACCATCCAGTTTTGAAAAACTCAGCCACAAGGACTTGAGTGCCCTGTGCACTTCAAGGGGGCTGAAAAGGGGTCACAACCCCACCATCCCTATCCTAATAGCAATCTTAGAGCAAGCTGACTTAGAGAAGGAATCTGCTTCAGGTCCTTCAAGTAAGGTAGGAGAAGGAAACCCCCTGATAACATTGATGTCCCAGAAGTTGAACCTGCAGAGGTAGACGAGGATGAGGATGGAGATGAGTCAGATGACCAAGGGGGGGATGGCCAGGTTCAAGTTGGAATCTTGAACCAGGTCAACTTAAGCCTACAATGGAATGGAGAAGGTGTCCACCTGCCCAGGCCCAATAGTAGACTTAACTATCGCAATAGAAGGATTAGATCTCCCTCCAGAGACTCTAATCATTCTAATGCCTCAAGGGGATCTCAAAGGGGAATTACTTCCCCCCAGAGAAGAGAACATGAGGCTAGGATGAGAGCTGTCCAACTCCAGATAGAGAAGGAAGAGGTAGCCCTGGCCCAGGCTAAACTTGGTTTAGCAAGGGAGCAAAAAATAAGTGGATTAGATTCCACTGGTGGCAGCAACATTATCCCTAGAGATAAAGACAGGTCCTATGATCATAGAAACCTGAGCAAGATTGTGCCCCCCTACAGAGATGGGGATGATATCCACAACTGGATGACTGCTCTGGAGAGAGCCTGCATGGTACAGCAGGCTCCTCAAAACCAGTGGGCTGCAATCTTATGGTACTCCTTTTCTGAGAAAGGGGGAGATAAGCTCCTCACTGTTAGACCCGAGGATGCTAAAAACGACTCTGTCCTGAAGAGTGCTCTTATTGATGGGTTTGGCTTAACCACTGAGCAATACAGGTTGTTGTTCAGAGATACCCAAAAAGCTCAGACTCAGGACTGGACTGACTTTTTTGATTGTGTCACTAAGGCTTTGGAAGGTTGGTTACTGGGAAGTAAAGTTTCAGACTATACAGGATTGTACAATCTAATAATGAGAGAACAGATCCTTAATAATTGCCAGAACCAGCTGTTGCATCAACACCTGATTGACTCTGATCTGACCTCTCCCCAAGAATTGGGAAAGAAGGCAGACAAATGGGTCAGAACTGGGGTTAAGCAGAAAAACCAGAACCAAGGTGGTGATCAGAAAAAGGCAGACCAGAAGGGTGGAGATAAGAAAGAAAAAGACAAGAAGTCTTCTTCAGGCCCCCAAAATAATTCTAATAAGGAGGGTGATTCCCAGAATGGAAACAAAAAGAAGAATGATGGCCCAAAGAAACCTTGGTGCAATACCTGTAAATCAGTTTCACACTGGGGTAGTGAATGCACCAAGAAAAATCCAGTCCCTACCACTGCAGCCCCTAAGGCGCCTGCACCCCCTAGTACAGTCAGCAGTGGTAGTACACAACCAAAGGGTATAGTAGGGTTAACCCTGGGTACTGAGATGGAGTCTGGCCTAGTCAGAATCCCTACTCAGGCAGTTCTGCTCTATGATGTGGACATGGCTATGGCATCTACTGTGAGTCCCAATACTTTGGGCAAGTATAGACAGACGTTTTTGATCAATGAGAAACTGGCTAAGGCCTACAGGGACACATGTGCCAGTGTCACTATGGTGACACCTAACTTTGTGGACCATGGACAAATTGTACTAGGTGAGAATTACCTAGTGACCAACGCTAGCAATGCCACTACTGCACATAGTGTGGCTGTTGTTAACTTCTCCTGGGCAGGGGTAAATGGCCTCAAGAAAGTTGTTGTGAGTGCAGACCTCCCAGTTGACTGTCTTCTGGGCAATGATCTAGAGAATTCTTTATGGTCAGAAGTGGAGTACAGGACTCATGCAGAGATGCTAGGTATTTCAGCACATGTCCCAGGCCAAAAAGTGCCTACCTGAACCTTTGGTGGATCTTGAAACTATAGACCAACCACAACCCAAGAGGAAGAGCAAGAGGGTTAAGGCAGTGCCTTCCCACTTGCCCCAGATTGAGGATCAGGCCTCACAGGAGGCTGATTCTGTGATCCAAGAGGAGACTGTCTCTGAAGAACTTGAACCTGATCAGGTTGAGTTCCTAGAGACAGGGGGACCCTCAATGGCAGATCTGGGGCAGGCTCAGTTAGCTTGCCCTTCTCTTGAACCCCTCAGACAGCAAGCTGCTGCTGAGGCTGCTGGGAATGCTCAAGGTACCCATAGAGTGTATTGGGATGATGGACTCCTTTATTCAGAGGCTAGAGACCCCAAGCCTGGTGCTACCAGGAGGTTGGTTACACCTCTGCAATATAGGGGCTTCCTTCTCACCTTGGCCCATGAAATTCCCCTAGCAGGACACTTAGGCCAGAACAAGACTTGGGAGAGACTTGTCCCTCACTTTCACTGGCCTCACATGTCAGAGAACACCAAGGAGTTTTGTTGTTCCTGTGTCACCTGCCTAGCCAGTGGCAAATCAGGTGGCACCACAAAGGCCCCCCTGATACCACTACCTGTGGTGGGGGTGCCCTTTGAAAGAGTGGGGATAGACATTGTTGGGCGAATGGACCCTCCTCAAACAGCATCTGGGCACAGATTTATACTGGTGGTAGTGGATCATGCCACCAGGTATCCAGAGCCAATTCCCCTGAGGACCACAACAGCACCTGTTGTGTCAAGGGCCCTACTTGGAGTATTCTCCAGAGTGGGCTTTTCAAAGGAGGTACTTTCAGACAGAGGTACCAACTTCATGTCTGGATATTCTGAAAGCAATGTGGAAAGAGTGTGGAGTGAACTATAAGTTTACCACGCCATACCATCCACAATGCAATGGGCTTGTTGAAAGGTTCAACAAGACGAATTATTAAAGGGTTACCTGAAAAGCTCAGGCGAAGATGGGACATCCTTTTACCCTGCCTAATCTTTGCTTACAGAGAGGTCCTACAGAAGGGGGTTGGCTACAGCCCTTTTGAACTTTTGTTTGGCCACCCTGTAAGGGGTCCATTGTGTCTTGTGAAGGAAGGATGGGAGTTACCTCTCAAAAAGCCTAAACTTGATGTTGTGGACTATGTACTTGGTCTCCGCTCCAGGATGGCTGAATACATGGAGAAGGCAACCAAAAACCTGGAGGCCAGCCAAGAATTACAGAAAGCTTGGCATGACCAAAAGGCTGTTCTGACTGAGTACCAGCCAGGGCAAAGGTGTGGGTGTTGGAGCCAGTGGCCCCAGCAGCTCTCCAAGACAAATGGTCTGGACCCTACACCATACTGGAGAAAAAGGGAGAGGTCACCTACTTGGTGGACCTTGGCACCCCTAGGAGCCCCCACAGGGTGCTCCATGTAAACAGATTGAAAGCATTTGTTGACAGGGAAGACATGGGTTTACTCATGGCTACAGATGGGGACCAGGAGGAAGAGAGTGACCCTCTCCCAGACCTGTTATCCCAAAACCCTGATGATGGTTCAGTGGATGGAGTAGCCTTGGCAGGCAACCTCACTGACCAACAGCAATGGGACTGCAGACAGGTGTTGCAGGCTCATAGACATATGTTTTCTCTTACACCCAGTCAAACTAACTGGTGCACCCATGAAGTGGACACTGGTGACAGTCTGCCTGTGAAGAATAAAATCTACAGGCAACCTGACCATGTCAGGGATTGTATAAAGGCTGAGGTGCAGAAAATGCTTGACCTTGGAGTTATTGAGCCATCATAGAGCCCATGGGCCAGCCCAGTAGTCCTTGTGCCAAAACCCCATACCCAGGATGGAAAGAGATAAATGAGGTTTTGTGTGGACTACAGAGGTCTCAATGCTGTCACTAGGACAGATACACATCCCATTCCAAGAGCAGATGAGCTCATTGATAAATTGGCTTCTGCCAAATTTCTGAGCACATTTGACTTGACAGCTGGCTATTGGCAAATCAGGTTAGCTGAGGAATCTAAAGCCAAAACAGCATTCTCAACCCCCAGTGGACATTATCAATTTGTGGTAATGCCCTTTGGTTTGAAGAATGCACCTGCCACTTTCCAAAGGTTGGTGAATCAAGTCCTTGCTGGGTTGGATGACTTTTGTGCATAATATATCTAGATGATATTCCTGTCTTCAGCTCCACGTGGGAGGATCACCTGATCCACCTGAAAAAAATTCTGGAGGCCCTGCAAAAGGCAGGCCTGACTATCAAGTCTACCAAGTGCCAGATAGGGCAGAGCAAGGTTGTGTACCTGGGCCACCTAGTAGGTGGGGGTCAGGTTCAACCATTGGAGAGCAAAATCCAGGCCATACAGGACTGGGCTCCTCCAACTACCCAGACACAAGCCAGAGCCTTCTTGGGCCTGACTGGGTATTGCAGGAAATTTGTAAAGAACTATGGGTCCATTGTGACACCATTGAATGATCTGACATCCAAGAAGATGCCAAAAAATGTTCAGTGGACAGTTAGCTGTCAAAAGGCATTTGATGACCTGAAGAAGGCCATGTGCTCTGCACCTATCCTAAAGAGTCCTGACTACTCCAAAGAGTTCATAGTCCAAACAGATGCTTCTGAGTTGGGGGTGGGAGCTGTGCTTTCACAACTTAATGTAGATGGTCAAGACCAGACCATTGCTTTCATTAGCAGAAGGCTGACCCCTAGAGAGAAACGTTGGTCAGCCATTGAGAGGGAGGCCTTTGCTGTGGTTTGGGCCCTGAAGAAGTTGAGGCCATACTTGTTTGGCACTCACTTCCTAGTTCAGACAGACCATAAGCCCCTCTTGTGGCTAAATCAGATGAAGCGTGAGAATCCCAAACTGCTCAGGTGGTCCATTTCCCTACAGGGGATGGACTTTACAGTGGAACACAGACCAGGGACTGACCATGGCAATGCAGATGGTCTCTCCAGGTATTTCCACTTAGAACATGAAGACTTATCTGGTCAAGGTTAAGTTTAATGTCCCTGCGTTTGGGGGGGGGGGCATATGTAGGAGAGTAGGGTCTGCTTACCTATGGTCACCCCAGATTTTTGCTTTTGCTTCACTGGTTTTCGACATAATGTGGCTGTGGGCCTGCTAATCAGACCCACAGCCTGCTGTTCTCTCTCTAAATTCACATCCATGTACTTTAGGTACATACCCAATTGGACATTGGTTCACCTTATCAGCCCCTGTACAGTGTACTATAGGTACCCAGGGCATAGGTGTATCCAAGGCCTACCAGGGGCTGCAGCATGTATTATGCCACCCCTGGCTGGCCATCCAAATCTGACACAACTGGCTGATCGATCAGCTGGGGCAAGGTGGTGTAATCACACCTTGCTTAGATATAGTATACCTATATCTAAACATATATCTGGACATATATATATACCTATAAGTCACTCCTATGGCAGGCCTTAACAATCCTGGAGGCAGAGTGCTTGGTTTTATGTGAGATGGTGCTCTAGCATGAGCTGAGCCTGTCTGCAGCTGTCGGGACCAACTCCCTTAGCTGTTCCGGGATATTGCCATACCATATACTCTTAAGTGCATTATAATCCTCGCGGTTACTTGCTAACTTTAGTTTGGCTTTATCAAAACATTTCGTGTAAGGTTTCATATGCTTTGGAATACTACCCCCTCGCCAGTCCTGGTGACGGGGGTAGCATTCCACCCTTCTAGAGGGAGAAGACATGTTACTTTGCTTAAACGCGGTTAAATCTAACCAAAGCCCCAGCATCACAAAATGGATGCTGCTGCCACAGACACGAGTCTGGCCTCCTGCTGCTGACCGAAACTCCGGCAGAGGAGGCCTGGACAATTGATATCCTGTCACAGGGAGGTGTTACACCACCCCAGACAGGAGATAGTGGATTGTAGCAGGGAGGGTTGAATGAAACTAGACACTGCCTGGGGAGCACCAGGCTTCCCATGCATAGTCCAGTTCAAACCAGTGCTGGGACACTCCAGTCCCAGCTCTGGCGGGAAACTGGACAAAGGGAAAGGGGTGTAACCACCCCCTTCCTGGGTTCCACCCATAGGAGGGACCTAGCAGGTAATCCAGCCCCTTGATTGAGAATAAAGGTAGGAGCTGTGCCCAGGAGCATTAGATTATCCTGAACGAAACTTTGATACAGAACTCTTGACCCTTCAACATCCCACTCGACGTGGAAGACTGAAGAATCTCCCTTGTGGTCAAGGAGTGACCACCCTGTGCAAACAGGCACCATCCAGCGCCCAACGGTTTGCTTTGTTGCAGTTCCCGCCGGAACTCGAGCGACAGAGATCGACAAGACCCAGCTTCCCTGACTTCTAACAGCCCGATCCACAGTCCCAGCGAATCTGAGACCCGTGGAGGCGACGTGAAGCGTGGAGCCGGCCATCTTGGAAAGACTGCGAAGTGTTGACCGTGCAGCTCCTGAGGCACCCTCAAAGCTGTACATTGGGGTTTGATAAGCCCCTGCCCGAGCAGCTTGTGCACCGAAGATCTCCCCTCCACACTCCTCGAGTGCTGCGTGGGGCCCTTTTGCATTTTTCTGCTCGACGCTTTGGTCCGGTCGCTTGCCCGTTGGCTAGTGGCCCCAGAACCGACGAACCTTGAAATTTACACTGCTAGTCTGGTTGCTCCAGACTTGCCCTCGCTCCCCTAAAAAGGAGCCACCGCTCTGGCCTTCCTGGTCTGAGTAAGAAGCGATCTACGAATCCTGCGTGGGTTGCATTTGTCAAGGTCTGTTTGCTCCGATCCGGAAGCCGACACCGCCGACAGCGAGAGCCTTCGTGGGACAGCTACTGCTCCACTCCTGGTCATCGTCGATGCCCCAGAGTCCACGTGGCAGCGGAGTCAAGCTTCACGATAACCACCTGATTGCGCCCGACATCGCCTGGTTCCTTCCTGGTTCCATCCTGGTCACTGGCTAGTGGCCCAGACTCTGTCCCCTCTGCTTTCAGGTACTCTACATCTTCGATCCACCTTTGGATCCAACCGGACTCTTCTCTCCTGGCCGCCTGCAGCATCTTCATCTCCAGGCTCCATAGATCTACACGACGAAATCCAACACACTTTGGCACCTATGCACCCGCTTCCTGTGGGTGAGGTAACAAACTAACACCGGTGCTCCTGTAGTGGTTTACACCTCTAGTGTCCTAGTTTAAAGTGTGGTAATTCTATTCCAGTCGGAAGACTTCCAAAACAGTAACTCTTTAACTTTTACGCGCCATTGACTTTGCATTGGTGCATGCGTGTGCTTTAGGCACTGCAACCGTGTCCCGCGGGCCTCTCCGACTTTATCACTGCCAGTCCCGAGTAGTCTCAGCGATTCACAACACCCTAGGCCTTACCATTGTTCGAGAGGTGGTACTTAAACCACTATTTTAGTATATGGTTTGAGTGGCCACCGGGCCTATCCAAGATTGTGCAACTTTTGAATGTTTAACTGTGCTTTTGTTTAAATGTGAGGGCGCAGTGTGCGTGGCCTAAAGTAGTGTGAGGGCGCAGTGTGCGTGGATTAAAGTAGTGTGAGGGCGCAGTGTGCGTGGCCTAACGTAGTGTGAGGGCGCAGTGTGTGTGACCTAAAGTAGTGTGAGGGCTCAATGTGTCTGGCCTAAAGTAGTGTGAGTGCGCAGTGTGTGAGTGCGCAGTGTGTGATTGCGCAGTGTGTGTGGACTAAAGTAGTGTGAGGGCGCAGTGTGTGTGGCCCTAAGTAGTGTGAGGGCGCAGTGTGTGTGGCCTAAAGTAGTGCGAGGGAGCAGTTTGCGTGGCCTAAAGTAGTGTGAGGGCGCAGTGTGCGTGGCCTAAAGTTGTTTGAGGTCGCAGCGTGCATTGCCTAAAGTAGTGTGAGGGCACAGTGTGCGTGGCCTAAAGTAGTGTGAGGGTGCAGTGTGTGAGGGTGCAGAGTGTGTGAGGGTGGAGTGTGTGTGAGGGTGCAGAGTGTGTGAGGGCGCAGTGTGTGTGGCCTAAAGTAGTGTGAGGGCTCAGTGTGTCTGGCTAAAAGTAGTGTGAGTGCGCAGTGTGTGAGTGCTTAGAGTTTGAGTGCTTAGTGTTGGAGTGCGCAGTGTGTGATTGCGCAGTGTGTGAATGCGCAATGTGTGTGGCCTAAAGTAGTGTGAGAGCACAGTGTGTGAGTGCGCAGTGTGCGAGTGCGCTGTATGAGAGTGTGCAGTGTGTGAGTGCGCAGTGTGTCTAAGTGTCAGTATAATGTACATGGTGCTCATGTAAATCACTCCAGTGCCTTCAGTTACACAAGTGAGGGCACAGGACATGGCTGAAGCAGGGGGCTGAGTAAAACAGAGCATGGAAAAGGAGGTGGTGGGTTAAAAAAAAAAAAACATGGTGGCAAGCAGTTCAGGGGCTAATGGGTTAACACAACAAATGCATGTCTAAGGTAGAGCTGCGAGGCGTTGCCTCGGGTCAAAAGCAGCTGGGGTGTTGTGTGTAAACAACAAGCTCTGGCATTGCACGGAGGGCAGCGGATTCCTTTGAAGTGTAAACCAGCATGAGTGCAGAGAGATGCTCACAGGCTGCCAAATGGTCTACAAT